>NC_138768.1:548283413-548883413 GCF_965119305.1 Pelophylax lessonae | reverse complement strand
GTCCATCATATAGGTAAGAATTATTGCAGTTCCATTATATTTAAAGTGCTGAGGTGCCAAATGTTGTAAACAAAATTGGTGCAGTCCGTTCTCCCCTCCTGTCTGTCCACTCACTCACCAGCTGCCATAGACTCCCATAACAGAAGTCATGTGCGCTTTGCAAAACATGGGTGCGGATTCCTTTCATTTATAGTGTAATGCCAGAAGAGAGGAGGAATATATAGCGTAATTCTGTTTATTAAAATAATACTAAAAACACAATATTGCACTCACTTTTGTACAAGGTAAAACCGGGAACTGGAAGTACGCCGCCACTTGCGTGTCACCACCCGTGGTCAACTCAGTGTTTGGACACACAGGAGGGGAGCACGGACTGCTCCAATTTTGTTTACAGCATTTGGCACCTCCGCACTTTAAATATGATGGAACTGCAATAATTCTCACCTATATGATGGACTTTTATTGATTTTGATTTCTATGGATTTTTTGAATTTTGACATTGTGTGTGTGTGTGTGTATATATATATATATATATATATATATATATAGCTATACGTTTACACATATTAGGTTTTCATAGAGAGAACGTCCTTTTTACACATTTATATGAATTTGCTGAATGGCAATATTTTAAAAGATCTCTGTCTCGTGTTAAATGAAAAACACCTTTAGGCATATAGTTTCTTCAAATGATTTGTTATTTTCATTACATAAGAGAAAGTTTAAGTTTCTGGAGGCAGTGTTTGGGTTTAGCCTAGTGTACCAAGAAAACCATTTATTCTCTGACTTCTTGCTTGCAGAGATGACACAGGCATTGCTCATCCTTGGCACTGCAGTTACAAAATCAAAATAGTTTTCAGAGGGGCATAATTTACAATTGATCACTCTTGCATTTTTGCTCAATATGTTGTTTATCTGATCCAGACTTTTGATAAATGACTGAAGGATTCCATCTGTGTACTTTGTAGAAAGACTGCCCTAGGTATATATAACAAATCTAGGTGATATCTATATAAATATGTTTTTATATATATATATTTTTTTTCTTTTTGCATAACTCACATTTGATACATTTTTGCAGCACTGCGCAGTGGCTTCGTTACATCCTAAGCGGAAGCAGATAACAGAGTTGTTGCTTCGGAAAGGAGCCAGCGTCAATGAGAAAAACAAAGAGTACGTTTTCTGTTTGTGCTGCATGATTCATTGCACTGTGAACATTATATTGTTTCAAGCCTTTGCTGGCTTTAGTCTTAAATCATGTCAGTAAAACCTGGGTTCTTGCAAAATCTATTATTGGTTTTAATTGTTAATCAAAAGAATATCTTTTTCATTACCTTTGCTGGAACTTTATTCTAAAACTTTAATTAAATGTTTCATCTGTGAATTTAAGATCAGCAAACTGAACTAGAGCTTCAGTATTCTGAAGTAGAAATACTTTACACTTGATTCTGGGTGGTTTAAAGCTGAAATCTAGTCACATACATAAAAATGAGGTTATTTTTTATTATGGATAGAATAAGAGAGTTATAACCGCCCTGTAAGGTTTATTTTTGACGTCAGTATCCCATTGTGGAGATTTACCTTCACTTTCTTTCCCTCTAAAGTGAGGAAATTCCTGGTTGTCACCAGATTCACCAGAACTAGTGTCCCCTTTGGAAGATATTACCCCATTCCTATACGGGGACAACCAGCAATTTGGGATTTTCTTACTCTTACTTTCATCTAAATTGGTGAACAGGATTAATAGAGTGTGAATCCCTCTAACAGATAGTTAAAAAAAGAAAAACAGCCAGGGGTTCTAATCCCTCTCCACTTCAGATTTTTTAGTTAAAATTGTAGTTTTTACTAAAAACTTCTCAAATTTGTTTTCTTAATCATAAAGTGCAGGACACAGGGTGAGTAGTCATAGACCCTGAGTTATAGGCTTGTACCTTCGGGACTGGATACTGGTAAGCCTTTGAGGATAAGCCCCCTGAGTGCATCCCCTATAACTTTATCCTACTCTTATGGGTCTTCAAATTTATGCTAGTGTCTTTGAGTGATAGACCTCTTCTTCCTTGCAGATATATTGCTCTTAGCTAGCTTAATACTTTATCTTTGATTTCTTCAATCAACTCTTTCACTTTTTTCTAATACAGTAATAGAAGCTGTTCATTCCAATCAGTGTAACCTCTGTAACACTTTGGGAGCCATACCTGGACCCCATGCTTTAGGGACGTCCTGTAATGTTGATTTTCGGGCACTCGATCCTGCATGGACGCTCACCTCTGCGCTTTGTGCAATGCATATTATCAGCCGCTGGGTGCTATACAGGTCCAGGGCCATGCATCCCTCTGTAACCCAGATCTTGAATTTTGAGGTACGCCCACTGTGACCGGCGAAGCTATATATACATATATATATATATATATATATATATATATATATATATATATATATATATATCTGCGTTCATTTCAGCCACTTAGAGCTTAGTTTCAGTTAAAATACCATCATAGCACTGGTCACACACACTTACTGCCATTTCTGTCTAGAGCCCTTAAAGGCTACTCAGGGACTTCCTTCTTTTTCACCACTAGGACTTTGCAACAAGTAGGTCTAAACCCCAGTTGCTGCAAAGAACTCATTATTGACCTGGTTACCCTATATTTTGCACCCTACAGGGGTATAAACCTAGTTGTAGCTATGGCAGAAACCAGGCGAAAGGAAGCCATGTCAGGATCTCCGGTGAACATTCGTTCTTCTGAAGTCCTGCACAGCACTCAACCTCAGTGACGATGCTTACCTTGCAACAGAGCAGGATCTGATATTAACACCAGTCTCTGCATCTGACTCTAGTTCCATTTCAGACATGCAACAAGCTGCCTGCCTGATAAAGACATATTTTTCTGCATCTTTGTCACAATTCCTCAGACACCTGATGGCTTATACAACCATTGCTGCCTAGGGCTCCTAAACACCAAACTCCTTTTTCTCTTGCTCCTCTGTCTCCATCCTGATACGCTTGGCCGAGAAGAGGTAGGCTTAAAAGAGAATGAAGATGACACAGAGACCATGTTAGACAGGGCTGCCGAAGATATCTCACTCCCACACTGCTATACACTCGAATCTGCAGCTTCACAGAACATGCTTGCCAATGTGGATGTGCTCATTGCTGCTATTTGACCAATGTTTCACTTGATTCTTCTCCATCTTGCCAGACCTGCAAAATCTATTAAGACATTCCTGTTCATTAACAAATAGAATGGGCAATCTATGACTGCTGGATCTCTCCAAAAATAAATTTTACTCTTCCAAATTGTATCCAGTGGAAAAAAAGATTATCAAAAATTGGTCTGTTTTGGTGGTTGATCCCGCTGTCTCAGTTTTAAACAAATACGCCACAGTACCAATCAAAATGTTTTTTTCATTTAAAAATTCTACAGATAGGAAGTTTGAGAATCTTGTAAAGGCTCCCCTTACTCTTGCAGGCCCAGCTCTGCAGCCAGTTCTCAATGCAATTTTAGTATGTCGAACTTCATTTAACTGCTCCTTTGTTTGGATAATAATCTTGGACACAGTCCAAGTCAGGATCTTCCTTCCTCCAAAAAGGTTGCCTCGGTCCCACACGACCCTCAGATCCAAAAGACACCCTTCAGTTCACTTCTTCCAGATGGTCCTGGCCCTTACGGTATCTGTCTTATAGGCAGTCCACTTTGCCCATCTGCACTCTAGGACAATTCAATGCAAAATCCTTACGTCATGAATCAAACATACCGCTCTCTAGACCGACTGTGCGTCTATTCAGCCAGACAAACCTCTCGATGGTATGGTGAATCTCCCACTCTGCACTGGAGTCGAGAAAGTTATTCTTTCCCATGAAGGTGGTGTCAATTGGATGCCAGGCTAAATTGTTGTGGGAAGGGGTGGATGGTTTACATTTCCCTATCTGTCCAGGGGATGTGGTCCTCAGCTGAGTCAAGACATCCCATTAACATTCTGGGGCCCAGAGCCATCAGATTATCTCCCCAACACTGGCCCTTCCTCTGCAAGGGGTCACCTAATCAGGGTGCAGTGCTACGGCAGTGGCCTACCTAAACCCTCAGGGGGGTCACTTGACGCGAGCTGCCCTAGGGGAAACACACTGTGATTCTCTCTTGGGTGAAAATTCAAAGTCCAGCTCCCTGCCATCCATGTACCTGGCATGGGCAGTTGTAAAATGGGCTTCTAACTAACAATGCCTAGACCTAGGGGAATGTTCTCAACAGTTAAATAAACGAGACATGGACATCCTGGCCTCCAGTTTCAACACCAAGCTAAAAAAAAAAAAAAGAGTCAAGACCAGGGACCCTCTAGCCTTCTCAGTGGATGCTTTGGTGATTCCTTGAACTTAGCTCCAACTGGTATATGCTTTCCCCTCTGATGAAGATACTTTCCGGTTTCCTGTGCAAGATAGAGGTGGAAAGGGTCCCAGTGATTTTTAACACACCAAAAAAAAAGTGGTACACAGACATACCCAGACATCTGGTGGACAAACCCTGACCTCTTCCAAACAGGTCAGGCTTACTGGTCCAAGGCCCCTTGTTCCATCCTGCTTCTCTTCCACTGGCTTTAAGAGCATGTCTGTTGAATCGTAATTCCTTAAGGTTAGGTGTATCTATTATTCTATTATTCCCACCTCACAGCAAGGAAATGAACTCCTGCAAGATTTACCATCACAAATGGAAGGCCGCTTTTGCATGATGCAATGACGGAAGGTTTAATTCTAGCTGTTACTCTATCACTGCCTTCTGTCTGGTCTTTCTTCTCTCTGGTCTGTCTTCTGGTCTTGACCAGCGTTTCACCCTGTGTACCCTCATGGAACACGTTTCTGCCTTATCCATCCTCTTCCAGAAATCTCTTGCCCTGTGATTCCTTATTAGGACTTTTTTTTTTTTTTTTACAGACAGTTGTCTATTTAATTCCCCGAATTCAACTTACCTTGAAATTTCAACTAGGTGCTCTTTGCTCTAAAGAAGTGATTAGAGACATTCAAAGGCAACTTTGCCTTCTCGGTTGCCATCACATCTGTTAACAGCTGTATCTTTTAAAGAGCCCTTTCTTGTTTTGCACAAGTACAAGGTGGTTTTGAGACCAACACTTTCTTCTTACCCAAGGTGGTCTGCTCCTTCCACCTCAATGAGGACATTGTCCCTGTCCCAGAACAGGACATGTAAATCGCCTTACATTGTTTGTGGTTAAGCCACAGCCTCTTTTCACAACATGTGCCCCTTTTGTTCTATCTGGAGGGCCTCATAAGATACCCTGCTTCCCACTCCACCATTACCATGTGGTTTAGAAAACTTATGTACAGAATTTTCTTGCATGAGGGAAAAGTTCCTCACTTTCCCATCAGAACACATTCAAGTAGGACTGTTGTTATCTCCTGGGATTTTTAACCACCTGGTCCTCTTTTCATACTTTTTGCAAGTTCTACCAGGTTGATGTTCAGGCTTCAGCTGATGAAAGCTTGGGCTGCAAGGTGCTTCAAGCATTTTGTTATGGTTCTTTAAACTATGGTGTTTCTTGTGGGCCTGTTGTCAGTTTCAGGTTGATATGTTGTTACCCACCCCTCAGTTTTATTGTTTAGGTATGTTCCAAGGTCTACGAATACCAGTTCTGTGTCTTGTACTTTACACTTGAGATGACAGGAATTTTCCCTCTACTCTGCCTTGATCACTTCTTATTGCATGCTAAAAAACTGAAGCCTCACTTGCAGGGCTATATGGGTATGCCCTTGCAAAAGTTTTTGCCATTGTTCAGTGATCTTGTACTGTACTCAAGATAAGGAATTTACATATATATAAATGAGAATTACTTTCTATTTCTTTTTTATTTTAGTTTCATGACACCACTTCATATAGCTGCTGAGAGAGCACACAATGATGTCGTGGAGGTTTTGCATAAGCATGGAGCAAAGGTAATACTAAGCTTATGACAATTTTTTTCTTACTTGGAGGGGAAAAAAGCAAACGTTATAACTCCACTTTTTTTTTTTTGTTGTTTTAATGTGGAAGGGTTTCGCTCTTTTAACCATGTAGGCCCGAATGTTTGATTTAGTTTAGGAGTTAAGAGTGGGCGTATTGCACCAAGGAAGTATAGAGATCCCTGGATATTAACACTTTGGTTTTGTCATGTTTATGTCACCAATCTACAATACACCTACGATGTACCACAGTTTGGTAGAGTTTAACATCAGGCAGGGATAAACCACCCTTGCTTTTTACCTTTTGTAGTATACCATGGTTCACCCTGGCTGGCCTGTTGGCCCACACAAATTAGGGAATGATTGTGTTGTCCTAAGGAAGGGTTTCGGGATTTGTATAGGCACAGTTCACAGAGGGTACGAAATCTTTGGCAATTTGTTCTGCTTAAGAGCAACAGCTTCCGATTTTGGTGTTTGATAGCGAAATTTGAAAAAATCACCATATTTCTGGGATTCAGAGAGGAGCTTAGGGATAGAAATGACAGTGTAGGACAGAGAAAATAAGACCTCCCCATAAGCGGAAACCTTATGATGTTGTGAGCCCAGGAGAATACTTGTGAAATCTGGGTTGACCCTGATTGTACAGAAGGATGGCTCTTGTACAAGATAAACATATGTTGGTACAGGGGGCAACCCCATCTGACACCATTTTTTTTTTTTTTTAAGAGGAAGGTATCTAATAGAGAATCATTTACTTGAACTCTTGTAGGTGGTAGATTTTAGCGTCAGTATCCATGTTTACGTATAAGGAATTATGAGGACCTGTCAAATGTCTTCTCCACATCGGTGGAATGAAGGTTACACATTGTGATCCTTTTCAGGGTGTAAGCGTATAATATTGGTTTTTGCAGATGAAGAAAGAGATGCAGGTACAGTGGGGTTGATTTACTAAAACTGGAGAGTGCAAAATCTGGTGCAGCTCTGCATAGAAACAAACCATCTTCTAGGTTTTTTTTGTCAAAACTAAATTGAACAAGCTGAAGTTAGAAGCTGATTGGCTACCATGCACAACTGCACCAGACTTTGCACTTTCCAGTTTTAGTAAATCGACTCCAATGTGTCTGCATTGAGTAGTTAGATTGGCCAGAAACTTGAACAGGCCTGTGGTCTTTGTCCTCTTTTGGATTGATAGTGATGTGCACGAAAAGGTATTAAGATGGCCATTTTATAAAAAGATTGAGGGTGAAATGTAAAAGGTGATGAACCCAATCAACACCATTTCAGTCTGGGAGACAGGTTTTACCAGGAGGGACCAACTTTAGTCACCTAGAGTAGTGAGCTTAGAATTTCTAAGGTATGCCTTATAGGCTGTAATTGGGATTCCAAGTGATGTGTTGAAGTTGTGAAGGTTTGTTTAGTAGTCATAAAATGTATCCCACAAAGTCCATCACAAGTATCTTCTTGACTTCCTATATGGAATTAACACACGGTTTGAAGGCTGTGGCATGTTGTCTCAATGCATTAGTGAGGGGCCCCTTGCGTTGGTTACCATTTTCAGAAACAGTTGATCCTTCATTTAGTGAGTGCAGCTTTTGATCTCAAGGTGTTGGTTCTGGCTCTTTGTTTTCTATACAGACTGCTTACGTTAGGAAAAAATGAATTAAACTTCAGTTATTAGAAAAGGTCTTTCCACAGCTCCAAAAAAGACTATCCCTCATGCTATGAACTATTTTTATAGTCCTATATACCAGAGACCACCCACAGGATGTAATCATTCCTTTTGACCACTCACAGGTCATTTTGTGAGTGAATTCATCAACACATGCTTGAACTTCCCCCCCACAACCACATGGTCAATTGGATATGCGGCAGCCATCTTTAAATACACAACATCAAAAGCTCAGTAAACCACCTGTGGGTGAGAGATATTATTACACATGTATGGGAACATTTGTCATGAATCAGTTAAACATATCCACAACTGATACAATCCACCTGTTGATCCCATGCGTAGGCAATAATTACAATTCATACATTTCTTTTTTTTTCTATAAATACAATTCATACATTTCTACTTCTCGTAGGGGCCTAGCTTTCCTAAGAGCTTTTTCCCCTAGATACATCACACAAATCACACAATTCATAGTTACAAAAATATGCCTACAACATGCACAAGCTAATTATCTTAAGCATTTTCAATGTGTATGCCATATATATCCTAAACCGTTACTCAACTTCTTATTATGGAGATGGACTGCTTTCTCCAAAATCCTCAGATCAAGTCTGAGTCCCAGTTCACACGTCTGCGATGCAGGAATGCTGCGAACATGCAGCGTGTTCCCGCATCGCATCCACACCCCTGGCAGTTCACACTGCCATATGCGATACGCAGGGGGTGTCAATAAAAAGTTAACGACACCCCCAGTTGAAATCGCATATCTCAGTGCGATCTGCAAGTTCGCACAGAATCGGATCGCACTAGTGTGAACCACCATGCGATCCGATTCTGCTGCGGACCAAAAAAGGGTCCTGTGCATCTTTTAGTGCGATTGCGGTGCGAATTCAGCCATACAAACTGTATGGCTGAAATTTGCACCGCACAGAGATTGCATGTAATTTAGGAGCAGTGCGTTCCGAATTACATGCGATCTCTGTGATCGTGCAAATGTGAACCGGCACTGAAGCAGACATGTTGTTCCCTTTGTGTTCCAAAAACAACTCTCCTTTTTGTCTGAACACATGCTTAGTTCAAAAGTACTAAACACCACCTCCCCATACTTCTTGTTCCTCTGTTTAGCTCCTAAACCAATCGGACTGGTTTATTTGCATATCAATGGTGTGGAGGGGGAACCTAGTTTTTTAACACAGAATCTAACTAACAAAAACATTTGCTATAAAATTATCAAATTTGCTATAGCAACACAAATGTTATTATAGATCTCAGGGTGATAGGACATAATGTAGCACCGGCACTGTTGTAGACATGCTAGCATCTTGTTAGTTATGAAATTTCCTAGTGCACACTGACATGGAAAGTGAGGCAATATGTGGAACAATGTATATTTACATTTTTAATGAAATGCTACCGTAGTATGCTTAAACCATGTTCTTGAATTTAGGATTGGGAAGTTTAGCTCAATGATACAAAGTGGTTGGAACTGTGTGGTAATTCCACTGTAAAAATTCTAAGAAGTTGAGTTAATTTAGATTGTTTTCTAATGGTTGTAGTGTGTTAGTGGTAATTATTCATAAAATTCTGATTCTTAAATACAGATGCTTCTGTAAAAAGACTGCTAAATAGATTTAAATGTGCTTGAGAATAGTGTGCTCTTTACTGTTACTTATAAGAGAATTAGGGTTTAATAACCATGTAAATTTAGTTGTGCTTCAGTTAGCAAATGAGTCAAAACACGCATTCACTGCAGAAATTTGCAAGCCTACTGGAAATTTCCTAGATGATCTTGGCAGAAAAACCAAATTTGGAAAAAAGGATGGTTGAGGTCAGGACTGAAATGTTTCACTTCAGTGAGTGTCAATTAGGCAATTCTCTCTGATCTTTTAATACAGCTAAAGCAAGGTCTTCCTGTGTATGAATGGCATAAAACATTGAAAAAATACCACAAGGGCCAAACAGGGGAGAAAAGGGGGACTTTTGCGATGCCCAGAGAATTTTTCAACAATAGTGTTGATAAACATTAAAATGACTCCCAAACAGACATTATGGAGGAACATTCAAGGACATGAAACATAATATATACATTTACAGTTCTCCCATGATGTCTGTTTGGTAGTCATTTTAATGTTTATCTCAATAATAATTTATACTATTGGCATAAAACATTATTTGAAGATATTTAAAGTTATCTTCCACTTTACACCAGAACATTACATTCTACCTAAAGGCATTGTACACTTGAAAATGTAGAGCAGTGGTCTCCAAACTGTGGCCCACGAACCAGATGTGGGACTTTCCTTGCCTTTTTCCCGCCCTTGAGGCACCATTCCATCCACTGATATCAATGATGGGACACTATTCCTTCCACTGACATCAGTGTTAGGGCACTTTTCCTGCAAAAGGCATCCACAATGTTGCATTTTTCCTGCCCTAAATACTAACAATGGGGCACCATTCCTCCTCCTGATACCAACAATGGGGGACTATTCCTTCCACTAAAAGAAATGATGGGACATTTTTAATGTATGTGCATGTACATGTATGTATCTACCTGTTTGATTGGTAAAATATATAAAAATTCCATAAAAATTATTGATATTCAAAAGAAATGAGATGCGCAGTCCCTTTAAACTTCAAAAATTACAAATACAGTGAGATTCAGAATGACATTCAGAATAAATAACACATGAATAAAATAGTTGATCTAATCTGTGAACTATATGTTCCAGGCATTTATGTAGATCCAGTGCTCTAATATCACAGTAACACCCCACCTGCTTACCAGAGGGTTTGACCCCAAGAGTTAAAGGTCAACAGCACTTGTGTACAGGTCTCTGCCTGACATCCCACGAATAGCCCCAGGGTGGAAATCTGGCTCCGTATCCTGCAGCCTTAATCAAAGCCAGAGTAGCCTTAGATGAATGATAGGTACTGCAGGATAGCGGCCAAATCACACATGAATGGCTCCAGCTAAATCCAGAGCAGCTTGTGATGTGCATGTCAAAAGGATATCATTTACTTGGCCTTCAGATACTGTACAGTGGGGATCAAATGTTTGGGCACCCCAGGTAAAAATTTGTATTTATGTGCATAAAGAAGCCAAGGAAAGATGGAAAAATCTCCAAAAGGCATCAAATTACAGATTAGACATTCTTATAATATGTCAACAAAAGTTCGATTTTATTTCCATCATTGACACTTTCAAAATGACTGAAAACAAAAAAATGGTGTCTGCAAAAGTTTGGGCACCCTGCAGAATTTATAGCATACACTGCCCCCTTTGCAAGGCTGAGACCTGCCAGTGTCATGGATTGTTCTCAATCATCGTCTGGGAAGACCAGGTGATATCAATCTCAAAGACCATGCTCCAACAATCAGCACCATGGGATCTTCTAAGCAGTTGTTTAGAAAACTGAAACTGAAAATAGTTGACGCTCACAAAGCTGGAGAAGGCTATAAGAAGATAGAAAAGCGTTTTCAGATGTCAATATCCTCTGTTTGGAATGTAATAAAGAAATGGCAGGCATCAGGAACAGTGGAAGTTAAAGCAAGATCTGGAAGACCAAGAAAAATATCAGACAGAACAGCTCGCAGGGTTGTGAGAAAAACAATTCAAAACCCATGTTTGACTGCACGATCCCTCCAGAAAGATCTGGCAGACACGAGTTGTGGTACACTATTCCACTATAAAGAGATACTTGTACAAATATGGTCTTCATGGAAGAGTCATCAGGAGAAAACCTTTTCTACGTCCTCACCACAAAAATCAGCGTTTGAACTTTGCAAATGAACATATAGACAAGCCTGATGCATTTTGGAAACAAGTTCTGTGGACCGATGAGTTTAAAATTGAACTTTTTGGCTGGAATGAGCAAAGGTACGTTTGAAGAAGAAGGGGCACAGAATTTAATGAAAAGAACCTCTGTCCAACTGTTAAGCATGGGGGTGGATCAATCATGCTTTGGGGTTGTATTGCAGCCAGTGGCACAGGGAACATCTCACCAGTAGAAGGAAAAATGGATTCAATAAAATTTCAGCAAATTTTGGATGGTAACTTGATGCCATCTGTGAAAAAGCTGAAGTTAAAGAGAGGATGGCTTCTACAAATGGATAATGATCCTAAACACACCTCGAAATCCATGGGGGATTACATCAAGAGGCGTAAACTGAAGGTTTTGCCATGGCCTTCACAATCTCCTGACCTCAACATAATTGAAAATCTATGGATAGACCTTAAAAGAGCAGTGCGTGACAGACAGCCCAGAAATCTCAAAGAACTGGAAGACTTTTGTAAGGAAGAATAGGCAAAGATACCTCAAACAAGAATTGAAAGACTATTGGCTGGCTACAAAAAGCATTTACAAGCTGTGATACTTGCCAAAGGGGGCAGTACAAGATATTATCTCTGCAGGGTGCCCAAACTCTTGCAGGCACCATTTTTTTGTTTTCTGTTATTTTGAAAGTGTTAATGATGGAAATAAAATCTAACTTTTGTTGACATAGTATAAGAATGTCTAATCTGTAATTTGATGCCTTTTGGAGATTTTTCCATCTTTCCTTGGCTTCTTTATGCACATTAACCAATTTATCACTGGAGGATTTTCCTGCTTTACGTCCAGGCCACTTTTTGCAACTTGGCACTGTGCGACTTTAACTGACAATTGCGCGGTCATGCAATGCCGTACCCTAACGAAATTTACATCCTTTTTTTCCCACAAACAGAGCTTTCTTTTGGTGGTATTTGATCACCTCTGTGCTTTTCATTTTTTGAAATATTAATAAAATAAGAGCGAAAATTTTGCGAAAAAATTGACATTTTCTACTTTGACGGTTAAAAAACATCCAATATATTCAATTTCTGTCATATATTTAGGCCAAAATGTATTTAGCTACATGTCTTTGACAAAAAAATTCTCAATGAGCGTATTTTTAACCGCTTTAAGACCGGAAGATTTTACCCCATTCCTGACCAGGCCATATTTTGCGATTCGGCACTGTTATTTTAACGGACAACTGTGCGGCCGTGCGACGCTGTACCTAAATTAAATTTATGTCCTTTTTTTCCCCCCACAAATAGAGCTTTCTTTTGGTGGAATTTGATTACCTGTGCGATTTTTACTTTTTGCGCTATAAACAAAAAAAGAGCGACAATTTTGAAAAAATAACAATATTTTTCACATTTTTTATATGAAATTCCCCCCCCCCCCCCAAAAAAAAAGTAAAAATCTAAATTTTTTTAACATTTTAGGCCAATTTGTTTTCTGCTACATATGTTTGATAAAAAAAATCGCAATAAGCGTATTTTTACTGGTTTGCGCAAAAGTTATCGCAGCTACTAACTACGGGAAAGATTTATGTCATTTTTATTTTTTTAACTAGTAATGGCGGCGATCTGCTATTTTTTTTTTTTTTTTGCCGGACTGCGACATTGCAGCGGACAGATCGGACCCCCTAACTGACATTTTTGACACTTTTGGGGGTACCAGTGACATTACTACAGTAATCAGTGCTATAAATATGCACTGTTACTGTAATAATGACACTGGCAGGGAAGGGGTTAACTTTATTGGTGATCAAGGGGTTAAATGTATGCCTCATGCTTACTGACGTGTGTGGGGGGAGGGGATTGTGTGACACAGGCACAGATCGCAGGTTCAGCTATGCTGAATCCTGTAATCTGTCCCTGCCTGTCACATAGGAGATCCGCCCGCTTGTGTTTTCCTCACTCGATCCCAGACGATCAGGGAAGAGCGGCGGTGATCACCGCCTCTCCTCCCCTGGCCCGACTCCTGTGTCCGAATACAGCGGGAGCGAGCCTCCGAGAAGGGGAGGAGTCCAGCGACGTAGGTCTACGTCGCTGGATGATAACGAGCCACTTTGCTGCAGTACCAGCTCAGTGAGCGGTCGGCAAGTGGTTAATACAAATTCTTACCTGCCGTGCCCAAACTTTCGATCCCCACTGTATATGGAGTTCACATTTACCTGTTTCCCCTTCTTTGTCAAGTTTGCATTAATTTGAATCATTGGTTTTAAAATTAAGTTTTGAGCAGTTTTTCTTTCTAAGCAAATCATGTATGTCGTGGTCCCATCCACTCTGTTCAGCCTCAAAAATTATTTTGCAAAACCATTACATCTCAGTGCTCACAGCAGTATGATTGTCCTCTACACACCCAGGCACAATTGTGGAGCCAAGAGAGCAACAGACTACTAGCTGGGTGTTTAGCACTTTGTAATTGTGAATCTCACTGTATTTGTAATTTTTAGATGATTACAATTGAAAGGGACAGCACATCTAATTTTTTTAATTTAACTGTATAGTGTGCAGCGTCCCTTTTCAACGTTTGTTTTATTACTTTTTTAAGTTTCCCATTATTTACCAATAAATACATGCAATTTGTTGTTTGTGTTAATCTGCACTAAGCGCGAGGTAGTGTCTTTGTTTTTACCTATGAGGCGAGTTACTATAACCTTGAAAATTTTATGTGTGAAAATTGATGCCTTTAAGATTTATACCCTGGGTCTTAATCCTTTTAGCACTTGTCCAGACCTGCATAATGGTTTTGTGCATGTGTTTTTTTTTATTACGGTTAAAATCTTAGTTTTATTGTAGCAATCTTACCATAAACTCTAACTTTGATTTAAGTTTTTGCAGCTGCTTCAGTTCTGAGCTTTTTTTAAAGCTTGCAGTCTAGAAATGTGTAAATAAAAATTGTTTGTTCAGAGCTGTCAGTGACAAATTACCAGTTCTTCAGTTTGGGATTGCACCATTGCACATTGTTTTTCACAGAGTTTATTATGCATTTGTTATAATGCGTGCTTGTGTTTACTGTTCAGATGAACGCTCTAGACACGCTTGGGCAGACAGCATTGCATAGAGCTGCTTTGGCGGGGCACCTGCAGACCTGTCGTCTTCTGTTAAACTTTGGCTCAGATGCATCGATCATCTCTTTGCAAGGATTTACAGCTGCACAGATGGGAAATGAAGCTGTGCAGCAAATTCTAAGTGGTAAGTGAACATACCTTCTAAATGTTAACTTAAGTTATTCACTAGGAAAGCATAACACATTGTACACTGCTAGTATACATAGCATAATTTTAGATGATTAATATACAATCATTGGTTGAAAACATATTGAGGTATTGCTGAGTGACAGTGAACGGAAGTCAGTTTTACAGTACGCAGTGCCAACCTGTTAACTGACCCTGTAGCCAGACCATTCATTTTAAAAACAATCTTCCCTTGGGGTTTGTGTCGTTGTGTAGTTAAGAATATACTGAACAAAATTATATAAACACAACACTTTTTTTTTTTTTGCCCCCATTGTTCATGAGCTGAACTCAAAGATCTAAGACTTTTTCTATGTACACAAAAAGCCTATTTCTCTCAAATATTGTTCTATTGTTCACAAATCTGGCTAAATCAGTGTTAGTGAGCACTTCTCCTTTGCCGAGATAATCCATCCACCTCACAGGTGTGGCATATTAAGATGCTGATTAGACAGCATGATTATTGCACAGGTGTGCCTTAGGCTGGCCACAATAAAAGGCCACTCTAAAATGTGCAGTTTTACTGTATTGGGGGGGGGGTACGAAATCGAGTCCATATCTGGTGTGACCATCATTTGCCTCACGCAGTGCAACACATCATTATGAAAACCGATTGTTGCAGCAGCTGTCCGGGTGGCTGGTCTCAGACTATCTTGGAGGTGAAGATGCTGGATGTGGAGGTCCTGGGCTGGTGTGGTTACACGTGGTCTGGGACTGTGAGGCCGGTTGGATGTACTGCCAAATTCTCTGAAACGCCTTTGGAGAAGGCTTATGGTAGAGAAGCATTCAATTCATGGGCAAGAGCTCTGGTGGACATTCCTGCTGTCGGCATGCCAATTGCATGCTCCCTCAAAACTTGCGACATCTGTGGCATTGTGCTGCCTGATAAAACTGCACATTTTAGAGTGCCCTTTTATTGTGGCCAGCCTAAGGCACACCTGTGCAACATTCATGCTGTCTATTCAGCATCTTTATATGCCACACCTGTGAGGTGGATGGATTATATCGGCAAAGGAGAAGTGCTCACTAACACAGATTTAGACAGATTTGTGAACAATATTTGAGAGAAATAGGCCTTTTGTGTAATTTTGTTGGCCAAAAACAAAGTCGCCACCCAAAAAAAAAAAAAAAAAAGGTCACACACGTTGGACCACCTTTAGCTTTGATTACGGCACGCATTCGCAGTGGCATTGTTTCGATAAGCTTCTGAAAGGTCACAAGATTTATTTCCGTCCAGTGTTGCATTAATTTTTCACCAAGATCTTGTATTGATGATGAGAGAGTCGGACCACTGCGCAAAGCCTTCTCCAGCACATCCCAAAGATTCTCAATGCGGTTAGGTTCTGGACTCTGTGTTGGCCAATCCATATGTGAAAATGATGTCTCATGCTTCCTGAACCACTCTTTCACAATTTGAGCCGATGAATCCTGGCATTGTCATCTTGGAATATACCTGTGCCATCAGGGAAGAAAAAAATCCATTGATGGAATAACCTGGTCATTATATTCAGGTAGTCAGCTGACCTCATTCTTTGGGCACATGCAGTAACTATTCAATAGGATAGTTACTGCATGCTTAGTTAATTCCACGTGGCTTTTTGGCCAGGCTGTGTGTGTGTGTATATATATATATATTTTTTTTTTAATACATATATTTTTCTATTTCTAAGCACTTATTTTTTTGATTTTCACATAATTTCAAAGTGATTTTAGTCCACAGTTTGGGTGGAGGTCAAAGTTTTGTGCCATTACCTTTTTTTGTTCCTGATCAACTCCACTCTGACTCTGCCTATATGTTTGGCATGTCCTGTTGTTCAATAAACTATCAAAGCTTCAATTTTTTTAAGAGACTCAAGAACTTTTCCCCTCAGTATTCCCTTAAGTTTTTTACACCTACTTTGCCTTCATTGTTAAAAAGATCACTAGTTCCTTATATTTTGCAACTCTACAGCATAATGTTGGCAACGTGCTGAATGAGAATCCATGACCCAATAGTTAGAGGATAATATAATGAGCAATTTTGTTACTCGGGAAACAAAATAAAAAATGGCCACTGATCTCAGTGACTGTTTTAATTTTTGAATGCACTGTTTGACATAGACGATACTGTGTCACTTAAATTTTCAGTTTTCATAACAATTTCAGCATTCTGTCTGTAACGCAAAGATATTTTTGCTTTCTGTACACAACCAGCCCTACCACGTTTATTAAGTGGCGGTTCACACTACCGCGGCACGACCTGGGGGGCGACCTGTGAAGTCGCGTGCACCGCGACTTCGGCGCCACTTGCACGGACTTCATAACATGAATGTCTATGCAAGTCGCCTCCAAGTCGCCCCGAAGTAGTACAGGACCCTTTTTCTAAGTCGGAGCGACTTGTGTCGCTCCTATTAGAAGGGTCCCTGTACTACACAATGGACCGCGACGGTCCACGACTTGTCAGGCTGACAAGTCGCACTAGTGTGAATGGGCAGTGTGATCCAGCACCTAGATGCTATATATTATTAAAAATAAATACAGGTCTCGAAGAGTTTATCAGTCTTTAGCACTGGCTTCTGCAGAACGCACAATAACAAAAAAAAGTAAGTGCTCATTACCTGCTAATATGTAGCTTTATTATTGTTTTCTGTTCTGCTATTCTAACTATATTTTCAACCTGTTTATCTTTTCTCCTCAAAGAAAGTGTGCTTGACCTACCCCTAATTTAAACAGGAAATTAGACCATGATTGCAATAATAATACATGAGCATTAACTGACTATTTACATGACATGCAACTAGGAATTTAATAAAGTATTTAGTAATAATCTGCATAACTTTCATTAAAATGTAACAGCCACTACCTCAAAGCAACCATGTGATAGAAGTAAAATGTATAAAGCAAGAATGTACCTGTAAGCAGGAGAGGCAATTCCGACTTACTGCATCGCTGAACTCCGCTCATGAGGGACGGTTCTCCAAAGTCTGCTGACACTTCAGGACTATTCCCTATAGCTCTTATTACTTGTACATGATTGCTTTATACATCCTGGCATCTGTCAGTGGTAGGGGGGGGGGGGGGTTAATTATGGGTGTATGTTTCACAACTGACTTTGCGAAACCAACCCCCCCTCCCCCCAAAAAAAAAAAAACATTTTTTTTTTTTAATTAAACCCATTGATAGGGGTTCCTTAAACAGTAAGCAGCACTTTTGCTTTTACTGTACACCAATGTAAGGGGAGACTTTATTGACCACCAGGGTAAGGGGGCATTTCATCACTGATTATTTGTGAAGGTGAACACAACAAATTTCTCTTCTATACACACTATTATTTTGTTATTGTATAGAACAGAGGTTTGTTAAAAAAAAAAAAAATAGGCCCAGGTGTAAAATTACTCTAGGTATGCCACATACCTTATTCTTTCTGCAGGTTATTGATAAAGTCAATGTACTGTCGTATGTAGCTATAATAATTTCGGCAGGTGTTTCATGAGATCTGAAAATTATTTTAAGGCCTCATGCACTGGATGCTTTGGGCATCTTTAATAGACTCCTTTCCTCCTAGCAGTGGCATTTTGGCAAAAAAAAAAGAGTGATGCTTGTAAACAAATGGTATGCATTTAGGCACAGCATTCGGGCGTTAATTCATTATTGGCTAGAATAATACTTTATTCTGGCCATTGAAATTAATTAGCGCTAAATGTGATTAGCGTTAATGCGTGTTTACATGCGTCAAACTTTTTTGCCAAAACATCACTGCACCTGGACACACTGGCAGTGTTTTTTTTTTTTTTTCTTCTCATTTTGCCTTTAAATGCCTATGTGTGCATGGACACATAGGCTAACATGCAGGGGTGTTTAGAGGTAGAAAAATAACACCCCTAAGAACAGCATTAAAAATATCCAGTGTGCATAAGGCCTAAGGCCTCTTTCACACGGGCGCACCCCCCGACGGAGTCCGTTCTGCTCAGCAGGGGATCGATCCGCCGATCCCCGCTGAACAGGTGGATGACAGCTCTGTCTCCGCTCTGTGTGTGGAGAAGGAGCTGTCAGATCCTCGCTGTCCTCTATGGGGAGATCGCATAAGAACTGACCGCCTGTCCATTCTCATCCGATCCCATCCGATCTAATCCTCCAGACGGATGAAAATCCTCCATCCTGCTTTCACGGACAGGATCGGAGAGCAGCGGGTGTCAGCGGACTTGTCACCGCTGACATCCGCTGCCCCATAGGGATGCATGGAGCATCCGATCAGGTCCACCTGAAAGACAGACCATCGGATCGGATTGCCCGTGTGAAAGGGGCCTATCTTCTGAGGTAGAAAAGTTGCCTTAGGGGATTGGTTTGCTTAATAAAAAGACTGCCACAAATGTAGTTGGGACCCTTTTGAAAACTGAATTTCTCTTACGTCCTCCGACAGTCGCCGCCTCTTCATATTCGTCACATATGGGGTATTAGACTTTGCTCCGAAGGAGTAGCTAGGCAACAGAATATGTTAACATTAAAGCTTTTAACATATTCCACCCTCAAGGGGTGGTCCCCTCAGTCAATACCCTCCTACTTCCTGCAACCATATCTCAGTTTTAATGTCTAGCTTGTCAGGAGTGGCTGGCTTTTTCTGTGCTGGGGCTTTCTGCCCCAGACTCTTTCTTCTTTTTGAAATTTTGTTTGAGTTTTCTCTCTACCTTTACTTAGCTGTTATTTTTGTCAGCGTTAGTTAGTTCTTCTGATGAAGAGGTTCATGCGGGCTGGGTCTCGGGCTGATCCCCCTGGTCGCAGGTCGTGGGTCAGTGGCTTCCCAGCCTGCCATCGAGCGTTCAGCCAGGTAACGCTCCTGGCACAGTGAACGACCCATCCCTGTTCGGTGCAGGGATGATTGGTGAGGTGGCTACCTCACTGGACGCTGTGCGGTTTCTTAACCCCCATTTTGTGCGTCTTGAATTGCGACTCTCCCTGCCTCATGTGCAGCGGCTTGTTCGCCTGTGCGGGTCCCCCACGCCATTGAGAGGTAAGTGTATCTATGTGGGGACCTGTCTGTCTGGGGGGGTGTCAGTCTGGGACTGTGTAACCTGCCTCTATTCACACTGCTTGTCTCCCTATCTCTCGGCTGCATGCTGTGGGCTGCAAGGGGGGGGGGGGGGGGAGCTGTGTGACACTGTGTGTGTCAGCCTGGTCAGTGTGAGAAGCTGTGTGCTGTGGGGCATGTTTTTTTGGCATGTTTGGGCATATACAGCGATCGCTGCGGCGATCTGACATGTATTCTTATACAGGGATGTCACGTGTGCATTACTGCACTGTGGAGCGGCGGTTTCGGCGCCAAACGGCGCCATTTTGCCTACACTCGCTCCGGCCGCATGTTTTACATGCATGGCGGCCATTTTCTTGTAGCCTCCATAGGCTTTCATAGAGCGCCCTGGCAGCATCACTTCCTCTTTCCAGGAACACCGATCGAGGCAGCAGCAGCGGCGAGGGTCTCCTCAGGTTTTATCCTTCTGTTCTTGCTATCCATTGCCTGTGTTCAGTTTGCATATTCCCTGTGGGCGTCTCATTGTGCTTGAGTGTGGTGCGGTGGGCTGCGCTTGCCGCGCTTGCTTAAAGGGGCAGTTAACCCTTTATTGTCCGGCATTACAGGGGCAATGGATTCTCAGGAGGGCAAATTTCCTACCGCCTTGGTGGAAAGCCAGGGGACCGCTGTTTCCCCCCCAGGGGGGGATTTAGCCGCTATTGTGGCTGGCCTTGCTGCTCAGGTACAGATGCTGGTGGCTGCTCAATCTACTAAAAGGCCCAGAGTTGCTCTTTCCTCTGATTCTGAGGGTGAAGGTGATGGGGCTGTTATGGCGGGGGCCTCCTTATCGGGGTCCCGCTCCTCCCTAGATCTAGTGGGGTCCGAGGTGGAGGCTGAAGTTGAAGGGGTTGATAATTCTCCCCCTGGCTCGCCTGAAGAGCTTGCAATCATGGATGAGTTGATTGCTTCCATAAAGCAAACGCTGCGTTTGCAGGATGAAGTGTGTCCCCCCGCCGCCTTGGCGGCTTATGGGACGCAGAGAAAACGCAGGACGCCGCAGGTTTTTCCCTGCAATGATGATTTTCAGCGCGCTGTTAAGGAACAATGGCGCAATCTGCGCAAACCTTTTGCTGTACCAAGTAGATTCAAACTGCGTTATCCTTTCTCGCCTTCCACTGATGAAAGGTGGTGTGTGCCTCCCCCAGTGGATCACGCAATTGCGGTTTTAAACAAAGCCACTGCGATTCCTGCAGAGGATTCCCCTGTGTTCCGTGATGCCACGGATAGGAGATTGGAGTCTCTTGCCCGTCATACTTATTCTGTTACGGGTTCTATGCTTAAGGCTCTGTTTGCTTCTCTCATGGCGGCCCAGGCGATCGCAAGTTGGACGCAGATGCTTAGGCGCGTCCTAGTGGCTGATTCGACCTCGCCGGCGACCCTGGATATGGTGGATCAAATACACCAAGGTGTCATGTATCTGTGTGATGCGGACCTGGACCTGGTTCCGTTGGCTGCACGTGTGCACAGCGTGGCGGTGTTGTCTCGCCGCCTGGTTTTGTTAAAATGTTGGTCGGTGGACCAATCTTCACGTAAGACCTTAGCCAATCTGCCTTATGATGGGTCTCGACTTTTTGGGGAGTCCTTGGATGTGTTGATTAAGGGGATCACCGGAGGTAAGAGCACTCTCTTGCCCCATTTCCCCAAGGCTAAGGGGGCTTCTGGGAAGAAGCATGCTAATTTTCGGCCCCCTCAGGGGTCCTTTCGTGCCTTTCGGCCGCACTACAAGGGCAAGCCGTTCAAAGGTCAAGGCTCTCAGAAGAAGCCCTGGTCTGGGAAACAGAAGTCCGGTCAATCCGGATCTGCAGCCCATAACAGTTCGGCCTGAAGGGGCGCCCTCACCCAGTTTTGGGGTGGGGGGACGCTTGCTCGGTTTTCTTCAGCCCTGGTTGGCCCGTGTGCGGGACAGATGGGTTCAGGAGATCGTTCGATCTGGTTACAAGATCGAGTTTCTCTCTCGGCCAGAGAGCAGATTTTTTCCCTCAAATCTTCAACTGTCTCCAGAGCGTTTGCGGGACCTGCACCTGGCGGTGCGGGACCTGAGGGCTCAGGGAGTGGTGGTTCCGGTGCCTCATCGGGACAGATTTCGGGGGTTTTATTCCAATCTGTTCACCGTGCCCAGAAAGGAGGGCAAGGTTCGTCCAATTCTGGACTTGAAGGCTCTGAACCGCTCTGTGCGGGTTCCCAAGTTCCGCATGGAATCCCTGCGGTCGGTGGTGGCTGCCCTGGTTCCGGGGGAATTCATGGCCTCCATCGATTTGAAGGATGCGTATCTTCACATCCCCATTTTCGAGGGTCACCAGAGGTTCCTTCGATTTGCCATTGCGGAGGATCACTACCAGTTCGTGGCGTTGCCTTTTGGTCTCGCCTCGGCTCCGCGGGTCTTCACCAAGGTGCTTGCACCGGTTCTGGCATTATTGAGGGCCCAGGGCATTTCTGTCCTGGGGTATCTGGACCACATTCTGGTTCGGTCTGCGACCAGCCAGGGTCTGGAGAAGGACCTGTCTGTCACGATGCAAACTCTGCAGGAGTTTGGTTGGACGATAAATTTTCCAAAGTCGACACTGAGTCCGTCGGTTCGTCTTCCCTACCTGAGAATGATTCTGGACTAGGTGCAGGCAAAGGTCTTCCTGCCGGAAGACAAACTCAGAACTCTTCAGGAGGAAGTCAGGTCCCTCAGGGACGTTCCGCACTCGTCTCTGCGGACGTGCATGAGATGTCTGGGATTGATGGTCTCGGCCTTCGAGGCGATTCCCTTCGCCCAGTTTCACACGCGGGGTCTCCAAGCGGAGATCCTGTCCAGGTGGGACGGGCGACCTCAATCTCTGGATCTTCAAATCTCGTTGAGTCATCGCACCAGAAGAAACCTTCTGTGGTGGCTCCAGTCCCCGTTGGTGTCCGGGGGCAAGTCGTTTCGTCCTGTCTCGTGGACGGTGATCACCACGGATGCCAGCCTGTCGGGCTGGGGTGGTGTTCTGGGCGTTCTGTCCGCCCAGGGAACTTGGTCGGAGGGGGAGTCTTCCCTTCCGATCAACATTCTGGAATTGCGTGCGATAAGTCTCTGTCTTCATCGCTGGACGGACCGGCTGCAGGGCTGCCCGGTTCGGGTGCAGACGGACAATGCCACGGCGGTGGCCTACATCAACCACCAAGGGGGCACCAGGAGTGCCCGAGCGGCTCGAGAAGTGGCCGACATTCTGTCTTGGGCCGAGACTCATGTCCCGGCGATAACGGCGGTTCACATTCCGGGGGGTGGAGAACTGGCAGGCGGACTATCTGAGTCGCCAGACCCTGGATCAGGGGGAATGGTCTCTCCACCCGGCTGTCTTCCAGATGTTGTGCGCGAAGTGGGGTCTTCCAGATGTGGACCTGTTCGCGTCTCGTCTCAACAACAAGGTGAAAAGGTTCGTGGCAAGGACGCGCGACCCTCGGGCAGATGCGTCGGACGCGTTAGTGGCCCCGTGGCATCAGTACAGGCTGATGTACGCGTTTCCACCGATTCAGTTGCTGTCCAGGTTCCTTCGCAGGTTACACTCGGAACGCAGCACGGTGATTCTTGTGGCACCGGACTGGCCTCGCCGGTCCTGGTACGCAGACCTCGTGAATCTGGCGGTCGACGCCCCGTGGCGTCTGCCTCTTCGAGACGATCTACTGTCTCAAGGACCGATATACCATCCTGCTTTACAGTCGCTGGCTTTGACGGCCTGGCTGTTGAGACCAAGGTCCTGAAGGAGAAGGGTCTCTCTCCAGAGGTCGTTCATACTTTGATCAACGTGAGGAAGTCTTCCTCGGGGAAGGTTTATTACCGTACTTGGAAGGCCTATTTTGCCTGGTGTGAGTCCAGGGGGTTTTCACCCCGCACGTACTCGGTTTCCCGTGTGTTGTCTTTCCTTCAAACGGGTGTTGATCAGCGTTTGGCGCTGGCTACGATAAAGGGTCAGGTGTCTGCACTGGCCGTTCTGTTTCAACGTCCCGTGGCTTCCAACTCCTTGGTTGGCACTTTTGTTCAGGGTGTGCGGCATCTGGTTCCTCCTAGGAGGGATCCTTTGCCCCCTTGGGACTTGAATCTCGTTCTGTCTGTGTTGCAACGTGCTCCTTTTGAACAGATCAGGGAGATCTCGTTGTCTATGTTGTCCAAAAAGGTCGCCTTTTTGGTGGCGATCACTTCGGCTCGCAGAATGTCGGAGCTGGCAGCTTTGTCCTGCAAGTCTCCGTACCTGGTTGTTCATTTGGATAAGGTGGTCTTGCGACCTAATCCTTCTTTTCTTCCGAAACGAGTTTCGGAATTCCATCTTAATGAGGATATTGTCTTACCTTCGCTGTGCGTGAAGCCTAAACATCCAAAGGAGGTGAGATTGCATTCTCTGGATGTTGTTCGGGCGATAAGGGTTTACCTTAAATCGACTGAGTCTTTTCGAAAGACGGACTCCTTGTTTGTTCTTCCAGAGGGTCCTCGGAAGGGCATGGCGGCTTCGGCCTCTACCATCGCCAAATGGATCAGGCAGACCATTGAACAGGCCTATGCCTTGCAGGGGAAGGTTCCCCCTGTGCCTGTGAAGGCGCACTCTACTAGATCTTTGAGTACGTCTTGGGCCTGTCGTCATGGGGCTTCTGTAGCCCAGGTGTGTAAGGCGGCGACTTGGTCGACCGTACACACTTTTACAAAATTCTACAAAGTAGATGTTCAGGCATCGGCGGATGCTTCCTTTGGCCGCAAGGTTCTTAGTGCGGCAATTCCCTAGGGTCCCTTGTTGGGGACCTCTGGCTGTTGGGATGAGTTTTTTATCCCATGGTTATTTGTCTTTTCCTGGGTTGTTGCTCCTGTTGAGCACTTGTTTTTTCCTGTTGCCCAGCTGGTTTCCTTCCTTTGGTAAGGTTCCTTTCTTTGATGCGGAGACTGCGTTGCCTTTTCGGCGCGGATGCGTTTCCCACCCCTCATGTTTGCACTGCTTTGGGACGTCCCCATATGTGACGAATATGAAGAGGCGGCGACTGTCGGAGGACGTAAGAGAAAACGGAATTTTTGTAAAATCTTACCTGTAAAATTCCTTTCTCTGAGTCCTCCGACAGTCGCCGCCCCCGCCCCTCTTTTGGGGTTTGGTTGTATACTCTACTGCTATTCCACTAAAACTGAGATATGGTTGCAGGAAGTAGGAGGGTATTGACTGAGGGGACCACCCCTTGAGGGTGGGATATGTTAAAAGCTTTAATGTTAACATATTCTGTTGCCTAGCTACTCCTTCGGAGCAAAGTCTAATACCCCATATGTGACGAATATGAAGAGGCGGCGACTGTCGGAGGACTCAGAGAAAGGAATTTTACAGGTAAGATTTTACAAAAATTCCGTTTTTTGAGATGTGCTACGGTAAAGACAGGGAATGCTTAACTCATGTCAGTTTCTGTCTTTACCCTGACGCATGCACCATAATGTATGTTTAGAATTGAGGTCAAATGCCTTACAAGCTGAAGGCCACCCCATGAACTCTGAGATTACCACATAGTTAATGTATGTAGCCCTATTTAATTTTTTTTAAAAGTGTCTGAAAGTCACAATAACCATTTCATTACAGTGTTCCTATCCTTTAGATAAAAACAGGACCTTTACCAGTTTCTAAGGATCTTTTGGCCCCTAGAAATTGAATGTTGATTTGCAGGCTGCTAGAAAATATCGAAACCCATTGACAAACATTTAAAGCCTAATTTCGATAAAGATTTTTTTTTTTTTTTTTTTTAAATCAGCACAGGGTACAAGTACGTACATTTGGAGTGGAGCTCCACCCAGTAGGGGAAGCTCTGCTTGTTTGCTTCCTTCCTCCCCTCCACTGCCACATTTGGCACCTCTTGGGGGGGGGGGGGGTGCGGATACCTGTCAAAACCAGGTATTTACTCCCACTTCCGGGTAAGATCGCCACAATCGTTGTGCAGTGATCTGAACTCTTTCACCAACCCAATACCTCTGCAGCTATTATTAAGAGTGCTGGATCTGGTCTTAAAAAATGCCGGCTATGCCTTTTTTTTTTCACCTCCCTCCTCCATTCCTAAAAGCTGTACTACGGCTTCCATGTGTGAGAATCGATCTATAAATGGAGGACAGGCAGGGCAGGTGAATGAAAGATTGGCCTCCTCCATTCATGATCACCCTTTATTCATGGAAGCTATAATACGAGGGTAGGGGGCGAAAAGGGAGTGCATAGTCATCACTCTTGACGAGTGCCCGTGACAAGTTTGGCTCCCATTTTAATCCACGCAGCACTGGAAGATTATGACTGGGAGTCAGGAGACTTCGGTTTTCAGTTAGAACAGCTTGTCACAGCACCAGGGGCACTTCTTATTAAATGTACCATCCCTGTGGTAACTACATTATTATACTTTTTTTATTTCGCTTTCGATTTCATCAAGTACAGAAATTACCTGTTGATCATGCCAGAAATCCAGTGTCTTTATCATTTCCTGAGAGCTGAAGTAAAAGAACAAACAATTTTATCTTCCTTCTGTAAACTGCTAATCCTCCCACGTCCATATAATGGGGATAAAGAGAGGATGACATATTTGAAGTCCAACCTGGGTGTCAACCATGGCTCACTCTATAGATACACAGTGGATTGCATTATTGTAGCAATTCTAGTACAGGGATTCTGTTATTCATGGATTTACCAGAGAATATAATGTAAAAAGCCTAATCTACAGACTGGAGAGCTGCAATGTATTACATTTTTTTGGTTTTAAGTTTGCATGGGCATTTGCTGGAGTGTCTTTCAAATTGCATTGGTCTCAGTTTTACCTTCCTTTTTTTATTTACCGTACTTACAATAGCAATAAACCTCCTTTACTCCATTTTATGGATATTCAAAGTTGTTTGATCAGGTTACTCTCACATGGCAATAAAAAATCCTGGTCCTTATTCTTTCATGTAAAGTTCACATGTCTTTGTTAAGAGCCCATTTCTACTGCTCTGTTTGGCTGTTCTCATTCCCTGATCAAATTAAGAAAAATGGTTATCAAATGTGCTGACTAACTACATTACGTTATTGAGCAGGTCTTGCATTTTATTTTTTATATCATTTTTTTTTAAATAACAGAGAGCACACCTGTCCGAACATCTGATGTTGATTACAGACTACTTGAAGCTTCAAAAGCTGGAGACTTGGATACTGTAAAGGTAAAATACAGTTCTGCTTTGTAAGCATTTCTAGTAATAGTTATAGTAGGATTTGAAGTAGAATTCCACCCAGAGTTTAGTTTTACGTGTTAGGCAGTAACCTTCTGGATGTTTTCTGCAGTAATAATTAGGCCTGCACGATATTGGAAAAAAAATATATTGCGATATTTTTTTTTCAACGATATATATTGCGATATTGAGGGACCCGTCAATCCAGCCTTTCTGACCATACAGGGTTAATATATGTTACTGTAGGGAATGGGATTCAGTGCACACTGCAGCCTTGTACCATAGGGTTAATGTTACTGACACTGTAGGGATTGGGAAGGATGCTGGGAATGGAAATCATGAAGCATGCAGGCAGCCTTCTAAATTTTAATTGCAGATACAGGGCACTGGGCAGGTCAGGGTTAATATGGTAAAATCAATTACTCAGTGACAGTGTGGGCTGTGGAATCGATCAGAATATTCAGTCACAGACAGTCTTTCTCATAGTGGTGGTGGTAGGAGGCTGGAGCGGTGGACTAGGAGCCAGGAAAGGATCACAGCACAGCCGCATACATTTACTCACTCGTGCACTGCAACCTGCCCCACACGTTCAGTGAGTCTCACTCTCCGCCCTAGTTTTCTCAATGGCTCATTCAGGGAGCCAATCACGCCGTGAGTAGCGGCACAGCGGAACCAATCAGGTGTGCAGGCACGCGTGATTGGTTAGCTGTGCAGCTAATCACGGCGTGATTGGCTCCCTGAATGTGCCATTGAGAAAACTAGGACGGAGAGTGAGACTCACTGAACGTGTGGGGCGGGCTGCAATGCACGAGTGAGTCAGTGTATGCTTACCGCTGAAGTGTCCCGACTTCTCCCTGCCTAACACGGAAGTCTGTGAGTCCTCCTGTCCTCCTCCGAGTCCCTTCCCCCTGCCTATGCAAATATCGTGACCTCGGTGATATGAATATCGCCTACGGCCGCAGAACGATAGTCGATATCATAGCGACTATCGTTCAGCCCTAGTAATAATTACACTATATTATTAAAAGTATTGGGACACCTGTTTTTACACGCACATGAACTTTAATGGCATCCCAGTCTTAGTCCAAAGGGTTCAATATTAAGTTGGCCTACTCTTTGCAGCTATAGCAGTTTCAACTCTTCTGGGAAGCCTGTCCACAAGGTTTAGGAGTGTGTCTATGAGAATGTTTGACCATTCTTCCAGAAGCATTTGTGAGGTCAGGCACTGATGTTGGAGGAGAGGGCCTGGCTCGCAGTGTCCGTCCTAATTCATCCTAAAGGTGTTCTATCGGGTTGAGGTCAGGATTTTGTGCAGGCCAGTCAAGTTCCTCCATTCCAAACTCGCTCATCCATGTCTTTTTGGACCTTGCTTTGTGCACTGGTACGCAATAATGTTGGAACAGGAAGGGGCCATCCCCTAACTGTTCCCACAAAGTTGGGAGCATGAAATTGGCCAAAATGTCTTGGCATGCTGAAGCCTTAAGAGTTCTTCCCTGAAAGGAAGGAGCCAAGCCCCACCCCTGAAAAAAAAAAAACCCACACCATAATCCCCTTCCATCAAATGATTTGGACCAGTTCACATAGCGAGATCCATAGAGACCTGGATGAGCGAGTTTGGGGTGGAGGAACTTGACTGACCTGCAGAGGCCAGTGACCTCAACCCAATAGAATATCTTTGGGTGGAATTAAAGTGGAGACTGCGAGCAAGGCCTTTTTGTCCAACATCAGTGCCTGACCTCTCAAATACACTTCTGGAAGAATGGTCAAACATTCCCATAGACACACTCCTAAACCTTGTGGACAGTTTAAAGTCACATAATTTATAGTTGAGTGAGTTTGTCAGAGAGTTTGGAAGATATTCGTCCATGCACCTCCAGAGCTTCATTACTGTTTGACGTTAAGGAAATGTTTCATTTCTGCCCACAGCCTCCTGTGGGATCACCCCCACTGTCACAGGAGTATGCAGGGAGGAGCATATGGTACACATTGAATATATAACTGTTCTCCTAGTTTAATGCTGCAGAGTTTGCCAAAATTAGCTTGTCTACCTGACCACTTGCAGGATTCCTTTCTTTCTCGGTAATATAGTATATTGCTGTAAGCAGATTTTTACACTGTTTCACTTTGAATTCCTACCTGCCTTTGGTTTCTTTTTGTGATTCTAGAAATATTTATTGAGCTTGAATCATAAGGCTTTATGCTTGCTTTCAGCGAGTTTCATCTTCATTCTGTTGTATTCATGGCGATTTTTTAGTTGGATTCTTGTGAAGCATAGGGATTTATTTACTAAAGCTGGAGAGTGCAAAATCAGGTTCACTTCTGCATAGATCATTCAATCAGAATTCAGAAGACTTTTTTATATATATATATATATATATATATATATATATATATATATATATATATATATATAATATATCAAAATTACATTAATAAAAAACGATATGCAGTGTGTCCCTGATGGAGTCAAACTTAGGATCCCAACAGTCGAAAGTATATCTTCAATATATTAAAATGTTTGAGTGCCTTACTGTGCTAGCACTGGCAAATGCCAGTGCAGATATCCTAGTGCAGGAAATTAATTATGGCTTAACATGTCATTTTCATCTGATATGCAGTGTATTAGCACAGAAGCTGCTAGTAAACTACAAAATATTCTCATTTAGGAGTGTATTGTCACGGGTTGTTAAAAACTGAAGTAGAGCTTGCTTGATCATAATAGCATTCTGTGTGTTCATGAGCTTTGTGTTAGTTTTGTGGAAACTGAAATTACTTTTATTGGTCCATTTATATATAAGTAAATTGGTGGAACCTATACCATTGTAAGGCATATACAGTGCCTTGCGAAAGTATTTGGCCCCCTTGAACTTTGCGACCTTTTGCCCCATTTCAGGCTTCAAACGTAAAGATATAAAACTGTAATTTTTTGTGAAGAATCAATAACAAGTGGGACACAATCATGAAGTGGAAGAAATTGTCCGTGCAAAATTATTTAGCCCCTTTACTTTCAGTGCAGCAAACTCTCTCCAGAAGTTCAGTGAGGATCTCTGAATGATCCAATGTTGACCTAATGACTAATGATAAATAGAATCCACCTGTGTGTAATCAAGTCTCCGTATAAATGCACCTGCACTGTTATAGTCTCAGAGGTCTGTTTAAAGCGCAGAGAGCATCATGAAGAACAAGGAACACACCAGGCAGGTCCGAGATACTGTTGTGGAGAAGTTTAAAGCCAGATTTGGATACAAAAAGATTTCCCAAGCTTTAAACATCCCAAGGAGCACTGTGCAAGCGATAATATTGAAATGGAAGGAGTATCAGACCACTGCAAATCTACGAAGACCTGGCCGTCCCTCTAAACTTTCAGCTCATACAAGGAGAAGACTGATCAGAGATGCAGTCAAGAGGCCCATGATCACTCTGGATGAACTGCAGAGATCTACAGCTGAGGTGGGAGACTGTCCATAGGACAACAATCAGTCGCATACTGCACAAATCTGGCCTTTATGGAAGAGTGGCAAGAAGAAAGCCATTTCTTAAAGATATCCATAAAAAGTGTTGTTTAAAGTTTGCCACAAGCCACCTGGGAGACACACCAAACATGTGGAAGAAGGTGCTCTGGTCAGATGAAACCAAAATCAAACTTTTTGGCAACAATGCAAAACATTATGTTTGGTGTAAAAGCAACACAGCTCATCACCCTGAACACACCGTCCCCACTTTCAAACATGGTGGTGGCAGCAGGGACAGGGAAGATGGTTAAAATTGATGGGAAGATGGATGGAGCCAAATACAGGACCATTCTGGAAGAAAACCTGATGGAGTCTGCAATAGACCTGAGACTGGAATGGAGATTTGTCTTCCAACAAGACAATGGTCCAAAACATAAAGCAAAATCTACAATGGAATGGTTCACAAATTAACATATCCAGGTGTTAGAATGGCCAAGTCAAAGTCCAGACCTGAATCCAATCGAGAATCTGTGGAAAGAACTGAAAACTGCTGTTCACAAACGCTCTCCATCCAACCTCACTGAGCTTGACCTGTTTTGCAAGGAGGAATGGGCAAAAATGTCAGTCTCTCGATGTGCAAAACTGATAGAGACATACCCCAAGCGACTTACAGCTGTAATCGCAGCAAAAGGTGGCTCTACAAAGTATTAACTTAAGGGGGCTGAATAATTTTGCACACCCAATTTTTCAGTTTTTTATTTGTTAAAAAAGTTTGAAATATCCAATAAATTTCGTTCCACTTCATAATTGTGTCCCACTTGTTGTTGATTCTTCACAAAAAATTAGTTTTATATCTTTATGTTTGAAGCCTGAAATGTGGCAAAAGGTCGCAAAGTTCAAGGGGGCCGAATACTTTCGCAAGGCACTGTATCTGGAGAACAGATAGAGCTCACTAAAATAAAGACATGAATTAATAAATAATGTGTTTTAGCGGTTTCAAAAAGTTGTTTAAGGTAATGACTCTCATATTTAGAATGGCCTTTCTGCTTCTACTTTAAGTGTGCTGCAGACAGTGTTGATGCTGAATGACAACCAATTAGTTCAGCTAAAGGGTGCACCTTTAGCCTCCTTAAAATATAGCTAAGGGCCCTTGTAAAAATAGTTGGTTTGTTTCAAAAAGCTTACCTTGCAGGTGTAAAAGATAGTTCCTGATGGTCAATCCCCCTAAACATCATCTCCTCACACTGTACTCTAAATTGTAAAAATGCATACGGTCAATGATACTTTTTTTTATGTGCAGGGACATTAAAGTTTTCAAGAGAAGATTTTGATTTGTACCCCCTTCTTTTAAGATTCAAGCAGTACTGCTTGAATCTTAGAAGAAGGGGGTATATCCCAAAAGCTTGTCATGAATATTTTATGGTTAGTGCAATAAATAAATAAATAAAGTACAACAGACAGTACTGTACTTACATTTTTTTCTTTAACGAGTGCACGAATACTGCTACAATCACCCTATGTCTAAGAAGATATTTGACTTTTGTGTAATGCAGTGAAAAAATGTTTAATGTGATAATGAAGTATCCTTTTTTCATGTTCTAAACTGAGCATTGATCAAATAGGAATAAATATACATTTTAGTTGACTTATTGGACTTCTAAATCAACATTTCCAATGTTGATAGTCAATCCCCCTAAAATCTCCTCACACTGTACTCTAAATGCAGATGGGAATCCATATTTCTACTATAATCACTTACTATTCAAGGCAAAGTTTTTATTTTTCATACATTCAAATCAGCATTTTTTGCTAGAAACTTTTTTTTAACCCCCAAACCTTATATATTTTTTTGAAAGCAGAGTCCCTGTAGAAACAAAAAATACACTAAATTGAATTTGTTAAAATATAAATGATGATGTTTCCTTGAGTAAATGGATACTAAACATGTCAGCACTCAAATTGCTTGTACCTGATAATTGGCGACAAACTGTGATACCTAAAAATTTTTATAGACATCGCTTTCAAAACCTTTACAGTAAACTATGTATAGTGAATTGTGAATAATGGCCCTAGAATTATTGCTCTGACTCCCACATTTGCAAGGATACCTCACATGTGTTGCAATCGCTGTTTACATACACGTGCAGGGCCTGAGTGCTCGGTTGCATTTGCGTGTATGTGTGGGGGTGCTTTTATAATTTTTTTTTTTACTTTAATTATTTATTTTAATAAAATGTATTGTTATCATGAGGGGACAACTATGAAAACCCTGGGTCAGATTCTAGCTATTCCCTTTGCTGTTAAAAATGATTACTCTCCGGTGTTGATTTACTAAAACTGTAGTGCAGAATCTATTGCAGCTCTGCACAGAGACCAGTCAGCTTCCAGGTTTTTTTTTTTTTTTGCCTAAAGCTTAATTGAACACTTTAAAGTTAGAAGCTGATTGGCTGTCATGCCCCCAGCTGCACCAGATTTTGAACTCTCCAGTTATAGTAAATGAACTCCTCCAATGTCCAATGTTGGAGATTATATTCTGCTTACTTCCTGTCCACCGCACCACACTGGGCATGCAGGTATGTTTTCTGACTAGGACGAAAAATGATGGCAGCCATCGGCGACAAGAATAGCAGAAATAATGTTGTTGATCTACTACAGTCTTTACTAAACTAATCATGTGCTTAAAATCTTTTTGAAATTGCAAATCTTTGTGTATATATTTGCACTTCTAAAGTAATTTTTTTGTTCATTTTATTCATTTTACTAACAGCAGCTATGCAGCCCACAGAATGTGAATTGCAGGGATCTTGAAGGTCGTCATTCAACTCCATTGCACTTTGCTGCTGGTTATAACAGAGTTTCTGTTGTGGAATATCTACTGCACCATGGTGCTGATGTACATGCCAAAGACAAAGGGTAATTGTTTACTCAAAATGTGTCACTTGTTTTCTCTGCTTGTCATGTCACTATATTTTGCTCATGAATTGCAATTGTCATAGACTGCATTAAACTCTAAACTTCTATGGATTATAGTGCATCTGGAAAGTATTCACAGCGCTTCACTTTTTCCACATTTTGTTATGTTACAGCCTTATTCCAAAATGGATTAAATTCATTATTTTCTTTAAAATTCTACAAACAATACCCCATAATGACAACAAAAAAGAAGTTTGTTTGAAATCTTTGCAAATTTATTAAAAATTAAAAAAAAAACAAAAAAAAAAACACATAAGTGATTATATAAGTATGTAAATTACATAAGTATTTACAGTCTTTGCTCAATACTTTGTTTGAAGCACCTTTGGCACCAATTACAGTCTCAAGTCTTTTTGTGTATGATGCTACAAGCTTGGCACACCTATTTTTGGGCAGTTTCTCCCATTCTTCTCTGCAGGACCACTCAAGCTCCATCAGGTTGGACGGGAAGCGTCGGTGCACAGCCATTTTCAGATTTCTCATTCACAGAGTTGTACCGTAGCCACTCTTGGCTGTGTGCTTAGGGTTGTTGTCCTGTTGGAACCTTCACCCCAGTTTGAGGTCCAGAGTGCTCTGGAGCAGGTTTTCATCAAGGATGTCTAGGTACATTGCTGCATTCATCTTTCCCTTGATCCTGACTAGTCTCCCAGTTCCTGCCGCTGAAAAACATCTCCACAGCATGATGCTTTCACCACCATGCTTCACTGTAGGGGATGGTATTGGCCAGGTGATGAGCGGTGCTTGGTTTTCTCCAGACATGACGCTTGCCTTTCAGGCCAAAGAGTTCAATCTTTCTATGATCAGACCAGAGAATTTTGTTTCTCATGGTCTGAGAGTCCTTCAGGTGCCTTTTGGCAAACTCCAGGCAGGCTGTCATGTGCCTTTAACTGAGGAGTGGCTTCCGTGTGGCCACTCTACCATAGAGGCCTGATTGGTAGAGTGCTGCAGAGATGGTTGTTCTTCTAGAAGGTTCTCCTCTCTCAACAGAGAAATGCTGGAGCTCTGTCAGAGTGACCACCGGGTTCGTGGTCACCTCTCTGACTAAGGCCATTCTTCCCCGGTAGCTCAGTTTTGCCGCGTGGCCCGCTCTAGGAAGAGTCCTGATGTTTCCAAACTTCTTCCATTTACGGATAATGGAGGCCACTGTGCTCCATTTTTCTGCACCATTCCCCAGATCTTTGCCTCAATATAATCTCGGAGGTATACAGACAATTCCTTGGACTTCTGGCTTGGTTTGTGCTCTGACATGCAATTTTAACTGGTGGAATGGTAAATGTCAGGTATACACAGGTGTGTGCCTTTCCAAATCATGTCCAATCAACTGAATTTACCACAGGTGGACTCCAATCAAGTTGTAGAAACATATCAAGGATGATCAGTGGAAACAGGATGCACCCAAGCTTAACTTTGAGTGTCTTTGCAGAGGCTAGGAATACTTATGTACATGTGATTTTTTTTTTTTTTCCATTTTTTATATTCATTAAATTTCCAAAGATTTCAAGCAAACTTCTTTCATGTTGTTATTATGGGGTATTGTTTGTAGAACTTTGAGGATAATAATGAATTTATTCCATTTTGGAATAAGACTGTAACATAACAAAATGTGCAAAAAGTGAAGCGCTGTGAATACTTTCCGGGCCAATTTGACATGTCAAATCGCAGCCTATTCCTGGGAATGGCATTGTCCAAATATCTGTGCAACGCCGACTTTGCAGCGCTGCACCGGTTCCCAAAAGTAGTTTCTGCACTACTTTCGGACCCCTATATATATATATATATATATATATATATATATATATATATATTTACTCAGTCCTCTTCACCATGTCTAGATGCCTAAATGCATTGAGTTGCTGCCATGTCATTTGTGTTACCAAGCAATTGAACATGTTTACCTAATAAAGTGGCCACTGTGTGTATATTTGAAAAGGATCTATAACCTCATTACTCTGGGGTCCATCACTCTTGGTAGTGCCATGTTTGAGGATATTGTGCTGGTACTGATCCTACATTAATGATGCGGCGCATTTGTGTGTGAGCTGCATTGCTAATTTAAGAAAAAACACATGTATTTGCTTATACCTAAAGTGTACTGCAGCACCCTGCAGTGCATCAGAATGCTGCCTGCCTCATTTTTTTTCAAGCCACACCAATGTGTTGACGTGAACTGACACAATAGAAAACAAAATCCCCATTTTTATTTATGGATTGTCTCCATATTTAATAGTCGTTTCTTTTGCATGGTTGCGCTATTCTTTTTTAATATACAATAGAAAACAAGCCTTTTTTCCTTGCCTATGCTTTCGGACTGCATTGACCAACACGTGTAGTGTGAACAAACACATGGTACATGGGATGTTACAAAACATCTTTATGTATGCTTCCATTGTACTTTCCTGTCCATAGTAATCCAGATAAATGCTCTAGATTTTTTTTCATTCAATGTTTTTTTGTGCTTCCAGACTTCTGCAGTAAGATGTGATTGATCAATGAAACTGAAGTATATTTAGGACTGTACTATTGTCTGTTCCTTTTTTTTTTTTTTTTTTCTAAATTCATGTGTACAAGTTTTTCTTGTTTGTCAAGTTTAAGTATAAAAGACAAGTTTGTCTTTTATAATGTCAATTATTGTCTCATTGAACAGAGGTCTAGTTCCGTTACACAATGCTTGCTCCTATGGACACTACGAAGTAGCAGAGTTATTGGTGAGGCATGGGGCTTCTGTCAATGTTGCAGATCTCTGGAAATTTACTCCATTACATGAAGCTGCTGCTAAAGGAAAATATGAAATCTGCAAACTTCTGCTAAAGGTAACGTGAAACAATAAAAGAAACAAATGAAGAAAGCTATGTTCACTAGTAAATCATTACATTTATTTTTGTATATGTGATCTATTTTTATATACATATACACACACCAAATTATTATTATTTTTACATCATCGGCACACTGAGCACCTTAGAAGTATATTACACCAAATCTGCGATGTTTTCCTTTTGCACTAACATTTATTTTTGTGCCAATGCAACTTATTTAAGTGCTGGAATTTTACATATCAGACTCTTCCTCCCTTGTACAGTGGCACACAAACTTATGGAGGTGAGCAGGGACAGGCCTACAGTCGATCTGATGTGCCGCATACAAATGCACTGACAAGGAAAATATTGATAAGAGGAGAAAGTGAATAAAGAGGAACTGTCAAACCAGCAGTCTTCAGGGTGGGAGAGAACCCCAATGTATTGCTGAATGTTAACAGAAAAAGTGTTATCTATTTAGACTGTGCTGTGTGATGGGGTATGTGTAAGTCTCAGGACAGAAGTCTTTTGGTTGAATAACACAGTTTCTTTTTATTTATTTCAGTCTACCTTTTACCAAAAAAAAAAAAAAAAAAGCAATAAATGCACATATATTTGAAGAATATAAATGTGCATTTATAATTTTTTTGCAAATGAACCTGTAAAGCATTGCAGTTATGTTCTGTGGATCTTGGGTGCACTTGAATGCTGTGCTTCTGCAGACTCTTTTTTCAGTTCCCTGTTTATACCAAAGTACGTATTTTCAGTAAGGCCTTTTGCACACTGCAGCTTGATAAAGCTCAGTACAGTGCTTTTTTTTACTGAGCTAAAATGTAGCCCATTATTTACAATTTGCCTGTGTAAACAGGCATGTAAAGAAGCACCGAATATTCCTCAGTAAAAAAAATAGAAAAATCCAGTTAGTGTTTTGAACAGGTGCACGCTAATACGCGCATATGAGCATAAATATGAATTAGAAGAAGGAGGCCCCCACCTCTCCCCCAATTGGAGGAATTGGCAGGAGAAGAGTGAGGGATTTTAAAGTGCCCAACAACTAGTATACTACATGTAATTAATAATATGATCCTTAAATATATAAAAACATAATAATATGATCCTTAAATATATAAAAACATAATCAATTTATCAATCCGTCAGATATTAAAAAGTCATACAGGTTATCAATAGAACAATGACATAGCCAACCACATATACAATCAATCCATATAACAGGCTAAACAAATGCAAATACAAGTGTAGAAGGATCGGGATGAACGCGTTTCACCCTACTTGGGGGCTTCTTCAGGATCCATGTACATGGTGTTAAATACACTCATACAGCATTGAGAATGTAATTGACAATCTGTTTCAGCACAGTACAGTCACAACCGGGAGACATGTTACATAAACTCCACAAATATATTTTTTTAAAAAGCCAATAAAGATGGGCCGGTGATCAGCCTATATTTCTCAGGGAGAGAAAAATAGCTGAGGGGTTATTCACAAATACTAAATTAGGTGTGAACAATCCTAGGCAGCCACTATTGAACCGACATTTTGAAAGATGGGTGTCTAAACACCCAAATGTGTTTACACAGACCATCCCATATCCTATGGAAGGAAGCAGGGAGCGACAATTCCCATATATCTCCGAGCACTATAGCAGCCAGCAACATCAATCAATAAATATGAATACATTTTTCCCTAGGAAGTTATTGTGTGCTCAAATGTGCATATATGTGCAAATACATGCATAAATACGAGCAAATTCATGCAAAACAAACACCTAAAATTACATCCAAATAAGCAGAAGCTCAAACGTGCAAGAGGCCTTATGGAGCTGAAGAAAGTGTCAATAGATTACCAGTGCAGTAATCACTGTTCTAGTGATACATTGAGAACTACAAGTTATGCTTTCACAATCTCATAGAGGACTTGTATTTCAGAGAGATCTGTGAATGAATGATGTGATTGTGAGGTTGCAAAGGAAGAATCCACACTGTCACAGGAAGTGGAGGTTTGGGGTAGGGTCCCATTTGCCACATGTTACACCCTGAATAGCCTTTAATGGTACTTTCCAGCACTGTTGCCAGTGACTTAAATTCTTGATTTATTGCAGACCTGTATCTGGGTTGGACTCAGTAGCCTCCAGCTATTCTACTTGTGTTCCTTTGTCCCTCACTGCACACTTTGGTTCCACTTGCCCACTACTACATCACGAATGTGTCCCTGCAGCTCTGAGGCATATTTTCCATGCTGAATTCAGTAGTTTTGCAGCTAAATTTACAGTAGGACAAATCTCTATATCGGGGGCAGCATATCGGTTTCACGTAGTTAGCGGCTTTGTTTTTTAGATCTAGGTCTTGGGTTTGAATCACAACTGGGGTGCTCTCTGTATAAAATGTGCATGTTGTCCCTATGTTTTTACTCAATTTCTCTTGGTGCTCCAGGGCCTGTGAGTGGTAGGGGAAAAGGATTGTAAGCTTCTTCAGGTGTTTCAATAAACTAAAAATAAACTGACTTGCACAAAGGTTCCAGCATTACAGTCCAAATGCTGGTATGGCTTTAGCATATGGGCATTGTAACACATGCTACATTACTGTAGAGTGTTGTGTAGGTTATCAGTAATTTTTTTTTCTGTGTAATTTAGTATTTAATTTATAAAGCTAAATACTACATTAATGCATTTATGTATTCATTAAAAATTGTATTTTAAAATCTAGTGTAAGTGCCTGAATGAAACTACTTGATAGCAGTCTTATGCCATCCCCTTGTATAGCAGCACTCCGTCTGGAAGAAGAGCCAGCACTAGAAGCCAATCATTCTCGTTAGTAGTATACGTGTGCTGACAGCGAACATGCCGTCTGGTGCTGAGTGAGCAGAAAAATGATCTCATCATTGTACTGCTTTTATTTCATGATTCATGGCTTGTTTACACCATGTCCCTTAAGCTGCATTTTTCTGCAAACCACTGCACATGTATGGGGTAAATAGGGCACATAGAAAACTGTTGAAATTCGTTCAAGCCATACATGCACAGTTTTTTTCCAGTATTTAACATGGTCAGTGTTTGCTTAGGGCTGTGTGCACATGATGTATTAATAGTATTTACATAGCACAGACCACTTACTCAGCTCTTTACGTATTGTACATTCACCCTGCACTCAAGGATTATACATACCACCATGCATGCTAAGGTGTCTGCCTCACATGCATACAAACTCATACTAGGGCCAATTTAGTCAATTGACCTACAAACATGTTTTTGAGGTATGGGAGAAAACAGGAGTACCCAGCCGATACCCACACAAGCACAGGAAGAACACTCAAACACTATGCAGATAGTGCCTTGGTTGGGATTCTAAATGAGGACTCCTACTACTGCAAGGCAGAAGGCAAAGCCACTTTATTTGCCACTTTATTTGCCACTTTCTCTTCTCTGTCTTTACCTTTAATTATTTCCCAGTATTTATCAAAAAGGCCAAGGAAAATGTGTGCAGAGTTAATAGTAAAAATAGTAGTTGTGAATATTCTTCAAGTTGGTCTTTGTTATATTATGCATTTTACACACAAATCCGTTGAAGTAATACTAATGGGATTTTTTTTGTTTAAAAATAACATACATGTTATACTTAACTGTTCTGTACAGCTGTTTTGTACCTGTTGGGGACCCGAGAAGAGATCCTTCTCTTCTCTGGTCCCCAGCTGGCACTCCTGGCCTCTCCCTCCTACCGAGTGCCCTCAGAGCAAGCAGCTTGCTATGGGGGCATCCAAGCAGGCTCGCTTCCAAGCCTCTGCTCTGTGTGTCTCGGTCATGCCCCCGCTCCCTCATTTGCTCACTGGCTGTGACTGACAGTAGTGGGAGCCAATGGCTGGCGCTGCTTTCTCAGGCAATGGAGAAGGAGAGACCAAGGGGAGCCAAGGCTCTCAAGCACATCACTTAATCGAAATGGGCCTGCTGCACACAGAAGGTTTTTTTTTTAGAATACATGAAGGTAAAAAACCTGCAGCCTTAACAACCACTTTAATTTTTTTCTGAGACTGGCAAATATGAAAGAACATGCCAATATATATCTTCCTTCTTATGCATGTTTTGGTATTCCATATTGAGAAAAAGTGGAAGCCAACAGAAGATTGACATGAACATGAAAGAGTCTCAAAGTAATAAAGTATCAATTCGCTGCTTCTCTGTCTTCTAGCATGGAGCTGATCCAACAAAGAAAAACAGGGATGGAAACACACCCCTAGACTTGGTAAAAGATGGAGACACAGACATTCAGGATTTGCTGCGGGGAGATGCAGCTTTACTTGATGCAGCAAAGAAAGGCTGTTTGGCTAGAGTTCAAAAGCTTTGCACACAGGAAAACATTAACTGCAGGGATACCCAGGGAAGAAACTCTACACCTCTTCATTTGGCAGGCAAGTATTCAGACCCATGTGTACAACGTTTCACTATGTATCTTTTTGTTTTCGTCACTTTTTTTTTTTTTTTTTTTTGTTTTTTTTTTGAGCTGGAAGTTTATGGTAACAAGATGGTTGTCAAAAGAAAAAATGTGCTTCGGATATTCATTGTTTTATTCGCTTACATTAGGATTATATCCCATAGTTATTCAACGGATCGCTTGTATATGTGGCAAGAGACGGGGAAATCAGAGCTGGTCTATTCCCTCACATGTGCTGATTAGGCTACTAGCACAAAAGTGGCTGCTGCAGTTGATCTCGAGCTTGCACCAGAACTTAAAGTGGTTCTAAACTTAAAACTGTTTTTGACCTTACCATAGGCTCCCGCAGCTGTCAGTCAAACTCCTGTGAGCAGAGAGTGAGTGCATGGCTTGCCAGTGCTGTGTGTGCCTATGGGCGCACGCAGACTGACTTGGGAGTGCACGCACACAGTATCCCCCTTAGCACTTGGTAAGGCGGCACTCGGTGGAAGAAGGAATGCACAGCATCAGTGAGAGGAGGAGTGCCTCACTATAAAGAATAGGTGCCCTTTCAGACAAAATACATTTATTCTTGTTGCACCCATATCCTCCAGCACTGAGCTCTGCCACAGACTCTACAGTATTCTTGTTGAGGGGAACAATAATTTAGACTCTTGGGTTATACTGCTGCCTACAGAAGGATTTTGGAAATGGCAAATAAAAAAAAATTTTGCCAGCCCAGTATAACCCCCTCCTACTCGTACACACTTAAGTTTTTGCTAGTGGAAAGAAAAGGAAGGTTGTCTTTGTTTCTTTTTCTTGCTGAGAAAAATCTAACCTTTTTGCTTGCTATTTTTCTTCAATCAGTATTCCTCTACAAGCTGCTTCAGATGGTCGATATGCCCTAAATGCATCCATATCAGCTTTTCCCAGACCCTGCTTGAGTGTAAGATTTTGGAGCCAGAATGGAAAGTGACCTTCGGGCATTAAGCTCTGCATTGTAGTGCTTTTCACAACTAACATGAATTGTGTTAGCTGCAGAGTACTTTCCAGGTGCAGTCATACCACAGCCCCGGGTGTGAGCCTGTTACCAAAGAATCACTTTGCTAGTAGGTTGTGTAGGGGCTGCGGTCCTCAAGTGACACATGGATCTATCCTTGGTGTGTCTCTGCTGACTGACTACAGTGACCTGGTTCATAAGTGCTCAAGGCTTTGTCTTGTACTTTGAGCTATATTGCCATTGCCTAGCTATGAGGTAAATACGGCTTTTCACCTCAACCAAGATATTTAGTTCTTCCATACTAGGGATTGTAAATGATCACTTTGTAAAACAACCTATTCAGTTTAAAATAAAAATGAAATGCAAAACATTTTTGTATAGATATAAAAAAAAAAGAAAACTTTTTGAATACCTTTTTTTTCTTTTATAGAAGTGATCACATCCTCTCTGTTCTTAGCTGCATAAGAGCTGGGGGAGGAGAAGCAGCAGTACACTGAGCTTCCCAGTGAAAGGCTTGCAGGGGGGGCGTGTCAGGACAAGTCTGATCATTGGAGGAGAGCAGGCTGAGTTCCCAGTCCAGCTAAAGAACTGACCACGATGTGCTCCCATGCCTAGGGTGGTCAGTTTTAACAGGAAAGCAAGGGGACTAGCAGGAATACCAGGGATTTCACACAAAGAAAGCAATACAAAGAGAAAAAGATACTTTCTCATACAAGTACATGGTACAGCAGGCACATATCAGTAATATGAAGTGATGGGGTAACAAACGCTTTAAGCTTCAGTTCATCAGAAGTGATCTTCCCACATTGCCAGGATCTAATCCATGCTGTGTGTGCCTATACCACCCGCCCACTGCTTTCATTAGAAATACTGACTCTTCATTTGCTATTCCTGATGATCCCTATAAAAGGGAATCTTCTCGTTCCACCCTTTCTCAATGGCTCAGACAGATCATCGTCTGAGTTTATGGTCTTAAGGTTCGGTTTCAACAGTTTTCTGTCAAGGTGCGCTGTACTTAGTCTATGGGTGCTTTATAGAATTTTTGGCATTGGGCTATGATTTTCCAGATTTGCAAGGCTGCCACCTAGTCTTCTGTTCACAGTCCCAAAACTGCACCAGGTGGATGTTCATGTCTCATCTGATGCCAGCTTCAGGCAGCTCTTTGAGCTGCAGTCAGTCTCCAATTTTGTTTTTTTATTGTGAATATGTTGATTTTTTTGTGGCTGTTGCCCACCTATCAGTTGGACTGCTTTTGGGTGTCTCAACAGTATTTGAATTTCTGTTCCCCTAAATTAACACGAATTTGATTGTGTACTGAGGCGGGCCTGGTACAAAAGTTCACCTCACTTGAAGGACTTTTTGAAATATTTAATAGTTAAGAGCATCATATACAACCAATGCATTTCAGAGGTAAAAAGCCTCCCCCTTCTTCAGGGCTTTAGCAGTTGATGTTAATACAGTGATGACAGAATGCACTAGAGAACCTATGTAAAAGTGGTATTAAACCAAAAACTAAAAATGTAATATATTGCAGCTTTTTAGGCATTTTTGTTTCTTTTTATTTACCTGGTGATGTGGACAGTAACACTACAATCCATGCGCTCTCTCTCTCTCTCCTTTAGCGGTAGCTCCAGGTTAATAATTCAGATCTCAAACCATACAATTCCTCAACTGACCAGTAACCCAATCTGGCAATATTTCAATCAACATACATATGCTAAAAAACAAGTAAAAAATCCTCTGTATAAAACAAAGGATACACTTAGAGCATAAAGCACTGCACATTGACAGCTCTCTAAATCAGTTCAATAAACCTAAAAGCTCTTGTGAGGAGCAAAGTATTATTTGTGATTACAGCGGATATCACACTGTCACTCATAGGTTAGCCTCTAGGCTAGGTGAATGCAGCAAACAATGTCTCTGTCGGCTCACATACATAGGGAAGCTCAATCCACTGCTGCTTTGCTTTACTTACTGACAAAATTCAGAGTCTTTTCATTCCTTCCTTCCTCCATGTCAACACTGAATCTCTACTGGATCTCTATTTCTTCTAGTGCTCTCCTGAGCAGCATTCACCCCTTCTTCACAAATTGTGAAAATACTATAATGCTAACAAACACAAGTGCTTGTCCTTAAATAGTATCACAAATATTGTTTATAGTATAAAAACATCATTGCACTCACAAGCAGATCTGTAATATAGGCTTATTAGAACAGGCATTCCCTCTAGGTCAGTCTGCTGGAGTCCGGCTCTCCTGTTGCAGTAATCAAGAGTTCATCAGCTCCACTGATAAATGGTCAACCGTTCGAAAACTTGTATGGGGAAAGGCTAACAGAGTACTGTAGCAGTGCCTGAATAGGTTACCCTTGTCTGTGATCATGCTCTTGGTACTGCTTTTCCACAAAACAAAGGCATGCTGGCAGTAGGAGGGGTTATACTGGGCTGGCCACATTTTTTTTATTTTTTGCCTCTGTCCCTGTGTGTACCTCAAAGACTTATGGATTTTATGGACAGTACAAAAACTAATTTTAGGTTCACTAGAATTAGATTTTTAAACCTAAATTTGGAAATCATTTTACATAGTACAGTGTGTCGATTTACTTTGACATGCAGTTGACCTTTTGGTTTAAAATATCCTTTTTTTTTTTCTTTGCAGCTGGCTATAACAATCTTGAAGTTGCGGAATATCTCTTAGAACATGGTGCAGATGTAAATGCACAAGATAAAGGAGGACTTATTCCCTTACACAATGCAGCATCATATGGGGTAAGATTTGATATTGACTCATCTTGTTAAAAAAATTTACAGGCCTGATAGAGAAAAAGATGACTGAGAGATCTAAATCCAACATACAGTACTTCAAGGGTAATCAAAAATAAGCCGCGCTACTAAATTAAAAGGTGCTATAACCACACAATATCAAAATAATGAAATTCCAAAAAGTCCTTAAGTCTCTGATTGAAACTCCAAAGGAAATGAATTGAATTAAGTGTTCATAAAGTCCACTGGATATGGGTGAGCATCCACTAGTGGTACAAACTACTTACCGAAGTGCATAAAAATAATGCCCAATGCAGGGGTTTGAACACCCAAGATCTCCAGACGGATATCCTACAGCCAGATCAAATTCCACTGTGTTTCGGGTCTTGTACCATAACATGACTCAGCAGGCATTTTAGACCACTCACATAGAAAAGAAAATGGTATAGGATCCCATAACGTAAAACTGATAAATAATAAATGGCTAATAGATAATGGACGTGGAATATATCCCTCTAAACCATGGGAAATGAAGTGAAAAATTCCAAGTATAATATCAACACCGAAAGTGCAGTGACCACCACCAAGTGTGCAATCTGCTTACCAGATAAATAAAATAAAGTCGCCAATAAAAGTGTAATTAGAACACCCAACTGTCTCCAGAGGGCAATACCACCACCGATAGTGCTATCTGCTTACAAAACAGATAATATATTGTTGCCAATGAAAAGGAATGAAAAGTGATGTAGATGGATACCGCACTCCACACAAAAGCGATGGCCGCCACCCCAATCCACAAACTGCTTACCAGATGGATAATAAGATAACGCCAGGCATAAAAATCAATTCTCCAAAATTTTATGTGCTCCAAAGTTCCAGCTCAAATTCCTCCAAATGTAGTGGAAATTCGTATCTCCCAATGGAGGCATCAGTCACAGGGTTACATAAATAAAAAAAAATACCCCATAGTGTAAAACTGTATACTTTAATATAAAGACACAGGAAAGCAACTTACACGCATCGGATTGAGAGCGCTCAGAACAGAATGACAAGCCGCCGGCCGGCCGGCTCTTCCGCCGTCCTCCATCTCACTCTGATGACGTCAGCACGCCGCGACCGATGTACGTTTCGTCAGAAATGACGTTTTTGATTATATTTTTTGGGTGTATGTCACACTTTAAGCTGCTGCTTCATACATTATTTGCATAGCGCGGTTACCCCCCTTTCTTTAGTACTTCAAGGGTATCATGTCCCGTTTTCTTTTACATGGCCTTGTTACCAGGCAACCTTTTGTCTTTAAAATTAACCTTTCTAAGTGAAATACAGAAGGCTGTCATTGCCTACTTCATGTGAATACTAGTTTCCTGGCTAATAGGCCAACTGGCTTTAAACTTTGAGTTGCTGATCTAGGATAAGTATACATATCAGGAAAGTTAGAGTAAAATCAGATGTCTGTTATCTGTATTCTTATTCTGTGCTAGGGGCTCAAGTATTAATGCAAGAGGGTTTGCAGTAATATTTTGTGTGAATGTTTTTTCATTCTAAATCTTAATCTTAGCTAAATGGCAAGTAAAACAATACAAATTTACCCTATCATTCTCTTTAATTAGTCCGTTTAGAAAACCTAAATTAATTGATTCCACCTTAAATAGAGAGGTTTTGTTCTATACATTTGCAGTTAAAGCGGAGTTCTGGCCTCAAATACCTTTTTTAACTAAAAATACCCCTATGATACTAATCCATCGCCCTTTATAGAACCGCTATTCTAATACTTACAAGGTGTACGGTATTGGATTTTAGTCAAAATCTTACTTTTAAAAATGCTGTCTGAGCGCGGCCATCTTGGATGTGGGCATCTGAAGCCGCAGTGCAATCTGCTGTGTCCTTCTTCATGACTCCAGGGAGTGTTCTGGGATTGCTTCCTGATTCTAGCCTCCTGGGAGTGATGACAAACAGCTCCCAGGATGCAATGCAAAGGCGGAAGTGATGTCGGTGGCAGTGGCCACAGAGTGGGGAGAAGGAGGAAGTACAATCACAAATGCCTTGAAAATAAGGTAAGGGACCCTAAAAAAAAATTGAAAATGCCCAATTGTTGATCAGCATAGCGAGCACTCCAGGAATCACTAAAGTTGCAAAATAGGCCGGAACTCCTCTTCAAATGCTGCTACTACACTTCTGCCAAATGTGGTCCCTAGTTCCAAGCTAAACTCCGAACCTGGAACTTTTGTAGCAGTAAGTAACTTGAAAGTAGGGTTACCTTAAAGAGGAAGTAAACCCTCTGCAACTTTTACCTATAGGTATGCCTATGATAAGGCTTACCTATAGGTACTGTAAATATCTCCTAAACATGTACCGTTAGGAGATATTTACCTTAAATGCAGCCAGTGACATCACTGGCGCATGCGCTCTGAAGGAACGGCCGCTGGTGCCCTTTCTTCAGAGCCCCGTGCCGCGACCGTCGGCGGGAGTGACGTCCCCGGGGCTCCGGCCAATCAGATGGCCGGATGCCGCGATCCCGGAAGACGGGCGACTGAACATGTCGCCCGTCATACAGGTAAGCGGGCGGCACGGCGGGGGCTCGTTCTAAGGTAAGTATTTCATAATTAGCTAGTATGCGATGCATACTAGCTCATTATGTGTTTCTCTCTCAGGTTGAAAAAAAAAAAAAAACTTTTAATGGGTTTACAACATCTTTAAAAACTACAAACAAGAGGCAGAGACTCGCTTAGGACAGCTGAGTACCCCTAATATGCCTGCACCAGATCAACTAAAACAAAAAAAATGGCAGCTGCATGAATCATTTTATAATTAACCAAGGATAGGTGCACTAAAATCTAAATAAACCATTAGATTAAGGGCTTTTTCAGATGGGTGCTGAGACACTTTTTGCTGTGTGTGCATCCACCTTGGAGCTGCATGCAGGCAGCCCATAGAAATAGATGCATACGCAGCGGCTGCACAGACACACCTGCATGTCAAAATTTGGCATGCGAGCAGGAGTAGGTGCATGGATTCGGACGCAGACACTGAGCATTTACATCCATGCAGCTGCTCCTGTCTACATGTAGTAGTTTTTAAGAGAAAAAGGTAAGCAATAATTAGTGGATGTATTTTTTAATTTAAGCAACTCCTGGTTGTATGTATAGCAGGAGAGGTTAGATTTTACACTGCTGATGAATGACCAAGAGGAGAGTTATTCCCTCTCCCCATCTCTCTCAGCAGAGACAGGACCAGCTGGTTTAGTAGGTTACACACAGACTGCCAAAAATCATGCAGGCTGTTATGGAATTTAAACAGCATGATTTGCTAAAAGAAATCCAATTATTGAATTGTTTGTAAAATAAAATCTCATAAATAAGTGTTGGTTTATTTCAACAGAGAGCATTATACTTTGCTTAACTGTTCAAGTTTGGCCCAACATACTATTTCAGTAAATACATTAAAGGGAAAAACTAGCAAATATAAAAAATAATGTAGCTTATGTAATTGTGATTTGTCATTGAATGTTAATGAAATGAGCTTTCCTTTTTACAATCTGCAGCTCTGTAAATTTCTGTAAAATGCAATATGGCTACCTGGAGGAGTTATGTGCACAGAATGTGTACAGCACGCCCCACATAAATGTAATTTCCTGCTTGTGTAATTGGCTTACTGATTTGCACTAAGATACAAGTCAGATTTTGGGCATCCTCTGCAACACACGTCAGTTTTGGTAAGATACTCTCAGAGAGAGATCACATCTAAAGAGAAGCAGACCCACTTTCCTCATTAGAACCCTGCTAGTGCAGCAGCTGATTGATAATTATAAAATCACTCCCATTCAGATTCACATGGACACAGACAAACAAACAGCTGTTTCTTCAGAACAACAAAAGTTAGGAATCTGCAATTAGGTTTGTTAAAATCCTTGCATTGTACATATATCAACCAGAGGAGAATGAAAAAGTTCACAGGAAAAGTGCCATTGAAGCATAGGGGCGGGGGGGGGGGGGGGCATGCCCAGTGGTCAATGCAGTGATACAAACATGCAGCATTATTGCAGTCCTTTCCACCTCATTGCCTTCAGCTCCCAAATTGATCCACTTTAAATCATGTGCAGAACCAAGTAAAATAAGTACTAAACAACATATTTCTTTCTTTCTCTCCAGCATGTTGATATTGCAGCTTTGTTGATAAAATACAACACTTGTGTAAATGCCACAGATAAATGGGCATTCACTCCTCTCCATGAAGCAGCTCAGAAAGGAAGGACGCAACTATGTGCTTTACTTTTGGCCCATGGTGCAGATCCCACAATGAAGAACCAGGAAAGCCAGACGCCATTAGATTTAGCTACAGTACGTATTACTCTTGTATAAGTATTACCCTTAGTCATAAGTTGATAATTTGACCTCCTTACCGATCTAATAAGTGCCATTTTAAGCAAATATAGAGCTGTTCTCGGTGTTTAGAAATGCAGAGTTCAAGTTTTTGAGATCATTCATAAGCTGTTTGACATTTGTCCAGAACTTCCAGGTGCTTTTAATGAGTCTCTGAGCACCTCTGAGTACTCAGGTAGCCTCAGTGCTACACACAGCAGGTCCTCTGGTTTTCGGAGATTTTGTGAGTAGCTTCTGTAAAACTGTGAAGCTGGGCCTACATGGGTCTGTTTTTTTTTTTTTGTTTTTTTTTGATCAGTCAGAGGGCTGATCGACAAAACTGAACGGATTACCTCATCCACACAGTTGAGGTGGATAGAGGAATCCTCCCCTCCTTTTTATTGTATTCTGACAATAGGGACTCCTGCTTTTTAGAATACACTGATCAGCGCTGCAGCAAATTTTTGCAGCACTGATTGAACAAATATTTTCCAACAAGCACATTTGTGAGATGTTCTTATGAACTGTAACAGACATAGATGGATCAAAATCCAGCCAGTCCCTGCTGAACCGGCTGAATTTTATTGCATCTATGTCCAGCTTAAAGTGTTACTAAACCCACAACAGTAAAATGTGGAACCTAAGGGGTAATCCTGCGCATTGTGTAAAAAGGCTGTTTGATCCTGTCTTCTCCAATCCTCCCCTTCTTTTAGAGACCCCAATCCATCTCCTGATGGAACAGAGCATTGGGGGGCCCTCTGCACATGCTCACTTGAGTGTGTATTGCTTGAGAGTTTTTTTTTGTTTTTTTTAGGAAGGTGCATGTGATCAGCACAGGGCCAATCAGCACTGTCTAAACAGAGGGTCAGGGGTCATGTAGCCTCATAGGACAGTCAGAATAGAATGAAGACTCCTTCTACAAGCTTTAACCAGTGCTCAGCCAGACACTGATATACTATGTGGGACCAAATATAGTGAATGCAGGGTCCTGGGTTTAGTAACATTTTAAGTCTCCACATATCCCATCAGAAGTTGCTTTGGAAGTGCTTGATGAGCAGCTGTCATTTAACTAAAAGACACAGAAGCCCCTTAAACTGTCTGTTTTTAGGGTGGTTTCCTGGCATCTTAAATCATGTTTGTATGTTAAACCCTGAAGTCAAGTCTAGTTGACCACAGATCAGCAGTTAAGCCAGCTATAGATAAATTGAATCTTGGCGGTTCAGCAGGGACTGGCCAAGATCCAATCCATCTATGGGCAGGCTGGTTGTACAGAAGTGGATCCATCAGTTGATTTCAGTAGAACCAGCCTGTCAGATTTTTTTGCATGCGATTAATGCCGGTGGCTCTAGCTGCTAGCATTATTCATTGTGTTCTCTCTGAGTGGCTTCCCAACCTGGGCCAATTTGTGGGTTGTTCTTTGGTTGCTTTCTCAGTTGTGGCCTTCAGAGAATTATATTTTTCTTACTAATAATACTGCTTGACACATATATGTGAATACCTATCTGTAGTTCTGTTCAAGAGACAAATTGTTATTAATATACTTGTCTCTAGCATGCAGTGCTGCTCAGATGTTTGAACATAGTAGTGATGCATGTTATCTCTAAGAAAGAAGAAAGAGTGAACAAAATTGTGGGTCTAATAAAGATACAAGGTTTTGTGCCATTGCATGGGCCCTGAGGTTTAGCAATGATTTACTGGCTTTTCTTTCAAAGCCTTGTGTGTATGTTTCTAATCCAAGGTGGGCATTATGTTGAGAATTTACACAAGGCTAAAAGGGAACATATACAATGTGTCCTGCTAGCCAGAGGGATGCTTCACGGCTTACATCACAAATTTTCACTCATTAACCTGTACTGCTCTAGATAGTAACATTAAAGCAACCTAAAGCGGTATTAGAACCCAGAACAAAAATGTAATATTTTGCAGTTTAGGGCTACATTCGCATGGGTGTCTAAATTTCAGAGTTTAGCTGTGTTTAGAAGACTTTTTATTAATTTACAAATTTTGGTTCCTATCTGCAGATAAACGCACATTTAGTGTAGCAGCAGTAAATAATGCACTTCCCCTTTTCTTCCTGGAATGTTGATATTCATTCTCATGTTGGTTCTCATTTATCCTTTTGTTAATATTCATTATTTTTTACTTTCAAATGTTTTTATTGAATCTTTGCAAACATACAAGTAAAGAAATCAAAACATGTAGGGTAAAATAAAGTAAATAAAATAAAATAGCTTGCAGGCGTTTCACTTAGGTATCTTTTCAGATGAACTTAAAACAGGATAGTTATATCAGCTACAATAACAACCATCAACAGTAAGCAGTATATGACCATGAACTATAATCATTGTGATCCCACTTATGCCTATATATCATAATATTCATTATTTTAGAGGTGGTCTAACAATAGTTAGTAAGCTGTCAAAGTTGGACATTGACATTCTGATAAAGTTATAAAATCTGTCAGGATAGGTTCCAATTTCCTCATACATCAGGACAAAAATATCTCCTTGTTTAGACGCTGGGATTTTAGGGGATGTACCCATCTTCACTTAATTTGCCTCTCTCTCTGCCTCCATTATCTTCTCTCCTCTCAGACACACAATGGTAAGCACTAGCTTTTCTCTGTACTCCATTTCAATTGCAAAGCTCTATCACAATGCTCAGAAAACTACACACAAAGAGGAAGAGACGGTGCATGGGGTAGAACAACCCCCAAGAATGGGGTATTGGGAAAAAACCTTGGACACTAGCAATATCAGTCTGGGGAGAGGGTAGTGCTAGATGCGCTAGCAGATTTAGCTTAGTCTGTTAAAGGAAGCTGAAAAATAACGGGCTTTTTTTTTGCCAGTTTGGCAGGTGAAAATAAAGGAATTAAAAAAATACACTCTTGTGTTTTTGTGTTTAATGCTGCTTTAAATGTTTAACCCGTTGGCACTGGCTGCATGCAAATATGCGGCTTTGGTGTCGAACAGTAGTATGTTTACGTGAATTGGTGTGAATACAGCTGTGCCGAGAGCGCGCACGTATCACGGCGGTCACAGAGAAAGCTCCCGATGGCAGAGGATCATAAACCCCGCCACGCCTCCTGGCATCCTAAACCCCTTAAAGGGCCGGGAGGCGCTGACTCGAAGTAGTTAATTGATCAGTTTGTACAAATGCTTATCTTTGACGTAGACTAGTCTCAATATTCTTGTGTAGCATGTGATTTTTTTTTCCAGATCTTTATAACATTTTATGCTCCACTGAGCTGTTAAGCAGTCTTAGGTGTATCATACTTTTTCATCAACGGGTTTACATTTCATCCTGGTGTTACCTGTAAGAAATGTAATCTAATTCCAACCTCTGATTAAGACAGATGATTCAGCATGGCTTTAATTGCCTATTAAAAAAGTTTAGTGCTAATTTAATTTTAATAATCATACTTGTTCTGTGCAATGGTTTTGTGGCCCAAACGTCCTCTTCTGGGGATCCCCACCAGCGCTCTCTGCTCCAAGCTTTTTCTAGAGTGCTTCCATAGCAATCTGGAAGGAAGGAAGAGGAGAGAAGAGCTACTGCAGATGGGTCAGACTGGATCGAGAATGGACTCAAGTAAATGTTTGAGGGGGGAGAGCTGGGGTAGCTTCTATTGAATGGGGTTTTTTTTTTACCTTAATGAAGAGAAAAAATAAAATAAAAACTACTTTTAGAACCACTTTAAATGTAGTAATTGGTAATGGTAAAACTTTAAATGTAATAATTGATCATGTTAAAACTGAACTGTGATTGTCAAAACTTACATGGTAATACCCTATGTAATTTTGCATCTGTTTTTTAAATGTTATATGTCCTTTTCTTCTATCAGGTATGCAGGACTATCTATCTCATAGCTATTATTCCTGTGGTTAAAGGATAAGTTCACCTTTGGAACAAGTTACAAGTTCTACTCATTTTTAGGATAGAACATGTAACATGTTCCTGCATCTGCAGCCTCTCTCCCTTGATCCCCCCCCCCCCACACACACACACACACACCCCAACCCCCAACACCCCTACCCCCTTGTGACAATGGGTGGGGGATTCTTTCTCCACACCCCCTGTCAAAATTTGAAAATAGCATGGTCGTGTAGGGCTCCATCTACACGGCCGCATCATTCATTCACGGTTTCCTGTGAATTAATGCCTACAAGTACTGCAACTGAGGGCTTGTGGTTCTGAATTAACTATGAGGGTGCTGCTGAGCACTCTTAGTTCATTGATTCCTACACGCGCTATTCCTAATGCACACGTTCCTTCAGAAATAGCTGTGTATGAGAGGGTGCTGAAGCGACCACTGGCTGAAATCATAGAGCAAGAAAGTGTCACCAACACACCATGGATGTCCAGAATGAATCCAAAGATTTATTCAGTGATCACATCGTTAAAGAAAATAGAAATGTTTCGGAGCCTCGTAGGAGCCTCATCGCATGCCTGATGAAGAGGTCCTGCGAGGCTCCGAAGCATTGCTATTTGATGCTAGGCCCTGAAATGTTGCTATTAAGCACCTAATTATGGAAGCTTTCTTGAAAAGGAATTACTGGTACTTCTAATTCAGAACTTTTCCCTCCAGTGTTATTGTTGTCAGGACTGACTTTTTCACAGAAGAGAGTATTTAACATTGATAGGATTAAACCAGTGCATTTAGGGAGAAACCTGCACATAAATTTCTTTCTATATATTTTAGGCAGACGATATTCGAGCTTTGCTGATAGATGCAATGCCTCCAGAAGCCTTGCCCAGCTGCTTCAAACCTCAAGCAACAGTAGTCAGTGCCTCTATCATCTCTCCAGCATCTACTCCCTCTTGTTTGTCTGCAGCTAGTAGTATTGATAATCTGACGGGTCCCCTCACTGACCTTGCAGTTGGAGGAACATCAAATGCTGGTGATGGTGCGGCGGGCACAGAGAGGAAGGAAAGTGAAGGTAAAACTTAATGTTAAATGGTTATTAGGAATATGCAAATGTATGTATTAAAATTTCCGTGAAAGAACTTTATTTTGCCTTTATCAACAGTTTTTTCCCTTTTATTTTCAAACCTTTCAGACATTAGATTTTGCAGTTGAATAAAGCCAGTGAATTATAATGTATTTTTACATGATAGATACATCTGTCCAAGCACCACCTATCAATAGAGAATTGCAGTAATGAGCAAAGTTTTCATATATAGAAATTTAATCAGAGATTGCTGCACTTAAATTTTTTTCAGAAGTCCATAAAAATGTACAAAAATTGCATATTATGTTCCAAAATGCATATATGGAAAATATATGTATATATAGAACTGGAGAAGGCAGTGATTTTGTGATCAAATCAGGGAATACCACAATCTGCAAGTTTTTGGTTTACCTGAGTGAGAGTTGCACGATTAACCATTAAAAATCGCGATCTCGATTCACCCACCCACACGATCTTAAAACAACATGTCCCCGATTCTTACAGAACCGTTCTCTGCTCACTCACCGCTTTCAAAAAAAAAAAAGAGCCCTGGCAAATGTTTATTAACATTGTTAAGGCTGCTAAGATAACTATAAACAAAATGCTTTACAATGTTTTTTTTTTCGTTCTTTTAGGCTACATTCACACCTGAGCGTAGCGTTTTCGCCGTTTTTTACCGCGATTTTTACCGCGATTTACAGGCGTTTTTTGTGCAGGAGTTTTTTGATTGAATAGATACCAATGGAAAACGCCTGTAATCTGCCCAAAAAGAAGCTCATGTACTTTTTTGAGCGTTGGGCGTTTTGCTTACAGAGTCAAAATGCTCAGATGTGAACAGGGGCCATTGAAATGAATAGGATTTGTCTTGTTGGGCGTTTTGAGAGCTGATCCTAGAGCAGAAAAACGCCCCAAAACGCCTAGATGTGAACGGAGCCTAAGTCCCCATTCACACTAGCGCGACTTGTCAGGCGACTTGGTCACCTGACAAGTCCCGGTGGGTCGCCTGCCATAGATTAGCACAGGACCCGTTCTAATAGGAGCGACACAAGTCGCTCCGACTTAGAAAAAGGGTCCTGTACTACTTTGGGGCGACCTGCATTGACTTCAATTATATGAAGTCCGTGCATGTCGCTCCGAGGTCGCGGTGCATGCTGTGCACCGCGACTTCACAGGTCGCCCCAGCAAGTCGGGTCGCCCCTGTGTGGACAGGGTCTTAGCTCAAAGGAGTGAACTTCCGTCTGTAAGTGAGGGCAGTTTAACCTCTGAAAGACCCAGCCTTTCTGTGACATTTGCTGTTGACAAATTAAAATCAGTATTTTTTTGTTAATACCCCCAAACATTATAATATATATATATATATATATATATATATATATATATATTTTTTTTTTTTTAGCAAAGATCTTAGAGAATAAAATGGTGGTCGTTGCAATCTTTTATGTCACACTGTATTTGCGCAAATGCAGTTTTTGGTGGAAAAAATACACTTTAATAAATTAAAAAAAAACTAAAACAGTAAAGTTATCCCAATTTTTTTTTGTATAATGTAAAGGATGATGTTACACCGAGAATCGTGATCTTTATTCTAATCTTTTTTACCAATGTCCATTGTTGCTTATGGGCATATATATATATATATATATATATATATATATATATATACTGAATATCCTGTCTCAGCAACTAGGTTCTCGGTGGTAGTGATTATTTATTTTATTCTGTATAGCAGAGTAGCAGATATAAATAAAGCCTTGTGACTTTTAATTGGTAATGAGCCATAAGGAATTGTGTAAGAGATCAGATTGGTTTCTGTAGATGTCTGCATATTTCCTCTGTCAGAAATACATTGTTCTATAAACTTTTTTTTTTACAGTTGTAGGTCTTGACATGAACATCAATCAATTTCTGAAAAGTCTGGGCCTAGAACACCTTCGGGATATCTTTGAAACTGAACAGGTAGGAAAGATGCCAAGTCCATTATCTTTGCGCTTACACGGTAAAACAGAAGCAATGTTTTTTTCCTGTTTGCTTGCATAGTTAACTAGTGTTTTGAAGCACATTTAAAAATGACAAAAACCTTACTTGATACCGGTTGTCTTGCTAAAATAGACATACAATTTAGAGTGCACCTGTTTTTTTCTTGTTTCAAATTATATTTTAGTAAGAAAAATACTTGGTGTTTCTCTAACTATGCAATTTGAGAGTGATCATATGAAGAAAAAAAATCCAAAAAAAATAGAAAAAGTTATTAGTGAAAAAAATACGTCCAAATGATTATTAATATATCAAGCTGCAGTTGACAATTTTGATTTGTATTGTCCTGTTATTTCAAGCTTGGCACAACCTTTCTGACTCTCAAGTTTCCCCAGTGGTTTGAAAGGCCCCCTGTAACAAATCAGCCGGCACCCAAACTTGGTATCTCAGTTGACGGATGCTCCTAGTGCTTCCCGAGGGCTCCAAGCACTCCTCCAGACACCATAACCACCTCAGTCCCCATGAACCGCCGCAGCTTGGTTGGGGTCTCGCCGTCCCCTACCCACCCTGGACCTAAGACAAGGCTCCAGGTTCCCGTGGGTGAACCTCTCTTTCCCCATCGAGTGAAGCAGGAACAAGCTCTTACAAGAGCTTAGTGATTATCCAAGGGGGTATGAAGAGCATAGCAATCCCTTGTAGCATATTCCCCCAATAATAGACAGAACTCTAGATTGAGGGTAAGACGAACTCAAACTGTTTATTCACACACATGCACAAAGAGATATACACTGTGGGACAATCCCCCCTCCCCCTTAGCAGCCTATCCACATACACATATACATCCCATAATAAGTTTATCTTAAGGCAGACAGAAACAATAGAACAATGGAATACAGGCACTTACCAATAACAAACCCCACACCACTAGCAAGGGTCTATGAGACATTCCTGCAATATTCTAGCAATCTGAACAGTCAAATTGTTTATCTTTATATATTTCCCGAGAGATGTTGCTGACAGATAATACTGTCCCATCTGAAGCCATCCAAACCATTCTCTTAGCGTCCCTCAAGTATCTGTCCCTCACTCCCAGTGACGGTGAACACCGTCACACCCCCTAAGCACTGCTTGCAGCTGGCCAGGTCTGTACGCCGCATGGACCTCATTTCTCCTTCTGCTGTTATATGTAAATCTCTATTATTCTTGTAAGGGCCGATTCACACTGTAGCGATGTCAGAGAGCTCATGTGTTTCGCACCGCACTGCTCTGCAAATCGCATGCGATGTCTGTGTGATGTGAATTCAGCCATACATATTGTATGTCTGAATTTGCATCGCATTTGGACCAAACTTGTGCAGGACCCTTTTTTTAGTCCGCACCAGAATCGGATCGCATGGATGTTCACACCTATGCGATCCGATTCCTGTTCGAATGGACAGTTCGCACAGCGATATGCGAACTGATCTGGGGGTGTCATTAACTTTGTATTGACACTCCCAGCTGTTTGCATATGGCAGTGTGAACTACCAGCGAGTCGAGTGCAATGCGGGAACCCACAGTGGATTCGCAGGGTTCCTGCATCACACCAATGTGAACCGAGCCTAAATGTCAAACAGTCCCCATTGATTTTTTAACCCTTTCACTGCCAAGCCCTGTGCTCCACTTTTAAACTTAGCTGGCCGGATCATTTTTGCAATTTTTTTCCTTTGCTTTTTTATTTTTCCCTTACAGCTTTCAGAGTTTGTTAACCACTTCTGGACACTTGTTTACAAGTTAAAATCAGTATAATTCATATATACCAGACTTTATAAACAGACATTGAAGGCAAATTGCAAGCATGCAGGCAACACGTGTAGGTTTTATGGCTACTATGATTGGGGGGTTTTCAGACAAAATATGTACAGTGGTTTAGCTTCCTTGAAGTAGTAATTGACCTTCCATGCTGTATAAATCTGAGAGGCTCCAATTATCGTTTAGGTATGATAATGTTTGTGGGTTTTTTGCCATTTTTTTAGATAACATTGGATGTTCTGGCAGACATGGGTCATGAAGAGTTAAAGGAAATTGGAATTAATGCATATGGCCACAGACACAAGTTGATAAAGGGAGTTGAAAGGCTGCTAGGAGGCCAGCAAGGTAAGCAAGTATCTGTGTCGTCATAATTGTTATTCCACATTTTATGTTCCACAATTTCCAAATATACAAATAGTGATTTTTTTTTTAAGTAAGGCCTGTTGCCTGTTATCCATAAAATACGGTAACATACATGAATTATAAATTTCAACATAAAAGAACTAGTGTCATAAAAAATAAAATCATAAAATAAACTACTGCAGATATAAAGTAGAGTTACATACCTGTTGCAGCCTCCCAAACCTTCCCGTCAATTCTGACAGGCAAAACTTCTAGTTGCATTTCACATTGCAATAATTTCTCTTTTGTTCATCGACGGACATAGCGCTATAAATTTTAACTAGTGGGTTATAGTGCTTCCTCCAGGAGAAGGACTAGGCAGAACAAAAAACACCTGGCTACGCCCATGGGCCATCCTCAGCTGGTATATAACCTCCCTCTCTGCTCTAGGTAACCAGAGTCTGGTGGGGGTCCCAGGGCAGAGAATGCAGCAGAGACCCCTGGGGTCTCCCCTGTTATCCCTACTCTGTAAGGGTCCTGGGATAGTGTGTGTCCTGCCCTGATAGTTTGGAGGGTCCCAGTGTAGGAGACCCCTAGGTGCATGCCTAGAAAGCACCCCCTAAGGGCACATTTAACCCTTTGATCGCCCCTGGTGTTTACCCCTTCCCTTCCAGTGTCAGTACAGTAACAGTGCATATTTTTAGCACTGATTACTGTAGTAATGTCCCTGGTCCCCCCAAAAATGTCAGGTGTCCAATCTGTCCTGTCCGCCGCAATATTGCAGCCCCGCTAAAAATCGTTCATCGCCGCCATTACTAGCAGAAAAAAAAATGACATAAATCTTTCCCCTAGTTTGTAGACGCAATAACTTTTGTGCAAACCTAATTTTGACGATTAATCGTGCACACACACCCCCCCCCCCCCTCTTGCCTTGGACTGACTGAGAAAACTTTGGAGGAGACAGCTGGAGAGTGCCCTGTCTATTTAACTCCTATAGAACCTCACTTATGGACTTCGTTAGACTCATCAATATGCTATTTTTTTTTAACACTAAGAGGAGTCCGTGGACTTACCTTTGGGTGCCTTTGTTAGCAATCTATCTACTAGTCCCAACGCTATTTGTCTTAAAGTAATTATTTGCCTGAGCTTTTTAGTTTGATTCCCATGAGTGTTTCCATCATTTAAGCATAATTAGAAGATTTAGTACCTGGTTTTTATAAAATATTTCATATATTACGCTTGCAATCCAGCACTCTAATATTATCTTTTTCATTTGTATTGATGAGATTGAAGTTAATTACCGGTTTACTGCACTAATTGTGCTCATATTTTTCACTTTTATTCACGGGATTTAGGACATAAAAATATTTCTTCTTTTATCACATTTATTGTAGACTTCTGCTATTTTACATCATTTTATTGCTTTTGGAGTCACCTCTATACATTAAGTATTCTTCACTAGTGCACCTTTGATTTAATTTTACCCACCATACATTCTGAATATTCTATCTGAGATCCAGCACATTTATTTTGAATTGCCCAGCACAATTTTTTCTTTATTTGTCTGCCTATTTGACATTAGGGATTTGTCATTTTTGGTGTTTGCAGCTGTTCCCCTGAAAATACTTTGTAAAGTGTGATAGCGCAGGGTACCACCCAATTTTTCACTGACACAGGTATGGTTGCCGCAGACGCAGACCACCCTGAGGGGTCGGTGTCTTCACATTCTGGCGGTGAAGAGGACTTGTCCTCCTCCGCTGTCGCGCGAGAACGCGCCTTGGTGGAAAATTTGATAGTTTGCGGGAAACTCTTAAAATGGCTGATGAAACCACAGCATCAGGTACGCAGGTGTCTTTTGGCTCCCTCAAATATCGCAAATCGGGTAAAGTATTCCCTTGTCCTAATTTGTTTTACTCTATTGTGGATAAACAATGGCAACGCATTAAGCACATGCTGGTGGTTCCTAAGCGTTGTGCGCACCGTTATCCCTTTGCGGAGGTGGTGGATAATAGGTGGACTGTACAACCGAAGGTGGACTCCCCGGTGGCCAGGTTAAATAAAGCGACTCTGGTCCTGGTGGTAGAGTCGCCAACCTTTTCGGATCCAGTGGATAGACGGGTGGAATCCTTATCCTGCCATGTACATGTGGTAACGGGTCATATGTTAAAAGCAAACTTTGTGAAGGTTCTCAGAGCACAGTCCAGTCTCATCCATGAAACAGGTTCTTCCCGTCCAATCTTCTATTGTTGTCCCCAGCCAGGTTAAGGGACTTGAGAGGGGCAGTACACGACTTGCTGTCGCAAGTGGTGATTGTGCCGGTTCCAGCTTCGGAACGCTTTTAGGGGTTTTATTCAAACCTGTTCACCGTGCCCAGAAAAGAAAGCAAGGTGCACCCCATTCTAGATCTCAAAGCCCTAAACTTCTTTGTGCGGGTACAGAGGTTTCGGATGGAGTCCATCCGTACAGTAGTGGCGTCTCTACATCCGGGAGATTTCTTGGCCTCCATAAATATCAAGCATGCATATCTACACATCCCTATCTACGCTGAACACCAGCGCTTTCTTCGCTTTGCAGTAGTGGAGCAGCATTATCAGTTTGTGGCATTACCCTTTGGTCTCGCCTCTGCTCCCAGGGTGTTTACCAAGGTTCTGGCTCCAGTGTTAGCATTGCTGTGACGGAAGGGGATTGCGGTACTGGGATACCTGGACGATCTCCTGTTGAGTGCGGACTCTCATTCGGTTCTGTTGGAGAATCTAGAGGTCACTGTCCAAACTCTACAAAAGTTCGGTTGAAACATTGATTTAAAAAAAACTGCGTTGACTCCGGTCCAGAGACTGAAGTACCTAGGCCTGACTCTGGATTCAGCCTTGGCGAGGGTTTTCCCCGGACAAGCTACAGTCGATTCAGTCGTCGTTGGACAACAAGCTGTCTTCCCTCAGAGTTTGCATGCGAGCTTTGGGTCTGATGGTGTCTACCTTCAAAGTGGTTCTGTTTGCTCAGTTCCATACAAGACCCTTGCAGAGGGAGATTCTGATAAAGTGGAACAAGGATCCCGAAGTCTTTGGACTCCTTAATTCAATTGAGCCACAACACCAAGTCTGCTCTATTGTGGTGGATGCAGTCTTCAGCACTATGCCACGGCAAGTCCTTCCTTCCGTTGTTCTGGAGGGTTGTAACCACAGATGCCAGCCACTTCTGATCAATGTTTTGGAACTCAAAGCAATCAAACTTTGTCTGCGTCATTGGACGACTCGCCTACGCTGTTGTCTGGTTCGGGTGCAATCAGATAACGCCACGGCTGTGGCTTACATCAATCACCAGGGGGGCACCAGGAGTGTCCTGGCAGCCAAGGAGGTGGCTGAGATTCTGACTTGGGCAGAAAGATTTGTTCCAGCCCCCTGCGGTCCATATCCTAGGTGTGGAAAACTGTCAGGCGGATTACTTGAGTCGTCAGGTGTTGGATCAAGGGGAGTGGTCCCTACACCCTGAGGTGTTTCACCTACTGTGCGTTCGGTGGGGGACCCGCAAGGTCGATCTGTTTGCCTCCTGTCTCAACAAGAAGGTGCAGAGATTCGTAGCCAGGACTCGAGATCCTCTGGCCAATGCCACAGATGCCCTGGTGGCTCCTTGGGATCAGTATCAGCTGATTTATGCATTTTTATACAGAAGTTGAAACTTCTGCCGCATCTTCTGCGCAGGATAGAGGTGGAAAACATTCCAGTCATTCTGGTGGCTCCAGACTGGCCTCATTGGTCTTGATACGCAGACCTCATAAGATTGACCACCGGTACCCCTTGGGGGCTTCCTCTCAGGGAAGATCTGTTGTGTCAAAGTCTGATCTTCCATCCTGCTTTACGGTCGCTGGCTTTAACGGCATGGCCGTTGAAAGTCAGGTGTTGAGAGATAGGGGTCTCTGAATCTGTAATCCCCATTCTCTTGAAGGCTAGGAAGTCGACTTCTTGAAAGATCTATCATCGCACGTGGAAATCATACATTTCATAGTGTGAATTGCTGAAAGTACACCCTCGTTTTCTATCGCCAGGGTTTTTGCTTTGCTACAGAAAGGGGTTGAACAGCGGTTGGCCTTGGGTACTATCAAAGGCCAAGTTGCGGCTTTGGCTATCTATTTTCAATGCCCATTAGCCAAGCACGTCCTTATCCAAAAAAATTAATTCAAGGTGTGCGCCATTTGGCACCTCCGCGGCGATCCCCGTTACCACCATGGGATCTCAATTTGGTGCTGTCTGTTCTTTAAAAGCCTCCTTTTGAGAAAATTTGGGAGATTTCGCTGCTTGCTTTTTCTTAGAAGGTTGCCTTATTGGCGGTGATCACTTCTGCCCGCAGAGTATCTGAATTGGCGGCGTTGTCTTGCCGCTCACCTTATCTGCTGGTTCACAGAGATAAGGTGGTACTTTAACCTAATCAGTCGTTCCTTCCTAAGGTGGTTTCTGATTTTCATTTAAATGAAGACATTGTACTGCCTTCCCTTTGTCCTAAACCTCTGCATCCTAAGGAGTATGCCTTACATTCTTTAGATGTGGCCTGGGCTATCAGGGTTTACTTAGAGACCACTGCTTCCTTCAGAAAATCGTATGCTCTTTTTGTCCTTACGGATGGACCTTGTAAGGGACTGGCTGCGTCTGCTGCAATCATTTCCAGATTGATCAGACAGACGGTGGTACAGGCCTATTCACTGAAGGGTCAGATTCCTCCTTTTCCAGTGAAGGCACATTTTACTAGAGTGCTGAGTGCCTCTTGGGCTTTTTGCCATCAGGCGTCTGTGCTACAAGTTTGCAAGGCGGCATCTTGGTCGTCTGTGCGTACCTTTACTAAATTCTACAAGGTAGATGTGCTGGTATCAGCAGATGCTTCTTTTGGCCACAAGGTTTTGCAGGCTGCAGTTTAAGAGAGAACCTCCTTTTTTTGTTTTCTCTTTGAGGGTTCGTTATTTCGGTGGAGCTTCTGTTGTTTCTGGTTGAGCTCTGTTTTACCTGGTTGGCTACGCTGGCCATTGGGGCATTCAGGTTTTTTGTTCCTGTCTTGTTCCCACCCCTCATGTTTTTACTGCTTTCGGACATCTCTATGGTCTATGATTAAGCAGAGCTGCGTCTGTAAATGAACGATAGAGAAAACTGGATTTTTGGAATAACTTATCGTAAAATCCTTTTCTCTGAAGTTCATCGACAGACGCAGCACCCGCCCCTCTACTTTTGAGTTATGGGGTCTTTTTCTGTCACTGCTTGCAACAGTTGCAGTATAGCAGAGCCTGAGGGGTTATGCCTGTCTGGGACAGCCCCTATAAGCGTGGACAAGTTTTTTCCGCCTAGTGCCTATCCCTAGTGGAAGGAGCCTAACCCTATTGTCTATGATTAAGCAGAGCTGCGTCTGTCAATAAACTTCAGAGAAAAGGATTTTACGGTAAGTTCTTACAAAAATCCATTATTTTAGCTAGAAAATTACTTGGAACCCCCAAAAATTATATATATATATAATTTTAAACAAAGACTCTGGAGAATAAAATGGCGGTTGTTGCAATATTTTTTTTGATCACGCAGTATTTGCAGAGCAGTCTTTCAAATGCAATTTTTTGGGAAAAAATATTTTTCACTGCATTTAAAAAAACTAAACAGTGAAGTTAGCCCAATTTTTTTGTATATTGTGAAAGATGATGTCACGCCGAGTAAATAGAGACCGAATATGTTACGGTTAAAAATTGCGCACACTCGTGGAATGGCGGCAAACTAGGGTACTTAAAAATCTCCACAGGCAAAGCTTTAAAAAAAAAATATAACAGTCACCAGTTTAGAGTTACAGCGTAGGTCTTTTTTTTTTTTAATTATTGCTCTCCCTCTGGCGACCATGGCGATACCTCACAAGTGATTTGAACACCATTTTCAGGCGTGACTTACATATGCGTTTTTTTTCTGTGTGCGAGCTCACGGTCACAGGGGAACTTTAAAAAAACATGTTTTTTCCAATTTATTTTATTTAATTTTTCTTTTTAGCCTTGTTTTTTTTTTTTTAAATCTGATCACTTCTATTGCTGTCGCAAGGAGCGTAAACATGTTGTGACCATAATAGGCAATGTCAGGTACTCTTTATGGAGGGATTGGGGGTCTAAAAGACCCCAGACCCCCTCCACAGCACTTCAAAGTATTCAAAATGCTAAAATCTGCATTTTTGAATACTGACAGTTTTTTAAATTCGGCGCAATTAGCTGCCGAGTAAACAGGAAGTGGCGTCATGACGCCACTTCTGGGTTAATACATCTGAGACCCGATCAAAGCTGAATCCACTTTGTTCGGGACTCCAATGCGCCAGCGGACATACCGGCTGGTTGCTCAGGTCTCCCGGTGGTGCAGGAGACCCAGGCAGAGCTGCGGAAGGCAACGGGAGGGGGGGACGTTCCCTCCCGCTCACTAGGATAACGGCCGAGCAGCTCCCGAGCCGCAATCGGCAGTTATCTTCTGAAAGCCGACTGCCGGCTTTAAAGAACAGTACTGGGATGATGCCTGCAATTGCTTCTCCAAGTTGACGTACAGGTATGTCGATTCACGGGAAGTGGTTAAGGGGGAAACCTTCCGGTCCAGAAGTGGTTAAAGTGTTCCTAAACTCCTGATCCTGCATTCACTATATCTGGTACCCTACAGTGCACAGAACATGGAAATGCAATTATTTTAATAAATATAAACTGATGAATCTCTTTTCTCATTAGCTGTATATAGCAATTAGAGCAGTCTTGTGACTTGTATCAGTGAGTGCTGATAGATTGTAGGAGGAGTTTTCATTTCTCCCATGATTGTCCTATCAGCCTTCAAGACCCTTAATTCTCTGTCTGAACAGTGCTGATTGGCCCTGTGCTGATTACATGTACCCACATCCATTAATCATGATGTGACATCCCACCCACTGTGTTCTTTTTTAGTTACTGGGCATGGAGGAGGAGGGAGGGACTGGGCTGTCTTTTAGGATCTGTATACACTCCCATATGTGTGATGTTGATACCATGTGACCTGAATAGCTCCGCTCAAACCAGGGAGTGTTCTCTGAGCAATAGAGACCAAACTGAGCATGTGCAGCTGAACTACACTTACTGCGCTTATCTGGACTTGTCCAGAGTGAATGTGCAGGAGGTGGAGGATCTGTGCATTCAGGATCACACAGCCTTTTTACACAATGCAGATGATTCATCACTCATGTTACACAGTGAGTATATCAAGCATGCTATTCTGCATCTAATGACAGATTTTACGGTTGTGGGTTTAGTAACGCTTTAAGGTTTACCCTCCTCCTCATTCCAAATCATATAACTACATAATTTTTACCATGTCTAACCAGCAGAGAAGTTGTACCCTAAATAGCGGCTGTAGAACCATGCAGTGTATAATATCACTTGAATTAAAATGTCTTAATGGTTTTAGGCTATGCAAGCACTAAAAGATGACAGTGTATAAAACAAACACAAAATGGGCACCATCTGACACTTTTTTTTTGTAGCACCCTTATTGAAATTTAAGCCACAGCTCTGGGTTCAGCCAGCTGCCCCCAGTGAAATCTCTTTGCCACCTTACTGTAGGTTTTCCTGTACCCACAGTATCTCCTCTGGGTTGAATGACACTGGGTATATTTCAGTCCAGAAGATAGTGGACATCTTTGGATTAAAGGTTTGAGTATTGCAGCCTAAGCTGTTTATTATTTTTAACACCTTCTGGGGTCTATGATAATAAAAAGTATGAAACATTGGGTTTTATGGTGAGGGTTATGATTCTGAAAATCAGTTTTAAAATAAACACTACTCAACAATATTGCTGTTGCACAGTTTAACATCATGTAGTACAGAACTGCAATTGCCTTTCATGTTTTTTCAATAAGGCATTTCAACAGTGGCAATAAGGACGTGATTTTCCAGTTTTTATTTTGTGTGGGTACATTTTACACAATTAAACTTAAAACTTTCTCTTTAAAGACTTTGCTGTTTCAGTGCAGATTTTGCTGCTATTCTTTCTGTATTGGGACTTTGTTAACTGTTTTCTCTGCTCAGCTACTGTAACAATTTGTTTGACTGAGTTATCCTTTATTTCAGGAACCAACCCTTATTTGACTTTTCACTGTGTTAGTCAGGGCACTGTTTTGCTGGATCTTGCGCCAGATGACAAAGAATATCAGTCGGTGGAAGAAGAGGTAATCATACTGACTATTCCTTTTTGCAAGTACATTTACTGGCATAAAATTGCAAAATAAACATTGGTATTTATCTCCTTTTGCTGACAAACTCCTTGAAGGGTTTTTCCTCAATGTTTTTTTATTCTTCCATCTCTTAATGGCCAAGTAGGTCTTTTTAACACAAAACATAGGTCATTTGCATATGTGATTTATACTCCCTAGCTTAGTTAAACTAAGGTTTACATATTTCATGGCGGAAGCCAAAAACAATTGCCGTCAGCAGTTCTGAATGCTCAGTTCAACACACGGATGTATGGTTATGTTTTCCTTTTAAGAATTTGTCATTTGGCTCAACCAAATACCTGCATGCACATAAATCTTTAGCCGAGCTAATCATCAGATTCCTGAATGGTTGCCAAATTTCCCAGATAGTCTTTCTGCCATTCTCCACCTATCAGCACAACTGGTAAAAAGAGCTTTGGTTCTTGCATATAACCAGAGGAACATCATAATTTGCCCATCCACTGAGAAATGATCTTGGATGTGAGTATGAATGTGTATGGCTATATATATATATATATATATATATATATATATATATATATATATATATATATATAACTTTCTCTATTGTACATCTCAATGCATCATCATACCCATTGAGATAGGGCAGTGATGGTAAACCTTGGCACCCCAGATGTTTTGGAACTACATTTTCCATGATGCTCAACTACACTGCAGAGTGCATGAGCATCATGGGAAATGTAGTTCCAAAACAACTGGGGTGCCAAGGTTCATCATCACTGAGATAGGGTGACTGGACACTGGCAAAAATGACAGGAATACCCAACCCAGGCATAATCTCTCCCAGCTTAGCACAGCCTCAGTTTTTTGCTATTATACTTAGGCAATGGTCATGTCTATGCAGTCTCTGCACAATTTGTCTTTTCTAGCTGTTTTTTTCCCAAATTACCCATTGGTAACAGGAGTCCGGCTTCATCTGGATGTGTTGCCTATTGCCATGGTCAAGAGGAATGGTACCCATAGCCCACAATGGACGTGCATGGACAGTCTATAATGTTGCCATTCAGCCTGGGACCTTGTGTAATGGGAAACTGTGTAATTATATTTTTGGTGGACTGGCAGTGTGCTCTAGAGGTCCAGAGCGGTGTTCCCCAACTGGGAAGTCGTGTCTCTGAAGTACCTAGTGGCGTGCCTGTCAAGATAGGTGATGTTTAACCCCCTTGAGATCCTGCAGTGTGGAATTTTGAGCGCCTCTAATGGGTTGTCGCTTTGTTGGCTGTACTCAGTGGGATGGTGGGGTGTCTTTATTCCCCATGTCTCCTGTCCTTTACTCCCCCCTCCCTTATGTGGTGCCTGGTCCTGGCTCTGTGCCCCAGTTTCCACGATCTCCTGTCTCAGCTGGCCCGGAGTTGATCCAGAGGTGTTTAGTTGCCATCTTGGAGGCTTCCATCCATGTGCTCTGGTTTCTGAACTCCATTAATTCCATGGGACCTTAACTTGGTATTATTCTGTGTTACAGAAGTCTCTGTTTGAACCCAACTGAGACATTCCATTTGAATTTAACGTGTAAGGTTGACTTTTTTTTTTTTTTTTTTTTTTGTGGCCTTTACATCGGCACGCAGGGTTTCAGAGTTGGCTGCTCTTGCCTGTAACCAGATTTTTTCTGGTCATTCATCAATGTAAAGTGGTCTTGTAACCTCAACAGCTTTGATTCAACAACCTGATGTCTTTTGTGCTGCCTAAAGGCCTGAGGAAGCGTCAAGCAGCTTCAAAATCTACCATTTCTAAATGGATCTGTCAGTTTGGTTCTCAGACTTGCAGCCTCAAAGGAAATGTTCAGCTGTTCCCTGTAACCGCTCATTCCACCAGAAATGTTGCTGCATCCTGGGCTATTCAACATCAAGTTTCTGTGGCTCATAGTTCAAACTTTTACTAAGTTCTAGGTAGACATTTGGGCCTCTGCAGACACGTAATTTGGTCAGAGGGTCTTGCAAGCGGCTGCATGAGGTTCTAAGCTGTTCTGGTTTTGTTTTTTTGGGAGCCTATTGGCTTGTTGCCGTGTTACTCTCTGTTCATATTAAGTGCTGTGGGACGACCCTATTGTAATGGATTTGAAGATGTCCTGTGATGTACAATACAAAAAATGGGATTTTTGGTTTTACATGTAAATACTTTTCTTGAGCTACTTCATAGGACATAGGGATCCCACACCTCTTCCTATGTTGCTCATGGCTTGCTACAAAACTGAGGCTTTTTTTTTAAATAACAAACATGTCATACTTACCTGCTCTGTACAGTGATTTTTCACAGAGCAGCCCTGAACCTCCTCTTCTCAGGTCCCTCACTGGTGCTCCCGGCCCCTCCCTCCTGCCAAGCAGAGCAAACAGCTTGCAATGGGGGCACGCGAGCGGGCTCGCTCCCTAACCACAGCTCTATGTGTCCATGCACAGACACAGCCGCAGTTTGGCCCTGCCCCCTCTCTCTCCTCATTGCCTCAATGGCTGTGATTTTAAATGTTTATAATAAGTTATCTGCTTGTGAAATCCTGTCTAATATTATACAGTTAGTATATGCCACTTCAGTAAATCTTTGTTTTTTACGTGTGTAGATGCAGAACTCTATCCGTGAGCACAGAGATGGGGGCAATGCTGGAGGAGTTTTCAACCGATATAATGTCATAAGAGTAAGTGGACATTAAAATGTTCAGCTAAATGGTGTTCTTTATTAAAATTTATACTAGGGATATCCTGTCCATGTGTCCTTGATTTTAGTGAAATACTTTGTAGCAAGAGAAAAAGAATTAACCCTTTTCTGAAAATAATTACTGCAAAATAATATGTATGCAGTGAAGTCTATATATATATATATATATATATATATATATTTTTTTTTTTTTTTTTTTTTTTTTTTTTTTCTAAAGGAATGTGTAGGATAATGTAAATTTACTGGAGTCATTTCAGGTTTAATTAGTTCTGAGTTGCTTTGCCATCACCACATAAGCAAAAGTATAGAATATCTTTAGTTAGTACATATGTTGAGTAATAAAGCTGATGTGACTGACATTTTTCATGTTTGCCATTCCATATTTTAGTTGCATTTAATATGGACTTTTGTAGAGTAGCCACTAGAAGAATAGTATGCTCCTGCTTAACTGATGAGATAAAGCTGCAGGAAGTATGAAAGCAGAGCCTATAAATGTAGTTATTAAAAATGGCATTCCCATGTACAACTAATTAATATATATATATATATATATATATATATATATACACCCTAATTCTCCCATGTAGAAATGGCATTCCCATGTACAACTAATTAATATATATATATATATATATATATATACACCCTAATTCTCCCATGTAGAAAAAATCTATACTTAATCATGCAAGCATTACATATTTTCGGTATAAACATGAGAAAGGCTAGGAAATAAGTAGAACTTCTCAATTCTTGTCTTATTGAAAATCCTGCTTTCTTTTTTTGTGATTTATTTCTGGGTTAAAAATAGATTCAAAAAGTAGTGAACAAGAAGCTCAGAGAGAGGTTTTGTCATCGCCAAAAAGAAGTGTCTGAAGAAAACCACAACCACCATAACGAACGGATGCTTTTTCATGGTACGTCTCCCTTTTTTCAGCATGTATTTGTTTTTTCAGGGAATCCGTGAGGGGTTTCTGTGGGGCTCTGCCACACAGGCTTTTATTTTGTTGTGTAAAACAAACAGAAGAGGGCACCTCCATCTAGATGTAGTGATTTATTAAAAAGAATAAAGGACTGTAAAATGCATTCATAAACCCATATAGAACTTCACGCCCCCTCCATTTTCTGTCACCATCATCAAGACAAGGAAGGTGCTGAACGGATCCCCAGCCATTTTGTTACAACCAAAACCCACTGGGGCCTATGTTGCAGCCTGAAGTCGGACAGCTGTGCTTACACCAAGAGTTCTGCTTAAGCCAGCCGCTTGCCTGCTGAGCTCTGCAGCCTCACAATGATCCTATGGAAGTCTATATGGGTTTATGACAAGCCTTAATCCACTTTTAAGTAGCGAGTACATTTTTATTTCTTTTATTCTTTTTATTAAATTGCTACACCTAGATGGAGGCGCCCACTTATATTTGTTTTATATATGCCTGTAAAGATCTCAAGACCTAATCTGAGAGGAGCTGCATCCAGTTCATTTGGTGTTCCCTACCACTCTCTTGACCCTCTTATGTGCCCCGTTAAATGACGGCTGGGATCTAGCAGCGCAATAGCATATAAGTTTTCTTTGGTTTTACTTTGCTGTGTTTTTTGTTCAATATTTTTATTTGTCTACTTACTGTGTGCACTTTACTGAATGGTTCAGTACACACTTCTTTCTAAGGGTCCTTTCACACGGCCGCTCCGCTGCTTTAGTCCGCTGCGGGACTTTTTTTTTTTTTTTACGGAGCGGATGACATTTGTGTCATCCGCTCCGTGTGCCCGCATATCATCCCATCCGTTTGCGGATGATATGCGGACATAATGTAAGTCTATGGGCATTGCGGATGACACCGCTGACATCCGATTTTCCTTCCTTTCCGTTTTTTACACGGATGAAAAAATAGGGTTCTGTTCCATTCGAAAAAACGGAACAGAACTGAAAGGAGGAAAATCAGATGTCAGCGGATGGTATTCCGCTGACATCCGCAGTGCCATTCACTTACAATATGTCCGCAAATCATCCGCAAAAAAATAGGATGATTTGCGGACACACGGAGCGGCCGTGTGAAAGGACCCTTATATGTGTCAGGACACATAATACCTTCATATTGTTGACGACTTAGGTTACGCTGCCACCTTCAGGTAAATGGTCACTGGCCATTAAGAAAATTAGTATTCTCTACCCAGGTATAGTCTCTCCCAGCACAGCTAATCCTCGGTTTTCTGCTAGTGCCTATAGATGATGATGTGCCTCTTCTTGAAGACCTTTTACTATGGGCATTGACCTATTTTTTTGCTGCCTTTTCTATACACCCCTGCTGAGAAAGGGAAGGGATTTATTCAGATTGGTCACTTTTGGCCCTGGGGCACAGAGGGACAATACCCAGACCCTGCTGAGTAGCTTGGGACAGCGTGTAGTGTTGCTAGTCAGCACTTGATTCTGCCAGCAATGCTAACCAGTGTACCTTTCATCCTAAATGTTGCTGGTAGGGTACTTTGCAACTCCAGGGCGGTGATCCCCTGAGGGGGGAGTCATGTCTCAAAGGGCCCCTTTGGGGTTTAAATTGGGACTGGGGTTTAAATTAGCCCTGCAGCCCAGATTGGCGAGTGCCTTCTTGAGTGGAAGTTCCCATTTGTGGCTGTGCGCATTTAATTGTTTCCTAATGCAGGGGCAATTGTGGGCAGTGTGCTAGGAGGGGCAGCGTGACTACAGCCTGTCCTAAGGTGTGCTACTGGTGTGCTGTCGCTGCTATGTGCATTCCGCTGTGGTGAGCAGTGAGGGTCTGGTGGCGGAAAGCATGCACGATAGCATCGACGCACACGTGGGAAGCACTGTCAAAGTCATTCAGTGGCAGAACAACCTCTCCCCAACAAATAAGTAGCACTGGTGCTGGGTCTTCCTGGGTACCTCGGTAGAGTCCATTAGGTAACTCTCTAAACTGGGGAATATGTCTGCCCATATTGCTGTAAGAAAGTAAATCAAGCTTCTACCCTTTAGGCCCCTTTCACGCAGGGAGTCCGTCAGGCGCACTCCTTTTTTCTCAGCTGGGGATCGATCCGCTAATCCCCCGCTGAGCAGGCGGATGGCAGCTGTGTCTCTGCGCTGTGTGCAGAGACACAGCTGTCAGGTCCCGCTGTTCTCTATGGGGGAATCGGATGTGAGCGGATTGTTTGTCCGTTCTAATCCGATCCGCTGGACGGATGGAAAATAGGGTTTCCATCCGTCCAGATTTGACGGATCGGATGTCAGCGGACAATGATCATACATTTTCCTGCTTCTGGTTCTTCTACAAAAACAGATATTCATGTCACAGGTTACCTGGACAAACTTCTTTGCTACAACCTTGGCTACCAACATCCAGGGGATGATTCAGTTCCTTTAAACTTCTAAAGTCTGCTCTCCAGCCCTCACACCATCTATAGTACCTGGATCTAATCTTGGACACAACCCAAGCCAGAATTTTCCTTCCCCTAAAAGAAGGTTGCTTCCCTAAGGCCCCAAACAACCTTCTGCTTTATTCATTTTGTTCCAGAAACCTTTTGCCTCACTATTCCCCTGCAAAACATTTCTTCTGGGAGTTGCTCATATAAATCCCTCAGTTCAAACTCCTGTGTCACCTTGGGATATCAACCTTGTGCTCTCTGTATTTTAGTGACCCCCCCTCCCCCCCTTTGAACCAATTAGAGATATTCTCACCTCAGCTGTATATCTCTGCAGTTCATCCAGAGTGATCATGGGCCTCTTGGCTGCATCTCTGATCAGTCTTCTCCTTGTATGAGCTGAAAGTTTAGAGGGACGGCCAGGTCTTCGTAGATTTGCAGTGGTCTGATACTCCTTGGGATGTTTAAAGCTTGGGAAATCTTTTTGTTTTGTATCCAAATCCGACTTTAAACTTCTCCACAACAGTATCTCGGACCTGCCTGTTCTTCATGATGTTCTCTGCGCTTTAAACAGACCTCTGAGACTATCACAGTGCAGGTGCATTTATACGGAGACTTGATTACACAAAAGTGGATTCTATTTATCATCATTAGTCGTTTAGGTCAACATTGGATCATTCAGAGATCCTCACTGAACTTCTGGAGAAAGTTTGCTGCACTGAAAGTAAAGGGGCTGAATAATTTTGCATGCCCAATTTTTCAGTTTTTTATTTGTTAAAAAAGTTTGAAATATCCACTAAATTGCGTTCCACTTGATGATTGTGTCCCACTTGTTGATTCTTCAAAAAAAATTCCAGTTTTATATCTTTGTTTGAAGCCTGAAATGTGGCAAAAGGTTGCAAAGTTCAAGGGGGCCGAATACTTTCGCAAAGCACTGTATTAATGTAGAAAATAGCTTTAACCCATCTTGAATTGTGCGACCCATTTTTAAACCAAATACATTTTTTCAACAAGTGTACATTTTATGTAAAATGTGTCCAAACAAAGCAACTGTTTAATGAGCTTGGTTCTTGTTAATGTAGTCTTTACTTATTTTGAATAAAAACTCTAGTAAAGATTTTGTATGATTAACTGTTGTCTTTTTTTTTTTTCTGCAGGATCTCCATTTATTAATGCGATCATTCACAAAGGATTTGATGAGCGACATGCATACATTGGGGGAATGTTCGGAGCTGGTATCTATTTTGCAGAAAACTCTTCCAAAAGCAACCAATATGTATATGGCATAGGTGGTGGAACTGGCTGCCCAACACACAAAGACAGATCGTGTTATATTTGCCATAGGTTTGTTTCTTAAAAACTCTAAAATGCTAAGCTTGATTTCTCTTTACATTGAAACAAAACTTGTCAGAATAGCTGTTATTTGTCACCGTTAAGGGTCCCTACCAGAGCCATTACTCAAATCAATAAATGGTGTTGGTTTCAGAGCAGAGCTCGCCTGTGCAGCACCAGAAGCATATGCGTTGTACAAATCATTCGTAAGCGGTCATCTGGAATTTGCAATTTAGTTTTGGGCAATATTTCACAAAAAGAATATTGAGAAATACAGAAAAGGTGACCCAAACTTATGAGAGGCATGGAGGAGTTCAGCTACGAGGAAAGATTGGCTAAAATTAATAAATTCTCTCTGGAGAAGAGTCGATTAAGTGGGGATTTGATGAATGTATAAATTCATAGGTGGTCCTTACAGTGAACTTGATGTAGAGATATTCACTTTCAGGTCATTAGAGGACAAGTTAGCCACTCTTTACTTCTGGGGGAAAAAAGGTTTAGGCTCCATTCACATCTAGGCATCCCGGATTGCGGGTGGAAATGCCACGTTTTTTCCGCCGATCCCGAATTGTCACAAATCGCGGGACGCGCTTGCCATCCTCATCACTTCCAATGCCACCCTGATCGCGGTGCAATTTTGCCACGATTGTCGCCCAACGAATCGCTGTAAAATCACACAAACCGAATCGCAGAATGCTTGTCGCCCAAAAGAAGTAGCTCATCCATGTCTTAATGGACCTTGCTTTGTGCACTGGTCCACCTTATTTGGTGGGTGTGGGATTATGGTGGTGGGTTGTTTTTCAGGTGTTGGGCTTGGCCCCTTAGTTCCAGTGAAGGAAACTTAAGGCATCAGCATACCAAGACATTTTGGACAATTTCATGCTCCCAACTTTGTGGGTTGGCCCCGTCCCAACATGACTGCGCACCAGTGCACAAAGTAAAGTCCATTAAGATTTGGATGAGCCAACTTGACTGGCCTGCACAGAGTCCTGACCTCAACCCAATAAAATACTTTTTGGATGAATTAGAGCGGCGACTGCAAGCCAGGCCTTCTCATCCAACATCAGTGCTTGACCTCACAAATGCGCTTCTGGAAGAATGGTCAAACATTCCCATAAAAACACTCCTAAACCTTGTGGACAGCCTTCCCAGAAGAGTTTAAGCTGTTATAGCTGCAAAGGGTGGGCCAACTCAATATTAAACCCTACGGACTAAGACTGGGATGTTATTAAAGTTCATGTTCCTTTAAAGGCAGGTGTCTCAATACTTTTGGTAATATAGTGTATGTAATTAGTTCTGCCTGCGACTGACGACTATAGGAGCTATGACTGGACAAATAAGAGCTGTCCTAGCATGTTTTGTTTAGTTTAGGGTAATTTAAAATGAGATTGAGGTTGATGTACTATTAGAGTAGAGTATGTTCACTTTGCTCAATTACTTTTCACTGAGCTTAGTGAATGAAGTAAAGTGAAAATTCACTCAGCAAAGAATAGCCTATCACATGCAAGGAACAAAGAAAAAGGATATTTGCTAGGAGAGATGACAAAACATCCACTATTTCCTCATAGAGCCATCAAATGTAGGCATTTGGAAGAAATGCGTTTCTTGGTCTCTGCTGTGATTTATGTGCAGCCTTGCTTACTCTTAAAAAAAAATATTGGAGTTGTGAATAATTAATTATCTCCAAAAAACTAAAAGTTAGGGTCTTAAAGGCTAAGCTCACCTTTGGAACATTTTGTATGTTACACCTGTATTTAGGATGTAACATGTTCCAATATCTGCCCCCTCACCCTTCCCTTGTGATAGCGGGCAGGGGTTCCTCTCCCCCGCAGCCTGCTGTCACATTCGAAATTGGTGTGGCTATGTGGGGCTTCTGCCCATATAGTTGCTTCATTCATTCACAGCAAACCACCAAGGCAGGCCGGTTTATAGTTCTGATTGGACTGCCACGGAAGTGCCCCCATACCCCACTGACACTTCTCCAGCTTTCAAACAGAAAGACCGTGCAGAGGTATGGGCAAGAAAGCTGGAGGAATTGTCTACAGGAGTCTGACATTGCATCTGCTATCCACTGAATCAGGGGCTGAAATGCTGTGCAGTCTCACATAGGAAAAATAATAAATGCACTTTTTTTTTTGCAATAATATCTTCATTTATTATTTTTTCCTCAAATGTGAACTTGGTCTTTAATGAAAATGATTGGGTGTAAAATCGCTAAAATTGTCAATATTTAGAATACCTAGGGATGTTTTGTGGGTCATTTGTAAGCCTCTGCTGCACAATTTAATTTATGGTGACATTTCCAACAACAGTACATCATATTTAAATGTAGTCTGAAAGGTGCACTATGAGTACTGGATCTACATTTACCCTAAGGATCCTTTCATACGGGCTTTCCACCCGGCGGATTCCGCTTTGCTCAGCAGGGGATCACTCCACTGATCCTCGCTGATCAGGCGGATAACAGGTCCGCCTCAGCTCACTTTGCTGAGACAGACTTGTCAGAGCCCCGCTCTCCCCTCTATGGGAGATCGGATGAAAATGAACCGGCTGTCCATTTTCATCTGATCCTCCAGATGGATGGAAAATAGGGTTACCATCTGTCTGGATTTCACGGATCGGATCGGATAGCAGCAGGTGTAAGCGGACATGTCACCGCTGACATCCACAGCCCCATAGGGGTACATGGAGCATCCAATCCGGTCCACCTGAAAAACTGGCAGGCGTATCTGATCGGAAATCCCGTGTGAAAGGGGCCTACAGATAAATAATCCCTGAAGCACAGGGCTCACAAACAAATGTTGTGGCAAACTGGTATAAGAGTAAGCAAATTCTGAGCAGCATTGTAATCATTACTTAAAATAGAAATTAGTGACATTTTTTTTTTTTTTTAACAGAAGAAATGTTTGATACAAAACAGCAGTGTACTTGTGAATAGAAGCAGCAGATATCACAAGAGAAAAGTACACATAATCCAATAGTGCAGTACATAAACGGGATTAGGTGGTCAGAGAAATTTAGTTAAGAGAAAAATAGACATAATATACTTCTGGGTATGTCGCCCTTAAAGGAGATGTACAGCCAAAGCTCATTTGGCTGTACATCAATGAATCACAGGAGTGCAGTCTGTTCTGCACTCCTGTGGCCTGTTTCTAGCAGAGAGCGGTCTGAAGTCCGCTCTCTGCTGACATCACAGATGTCAGTCCAGGCACCGCGTCATCACGACCACGGAGTCTGGATCCGCCAGGTGCCAGGACCGACACTCGGCTCAGCATATCAGCGAGCCGCTGAGAGTCTGAGCCGGCCGATCCCCACTTCTCCACAGCCAGAGGCTCCAACGAGTGAGGAGGGGGCAGAGAAGAGAGCTGCTGACTGACAGTCACCATCTCTCTGCTCGGGGAGCTGTCAGAAGCAAGCGAACAGCGGTGTTCGATTGCTCGGTTCTCAGTGTAGAGGCGCCGGGGGACAGATGCAGCATCGGACAACGCAAATATAAATATGCAATAACCCCATACTTCTCTTTTAACCACTTCTGGACCGGAAGTATTTGCCCCCTTAATGACCAGGCCATTTTTTTCGGCATTGCGTTACTTTAACGGAAAATTGCGTGGTCACACTGAAATAAAATTGATGTCCTTTTTTTCCCACAAATAGAGCTTTCTTTTGGTGGTAATTGATCACCTGTTCGGTTTTTATTTTTTGCGCTATAAACAAAAAAAGCAACAATTCCAAAAAAAAACTATATTTTTCACATTCTGCTATATAACATTAAAAAAAAAAAAAATTAAAATCAACATTTTTCATCCTTGTAGGCCAATTTGTATTCTGCTACATATTTTTGGTAAAAAAAAATCATATTTTGATTGGTTTGCGCAAATGTTATCGCAACTACAAACTAGGGGAAAGATTTATGTCAATTTTGTTTATTTTTTAAATTTTTACTAGTAATGGCGGCAATTTGCGATTTTTAGCCGGACTGCGTCATTGCGGCAAACAGATCGGACCATTAACTGACATTTTTTACACTTTTGGGGGTAGCAGTGACATTACTACAGTAATCAGTGCTAAAAATATGCACTGTTACTGTAATAATGACATTAATAAAGTGAAATAACACTTTCGCCAAACTAAAATATACAATTTAAAAATAATGACATTGACAGGGAAGGGGTTAACCTAGTGGTTGATCAAAGGGTTATTGTGAGTCTAGGGTATTGTTTACTAACTGTGGGGGGAGGGGCGTGTGAAATGACCATAGGGACCTGTGATCCAGGATCACAGGCGCGCTGTGATCATTTCAGAGAGAAGACAACAGCTGACCGTCATCCTCTCTCAGTGGGAAGCGATCGCGGGTGAGGGAAGAGGAGGATAGGAAAACACATGGTAAATACTTATGTTATGGAAATACATTGTAAGATGTCTGGCGGACCAAATTTTATAGAACTAACTTTTTAGGGTAGTTGCGGCCCAGATATGTTAGCTTATACATTGGTAAGTGACATTTTACTCCTACCAAGTTGGAAGGAAAGGCTGCAGTGCAAAGTAAATCTTCGAAGTCATACTTGAATGTGCTGTGAAATTCATCTTAACTGTTCTGTTTCTTTTTTTTTGTTTTTCTCTCAGACAAATGTTATTCTGCAGAGTGACACTTGGCAAATCATTTTTGCAATTCAGCACAATGAAAATGGCCCACGCTCCTCCAGGACATCACTCTGTTATCGGCAGGCCAAGTGTAAATGGGCTGGCATATGCAGAATATGTCATCTACAGAGGAGAACAGGTATCCAATATGTTGTTTGGTTCCGTTATTTATCATTTGCAATTCATTATGGCATATGAATCAACATTAATGTAGGCAGAAAATTACACATTTAACACGATTCATTAATACTGTGAGGCTTGCTCCTAATTTATATCTGTCAGGTATAGGTAATATGTTTCTACTTCCTGTCCTTGAATACATTTACTTTTTATTTTACTGAGCCTTTCACTCTGTGTGCTTGCAAGTGAAGTGCTGGATCAATCCAGTATTTCTAGTGTGTACCAGGCCACTCGTGTCCTACAAGGCAATACACCCTGTTCAAAATGTATATCATACAACGGGAGCATGACTCTTCTAATTGATTGGCCTTCTGTACAAAGTTAGAAAATGTTATTGTTGATTATATCATTCAGATGTTGTTTTCGCTGTGTACAAACATTTAAATTTAAAATGAAAATTCTTCTTCTTAAAAAGTTATAACATTCCATAACAAACCATTTTTATTATTTTTAACAATTACCTTTGATTTTAATCATCACCTATCCATCATTTTCTAAAGCTGTAAGGAGAAAATGCACGTGTATGTTACCTGTAACTGTAACAACTGTGGGGTATAGTACACACCCCAAAAATATAATTTCTTGCTCTTGTGGGGTTTTTTATTCATACTCCTTGAAATTTTCTGCATTTTGTCACGTTACAACCAAAAACGTAAATGTATTTTATTGGGATTTTATGTGATAGACCAAAACAAAGTGGCGCATTTGTGAAGTGAAAATGAAAAATGATAAATGGTTTTCAAAACCTTTTACAAATATCTGAAAAGTCTGGTGTGCTGAGTCAATACTTTGTAGAATCCCCTTTCCCTGCAATTACAGCTGCCAGTCTTTTTGGGGTTTTCTCTACCAGCTTTTCACATCTAGAGAGTGACATTTTTGCCCATTCTTCTTTGCAAAATGGCTCAAGATCTGTCAGATTGGATAGAGAGCGTTTGTGAACAGCAATTTTCAAGTTTTGAGTTTTGCCACAGATTCCTAATTGGATTTGATTTAGGTCTGGACTTTGACTGAGTCATTCTAACACATGAATATGCTTTGATCTAATCCATTCCATTGTAGCTCTGGCTGTATGCTTAGGATCGTTGTCCTGCTGGAAGGTGAACCTCCGCTCCAGTCTCAAGTCTTTTGTAGACTCTAACAGGTTTTCCTCTAAGATTGCCCTGTATTTTGCTCCATCCATCTTCACATCAACTCTGACCAGCTTCCCTGTCCCTGCTGAAGAAAAGCATTCCCACAACGTGATGCTGCCACCACCATGTTTCACGGTGGGGATGGTGTGTGCAGTGTTAGTTTTCCGCCACACAACACATTTTTCTTTTAGGCCAAAAAGTTCATTTTTGGTCTCCTCTGACCAGAGCACCTTATTCACATGTTTGCTGTGTCCCCCACATGGCTTCTCACAAACTGCAAAAGGGACTTCTTATGGCTTTCTTTCAGCAATGTCTTTCCTCTTGCCACTCTTCCATAAAGGCCAGATTTGTGGAGTACACGACTAATCATTGTCCTGTGGACAGATTCTGCCACCTGAGCTGTGGATCTCTGCAGCTCCTCCAGAGTTACCATGGGCCTCTTGGCTGCTGCTCTGAATATTACTCTCCTTGCCTGGCCTGTCAGTTTAGGTGGATGGCCATGTCTTGGAAGGTTTGCAGTTGTGTCATACTCTTTCCATTTTCAGAGGATGGATTGAACAGTGCTTCGTGAGATGTTCAAAGCTTGGGATTTTTTCATAACCTAAGCCTGCTTTAACCTTCTCCACAACTTTATCCCTGACCTGTCTGGTGTGTTCCTTGGCCTTCATGATGCTGTTTGTTCACTAAGGTTCACTAACAAACCTCTGAGGGCTTCACAGAACAACTGTACGTGTACTGAGATTAAATTACACACAGGTGGATGCTATTTACTAACTAGGTGACTTCTGAAGGCAATGGGGGGGGCTGAATACAAATGCACGCCACACGTTTCAGATATTTCTTTGTAAAAAAAATTTGAAAACCATTTATCATTATTTTTCATTTTCATTTTACAATTATGTGCCACTTTGTGTTGGTCTATCACATAAAATCCCAATAAAATACATTTATGTTTTTGGTTGTAATATGACAAAATGTGGAAGATTTCAAGTGCTATGAATACATTTTTTAGGGCACTGTATGTTTTAAAAAAGGAATAAGTGACAGAAATGCAGCTAATCGTCTCCACAGAGCAAAAGCAAGCAGTAAATATGATATACCCCTTATGAAAGTAATAAAGTAGAGATGATATGTAACCCTTCAGGAAGTACTAAGTACTCCATGTTTTAGTTTATCATTGGACCCTAAAGAAGAACTTTACCAGAATTGTTCAAAATAAAAAAATGCCACCTTTGTTGTGAAATGGCAAAAAATAAGTTTTAACTTTTAAATGCAGGCTTTTCCTGCAAGACCTATGTGTTTATCATTTCACAGCTCTTATTGCTGTGGCTATTTTGCAGTAAGGGTGGAGGAATCTCTCTCCCATTACTTCCTTGACTCACTATACTCTAATCTTTTTGTTTGATTTTCCTGCTAGAGTACTGGCTGTACGTGTGGGGTATAGGCAGCGTGCATGTGCAGCCAGTGGTCTGAGAGTTACCTTAAGACCTTTGGGATATATAATGTTCATATTCCAAAAGTCTGCAGAAATTGGGTAGTCCTGGACACGTCATTGTCACCTAGGAAAGAAAAGCAGGGGAACATTAAATCAGAAAAAGGTACCTAAAGGAAAGTTTTCTTAAAGAAGAAGTTAAAAAAAAAGGCTAACGAATGTACAAACTGAGGTAGAAGGTCTGCTTTAACACCAAGGAAAAAATGAAACAAATAAAGAAAAACTATTTAAGAAAAAGGAAAATGGTTTTTACTAATAGGAAACATAGAACCTTCTTACAGTAGATGTTCAATGAAAGTGATCTGAAGATGGTAATCTCTGTATTTAGCCTTTCAGTTGAATTGGTATTGGCACCAGTTTTCATAATAAAGTGTGATTGTGTTTACCATGACATATGAGCATTGGAACTGTTAAAAGTAGTCATTCTCAGGTAGTGGTTTCAGTGTGAGGGAAATTTGAATTGCATTGATGTGAAATCAGTTCTTTTTATGGTGTAGTAATACTTTTTTTTATTCTCTGTACAGGCATACCCGGAATATCTCATCACTTACCAGATAGTAAAACCAGATGCACCATTACAAGCTGCCACAACAGCAGAACAGAAGACTTAGTATTATGAGTGGACTCTATAAAACCTTTAGCTAGAAATGAATTGTTACCCGAATGACTGGGAACATTTTCCATAAAAGGAAAAACTAAAAACCTGGAAATAAATTATATATTTAAGTATTACATTGATGGTTTGTTCTGGGTAAGGATGTTCCTAGTTGCTACTGATCCTCAAAAGGAGATGTTTACAAGGGGCCACCTTTTCGTAAAGTTTCTCAGGCCCATTTTAAGTTGGTAATCTTGGCAAAAAAAGGAGGGAACAACAAGGATTGTCTAAGATTTCAGTAATACTACAAATATTACCACAATAGCATTTCCAAGGTGGTATGGACGTTACATGTATTGGTAACATTTACGTGAGCATTTTAATATACTTTCATCTTAAGTACCTTGAAAGTAGGATTCACTGTAATCCACTATTTATTTTTTTTATATTTGTGTATAAATGTAAACCTAGCTAAAATTTTAAAAAAAAAGCATTTTCTTTCTTTTGCACAAAGTTCATTAGCAATGCAATGTTTAATGACCAAGAAACAAATCAGATTGTTTGATGATCCCTTTTCTCTCTCTCTCTTTCTCTCTCTTTCTCTCTCTCTTTCTCTCTCTCTTTCTCTCTCGTTCTCTCTCGCTCTCTCTCTTTCTCTCTCGTTCTCTCTCTTTCTCTCTCTCTCTCTCTCTCTCTCGCTTCTTCTCCCTCATCCCCCTTTCTACCATCTTTCTCTCTCCCAACTCCCCTTTTTCTCAGTCTCTCTCTCGTTCTTTACCAATTCTCTCTTGCATCTAATATTTCACTCTCGCTCACACACACAAACATTTTCCCTGTTTCCTCCTTTCCTTCTGTTACCTGCACCTTTTGCGCTCACTTACACACATGCACCTCCTCTCTCTCCCCCTCCCTTCTTCCCTTTTCTTTCTCAATTTCATCTTTACTTTATCCTCCTATTTACTTTATTCTCCTCCTTTCTTACTTCTCCTTGCTAATTTCACTCTCTCCCACATACACCCACCTTTCATTTTCTCTGTTTCACTTTTTCTCTCTCTATCTACCCTCAAAAACAAAAATAAATAAATTAGAAATGAAGGAGGCGCGTTAACACTAAAACTCAATTCCAAAAAGTTTACAGTGGTTTATTCCACACAGAGAACCCTCTGGCAAGTAAATCGTTAATCTGGGGTTTTTTTTTTTTTTGTTTTTTTTTTTTGCTGAATTAAGGATCAGTTGTTATATACAGATACAAAGACATATTTAATAAGATGGACTATTAAAGTTTTGTGACCCACAGCAACCACTCAGCTTTTTCATCATCTCGAGAGTCAAATACCAACTAAAAATAAAATTAATGTCTGGTTGCTGTGAGTTACAGCACAGTTGACTGTTTTATGCTGTGTTATTAATAAAACAGTTTTGTCTGTTCTGTTTTAGTTGTGACTGTTTTTTTTCCCTTTGTCTCTGTTTGTTAGCAAAAGGGTTTAATGAAAGGCAGAGAGCTGTAACCTATACATGTATACCTATATAAGAATCCTGAAAAGCTCCCATTATTCTTCTGATCCCTGGAAAATATTGTTAAGCTAGCTACATTGAGCCACTCGGTCTGTCTTCATTAAGAAAGCTTGAAGAAAATCTGTTTTAAAGTGTATCTATGGTAAAAATATAAAATCATATATTAATTTCTACATTGTATTTCAGTTATTTATCGCCTATTTCTATTAGTTTGAATGATCTTGAAGTTTTTAAACTTACATTGTGAAGCTCCCTGACACATTCACCTTGAATTATGTGACACCTGTTGATAGGCATTGCTGTGTCACACATTTCACAGAGCCTTCCTTCTAAACTACAGAGATGATGGAGGAGTTTAAGAAGTCAGTTCAGTAATCACTGCTTGCATACAGAAAGGGAATATGTAGTCCTTAGAAATTGAAAGTAATCATCAGAGGAGAAACTGCAAAGCATGCTGGGAATCCAGGAAGTGGAAAGTGATGGCCAGCAGACAGGCAGCACTCACAGCATGAAAGGAGATTTTTCACGTAAGCCTATATTGAATTGTATTTTGCTATTACTACTCTGGTGTACTAAAATGATAGTTTATGCTGTGACTAGAGATTTCCTTTAAAGCCACGCTGTCAGTGAAAAAAAAAAAAAAAAAAATGTACCTTTAAAAGATGATAATTCATATTTATCTGTGCCAACACTTTGTAGAATCTTTGCTCCACTGCTGTGCAAAACTGCCCAAAGAATTATAATTTCTGAAATACTTCCTGGTTTGTCAGGAAGTACAGTAAGTCCCCAAATTAAGTTCCATTCAGGGAGCTCGTTCGTAAGTCCAACTTATTTGTGAGTCCATCAAAGATCAGCGCTTGCAGACCATGGCTGCGAGCCCTGATCAGTGTATTCTGGTGGGTGGACTTCCCCTGTCAGAACACAAAAGCACAGTGGAGGAGATCGCCATACCAATCGCCGCACCAACATTGTTTGTATTGGTATGGCGATTTGTCAGTCTTTTTTTTTTCGTTCAGCCTGGCAGGGGAAAGCACACACTTTGTTGAGAGCACAGGTGAAGAGAGTCTTATTCTCTGGGCAACTTTTTACAGTAGCGAAGAACCTCCAAACAGGTGCTGCTATGGAAAATTGTAAAGTGTGTTCTTACAGGAACATTTTTTAAAATTTTTGCAGAGACAGGGTCATTTTAAAGTGTTTTTTTTTCCCCCTTTTCCATTCTGAATTTAAAGTAGACTCTCCTGCTATAGACCCTTCAGAGTTTTAGCACAGAGTTCTTTCTGTCAAGGAAAGTCGGAACCCTTGTTATAAGCTTTGTTTGTGGATTATGCATGTTTATTCCTGGCAGAATGAAGGGACTGAATTATGATGTGTAAGGCTGGCTATACATTTTACAGTCTTATTTTTCAATTACCTTTAGATTTACCTTCAACTATGCCTGCCTGATTTCATAAAAATGGAAAGTGTTTAGGTTTGACCTCATATTACTCTATATGGTTTTGGTAAATCGAAAGGAAAATTGAATAAGAAAATTGTATAATATATGGCCAGCCTAACTCCAGTCAAAAGTCTTTCCCTCAGTTTGGAATAAGTGGGTAATGATTAGAATCATTGGCTTGTCCTCATTTAGAACTCTCCATGATGTGTGAGCATTACTTATCAATCCATTGATGCAGGGGTATCATAATATATGTGCATTTATAAAAATATAGATACTTCAGAAATTCAAAACAGCCAGGATACATTTAGCTATATCTATTGGATAGTAATTTTGCTATTTTGGTGTCATGTAAAAGTTTACATGGTATTTTATTTTCTGTATACAGTAATCCCCCGCTCCATCGCGGTTCAGTTTTTGCGGTCCCGGTAATTCGCGTTTTTTTTTGTAATGTTAGTTTACTATATAAATCATTAAAAATTAAATATTTGTGTGTTTTCCATAGCTCTTGCTATGTCTCTCAGTATCTTTTATGTGTTTAAATGAGTTTCTATTGTTTTAAAAGTGTGTTTAAAGACCTTAAAATGCTTCTACACGTACAGTGACAGTAAAATAAACATGCCTACAATGCATTTTAATAGGGTTTTTCTATTTCGCGGAATTTCACTTTTCGCGGCTGGATCCGGAACGTAACCCCCGCAATGGAGGGGGGTTTACTGTAATTCCATGCCACAGTAAAGTATACTGTGCTTAAAGATTCTAAAGAGGTTAGATCGATTCTTAAAAAAATAAAAATAAAGTTGTGTTTTAACTTGTATTATAAAGGAAAATGCATACAGTGTTTAATATGAGGGCTTTCTACATAATTTACAGTTCATCTTTACATGGCAGAAAAATGGCATTTTTTTCCCTAAAATTGAACTGTACTGTGCAATTCCTCCAGCCCTTCAATAAATGTTTTTATATGTTTTGTATATAAAATTGCACTGTGTCTTTATGGTGTCTTTTTCAAAAATCAAAACAATGCTATACATATTTATTTTAATCTGCAGTTTGGTCTCATTTTCACAATGTATTGGTTGCGTGGATTGCACTGGAAGTTTTTTGGCACATTCAGCTGTCGGTGAGCCAAGGTCGCCTTATCGTGCCCTGTAATAGGAATGCATGAATATTGTTGCAGTTAAAGAATAAGTTCACCTTTGGGAACATGTTACATGTTCCATCGGATTTTGTGGCAGCAGTACGGGGAGAAGTTCCCCATACTAGCGGCCACTGTTTGAAAAAGCCAGCACCATGTGTCTGAATGAACTGCAATGGGAATATGAACTATTCTGATCTACAAAACCGACATCCTTAGCGGCTGTCAGCGTGTAGTTCTCCATGAACTGCCACAGCATTTGGAGCACCGTGGTAGTTCATTTTCTTCCTGTCAGGGAGTATTACCCGTTCAGGATGTACAGGCAAGCAGAAACACTGACAGTGTGCAGAAGACCTGCATGGCATTGGCGATCTGCTGATCACTGGTGCAATGCTTCCCAGGCTCCTGCAACAAAATAAATAAATGCACATTTCTCTTACGTCCTCCGACAGTCGCCGCCTCTTCATATTCGTCACATATGGGTATTAGACTTTGCTCCGAAGGAGTAGCTAGGCAACAGAATATGTTAACAATAAAGCTTTAACATATCCCACCCTCAAGGGGTGGTCCCCTCAGTCAATACCCTCCTACTTCCTGCAACCATATCTCAGTTTTAATGTCTAGCTTGTCAGGAGTGGCTGGCTCTCTCTGTGCTGGGACTTTTTGTCCCAGACTCTTTCTTCTTTTTGATATTTTGTTTGAGTTTTCTCTCTACCTTTACTTAGCTGTTATTTTTGTCAGCATTAGTTAGTTCTTCGGACGAAGAGGATCATGCGGACTGGGTCTCGGGCTGATCCCCCTGGTCGCAGGTCGTGGGTCAGTGGCTTCCCAGTCTGCCATCGAGCGTTCAGCCAGGTAACGCTCCTGGCACGGTGAACGACCCATCCCTGTTCGGTGCAGGGATGATTGGTGAGGTGGCTACCTCACCGGACGCTGTGCGGTTTCTGAACCGCCATTGTGTGCGTCTTGAGTAGCGACTCTCCCTGCCTCATGTGCAGCGGCTTGTTCGCCTGTGCGGGTTCCCCACGCCATGTGAGGTAAGTGTATCTATGTGGGGACCTGTCTGTCTGGGGGGGTCTCAGTCTGGGACTGTGTAACCTGCCTTTAATCACACTGCTTGTCTCCCTATCTCTCGGCTGCATGCTGTGGGCTGCAAGGGGGGGGGGGAGCTGTATGACACTGAGTATGTCAGGCTGGGCAGTGTGAGGAGCTGTGTGCTGTGGGGCATGTTTTTAATGGCATGTTGGGGCATATACAGCGATCGCTGCGGCGATCTAACATGTATCCATATTATGGGATGATATTGTGTGTGATTTTATGCACTGTGGAGCGGCGATTTCGGCGCCAAACGGCGCCATTTTACCGGCGCCCGCTCCGGCCGCATGGTTTACATACACGGCGGCCATTTTCTTGTAGCCTCCATAGGCTTACATAGAGCGCCCTGGCAGCATCACTTCCTCTCTCCTGGAAGCACCGATCGAGGCAGCAGCAGCAGCGGAGTCTCCTCAGGTTTTATCCTTCTATTCCTGTGTTCCATTGCCTGTATTCAGTCTGTATATTCCCTGTGGGGGTCTCATTGTGCCTGAGTGTGGTGCGGTGGGCTGCGCTTGCCGCGCTTGCTGTAAGGGGGCAGTTTACCCTTGGTTGTCTGGCATACAGGGGCAATGGATTCTCAGGAGGGCAAATTTCCCACAGTCTTGGTGGAAAGCCAGGGGACCGCTGTTTCCCCCCCAGGGGGGGATTTGGCCACTATTGTGGCTGGCCTTGCTGCACAGGTGCAAATGCTGGTGGCTGCTCAATCTACTAAACGGCCCAGAGTTGCTCTGTCCTCTGATTCTGAGGGTGAAGGTGATGGGGCTGTTCTGGCGGGGACCCCCCTATCGGGGTCCCGCTCCTCTCTGGATCTAGTGGGGTCTGAGGTAGAGGCTGAAGTTGAGGGGGTTGATAATTCTCCCCCTGGCTCGCCTGAAGAGCTTGCAATCATGGATGAGTTGATTGCTTCCATTAAGCAGACGCTACGTTTGCAGGACGAGGTGTGTCCCCCAGCTGCCTTGGCGGCTTATGGGACGCAGAGAAAACGCAGGACGCCGCAGGTCTTTCCCTGCAATGCTGATTTTCAGCGCGCTGTTAAGGACCAATGGCGCGATTTGCGCAAGCCTTTTGCGGTACCAAGTAAATTTAAGCTGCGTTATCCTTTCTCGCCTGCCACTGATGAACGGTGGTGTGTGCCTCCGCCAGTGGATCATGCTATTGCGGTTTTGAACAAAGCCACTGCGATCCCGGCAGAGGGATCCCCTATTTTCCGTGATGCCACGGATAGGAGACTGGAGTCTCTTGCCCGTCATACTTATTCTGTTACGGGTTCTATGCTTAAGGCTCTGTTTGCTTCTCTCATGGCGGCCCAGGCGATCGCAAGTTGGACGCAGATGCTTAGGCGCGTCCTAGTGGCCGATTCGGCCTCAGCGGCGACCCTGGATATGGTGGATCAGATCCACCAGGGTGTCATGTATCTGTGTGATGCGGACCTGGACCTGATTCCGTTGGCCGCGCGTGTGCACAGCGTGGCGGTGTTGTCTCGCCGCCTGGTTTGGTTGAAATGTTGGTCGGTGGACCAATCTTCACGTAAAACCTTGGCCAATCTGCCTTATGATGGGTCTCGCCTTTTTGGGGAGTCCCTGGATGTGTTGATTAAGGGGATTACTGGGGGTAAGAGCACTCTCTTGCCCCATTTCCCCAAGGCTAAGGGGGCTTCTGGGAAGAAGCATGCTAATTTTCGGCCCCCTCAGGGGTCCTTTCGTGCCTTTCGGCCGCACTACAAGGGCAAACCGTTCAAGGGCCAGGGCTCTCAGAAGAAGCCCTGGTCTGGAAAACAGAAGTCCGGCCAATCCGGACCTGCGGCCCATAACAGTTCGGCCTGAAGGGGCGCCCTCACCCAGTTTTGGGGTGGGGGGACGCTTGCTCGGTTTTCTTCAGCCCTGGTTGGCCCGTGTGCGGGACAGATGGGTTCTGGAAATCGTTCGATCTGGTTACAAGATCGAGTTTCTCTCTCGGCCAGAGAGCAGATTTTTTCCCTCAAATCTACAACTGTCTCCAGAGCGCCTGCGGGATCTGCGCCTGGCGGTGCGGGACCTGAGGGCTCAGGGAGTGGTGGTTCCGGTGCCTCATCGGGACAGATTTCGGGGGTTTTATTCCAATCTGTTCACTGTGCCCAGAAAGGAGGGCAAGGTTCGTCCAATTCTGGACTTGAAAGCTCTGAACCGCTCTGTGCGGGTTCGCAAGTTCCGCATGGAATCCCTGCGCTCGGTGGTGGCTGCCCTGGTTCCGGGGGAATTCATGGCCTCCATCGATTTGAAGGATGCGTATCTTCACATCCCCATATTCGAGGGTCATCAGAGATACCTTCGATTTGCCATTGCGGAGGATCACTACCAGTTCGTGGCGTTGCCCTTTGGGCTCGCCTCGGCTCCGCGGGTCTTCACCAAGGTGCTTGCACCGGTTCTGGCATTATTGAGAGCCCAGGGCATTTCTGTCCTGGGGTATCTGGACGACATTCTGATTCGGTCTGCGACCAGTCAGGGTCTGGAGAAGGACCTGTCTGTCACGATGCAAACTCTGCAGGAGTTCGGTTGGACGATAAATGTTCCAAAGTCGACTCTGAGTCCGTCGGTTCGTCTTCCCTATCTGGGAATGATACTGGACTCGGTGCAGGCGAAGGTCTTCCTGCCGGAAGACAAACTCAGGACTCTTCAGGAGGAAGTCAGGTCCCTCAGGGACGTTCCGAACTCGTCTCTGCGGACGTGTATGAGATGTCTGGGATTGATGGTCTCGGCTTTCGAGGCGATTCCTTTCGCGCAGTTTCACACGCGGGGTCTCCAAGCGGAGATCTTGTCCAAGTGGGACGGGCGACCTCAATCTCTGGATCTTCAGATCTCGTTGAGTCATCGCACCAGGGAAAACCTCCTGTGGTGGCTCCAGTCCCCGTTGGTGTCCGGGGGCAAGTCGTTTCGTCCGATCTCGTGGACGATAATCACCACGGATGCCAGCCTGTCGGGCTGGGGTGGTGTTCTGGGCGTTCTGTCCGCCCAGGGGACCTGGTCGGAGGGGGAGTCTTCCCTCCCGATCAACATTCTGGAATTGCGTGCGATAAGGCTCTGTCTTCATCGCTGGACGGACCGGCTGCAGGGCTGCCCGGTTCGGGTGCAGACGGACAATGCCACGGCGGTGGCCTACATCAACCACCAAGGGGGCACCAGGAGTGCCCGAGCGGCTCGAGAAGTGGCCGACATTCTGTCTTGGGCCGAGACTCATGTCCCGGCGATAACGGCGGTTCACATTCCGGGAGTGGAGAACTGGCAGGCGGACTATCTGAGTCGCCAGACCCTGGATCAGGGGGAATGGTCTCTCCACCCGGCTGTCTTCCAGATGTTGTGCGCGAAGTGGGGTCTTCCAGATGTGGACCTGTTCGCGTCTCGCCTCAACTACAAGGTGAAGAGGTTCGTGGCAAGGACGCGCGACCCTCGGGCGGACGCGTCGGACGCGTTAGTGGCCCCGTGGCATCAGTACAGGCTGATGTACGCGTTTCCACCGATTCAGTTGCTGTCCCGGTTCCTTCGCAGGTTACACTCGGAACGCAGCACGGTGATTCTTGTGGCACCGGACTGGCCTCGCCGGTCCTGGTACGCAGACCTCGTGAATCTGGCGGTCGACGCCCCCTGGCGTCTGCCTCTTCGGGACGATCTACTGTCTCAAGGACCGATTTACCATCCTGCTTTACAGTCGCTGGCTTTGACGGCCTGGCTGTTGAGACCGAGGTCCTGAAGGAGAAGGGTCTCTCTCCAGAGGTTGTTCATACCTTGATCAACGCGAGGAAGTCTTCCTCGGGAAAGGTTTATTACCGTACTTGGAAGGCCTATTTTGCCTGGTGTGAGTCCAGGGGGTTTTCACCCCGCACGTACTCGGTTTCCCGTGTGCTGTCTTTCCTTCAGACGGGTGTCGATCAGCGTTTGGCGCTGGCTACGATAAAGGGTCAGGTGTCTGCGCTGGCCGTTCTGTTTCAACGTCCCGTAGCTTCCAACTCCTTGGTTGGCACTTTTATTCAGGGTGTGCGGCATCTGGTTCCTCCTAGGAGGGATCCCTTGCCCCCTTGGGACTTGAATCTAGTCCTGTCTGTGTTACAACGTGCTCCTTTTGAACAGATCAGGGAGATCTCGTTGTCTATGTTGTCCAAAAAGGTCGCCTTTTTGGTGGCGATCACTTCGGCTCGCAGAGTGTCGGAACTGGCGGCTTTGTCCTGCAAGTCTCCGTACCTGGTTGTTCATTTGGATAAGGTGGTCTTGCGACCTAATCCTTCTTTTCTGCCGAAACGAGTTTCGGAATTCCATCTTAACGAGGATATTGTTTTGCCTTCGTTGTGCACGAAGCCTAAACATCCTAAGGAGGTGAGATTGCATTCTCTGGATGTTGTTCGAGCGATTAGGGTTTACCTTAAATCGACTGAGTCTTTTCGAAAGACGGACTCCTTGTTTGTTCTTCCAGAGGGTCCTCGGAAGGGCATGGCGGCTTCCGCCTCTACCATTGCCAAATGGATCAGGCAGACCATTGAACAGGCTTATGCCTTGCAGGGGAAGGTTCCCCCTGTGCCTGTGAAGGCGCACTCTACTAGATCTCTGAGTACGTCTTGGGCCTGTCGTCATGGGGCTTCTGTAGCCCAGGTGTGTAAGGCGGCGACTTGGTCGACCGTGCACACTTTCACAAAATTCTACAAAGTAGATGTTCAGGCATCGGCGGATGCTTCCTTTGGCCGCAAGGTTCTTAGTGCGGCTGTTCCCTAGGGTCCCTTGTTGGGGACTCCTGGCTGTTGGGATAAGTTTTGTATCCCCTGGTTTTTTGTCTTTTCCTGGGTTGTTGCTCCTGTTGAGCACTTATTTTTGCTGTTGCCCAGCTAGTTTCCTTCCTTTGGTAAGGTTCCTTTCTTTGATGTGGAGACTGCGTTGCCTTTCGGCGCGGATGCGTTTCCCACCCCTCATGTTTGCACTGCTTTGGGACGTCCCCATATGTGACGAATATGAAGAGGCGGCGACTGTCGGAGGACGTAAGAGAAAACGGAATTTTTGTAAAATCTTACCTGTAAAATTCCTTTCTCTGAGTCCTCCGACAGTCGCCGCCCCCGCCCCTCTTTGGGGTTTGAATGTATACTCTACTGCTATTCCGCTAAAACTGAGATATGGTTGCAGGAAGTAGGAGGGTATTGACTGAGGGGACCACCCCTTGAGGGTGGGATATGTTAAAGCTTTATTGTTAACATATTCTGTTGCCTAGCTACTCCTTCGGAGCAAAGTCTAATACCCATATGTGACGAATATGAAGAGGCGGCGACTGTCGGAGGACTCAGAGAAAGGAATTTTACAGGTAAGATTTTACAAAAATTCCGTTTTTTTTACCTGCAAAAAATTTGCATTTATTATTATTATTTTTTTTTTTTTTTAAAAAAGCAAACTTATCTTTTAACCACTTAAGCCCCAGAGGATTTGGCTGCTCAAAGACCAGGCCCTATTTTGCGATTCGGCACTGCGTGACTATAACGGACAATTGCGCGGTCATGCGACGCTGTACCCTAATGAAATTGACGTCCTTTTTTCCCCACAAACAGAGCTTTCTTTTGGTGGTATTTGATCACCTGTGCAATTTTTAATTTTTGCGCTATAAACAAAATAAAGAGTGACAATTATGAAAAAATAACAATATTTTTCACATTTTTTATATGAAATTTGAAATTCTCAAAAAAAATGTAAAAATCAAAATTTTTTAACATTTTAGACCGATTTGTTTTCTGCTACATAGTTTTGGTAAAAAAAAATCGCAATAAGCATATTTTAATTGGTTTTGGGCAAAAGTTATTGCATTTACTAACTAAGGGAAAGATTTATGTCATTTTTATTGTTTTTTTTTTTAGCTAGTAATGGCGGCGATCTGCGATTTTTTTTTTTTTTTTTTTTTAATGCGGGACTGCGACATTGTGGCGGATAGATTAGACCCCTGACTGACATTTTGACACTTTTGGGGGTACCAGTGACATTACTACAGTAATCAGTGCTATAAATATGCACTGTTACTGTAAAAATGACACTGGCAGGGAAGGGGTTAACTTTATTGGTGATCAAGGGGTTAAATGTGTCCCTAGGGGCGTGATTCTAACTGTCAAGGGGCGTGGCTTGTTAGATCATAACAGAGACATACGATCCTACATAGCAGGATCGCATAGCCTTTGTCATGATCTAAGGGAGAATGACAGATGGCTGTGTTTACATCAGCCGCCTGCCATTCTCCTTCTCCTGAGCGAGATCGCAAGTGGCCGGCGGACATCGGAGCCGCCAGTCACACGCGTGGGGATGTTAGTGAACGAGCAGGGGCAGGAGCGCGATGGCGGCGGCGCACGCTTGCCCCCTTCAGGCTCATGGGCGAGTGACGTACCGTTACGTCACTTTGCCCAGGAGGGGCTGACTGCCGCAGTATATAGTCGTGCGGCGGTCGGCAAGTGGTTAAAGGCTTGCATTTTACTGCATGGAGATGCATTTTAAGTTGGATTGTAATTGTTTCTAACTTAGTCCACCTTGATGCAATGCAGTTTAATATCTTTTTAATATATGCTGAACTTCTGTGCATTTAAGTGTGTTAAACAAGCCATTAAAAAAAAAGATATGCACAAAAACTCATATCATACAGTTCTGTTTGCTGGCAATATATTTTCACAATGGAAAATTCCTAATCTAAATGGTTGTATGAATACACAAAAAACAGATAAACAGATCTGGTATAATCACATCATGCATGTCAAAAACCCACATTAACTTTACCAGCATAGGTGTAAAAGGACCCGTATAACACCATTAAATGATGTGAACCAAACAATGGTCATGGAATGGAAGCTATAATGTATTTTTATTACACATTTTAGGTAATTGTTTTAGCATTTACCAGAAAGTAATTGTTGTCAAGACTTTAGCATTTATCTGGCTTTATTATGAAATGTTTAAATTTTGCTTCTTTTGCAAGTCTGTCAGAGGAGGAACCCAAGGGTTGTCATTGCTGACCTCGCCTGGAAAAGAAAGTACTAGTGATCTGTCTTTTATAGACCCTCTTGCTTTAAGGGGAATGTAAAATGGTTTTGTACATATTTTCTTTCTTTGTTTCATTTGGTCAGGACTTAAAAAACAATTTCCTAAACAGCGACTTGACTCTAGTTAATCCGGCATATATGCAGAGTTGCCCCACACCAGACATCAAACAATGAAAAGCCTACAGATCCAGACTGGTGTACAGGACATAGAAAATTAGAATATGCAGAAATCATGCTATTTTCGTCATACATGATGGAGATAGCTATTGTGAATTTAGTTAATGCCTAATGTATCAGTGTAAAATCAGAATACAAAGTTCTGCCTTTGTAGAACTGCAAGTGCTATTTCAAATTCTTACCTGCTTCCTCCACTTGCTGATAATTTAATAAGAATAAGATTTTTTTAAACCTTTTTTTTTTTTTTAACTACTTAAGCCCCGGAAGATTTTACCCCCATCCTGACCAGGGCCTATTTTGCGATTTGGCACTGCTTGAATTTAACGGACAATTGCGTGGTCGTGCGATGCTGTACCCAAATGAAATTGACGTCCTTTTTTTCCCACAAACAGAGCTTTCTTTTGGTGGTATTTGATCACCTGTGCGATTTTTTGATCATGCGCTATAAACAAAAAAAGAGCGACAATTTAGCAAAAATAAAATATTTTTCTCATTTTTTTTATATGAAATTCCCCCCCCAAAAATATAAAAATCAAAATTTTTTAACATTTTAGGCCAATTTGTTTTCTGCTACATCTGTTTGGTAAAATTGCAATAAGTGTATTTTGATTGGTTTGCGCAAAAGTTATTGCGTTTACTAAGGGAAAGATTTGTGTCATTTTTATTTATTTTTTTTAACGAGTAATGGCGGCAATCTGCGATTTTTTTTTTTTGCGGGACTGCGACATTTCGGCGTACAGATCGGACCCTTGACTGACATTTTTGACACTTTTAGGGGTACCAGTGACATTACTACAGTAATCAGTGCTAAAAATATGCACTGTTACTGCAAAAATAACACTGGCAGGGAAGGGGTTAACTTTATTGGAGAAGGAGGTGTTAAGTGTGTCCCTAGGGGCGTGCTTCTAACTGTATAGAGATGTGTCTGTTTGTGTAACAACAGAGAAATAGGATCCTGCATAGCAGGACCGTATGATCTCTGTTATTACACAGGGGAGAATGACAGGCGGCTTTGTTTACATTAGCCGCCTGCCTTTCTCCCTCTCCACCCGACGATCGCAAAAGACCCCGCCGGTCACACGCGCGGGGGGTGTTCCGCGAACGAGCGGGGGCGGGAGCGCGCCTCTGGCGGCGCGCGCTCCCCCCCTAGAGCCTCACAGGCTAGCGACATAGTACTACGCCGCTTTGCCTGTGAGGGGCTGACTGCCACAGTAAATATACTGACAGCAGTCGGCAAGTGATTAACATCGCTTTTTTAAATCATAGATGTCACCAATGAAACATCTTGCTCAGTACAATGGGGACAATGCTTGATCAATTCTTGGTCACTGGAAGTGCTTCAGTATGGCCCACAAATCTTGAATGTCGTTGTGCTTTTGATCCCAGCCTCTGCACGGTTTCCAGTTGATCTGCACCTTTCCTTTATCTTCCTTTCTGTGTTTCAGCTCTACCTAAGATCCTCCAGTCTTGATTTTTTATTTAATTTTTATTTTAATCTTTTTTTTTTTTTTTACAGATTTCACTCTGTGTAATTATTTGATACTTTGCTTCAGTTTCCTTATGCAGCAAAGCAAAAACATCAGAGGAGTCTGTTGCCTTCCCCAAGTGTAGCTTACCTCTGTCTTGGGTGATACAGGGTACACAGGAATCTGTGACAGTGGCCTTGCAGTGCTTGGGACCTGGGTTTATCTGTTATATATACAGGGGTTGGACAAAAATTTGGAAACACCAAGTAAAAGAACAAAATCGTTACCTAATATGGTGTTGGACCACTTTTGGCATCTAAGATGGCCTGAATTCTCATGGGAATTGACAAATATTATTACAGGTCACAATCCTGGGCAATGTCCTTTTGCCTCTTTCTGTCATTTGACCATGTCGACCGCGATGATGCTTATCAGACAAGGTTTTCCCAGAAACTGTATATACTGTCATAACCTTTGATACTGTACCTAGCGACCCCGCAAATACAATTGGCAACTTCAGTCACAGAGGCACCATCTAAATGGGCACCAACAATTTGCCCTTTTTGAAACTCCGTAAGCTCTGAAATGACTCATATTAATAGCAAAACCTGCATTGAATTACGGCTTGCTGTCTCATCACACAGCCAAAGCAAAATAAAGGGGGGATAGCCTGTTTTAAGGCCCCACTTTCCCTCATTGGATGGTGGCAGTAGGAGCTTCAAGCCACCCACTAATTGATTTCAATGGGGGGGGGGGTGTTGTGAAAAGTCAAAAAAGGTCAGCTGATTGGGAATGTACTGGAGGGTTCTCTAGCATAAGTCATTTAAGGTCACCTGACCCCCCAGAACTTTCCAGAAAATCCCAGGACCCCTATTTGGGCAGGAGGCTGAGGGCGGTCTTTACCATTTACCAGAGGAATATTTGAAGAGCGTCCCACTGATTTTGTTTAGTTTTAAAGTATGTCTTGATTAAAAGAGTTATGGTGAATTGTTAATTGTTTATATATGTGAAAAGCAATAAACAAGGCTGCGGCCGTTACTAATCCAGTTTGGTGTGTCTAGTGTTCTTTGCATGTTTGGAGTTTATGCCGCCCGTTGTTCCATGTTACATCACTTTAACTTGAAACATGTCGTCACTTTCACTCCTGCAAATCATTTGGTGTTTCCAGATTTTTCTCCAACCGCTGTGTATGTTTATAAGTACAGTGTGTGTGTCTGTGTATATATAAATAAATATATATATATATATATATATACATATATATATATAAATAGATTGTGGTGTACTGGGATGACTTCTTTCAAGTATCCCTTGAGCAAACATTACAAGAAAATGACTGTAACTTACCAACCCCACATGGAAATAAATTGAGTTGGCTTGAATGCTTTTCTGGCAAAGTTTTAACATCCACAGATCAATGTATCATGACATTCTAGCCTGAAGGAGAAAACCAATAATGAGGTGACCAATAATGACAAAATAGATCTCCTTAAAGAAATTTAATGGGGAGCATTATGATGCTTTGCAGCACAGCAGTGTCTTATGGACTCTCAACCTTGTACCGTATATGGAGCCCAACACAATGAAAAAGGGAGTATTTTATCTATTCATTTTTGTTCCTAGAGTGTTGCAAAGAATCTTGGCAAGGTAATGAGACTAATACAGTATAAAAGCTTTTGGGTTCTTAACAGTGCAGTTGCACCAGTGCAAAGACTTGTCACCTTTCCCCATCCAGGCTGATCACGAAGAAGTTATTTTCACAGCTTGCAAGTGATATACTGAAATACATTACACCTCTAATTCAACAGAAATCATCACTGTAACTGTTATATTAAAGTGGAAGCAAACATTCATTTCTCTTACGTCCTCCGACAGTCGCCGCCACTTCATAATCTTCACTAATGGGGTATTGACCTTTGCTCCGTAGGAGTAGCTAGGCAACAAGATTTGTTAATATAAAAGCTTTTAGCATATCACACCCCTAGGGGGCGGTCCCCTCAGTCAATACCTCCCTGCTTCCTGCATTCTCAACTCAGTTTATAATGCCTAGCTTAGGAGTAGCTAGCTGATACTCTGCTGGGGCTCTCAGTCTCAGCTTTCTATCCTCTTTTTTGATTTTATTTGAGTATTTTTTCTCTTTCTTTTACTAGCTGTTATTTTTCTCAGCATTAGTTTAGTTCTTCGGATGAAGATGATCATGCGGAGCTGGGTCTCGGACTGGCCACCCTGGATCCCAGGGCTCAGGGTCAGGGGCTTCCCAGCCTGCCATCGAGCGTTCAGTCAGGTTTCCCTGGCATATTGAACGACCCATCCCTGTTCGCTGCAGGGATGCTGCCTGTGAGGTGGCTACCTCACTGGACGCCATTTGCGGTTTCGCACCGCAGTTCCACTGCGTCCTGGCTGCGACACTCCCTGTCCTCGGTACAGCGGTTTGGTCGCTGGAAGAAGGCTCCCCACGCCATATGGACTGGTAAGTACATTTCTATGTGGGGACCTGTCTGTTTGGGTGTCAGTCTGTGAATGTGTGACCCTGCATGTCTGTATCTGTGCTGAGCTCCCTGTCAGATTCCTGTGTGGAATAGCTGCCTTTTCTGTGGGCTGCGGGGGGGGGCTCTCCCGATCTGCTATGTGTGCTGTGTGGGCAGACTGGGGTTAGACATGCTGTGCGGCGGCCGCTATTGCGGTCCGCCATTTTTTTGAGGCAAACTTGTGGTGTCCGGCCCTAAGTGAGTAGGGCGCTGTGTTTTGGCGCCAAACGCCGTCATTTTGATGGCGATCGATGTACAACCACATGTCGGCACCATTTTGTCATTGCCCAAACAATGCCTCAGCCAGCGGCCATGTTTGTGTAGCCTACATAGGCTTTATAGGGCGGTCAGTCATTACATCACTTCCTTTTGCTCTGGGACAGCGATCGGTGGCAGCAGCCTGTGTGGCCTCTCCAGGTTTTTACTTCTCCTTATCCTGTATTTCCCTGCTCAGTGTTCTTATCCCTGTGGGGGTCGATCCATGCAGTAGTGTGCGGTGGGCTACGCTCGCCGCGGTCTTAAAGGGACAGTACTCCTTTTTCCAATTTTTGCTGGGGCATGGATTCTCAGGATTGCAAGTTTCCTCCCACCTTGGTGGGGGGCCAAGGGGCTGCTGCATCCCCCGAGGGGGCTGATCTGGCTGCTATTGTGGCGAACTTGGCTTCTCAGGTGCAATTGCTAATGGCTGATCGATCCGCAAAACGGCCCAGATTGTCTATTTCCTCTGATTCAGAGGGCGATGGGGCTGCTATGGCTGGAGTGCCCTTCTCAGGGTCTCGTTCATCTCTGGACCTTGGGGGGTCTGAGGGGGAGGCTGAGGTAGAAGGGGTTGATAATTCTCCCCCTGGCTCGCCTGAGTTGGTTGCTTCTATCAAAGAAACACTGCATTTGCAGGATGAACCATGTCCTCCTGCTTTGCTGTCCTCTTATGGGACACAAAGGAAGCGCAAAACAGCGCAGGTTTTTCCCTGCCCTGCGGAATTTCAGCGCGCTGTTGATGAGCAATGGCGCAATTTAAAGAAGCCATTTACTGTGCCAAGTAAGTTCAAGCTGCGTTATCCATTTACGCCCACCACTGATGAGCGTTGGTGTGTGCCGCCTCAGGTGGATCATGCTGTGGCGATTTTGAATAAATCTACTGCGATTCCTGCTGAGGATACCCCGGTGTTCCGGGACCCTACGGACAGGAGATTGGAGTCTCTTGCCCGTCATGCTTATACGGTTGCCGGTTCTATGCTGAAGCCTATTTTTGCTTCCATTTTGGCAGCCCAGGCTATTGCGGATTGGACGCAGGTGCTCAGGCGCACCCTGGTGGCTGACTCTGCTCCGCCGACAACATTGGCTATGGTGGATCAAATTCATCAGGGTGTCATGTATTTGTTTGATGCGGACTTGGATTTAGTCCCTTTGGCTGCACGCCTCTCTAGTGTGGCGGTATTGCACCGTCGCCTGATCTGGCTGAAATGCTGGTCGGTTGACCAATCATCTCGCAAGACTTTAGCTAATTTGCCCTATGCGGGATCTCGCCTTTTTGGCGAGTCTTTGGATACGCTGATAAAGGGGATCTCCGGGGGTAAGAGCTCTCTCTTACCCCAATCTCACAAGAATAAGTTTGTTCGCGGTAAGAAGAATACCTTGTTTAGGCCCTCTCAGGGGTCCTTTCGTGCCTTTCGGTCGCAATACAAGGGCAAGCCCTTCAAGGGCCAAGGCTCCCAGAAGAAGCCGTGGGCAGGTAAGCAGAAGTCCGGCCAGTCCGGGTCCTCTGCCCATGCCAATTCGGCCTGAAGGGGCGCCCTCACCCGGCTCTGGGGTGGGGGGACGTTTGCTTGGTTTTCTTCAACCCTGGCTGGCCCGCATTCGGGACAGATGGGTTCAGGAAATCGTTCGATCTGCATACAAGATCGAGTTCCTCTCTCGGCCGGCGAGCAGATTTTTTCCCTCAAATCTTCAGCTGTCTCCGGAGCGTTTGCAGGATCTGCACCTGGCGGTGCGGGACCTGCGGGCCCAGGGAGTGGTGGTTCCGGTGCCTCATCAGGACAGATTTCGGGGGTTCTACTCCAATCTGTTCACTGTGCCCAGGAAGGAGGGCAAGGTACGTCCGATTCTGGACTTGAAAGCTCTGTACCGCTTTGTGCGGATTCGCAAGTTCAATCCCTGCGCTCGGTGGTGGCTGCCCTGGTTCCGGGGGAATTCATGGCCTCCATCGACTTGAAGGATGCGTACCTTCACATCCCCATTTTCGAGGGTCACCAGAGGTACCTTCGATTCGCCATTGCGGAGGATCAATTCGTGGCGTTACCCTTCGGTCTCGCTTCGGCTCCGCGGGTTTTCACCAACGTGCTTGCGCCGGTCCTGGCTTTGTTGAGAGCCCAGGGCATCTCTGTCTTGGGGTATCTAGACGATATCTTGATTCGGTCTGCGACCAGTCAGGGCCTGGTGAACAACCTGTCCATCACGATGCAGACTCTACAGGAGTTCGGTTGGACGGTAAATTTTCCAAAGTCGACGTTGTGTCCATCGGTTCGTCTTCCCTACCTGGGGATGTTCCTGGACTCTGTTCAAGCGAAGGTCTTCCTTCCGGAAGACAAGCTCTGGACACTTCAGGACGAGGTCAGGTCCCTCAGGGACACTCAGTGCTCGTCTCTTCGGACATGTATGAGGTGTCTGGGATTGATGGTCTCGGCGTTCGAGGCGATTCCCTTCGCCCAGTTTCACACACGGAATCTTCAGGCGGAGATCCTGGCCAAGTGGGACGGGCGTCCGCAATCTCTGGATCTGCGGGTTTCGTTGAGCCGCCTCGCCCAAAGGGGTCTTTTGTGGTGGCTCCAGTCCCCGGCGGTGTCGGGGGGCAAGTCTTTTCGTCCTTTGTCGTGGACGGTGATCACCACGGATGCCAGCCTGTCGGGCTGGGGTGGTGTTCTGGGCGTTCTGTCCGCCCAGGGAACTTGGTCGGTGGAGGAATCCTCCCTTCCGATCAACATTCTGGAATTGCGAGCAATAAATCTCTGCCTTCTGCGTTGGACGGACAGGCTTCAGGGCCGTCCGGTTCGGGTGCAGACGAACAATGCCACAGCGGTGGCCTACATCAACCACCAAGGGGGCACCAGGAGTGCCCGAGCGGCTCGGGAAGTAGCCGACATTCTGTCTTGGGCCGAGACGCACGTCCCGGCGATATCTGCAGTTCACATTCCGGGGGTGGAGAACTGGCAGGCGGACTATCTGAGTCGCCAGACCCTGGACCAGGGAGAATGGTCCCTTCACCCGGATGTCTTTCAGATGCTGTGCGCGAAGTGGGGTTCCCCAGATGTGGACCTGTTCGCGTCTCGTCTAAACAACAAGGTGGAAAGGTTTGTGGCAAGGACGCGCGATCCTCGGGCAGACGCCTCAGACGCGTTAGTGGCGCCCTGGCATCAGTATCTGATGTATGCCTTTCCACCGATTCAGCTGCTGTCCAGGCTCCTTCGCAGGTTGGCCTCGGAACCGCACACGGTGATTCTGGTGGCGCCAGGCTGGCCTCGCCGGTCTTGGTACGCAGACCTCGTGAATCTGGCGGTCGACGCTCCGTGGCGTCTACCTCTTCGAGGAGATCTCCTGTCTCAAGGACCGATATTCCATCCTGCTTTACAGTCGCTGGCTTTAACGGCCTGGCTGTTGAAAGCCAGGTCCTGAAGGATAGGGGTCTCTCCCCTGAGGTCATTCCCACTTTGATCAAGGCTAGAAAAGCCTCTTCCGGGAAGATTTACTACCGTACTTTGAAGGCGTATTTTGCCTGGTGTGAGTCCAGGGGGTATTCCCCTCGCTCATACTCGGTATCGAGAGTGTTGGCTTTCCTTCAAACGTGCGTGGACCAGCGTTTGGCTTTGGCCACGATTAAGGGTCAGATTTCTGCGCTGGCCGTTCTCTTTCAAAGCCCTGTGGCGTCTAATTCTTTGCTTAGCACCTTTGTTCAGGGGGTGCGACACTTGGCCCCTCCTCGGAGGGATCCTTTACCTCCATGGGACTTGAACCTTGTTCTGTCTGTGTTACAGCATGCTCCCTTTGAGAAGATCAGGGAGATCTCGTTGTCTCTGTTGTCCAAGAAGGTTGCCTTTTTGGTAGCGATCACTTCGGCTCGCAGGGTGTCGGAGCTGGCGGCCTTGTCCTGCAGCTCTCCCTTCTTGGTGTCTTACGACCTAACCCTTCTTTTCTTCCGAAGAGGATCTCGGAATTTCACCTCAATGAGGACATTGTCTTGCCTTCGCTTTGCGCGAAGCCTAAGCATCCAAAGGAGGTGGCTTTGCATTCCTTGGATGTTGTTCGGGCGATCAGGGTTTACCTGTCATCGATGAAATCCTTTCGCAAGTCGGATTCTCTTTGTCCTTCCAGAGGGTCCTCGGAAGGGCATGGCAGCGTCGGCTGCGACCATCGCCAAATGGATCAGACAGACCATTGTGCAAGCCTATGCTTTGAAGGGGAAGGTTCCTCCTTTCCCTGTGAAGGCGCACTCTACCAGGTCTCTGAGTACGTCTTGGGCCTATCGTCATCAGGCCTCTGTGGCCCAGGTGTGTAAGGCGGCGACTTGGTCATCCGTTCACACCTTCTCCAAATTTTACAAAGTGGATGTTCAGGCATCGGCAGATGCTTCCTTTGGCCGTAAAGTTCTTAGTGCGGCAGTGCCTTAGGGTCCCTTGTTTTGGGTGCTTGGCTGTTGGGGTATTTTTACCCCTAGGTTACTTGTTCTTTCCTGGGTTGTTGCTCCTGTTGAGCACGTTTTCCTGTTGCCCAGTTGGTTCTCTTACTTTGGTAAGGTTCCTTTCTCTGATGTGGGTACTGCGTTGCTTTAGGCGCGGCTGCGTTTTTCCCACCCCTCATGTCTACACTGCTCTGGAACGTCCCCATTAGTGAAGATTATGAAGTGGCGGCGACTGTCGGAGGACGTAAGAGAAAACGGAATTTTTGTAAAATCTTACCGTAAAATTCCTTTCTCTGAGTCCTCCGACAGTCGCCGCCCCCGCCCCTCTTTTGGGGTTTGTTTATGTACTCTACTGCTATGCTACTGAAACTGAGTTGAGAATGCAGGAAGCAGGGAGGTATTGACTGAGGGGACCGCCCCCTAGGGGTGTGATATGCTAAAAGCTTTTATATTAACAAATCTTGTTGCCTAGCTACTCCTACGGAGCAAAGGTCAATACCCCATTAGTGAAGATTATGAAGTGGCGGCGACTGCCGGAGGACTCAGAGAAAGGAATTTTACGGTAAGATTTTACAAAAATTCCGTTTTTTGCTTATCGCTTACAGGCTTGTGCATACACTGATAGGTATCTTAAATATCCAAACTGTTGGCCTTCCTTGATTGTATTCTATGGAGCTGCTGAAGCCTGTAAAAAAGCTATATTAAGCACATTGTCAGTATGGTGACATGGAATCTGAATACTTACATTTCAATGACAGAAGAAATGGTAAATGTCAGTAGGGTAGAGGCTGAATTTGAGTCATTGCTTTCAGCATAAGAACATGCTTAGAAATAAATTGGCAAAATAAACTAACTTTTGTCTACTATTGTGGAATAAACAATCAATATGGGACACTGCATTCAACAATTGATAGATGTTCAAATGAAAACTTAATAACAAGTATAATATGAACATGGGTCCTGGCTACTACACAAGAGAGTGGAAGTGGACTTACTAAGGCAGAGATATTTTTCAATCTTTTGCATGCTTTTTACTAGCACCTCATAACAGTAATGCTAGATGTCTACTATACATTCAGGAATTACACTCTTCCTTTAGTGCACTCAGATCTAAATGTTTTCCTTCGCTGTCAACGGGCAGGACTCTATAGGCCTCAGGCAGATCCGCATTATACTAGCGTATAATCAGTTGTGAACGACACCATGCTACCAACTAATCTTTCTGGGAGAAAACTAGCTATCCCTATCAAAGAAAATCATCAGATTAAGTCCATTTATTTCTCAATTTCTATTCAACCCGTTGCTTCTCCCTGGACCTTGATATATGCTGCACCTTCAGTCTCCTGTCAGCCATTGTCAACCACTTTCCTCTTGTAATTGCCCACTTTCTCAGACAGGTCATCTTTATGGAGTCCATACAATTGTCCTTTTTTGAACAATAAAGCTTGTTTACCCAAACATTTATTTTTTAATGGCACAGATGGCAGTCTCTTGAACTTTACAGTTTAGATATTATAAATGGTAACACAGAAGCACATGAAACTATTCATGCCACATGGAGGACCAAGAGCTTTCCCATTTCACTTTTCACATTAACTCGAGGAGGCTCGCTGAAAAACATATAAGTACCATATTACCAGAGGACGGGGAACGCAAACACCAATTAAATGGTGACTTCTCATCTGTGAACTATCCTCTCAAATCTAAAGAAATGCTGAATTTTGTATGTAAATGTAAACTAGCACAATTTCTACATGTTTTAGCCATCCTTTATTTACTGACATAACACAGCAGTCTATCATGGTGACTGAAATAGCCAAAATTACTTACAAACTATACTCCTTTCCTTATTTCTTATTTATTTACCTTCCTGCCGAGTAAATTGTTTAAATTGCGAATATTGTAATAAAAGAACTAAGAAACTTGTAAATTTATATACCCAGTTGAGAATTGACACTAATTATGGGTATCTCCTAAATACGGTAACTAACAGGACCTTCTGACATTGTAAAACATGTATCATCACACATAAAGATTGTCCAGCTTGCTGATGAATACTTTCAAAACCCTTAGGCCCCTTTCACGCGGCTCCGTTCCGTTGACAGAGCCGTTCTGCTCAGCGGGGTATTGATCCGCCGATCCCCCGCTGAGCAGGCGGATGACAGCTCTGTCTCTGCTCTGTGTGTGGAGACGGAGGTGCCAGATCCCCGCTGTCCCCTATGGGGGAATCGGATGAGAATGGACCGCCTGTTCTTTCTCATCCGATCTCATCCACCAGACAGATGGAAAATAGGGTTTAGATCCATCCGGATTTGACAGACAGAATCGGATGTCAGCAGACATGTTTCCGCTCACATCCGCTGCCCCATAGAGATGCATGGGGCATCTGTTCAGATCCGCCTGAAAAAACTGACAGGCAGATCTGAACAGTCCGCATGTGTGAAAGGGGCCTTATGCTAGTTATATTGATCTGTCTTGATATCAGCCTCCTATTAAGGGAAGAGGGAAAACCCACCATGTACACATTTAAAGTGTTCCTTCCTTTGTAGGCCAAAGTAGAAGGATCATTGAACTCCTAAAAAAAAGCTGAAACCATGTCAAAATGTACAAGTTGCAATTAAAAAATACATTTAATGATTTTTTTTTTTTTTTTATCAAATACCTATCTGCATTAGTTAGTGTCTTTTATACAGGGAGTGCAGAATTATTAGGCAAATGAGTATTTTGACCACATCATCCTCTTTATGCATGTTGTCTTACTCCAAGCTGTATAGGCTCGAAAGCCTACTACCAATTAAGCATATTAGGTGATGTGCATCTCTGTAATGAGAAGGGGTGTGGTCTAATGACATCAACACCCTATATCAGGTGTGCATAATTATTAGGCAACTTCCTTTCCTTGGGCAAAATGGGTCAAAAGAAGGACTTGACAGGCTCAGAAAAGTCAAAAATAGTGAGATATCTTGCAGAGGGATGCAGCACTCTTAAAATTGCAAAGCTTCTGAAGCGCGATCATCGAACAATCAAGCATTTCATTCAAAATAGTCAACAGGGTCGCAAGAAGCGTGTGGAAAAACCAAGGAGCAAAATAACAGCCCATGAACTGAGAAAAGTCAAGCGTGCAGCTGCCAAGATGCCACTTGCCACCAGTTTGGCAATATTTCAGAGCTGCAACATCACTGGAGTGCCCAAAAACACAAGGTGTGCAATACTCAGAGACATGGCCAAGGTAAGAAAGGCTGAAAGACGACCACCACTGAACAAGACACACAAGCTGAAACGTCAAGACATATCTCAAGACTGATTTTTCAAAGGTTTTATGGACTGATGAAATGAGAGTGAGTCTTGATGGGCCAGATGGATGGGCCCGTGGCTGGATTGGTAAAGGGCAGAGAGCTCCAGTCCGACTAAGACGCCAGCAAGGGGGAGGTGGAGTACTGGTTTGGGCTGGTATCATCAAAGATGAGCTTGTGGGGCCTTTTCAGGTTGAGGATGGAGTCAAGCTCAACTCCCAGTCCTACTGCCAGTTTCTGGAAGACACCTTCTTCAAGCAGTGGTACAGGAAGAAGTCTGCATCCTTCAAGAAAAACATGATTTTCATGCAGGACAATGCTCCATCACACCCGTCCAAGTACTCCACAGCGTGGCTGGCAAGAAAGGGTATAAAAGAAAAAAAGCTAATGACATGGCCTCCTTGTTCACCTGATCTGAACCCCATTGAGAACCTGTGGTCCATCATCAAATGTGAGATTTACAAGGAGGGAAAACAGTACACCTCTCTGAACAGTGTCTGGGAGGCTGTGGTTGCTGCTGCACGCAATGTTGATGGTGAACAGATCAAAACACTGACAGAATCCATGGATGGCAGGCTTTTGAGTGTCCTTGCAAAGAAAGGTGGCTATATTGGTCACTGATTTGTTTTTGAATGTCAGAAATGTATATTTGTGAATGTTGAGATGTTATATTGGTTTCACTGGTAAAAAAAATAATTGAAATGGGTATACTGTATATTTGATTTTTGTTAAGTTGCCTAATAATTATGCACAGTAATAGTCACCTGCACACACAGATATCCCCCTAAAATAGCTAAAACTAAAAACAAACTAAAAACTACTTCCAAAAATAGTCAGCTTTGATATTAATGAGTTTTTTGGGTTCATTGAGAACATGGTTGTTGTTCAATAATAAAATTAATCCTCAAAAATACTCATTTGCCTAATAATTCTGCACTCCCTGTATTTGACTGGAGTTTATCCAAAGCGAGTTGGATAAGGCTGCATTCACACTTATGGGTGTGCCTCACAGCGTTTACATATAAGAATTCCAGCTGAGGTTCCTGGTGATTAGCTACAGGAGGCAGCCCTATTGAAAACAATAGGATGCTGTCGGCTCACACAGCTAATTGTGTCTGCTCGCATTTAATTGCTATGCAGCGATGATCTACAAGTGATTGCTCCAAAGTTGTGGAAGCTGGCAGCCTGATAGCACTCCTTTTTAGTCATATTGTATGCCGGCTTCTATTTTAAAAAGCCAATAATGATGTGTGGCTATCTCCTGACCTTTTAGATTGTGCTCTCCTATCTGCTATTTTCCATACTCTCAGTAATGTTTATATTTAGTTGTGTTTTCCCTGTACTTGGTTTTGACTCTCTCTGGCATTTGGTATGCCTCCTTCTGAGAGTTTTTCAAGCCGGGAAAGGCAGAGTGGTGGGTGCAAGGGGGATATCATCATGTTTGATGTCCCCACACATGCACAGTGGCACTAAGGGGTTCTCATTGGACAATTTCAAGTCAATTGAACCTTCCTTACTTCAATTTAAAGAGGGAGGAGTGAAATTTAAAATGATGCCCACTGTGCATCAATATGACCCAGCGTGTCTGTTTCTTTCTTGTCACCGAGTGCGATGGCCTAACTTTATACAAAAGAGCTGTACATTGTACTTTTCAGTACAAGGGATTAATGGCGTTTGGCGCGTATTAATATCCACAAGTGCGCTCTTCAGCGCACCAAGGGAATTTCTATGCTTCAAGCCCTATTAATTTCCACAACAACCTCCCATTGTATGAGTTCCGAAAACTACCTTGACTCTTTGAGAATGTATGGGGCTGCTGGAATGCCAGCCCTCATACGGCTGCCTCTGTAGATCCAGGAACTTGATTACCCATTGTTTCTAACAGTTTTACCCTTTGATACATTTGGCTGTTATTGATAACACCAATTTTGTTATGCCGGATTATCTCCTTACTGTATACTGTAGGCTACTATACTGTATACTGTATCAGATGTAGGCTATGTCGGGCTGTGTTGTTGTATTGGTTGCTACTTATGGGGTGTTTTTTTCTTTCTTGCAGGTAACCTTTTTTTTTTTTAATGTGTTGTAAAACTCAATAAAAAATATCTTTAAACGAAAAGGTCACCTTTGCTACTGAATTGTCAGGGTTGGGATTCCTGTAAATACCTGGAACATTTTCTAAACAATAAACCTCCCTATTCCTGGCAATTATTCTCCTCATTTTGTTGTGCATCGGTGGCCAGACAAGGTTGTGCTGCAAGTATTTTATGAGTGGTATTGGGGTATATTACAAATTAAATGCTAAATCAGTTTCTTTATCATTATTAGCAGATTGTTTAAAACCAACAAGACTTTTTTTTTTCCTCATTTTTTTACCAATTATATTTTTTAGTACTTTAAATTTTCTGTCTTATTACATAGAATACTGTATATAAACACAGGAAATTATTCATTGTCTGTCCCTGGGAATTACAATACCCCCCACCACTGATTGAAAAAAATAAGCTAAATGCCCATTTTACTTCCCTTAAAGTGGAATTGTATGTAAAAAATTTAAAATGGGGAACTGTTAGAAAAATTAAAAATTGCCAAACAGGCAGGATTTTAGCATAGCATGTCTCTTCTGCAAAGTTACCTGCCTGTCCGCCCCCTGTACAGTAGGCTGCACACGCGCAGTTCATTGTACAGATCTTCCTTTTTTTTTTTTCTTTTTTTTTTTTTTTTTCCGTTTGCCAAGTAAAAACAATATAGGAATATGCAACCAGACACAGTGTTATGCCAAAACATTTGCTACACTGTTCAGCATGGTAATTTCAGGTCTTACTAACTTCCCAAAACATAGAACAAATACAAAATGCATCTTTTTATCTGAAACAGAAGCAGGATTCAAAGACTAAACTAGGGCTTACATAGTATTCAAGTGTCATAGACAGGTATTAAAGTTGTTCTAAAGCCAAGACATTTTTTTTTACTTTAATGCATTCCCTGCATTAAGGTAAAAAATATCCCAGTAGCAATACTCAGTTCAGTGCTGTGCCTATCTGTAGTGGCTCTCTCCCTGCATTCACAGGGCAGAGAGGCAGCAGCGGGAGCCATTGGCTCCTGTTGCTGTCAATAAACTCCTGTGAGCAGAGAGTGGGGGAGGGTGGGGCTGGGCCTCACTGTTTGTGTCTATGGACACACAAGACCTTGCTCAGAAATCAGCCTGCACATGTGCCTCAATAGCAAGTGACTTGCTGTGGCAGCAGATACAGAAGAGAAGGAGCAGAGAAACACGGACCCCAGAAGAAAAGGTTCAGGGTTGCTCTCTGAAACACCATTGCATAGAACAGGGAAGTATAACATGTTTGTTATAACTTACAAGTGCTTTAAGATAGCAGGGACCTAATTTAATGATTGACTTTTCTCATGAATGGGCTTGTTGGAAAATGTTTGTTCGATCAGCACTGCAGTCAATTAGCAGCAGTGCTAATCAGTGTATTCTGACAGTGAGTCTAACCACTGGACTGCTCCTCAACCCTTTAGCCAAGAACACACGGGCCGGATGTCGGGAGACATTTGCTGGCTCCAAAAAAAAAAAGCAACCAAAATTCGGCCTGTGCGTCTGTCCGGCTTGTGTCGGACATGCATACTGGAAAACCAGCAGCCGGCTGACTCCTGATTAGCGCTCTCAGCCAATGGCAGTGACCGCTGATCAGAGTGTTCAGTACACAACAGCTCAGCGGGGGAGATTGCTATACTAACTTTGCATAGTTAGCACAGCGGCTCCAATCGGAGCTGACAGTTGTTTTTTTTCGTTCCACCCACCGGGATTGAACTAACTGTGTGTACCAGGCTTTAGAGTGCACTAGATTGCATGTGTAATTTGTGTCTGCCCATGTGGGGCCAGTCTCCCTCAAGTTGTGGCCAAAGGTCTTGAAATGTGCTCCCTTTTTATTCCTTCCTACACCAAACCCGGTCCTTGCCTCGCTTAGCTAGTCACCGTTGGCTTGTGTCCTTCACACTCTGCTGAACATGTAGAGAGATATCAGCGCTCAAAGCCCGAATAAAAAATCCATTGCCATTGAAACTCAAGGTGCTGCCCAACGGAAGCCCAACCCTGCTCCACAAATTCAGTAGGGAGTCGCACACCAATGGTGTCTGTCACATCCAACTTTACCCAGTACAGGCTTGATCACAGAATCTAGCATCATAAGTGTGTGACTTCTGCATCCCTGGATCTTCAATTACGTTTGAGTCAATTACTCAATGTATCCGTTCTTTTACCTCTTTCTAGAAGAGTGCAAGTCTGCAACAGTCCCACCAAATATGTAGGTGTAGCCGGGATCGGACTACTAAAATATATATACATGTATATGCTTATCGTTACTGTTGGAGTTGTCTGTGTGCCCCTTTAAGACTGCTTTCAGCGGAGATCGGCTTCTCACAGGAAGTGGAAGAACTGGATTGTGGGAGATTTAGTTCTGAATCGAGAGCAGGCTGTTATCTGGATTGCTGGGGGAACTGTTCTCCCAGGTAGCAGCGGGGAAGCGAAGGACCATGGGAGAGACTATAAATCTATCTTCTCCACAGTGTGAACGCTCTCTTGCTTCCAGGACCCAGTGAGTGTGGATCAGCCTGTTGCGTGCCTACAGGACTGGTGGTGGCTGAGGCCTAGTACATGAGGCCTAACCCACGTGCGGAGCTCGTCCTCAGCAGAGCGAATGCTGATAGCTTCACTGTGGATGTAAAACAGCAAAACCTCCTTTATCGTGTGTCAGTGTGTTCTTAAAGGTATACATATAATGTCGGAACCTAGAGTATCAGGTGGGTTGGACGGTTCACAGGATCACAGGAGTGCTGAGGAACACCCATCAACCAGCAGCCCTCAAGAGGGCAGTGCTACATACAGTGCCTTGCAAAAGTATTCACCCCCTTGACTTTTTACCTATTTTGTTACATTAAAGTCTTAAGTTCAGTGTCTTGTTAATCTGAATTTTATGTGATGGATCAGAACACAATAGTCTAAGTTGGTGAAGTGAAATGAGAAAAATATATACATAAAACTATTTTTTAGAAATAGAAAATTGGCATGTGTGTATGTTTTCACCCCCTTTGTTATGAAGCCCATAAAAAAAAGTCAGGCGCAACCAATTACTTTCAGAAGTCACATAATTAGTGAAATGATGTCCACCTGTGTGCAATCTAAGTGTCACATGATCTGTCATTACATATACACACCTTTTTTGAAAGGTCCCAGAGGCTGCAACACCTAAGCAAGAGGCACCAACTAACCAAACACTGCCATGAAGACCAAGGAACTCTCCAAACAAGTAAGGGACAATGTTGTTGAGAAGTACAAGTCAGGGTTAGGTTATAAAAAAATATCCATATCTTTGATGATCCCCAGAAGCACCATCAAATCTATCATAACCAAATGGAAAGAACATGGCACAACAGCAAACCTGCCAAGAGATGGCCGCCCACCAAAACTCACAGACTGGGCAAGGAGGGCATTAATCAGAGAGGCAGCACAGAGACCTAAGGTAACCCTGGAGGAGCTGCAGAGTTCCACAACAGAGACTGGAGTATCTGTACATAGGACGACAATAAGCCGTACGCTCCATAGAGTTGGGCTTTATGGCAGAGTGGCCAGAAGAAAGCCATTACTTTCAGCAAAAAAACAAAATGGCACGTTTTGAGTTTGCGAAAAGGCATGTGGGAGACTCCCAAATTGTATGGCGGAAGGTGCTCTGGTCTGATGAGACTAAAATTGAACTTTTCGGCCATCAAAGAAAACGCTATGTCTGATGCAAACCCAACACATCACATCACCCAAAGAACATCATCCCCACAGTGAAACATGGTGGTGGCAGCATCATGCTGTGGGAATGTTTTTCAGCAGCCAGGACTTTGAAACTGGTCAGGGTTGAGGGAAAGATGGATGGTGCTAAATTCAGGGATATTCTTAATCAAAACCTGTACCACTCTGTGTCAGGTTTCACTCTTCCCACAATAAGGTTTCAAGTACACATAGCCTACTTTGACCGCTGGCTGCAGGAAAACGCAAAATGACTATGCTATTTTGCATTTTTTTGTGGCCGGCAGTCAAAACGTTCCTATCCTGACCGCGATTCTTCCACATTCAGAAGAGGGAGGTTGAAAATCTCCTAACCACAGCAGCTCCTAAACTCTGCTTAAAGCCTATGTGTACATTAACACATCGTTGAGTTTGAGTTGAGTTTAGGAGCTTTGGCAAAAAAAAAAAATCAAAAGCTCCTAAACTCATGTTTAGGAGCTGTAGTGTACATAAGTCTAAGGGAGTTAAAGGAAATTCTGGTCACAGAATACACTTTTTATATATAACATTAGAATTGTAAAAGCAATATAAACAATAGTTATATTTGACTATCCTGAGTTCTGCCTATCTGCTGGCCATCTGAATTTTTCGGAGAATTTAAGGAAGTAAATGTGTGGACATCTTCACAAAGTAAGTTTATAAACTTCAAATCCTTCAAAATATTCAGAGTCAAATAAAATGTGGAAATGCATATATGATTTTACAATTGAAGATTCCATTGCAGTTGCCATATTACACTGAATTTTACAGTGAAATTACAGTGCCTTCAGATTAAAATGGAAGGGTAATTTTTCATAACACTAAATTACAACATGGCTTTGAAAGAAATTGTATATCTCAGTGTTTCTCAACCTTTTTCAGTCAGGGTGCCTTTGAAAAGTATTTTTAGTCTCAAAGCCCCCCCCCCCAATCAAAGGCTTGGTTCACATTACTGAGAACAAGGGTTTGTTGTATGGGCGCTTCCGTGGAATACAGCAGGCTTTAGGTGAGACACTGCACTTCGGCAGCACTGAAGAGGAGAAGCTGCTCTGAAAGTGATAAAGATAAAAAGACGAGGTGCCTCGAGGTGCAGTAGGCTCTGAGTATTTATTAGGTTAAAAGTATAAAAGCACTCACATTTGGTAAATGTGACATGGGCATAGCAAAGATCTGTCTGGAGTCTTCCTATCCGCTGTGCTGAGTGGGAGACCTCCCTAGGAGGTCTGACGAAGGAGCTGAGCACTGAAACATGTAACCGCCCACCACCCGCTCTGTTGGACACCAGCCGCTGCGTCCACACCCTGCCTTCAGGAAATCTCATGCCGACCAGGCTGAGACACAGACGAAAGGACGCATCTACAGGAAGCGGATCACCGGATTTCCTCATTTCAACCACTCAGCACAGCAGATAGGAAGACTCAAGACAGATCTTTGCTATGCCCATGTCACATTTACCAAATGTGAGTGCTTTTATACTTTTAACCTAATAAATACTCAGAGCCTACTGTCTTTTTATCTTGGTTCACATTACTGCGTGTTGCTGAACTTGTGCCAAATCGTGTGTGTTCTTGACACGCGAACGCGCTGCTTTTTAGCAGATATGCAGGGATGCCATTAATTCCTAATAGTACTCTCATGCATTTGCAAACAGTGCATTTTCGATGCGGTGCAATTTTACCAAACGGTTTGGGAATTCTTTACCTGGCTTTCTGCGAGTAGGGCAGCCGATTTAGAGAAATTGTCTGCCTCACACACAGATGCACAGATATGAACCAAGGGCATGTTCCCATGTGAAATTGGAAGGGTTTATAAAACCTTTCAATTGAGCCATTTTTACCACTTCCAACTCCTCCCCCTTAGCCGCAGAGGCAGCAGCTGGAAGCAAACCCCCAGGTATACACTGCAAAAACACTGCAAATGTGTGCATTGTACATGGTTGAGGAATGGGGATGGTGCATTTAGGGGGTTAAAGCAGGCATTGAGAAGGTGACATATCACGTCTTCACCGCCTGTCAAATGCCTCTGAAAAAGTGATCTCAGCATGAATTGCTTTGCAAAGAAGTGGTAGTCCTTGCGGATGTTATGAACGAGACCTAAAAAAAAAAAAAAAAAAAGCATTTATGACCATACCGTACTTTACATATACAAACACATACATACTGTACATATACACACACATACATACTATACATATACACACAGTATAAACATACACACATAAAAACACATACTGTACATATACACACATATAAACACATTACTGGAAATGAAGGGTGGCGCTCACTGGTGTCTATAAGTTACTGTCCTCTATGGATAAAAAGGCTGGAGAGTGTCTCTTTAAATAGAAATGGCATTTATTAAAATCATAAGTGAATAAACAGTTAAAATATTTGCCACAACAGTCCCAACGATCCTAGACCTCCTTGGGTTGCTATGGGATACCAAGGGAAATGTAAATTCAACAGATAATGCTCGGTGTAGCCTGGGGATCTGCTGGCGTCCCGCTTGATGAATAATAACTAATGGAGAATAGGGTACCTCGAGTGGCGCATAAGCGCTGTTGTCAGGCTGGGAGGGGGACGCTGTGCGCGGCCACCGCACAGTCCCACGTTTGGTGACAGTCTGCCTGCATTCGGGTTCCCGAGTCCTCTGCTGCTTCCGCGATAGCCGGAAGTGACGTGGGGATCGCGTCACCGGAAGTGACGATGAACTGTAGTCAGGAAGTCGGGTGTGATCACGGGCATAAACAAACTTGCTTTCTGGTTGCCGCAATCGGCAACCAGAGAGCATTTAAAACCAGACTAATGGGCGGGCTTGTGAAAATTCACCAATAGCAAACAACCAAAAACAAAAAAAGAGGGGGAGAGAAAAAGGGAGGAGGAGCAAAAGGGAAGAAACGAAAAAGTATATTACAGAATCCCACAGCAACCCTGAGAATGAATATATATACATAACAATGCAACATTGCGCAGACAAAATAAATAACAATTCGAAATATTGATGCATTATATTAAAAAAAAAAAAATATGTATTACTAATAAATAAATAATGAACTAAAACTTATTATCAGAGTACCGTCACATACTAAGACCATAATATTATAAAACTACATTATAGTAAAGAATATGTAATAAAGTATTACTGAGTAATGATTAAATAATAGACTAGAACTAATCGGAGTACCGTCATATACTAAGACCATAATATATTAAAAAAATATATATATTAAATATATAAAAGATAAAAATAGGATGGTAAAATGGGAGCCAATCTAATGATCAGTACAGGGCCATTTCCAATATCATTAAAAAACATTTTGGCATCCTCCGCCTCGATAGTAGATTGGCTCCCATTTTACCATCTATCCCACAGGTCACCTTCAAGCGGGCACGAACCATTAAAAATGTGTTGGCTCCCAGTAAGCTGAAAATCCAATCACGGGCCCTCCATGACATTAGATCTTACTTCGACAACAGAACAGGAATTTTCCAATGTAAAAAGAGGGGATGTTTGACGTGTCAGTCTGTTGTCCACGGGTGTGCCTCCATTAGCAACAAAGGTGACACGTTTAACATCAAACACTTCATCACGTGCTCTACAGAGTACGTGATTTATGTGTTAAGGTGTCCTTGTGGGTTACTTTATATAGGACGGACCATGCGTACCCTACGCAAATGCGTAAGTGAACACCGTAGGTTCATCCAAAAGGGATGCGACAAACACAGTGTCCCCCGACATTTTTCCAAAATGCATGACAAAGATTTCAAACATTTGGAGGTCATGGCTATTGAAACTATTCCAAAGGGCACATTAGCGGACAACGAGCGTTACTCCCTTTTATGCAAAAGGGAGGTTTTTTGGATATATAAATTCAATTCCTTGGCTCCAAATGGGTTGAATGAGGAGCTAGAGATCAACAGTGTGGTCTGATACCTGGGCCCCTTATCGGGTTCCCGCGAGATAGTAGGTACTCCAGATACTCCCTTTGTCTTAAATGGTTTTATATATATATATATATATTTATTTTTTATATATATATATTTTTATTGATTTTATCTTTTTTACTGATATTTTCTATATATTTCTTATTGATGTGATTTATATATGGTTAATTGCATTTTAGTGTAACGGCTATATCTATTATGTATGCATACAGGTCCAGTATGATGAAGTCATTTTATGTATTTTATTGATAATTTTTAATAGATATCTTTTATATATTTAATATATATTTTTTTTAATATATTATGGTCTTAGTATATGACGGTACTCCGATTAGTTCACGTCTATTATTTAATCATTACTCAGTAATACTTTATTACATATTCTTTACTATAATGTAGTTTTATAATATTATGGTCTTAGTATGTGACGGTACTCTGATAATAAGTTTTAGTTCATTATTTATTTATTAGTAATACATATTTTTTTTTTTAAATAATGCATCAATATTTCGAATTGTTATTTATTTTTTCTGCGCAATGTTGCATTGTTATGTATATATATTCATCCTCAGGGTTGCTGTGGGATTCTGTAATATACTTTTTCGTTTCTTCCGTTTTGCTCCTCCTCCCTTTTTCTCTCCCCCTCTTTTTTTGTTTTTGGTTGTTTGCTATTGGTGAATTTTCACAAGCCCGCCCATTAGTCTGGTTTTAAATGCTCTCTGGTTGCCGATTGCCGCAACTTGACAAAGCGCATGCGCGCGAAACATGTAGTTGCGGCAACCAGAAAGCAAGTTTATTTATGCCCGTGATCAGCCCCGACTTCCTGACTACAGTTAATCGTCACTTCCGGTGACGCGATCCCCACGTCGCGGAAGCAGCGGAGGACTCGGGAACCCGAATGCAGGCAGACTGTCACCAAACGTGGGACTGTGCGGTGGCCGCGCACAGCGTCCCCCTCCCAGCCTGACAACGGCGCTTATGCGCCACTCGAGGTACCCTATTCTCCATTAGTTATTATTCATCAAGTGGGACGCCAGCAGATCCCCAGGCTACACCGAGCATTATCTGTTGAATTTACATTTCCCTTGGTATCCCATAGCAACCCAAGGAGGTCTAGGATCGTTGGGACTTGTGGCAAATATTTTAACTGTTTATTCACTTATGATTTCAATAAATGCCATTTCTATTTAAAGAGACACTCTCCAGCCTTTTTATCCATAGAGGACAGTAACTTATAGACACCAGTGAGCGCCACCCTTCTTTTCCAGTATTGCCAATTCATGACTTCATCCCATGTTTAGGGTTTGGCAGCCTTGGCACGTCACAGCCTATTGGTCATTTACATGCTACCGCATTGTTCGGTTCCATCATCACCTATGGACATTTCTATAGGATCAGCGCCTGGACTATTTTTTTTTTTGTGTATACATATAAACACATACATACTTTACATATACACACATACAGTATAAACAAACACACACACACATACTGTACATATACACATACCTACAGTATAAACATACACACATAAACACAATCATACTGTATATATACACACACCTACAGTATAAACCTACACACATATTGAAGACCTGCACTACATATTAGGACCCACTGTATCAATTGTTATTCCACTGTAGGAATCATTTTAGATGTATTGGTCTGTCTTTATGTAACATGTTTTTTTAACCTTTTTTGATAAAATAAAGAATATGTATTTTATATAAAAAAAAAAAACCTACACACATAAACACATACTGTACATATACACACCTACAGTATAAACATTAACACATAAACACATACATACTGTACATATACACACCTACAGTATAAACATTAACACATACTGTACATATATACACACACAGTAAAAACATACACACATCTAAACATACTGCACATATACACACACATACAGTATAAACATACACACATATAAACACATACTGTACAAATACACACACAGTATAAACACATACATACTTTACATATACACACAGTATAAACAAACATACTGTACATATACACACACCTACAGTATTAACATACACACAAACACACATACATACTGTACGTATACACCTACAGTATAAACATACGCACACAGTATAAACACATACATACTGTACATATGCACACCTACAGTATAAACATACACACAAACACATACTGTACATACACAGTATAAACTTACATACTGTACATATACACAGACATATAGTATAAACATACACACATATAAACACATACTATACATATACAGTATTTCACAAAAGTGAGCCCACCCCTCACATTTTTGTAAATGTTTTATTATATCTTTTCATGTGACAACACTGAAGAAATGACACTTTGCTACAATGTAAAGTAGTGAGTGTGCATCTTGTATAACAGTGTAAATTTGCTGTCCCCTCAAAATAACTCAACACATTAATGTCTAAACCGCCCCTAAGTCAAAATTGGTCCCAAAGTGTCAATATTTTGTGTAGCCACCATTATTTTCCAGCACGGCCTTGACCTTCTTTGGCATGGAGTTCACCAGAGCTTCACAGGTTGCCACTGGAGCTCTCTTCCATGATGACATCATGGAGCTGGTGGATGTAGAGACCTTGCACTCCTCCACCTTCCGTTTGAGGACGCCCCACAGATGCTCATTAGGGTTTAGGTCTGGAGACATGCTTGGGCAGTCCATCACCTTTACTCTCAGCTTTTATAGCAAGGCAGTGGTCGTCTTGGAGATGTGTTTGGAGTCGTTATCATGTTGGAATACTGCCCTGGGCCTAGACTCCCAAGGGAGAGGATCATGCTCTGCTTCATTATGTCACAGTACATGTTGACATTCATGGTTCCCCCAATTAAATGTAGCTCCCCAGTGTCGGCAGCACTCATGCAGCCCCAGACCATGACACGCCCACCACCATGCTTGACTGTAGAAAAGACACACTTGTCTTTGTACTCCTCACCTGGTTGCCGCCACACACACTTGTCACCATCTGAACCAAATAAGTTTATCTTGGTCTCATCAGACCACAGGACATGGTTCCAGTAATCCTTAGCCTGCTTGTCTTCAGCAAACTGTTTGGGGGCTTTCTTGTGCATCATCTTTAGAAGCGGCTTCCTTCTGGGATGACAGCCTTGCAGACCAATTTGATGCAATGTGCGACGTATGGTCTGAGCACCGACAGGCTGACCCCACACCCCTTCAACCTCTGCAGCAATGCTGGCAGCACTCATATGTCTATTTCCCAAAGATAATCTCTGGATATGATGCTGAGCATGTGCACTCAACTTCTTTGGTCAACCATGGTGAGTCCTGTTCTGAGTGGAACCTGTCCTGTTAAACCGCTGTATGGTCTTGGCTACCGTGCTGCAGCTCAGTTTCAGTGTCTTGGCAATCATCTTACAGTCTAGGCCGTTTTTTTTTTTTTTTTTATAAATTTCTTTTTATTGATTTTAAATAAGAAAAAGACTCAATAAAACATAGGCACCACACAGGGCGAACACAAAAACACAAGAACAGCCGGAAACAAGCCAGTGCCCATCACAATAGATGGATAAGCCTCCAAGGAGGCCAAAACACTTCAGGAGATTCCCAGCACGCCAACAGCTTCACAGTAGTGCCACTAGGATGTAGAATTTGTTTGGAAGCATATTCCAGCACCCACCCTTGAATACAGTAATAAAATACAATACCCGTCACCGTGCAACTTTGAGGCGAGGAAATCGTTCAGCAGCAGATACTTAGCAGCAGCTCAGGCAGACAGCTTAAATAGGATACCCATGACCATTCAGCAGGGGGTCGAGGCCGGGCAGTCCAGCCATAGCTTTTTAGACTTTATCAAACTTGTGCGGACAACTCCTATTCAAATATGTAGCCTTATAGTTCGGAGTCACCTTGTTCACCAGACCCTTCCAAAAGAGGACGGTTGGAGCTATCGGTCTTTTCCAGTGCAGGAGCAGGGCCTTACGAGCATAAAAGAGCAGCAAGCTCAATAACGTGCGGAAGGCCCTGGTGGTGGTGGGAGCAAATTTACACTGTTATACAAGCTGTACACTCACTACTTTACATTGTAGCAAAGTGTCATTTCTTCAGTGTTGTCACATGAAAAGATATAATAAAATATTTACAAAAATGTGAGGGGTGTACTCACTTTTGTGAGATACTGTACACACACAGTAAAAACATACACACATATAGACACATACATGTGTAGCAATATTTCCAGGCATTGGGCCTGATATGGGTCTGTCACTGTTACCGGTAACACTTCCAACACATCTAAGTTGAAAACACAAGTGTGAGAGCTGAGACAATGACCCTTCCGGCACCTTTGGTTTGTTTTGTTTTGTTTATTTTGTAATGGGGAAGGGAGAAGGGAATGAGTGCAGTGGTGGGATTCAGCCGGTTCGCACCGGTTCCATAGAACCGGTTACTAACTTTCTGCAAGTTCGCAGAACCGGCTGAATCCCTCTGCGCGTCTAAGGACGCGCAGTACAACTGAATGAGACATAAAGGTCAGGGAGCAGAGTAGTGCGCCCCGACCCGCCCATTCTGTGACAATAGTGAATGAAAATTCGCTATTGTCACACGGATCCTCCTCCTGGCCAATCAGGGAGCGGCTCCTCCCGCTTCCTGATTGGCCGAAAGGCAAACCTCGTGCCATTGGACGAGGAGGCGGGAGGACTAAGAACTCGGAGACGCGGGGAGCCGGGGACTGAAGAGAAGCCGACCGTGAGGTAAGTGCATGGGGATCGGGGGGGGGGATCGCTGGCACTCTGCAATCATTGGGGGCAATGCTGTGGCGCTCTGCAATCATTGGGGGCAATGCTGTGGTGCTCTGCATTTATTGGGGGCAATGCTGTGGTGCTCTGCAATCATTGGGGGCAATGCTGTGGCGCTCTGCAATTATTGGGGGCAATGCTGTGGGCACTCTGCAATCATTGGGGACAATGCTGTGGCGCTCTGCAATCATTGGGGGCAATGCTGTGGCGCTCTGCAATCATTGGGGGCAATGCTGTGGGCACTCTGCAATCATTGGGGGCAATGCTGTGGCACTCTGCAATCATTGGGGGCAATGCTGTGGCACTCTGCAATCATTGGGGGCAATTCTGTGGGCACTCTGCAATTATTGGGGGCAATGCTGTGGGCACTCTGCAATTATTGGGGGCAATGCTGTGGGCACTCTGCAATTATTGGGGGCAATGCTGTGGCACTCTGCAATTATTGGGGGCAATGATGTGGCGCTCTGCAATTATTGGGGGCAATGCTGTGGCGCTCTGCAATTATTGGGGGCAATGCTGTGGCGCTCTGCATTTATTGGGGGCAATGCTGTGGCACTCTGCAATTATTGGGGGCAATGCTGTGGTGCTCTGCAATTATTGGGGGCAATGCTGTGGCGCTCTGCAATCATTGGGGGCAATGCTGTGGCGCTCTGCAATTATTGGGGGCAATGCTGAGGCACTCTGCAATTATTGGGGCCAATGCTGTGGCGCTCTGCAATCATTGGGGGCAATGCTGTGGCGCTCTGCATTTATTGGGGGCAATGCTGTGGCACTCTGCAATTATTGGGGGCAATGCTGTGGCTCTCTGCAATTATTGGGGGCAATGCTGTGGCTCTCTGCAATTAATGGGGGGCAATGCTCTGGCACTCTGCAATTATTGGGGGCAATGCTGTGGCACTCTGCAATTATTGGGGCAATGCTGTGGGCACTCTGCAATTATTGGGGGCAATGCTCTGGGCACTCTGCAATCATTGGGGGCAATGCTCTGCGCACTCTGCAATCATTGGGGGCATGCTGTGGCACTCTGCAATTATTGGGGGCAATGCTGTGGCGCTCTGCAATCATTGGGGGCAATGCTGTGGTGCTCTGCATTTATTGGGGGCAATGCTGTGGCACTCTGCAATTATTGGGGGCAATGCTCTGGCTCTCTGCAATTATTGGGGGCAATGCTGTGGCTCTCTGCAATTATTGGGGGCAATGCTCTGGCACTCTGCAATTATTGGGGGCAATGCTGTGGCACTCTGCAATTATTGGGGCAATGCTGTGGGCACTCTGCAATTATTGGGGGCAATGCTCTGAGCACTCTGCAATCATTGGGGGCAATGCTCTGCGCACTCTGCAATCATTGGGGGCATGCTGTGGCACTCTGCAATTATTGGGGGCATTGCTGTGGCACTCTGCATTTATTGGGTGCAACGCTGTGGCACTCTGCAATCATTGTGGGCAATGCTGTGGCACTCTGCAATTATTGGGGGCATTGCTGTGGCACTCTGCAATTATTGGGGGCAATGCTGTGGGCACTCTGCAATTATTGGGGGCAATGCTGTGGGCACTCTGCAATTATTGGGGGCATGCTGTGGGCACTCTGCAATCATCGGGGGCATGCTGTGGGCACTCTGCAATCATTGGGGGCAATGCTGTGGGCACTCTGCAATTATTGGGGGCAAAGCTCTGGCACTCTGCATTTATTGGGGGCAATGCTGTGGCACTCTGCAATTATTGGGGGCAATGCTGTGGGCACTCTGCAATCATTGGGGGCAATGCTGTGGGCACTCTGCAATCATTGGGGGCAATGCTGTGGGCACTCTGCAATGATCATTGGGGCAATGCTGTGGCACTCTGCAATGATCATTGGGGGCAATTCTGTGGCCACTCTGCAATCATTGGGGGCAATGCTGTGGGCACTCTGCAATCATTGGGGGCAATGCTGTGGGCACTCTGCAATGATTGGGGGCAATGCTGTGGCACTCTGCAATGATTGGGGGCAATGCTGTGGCACTCTGCAATGATTGAGGGCAATGCTGTGGCACTCTGCAATCATTAGGGGCAATGCTGTGGTCACTGTGCATTGAAAGGGGGGCACGCTTGTCACTGTGCATTGAAAGGGGGGCATGCTGGTCACTGTGCATTGAAAGGGGGCACGCTGGTCATTCTGCTGGGAAAGTCGGAACTGGTTACTAAAATTTTTGAATCCCACCACTGAATGAGTGGGATAGTCCCCTGGCTCAACTAGGTTCAACTGGGACACTGTACAGAAAAATGCCTGTTAGCGCTGTCTTGACGCCAGCTGAATGCCGGCCAACGCTCCCTGGCGCTTGAAGATACTGTTCTGCTGAACTGTGCTGGAACTTCGACTTTAATACTCAGGTTAACTCAGAAGATCCCGGACTATAGGACATTTGACTCCTGACACTCTGTTTAGCTCAAAAGTCCGGTGAACAGCTCCCTCCACTACTTCACTGACTGAGGTAGCTCCTTGTAACTGCTTGTGCTGCTGCAACCCTTAACACTGTACGATTAACTCTTCAGGGCCCAACCGCTGGCGCCCTCTCTACACTTCAGGGTCCTCTCGCTAGGCATCCCCTCTGACACTTCAGGGTCCTCTCACTAGGCACCCCCCTTGACACTAGTTGGCTCCCTGGGACCTTCACTGGAGTGGTCCCTTCTACACTTTAGGCAGACTCTCAGGGGCAATTCACAGTACTCACGAACTTGGCATGCTTTCCTGGAACTGAACCCCTCTATCTCCATTGGTCCTTGGCACACTGGATCCTCTCTGCAGCTTAGCTCAGCTCTCTTTCTGGACTCTCAGGCAACCACCCGAGACACCCTCCCTCCTGGGACTCTGCTTCCCACCAAAGACGCTGCGTCATGCATTCCCCTCAAACTTGTCCCACTCCCAGAATCCTCTGCGGCAGAATCTGCCTTCTGGGGTAGATACAGGCCTGAATGAGCCACTGATTGGGTTTCCACCACTGCCCAATAAGAATCCTCTCATGGAGCCAGTGGGGAGACTCCCCTCTCAGCAGACACACCTGGGAGACATGACAGCCCAGCTGAAAATCATGGCCCTGCTGTTAGGCAGTCAAGGCCCACTATACTTTTGCCTAGCACCTACCTTGTAGGGTGCTACACATCCTTTACATATACACACACAGTATAAACAAACACATACTGTACATATACACACCTACAGTATAAACATAGACACATATAAACACATACATACTGTACATATACACACCTACAGTATAAACATAGACACATATAAACACATACATACTGTACATATACACACCTACAGTATAAACATAGACACATATAAACACATACATACTGTACATACACACCTACAGTATAAACATAGACACATATAAACACATACATACTGTACATATACACACCTACAGTATAAACATAGACACATATAAACACATACATACTGTACATATACACACACACAGTACTGTGTAAAAGTTTTAGCGAGCTGTGAAATAATGCTGTAAAGTAAGAATGCATTCAAAAATATATATTTTAATTGTTTATTTTTATCAATTTACAAAATGCAAAGTGAGCGAACAGAAGAAAAATCGAAATAAAAAAATCAATATTTGGTGTGACTACCCTCTTGGCTTCAAACCAGAATCAATTCTTCTAGGCACACTTGCAGGAACTCGGCAGCTAGGTTGTTCCAAACCTCTTGAAGAGATAACCATCGATCTTCTGTGGATGTAGGCTGCCTCAAATGCTTCTGTTTCTTCATATAATCCCAGACAAACTTAATGTTGTTGAGATCAGCACTCTGTTGGGGTCAAACCGTCACTTCCAATGCTCCTTGTTCTTCTTTACACTGTGGATAGTTCTTAATGATAGTGGGTGTATGTTCGTCATTGTCCTGCTGCAGAATAAATTTGGGGCCAATCACATGCCTCCCTTATGGTATTGCATGACAGACAAGTACCCACCAACCGGTAGGTATACAGAATGCTGTTGATCGCTTCAGTCTTCAGTACAGCAATGTTCACATAAGGAAACCAGGCAAAAAAAAAAAACACCTACAACAGGACTAACCTGTAGCGTCTAAGATTTTAAGGTGTAGAAAATTCAAGATATTTTCAAGTGTGCGCTCTGGTGAACTAAAACGAGCCTTTTAATTGGGATAGGCTATTAATGTCAAAACACAACTTTGCCTACTAGGCTCTAATGGAGCCTTTGTTCTTAAAAGCTCTCCAGCAGAGGATATGTACTGGCCTTTCAAACTTGACTTTAATATGCAGCCTCAGGTGACATCTGCAGAAAGCCATCGCTTGGGAGGATGTGAGGAATTTAAAAATGAAGTACCCTAACTCTTTGCCAAGAAATGAGCTAAAAATAGCAGCGGCTATGTGCACTGACAGCAGAGGCTTAGTGCGACATTATAAATATTTCATTGTGCTAAAACTGTACTTGTAGAAAATGCAGAAAATGACTACCCAAAGGCAGAAAAAATGCAAGTGGGCCGAAACGGCCTCTGGATGTCACTATTACTCAACGGAGAGGAGACAGATTCCATTCCCTGGATACGCTTGGGAGGAAAAATCACTTTCTGAATGAATGAACCGGTCAGCAGGGTACTAAGTTATTCGCTATCTCTTCTATCAAGTCATTCATCTTTTCTAACCCCAGTGCAGGGGGCTGAGCAGCATGGCTGATAATTTTTACACTTAACTATTTATTTATATAATTAGATTTATAAACTGCACATTGCAGGAAAACAAAATTAAATTTTTATATACATCTTATTTGTTCATGCCTTCTTTTGTGTCCAGATGTGTCATTTATATTAATTTTTGTCCTACAATTCAGTAGAGGAGCAACCCACCAACATGAGCAAAGAACACAAGAAAGCCCTAAAAGAACTAAGTGAGAATGACACAATCATAATCAAACCATCGGACAAGGGGGGCAATGTGGTAGTCCTAGACGTGGAACACTACAAACAAATCTGTCAAAGAATCCTTGAAAACAAAAAATGCTATAAACCCATTTCTCCACTGATGATCCAAACATACTATCAAAAATTCTACAAATTGGTGGATCAAGCATTCCACGAACAAATAATATCACAAAACCTCTGGGAGTTCATTAAGACCAAACACCCCAGAACCCCCACTTTTTATTCACTACCCAAAGTACACAAGAATCCAACAGACCCCCCTGGACAACCTATAATCTCGGGAAACGGCAACATTACCGAAAAAATAAGTCAAGTTATCGACAATTACCTCAGACCACATGTTACTCAGTTGGCCTCTTACACAAAGGATACAGTCCATTTATTGCAGATCCTGGATGGATTAACCATACCAAAAGACGCAATTCTGATGACCATCGACGTAGAGTCCCTGTACAACAACATTCCACACTCCAAAGGACTTAAAGCAGTAGAAAGAACATTAAATCAACACAGCAAACATGACAAAAAATTGAATAACTTTATCCTCACCATGCTGGACTTCATACTGAATCACAACACCTTCTCATTCAAGGGTACATACTACGTACAAACCTGTGGAGTAGCAATGGGAACTAGTTGCACTCCTTCATATGCCAATATATACATGAGGGAATGGGAACAAGAATTCCTGACATCAGAAGACAACATCGAATTTACCGAAAATATAATAATCTGGCAGAGATACTTGGATGACATCCTGATAATATGGGATGGACCAGAAAATCTTATTGAAGGATGCCTAACCAAAATGAATCAAAACAACCACAATATGTACTTTACTATGACATATAGTACATCTAAAGTCGCATTCCTGGACACATATATCTATAAGGACCCAGAAGGCAATATAATGACCACCCTATACCGTAAGGAGACCGCCGGCAACACCATACTCCATGCTACAAGCTTCCATCCTGAATCATTAAAACAATCGATACCATACAGCCAATTCCTTAGACTAAAAAGGAATTGTAAGACCCAAGAGGAATATCAAAAAGAAGTGGATGCCCTGACTAATAGACTCAGAGAAAGGGGATACACCAAGACAGGTCTCAGGAAAGCGTTTAATAAAGCTCAAAAAAAGGACAGACAAGAACTTATTTTCAAAAAAACAAATCAACAGAACGAGAAGACTAACCAACAACCAACTAGAATCATAATGAGATTCTCAAACGAACACCAAAAAATACGTAACATTGTGCAAAAAAATTGGAATATCTTGAGAGAAGACCCATCCATTAAGGATCTGATTACAGAAAAACCTCTAATCACATATAGGAAGACCACCTCCTTACAACAAACGCTAGTGCATAGCGAGTTCAAATCTAAGACCCATGCAAGACCAAGGGAACATTTCCCTGCGGGTCCTGCACACAATGTGCAGTCATCCGAAAATCTACAACTAAAATACTACCAAACGGAGATTTATTTACCCCTAAACACTTTGCAAATTGCAAGACTAAGGGTGTGATATACCTCATGGAATGTGAGTGTGGGGGTTTCTATGTGGGCAAGACCCGCCAAGAATTTGGCCTCCGAGTCAATCAACACATGAACACGATGTCCATGGGGAATTTTCACCTTCCATTGGGCCGCCACGTCACCAATAACCACAACTACAAAATGCCCAGAGTTCATTTCTCTATCCTAGACAGAGTCCATATCCCCCCCCCCGCGGTGGGGACTGGAACAAACTGCTACTCCAGATAGAAATGCGCTGGATTAAACAACTAAATGCTACACAGCCACCAGGACTAAATGAGAATGCGAGCTACCGCCCATTCTTAGAAGGATTTATCTCGGGCAAAACAGACTGAAACTCCTCCAAAAATAGCCGTACCAAATATAATTCTTTTATTTATCTTTCCCTTATCCATTCAATTCCAATTATTAGTATAATTACTAATATATTTATAAATCCTCATCCAACCATTTGTTATTTTCAGTATTATTATATACTTTTCATATAATTAATTTTTCAATTTTTATTTTATTTCATTTTTTTTTTTTTTTATAATTTTTATTAACTTTTGATTTCCCTATTTAATTTATTTTATTTTATTTTATTTTCATTTATTTTTAAATATATGTTTTTATTTTCTTGGATAATTTGCAAACTATCTCCAATCCGGGAAACCCTCATCCATGTCATCCTAACCACCATTGATATCCCAAACTCCATGTATGCATTTATTGAAATTGCTGTTTAAACAGATATTCAACACTGTAATTTATTATATATATGTATGTATTCCATGTGTCTTATATAAAAAATTCATACTCAGAATACTAGTACATACTACCTCCCTAACCTGCCTGGAAACTACAATCCTTGCTCCTTTAATTTAACCCACACCCGGCACAGGTGTCCCTGGTTTTTCACTAATCCAGGGACAAAACGAGCGGATGGCCAAAATACATCTAACCATATGATCCCCAGCAGGATCTCTGCCCTTTTACTGTGTTGGCGGCCGCTGATTACATGATCCCCGCAGAGCTGACAAGATGCGTGCGCACTGCACCCGATACCCGGAAGTCAGCCAATTACGTCATGCACTCTACTGCGCATGCGCGGGCACTATATAAAGGCCGGGAATTACAACAGGGCGCCACTTCCCTCTAGCCGAGGGAACGATAGGACGCCTGGACGCTGCTGCTCTGCCGAACCACAAACCTTGTAAGGACACAGGACCTACCAACTAAAACTGTAAGTAAACCACAATGCGAAACATGCATTGATGGTTTTCTTCCTAAATCACCATGAGAAGTAAAAGCACTACTTTCTTTACCAATAGGTTAACACTTATGAGAACACCACCCGGTGGCCAAAAGAAATATCACACCCTGATTGTCTTTATACAAAGTAATTCAATTCTAGGTTACCTCTATTAATACAACAGAGATGACCCTCCTCTAAATGGACTCCCTTTTCTGTCCTAATAGAACATTAGGATCAAGATGGAGGATTACCTCACCGTTGGTGCTTTCAAATACTATATCAGTTGTAAGTACCTCAACATGTAAATCTCATACTATCCTTATATACATATATACATTAATCAATCTACCCACAATTTATACTCCAGAGACCAGTGCCCACCTCTAATTTCTGTGTGGAGAAACAAGGACCAAGGATAAAGTCTTTCATGGCAGCAACCCTCCCCCTCAAAGTATGTATTTTATTGGCTACCAATGAAAGTTTTCCATTGGCAGCGCAATATTCTAATTAATTATATACCATATACTTACAGATACAGTGATAAAAATTCCTTGAAAAAGGCGTAAGCCGAAACGCGTAGGAACTAAGGATATCTCCCCCTACAGACTCCACGCCATGCAAGCGTGAAGATAATAGGGGGGAATACCAATTGTCACCCATCACACATGTCACCCTCTCTTTTTCTTACTTTTCACCAATCACCAATGGGTCTCTAACCCTCACTTTATGTGATTATTCTACATATGTATTGTTACCTTCAATTTCCTTGAATACATTTTTCTGAATAAAATTTACTTTGACCAAACTTGATTCTATACTAGCCCATAAAGTCCCAACCACTGGCCTGAGGTACCAAAACAACCCATACCAATTTTTCAGGGATGAAGGCTAAAACTTACTAACAGGGTCTTGGGAACCAAATCCACTAGTGAAAAATATTGTTATTATTGCAAAATTGTCGCTCTTTTTTTGTTTATAGCGCATGATCAAAAAAATCGCACAGGTGATCAAATACCACCAAAAGAAAGCTCTGTTTGTGGGAAAAAAAAGGACGTCAATTTCAATTTGGGTACAGCGTCGCACGACCGTGCAATTGTCCGTTAAAGTCACGCAGTGCCGAATCGCATAATAGGCCCTGGTCAGGAAGGGGGTAAAATCTTCCGGGGCTTAAATGGTTAAAGTGTATTTTTTTCAAAATAAATTGCGCAAATACAGTGTAACTTAAAATATTGCAACCAACAACTACCATTTTATTCTCTAGGGTCTCCGCTAAAAAAAAAATATATATATATATATATAAAATGTTTTGGGGGTTTTAAGTGATTTTCTAGCAAAAAATGCTGATTTTAACTTGTAAACAACAAATGTCAGAAAAAGCCCGGGTCAGCATTTTTTTTATTTTTTATATACAACACTGCAAAAGCAAACAAGAACACTGACAAGTTTACATTTTTTCCATTCCTCACCCCCTCCCCACCTAAGTACCAGCTAGTAAAAAAAAAAAAATAAGAAAACCCCTACCACCATAGCTTTATGTAAAGAAGCAGGTGGTGGGACCACAGATGCCTCCTATAGATGAATTCAGTTGGTGACTATCATTTGGAAGCCTCACCTCAATTTAAATACATTATGCAGTGAGGGTTTCCAGCCTGATGTAAATCAGATAATGGTTATTCTAAAATAGTTCCAGGTTTTGAAGATTGTGCAGTTTATTCCTTTCCTCCAATGAAGCTATATCATCATCTCAGGCCTCCCACAGAGCAACACCATACGGTGTCTTCTAGACTGACAAATCTCTCTATATATAAACCCATCTCTTTACAGAAGCCTATCCTGCTTCTAATTAATAAACTGTCTTTTTACTTTCGCCATCAGATCATCCCCCACGGTTATTACATTTTGTGTCCCTTGACCCTCCCTCCTAGATTGTAAGCTCTAACAAGCAGGGCCCTTTGTATTGAATTGTATTATAACTGTACTGTCTGTCTTTATTCTGTAAAGCGCTGTAAAATCCTGTAATAATAATAATAATAATAAAAAAATAATAGTAATTTATAACACTGGTACTACTACAATTAATATAAAGAGGAAGATTTTATAGAGCCAATTAAAGATTGGGGAGAGGAGTAGGGGAGGTACCAAGGGTTTACGGGGAGGCTGGATGACGCACAAAGTGTTGCCTTCCATCACACGTCCTCAGAAGAAGCAAAAACAACGCAGCTTTAATTTGACACAAGAGGTTTTTTTTAACCACTTAAGCCCTGGAAGATTTTACCCCCTTCCTGACCAGGGTTTTTTTTTTAATTTTTCACTGCGTGAATTTAACGGACAATTGCGCGGTCGTGCGATGCTGTACTTAAACGAATTTGACGTCCTTTTTTTCCAACAAATAAAGCTTTCTTTTGGTGGTATTTGATCACCTGTGCGATTTTTTGATTATGCGCTATAAACAAAAAAACAGCGACAATTTTGCAAAAATAACAATATTTTTCACTTTTTTTTTATATGAAATTCCCCCCAAAAAAATTTAAAAATCAAAATTTTTTAACATTTTCGGCCAATTTGTTTTATGCTACATATGTTTGGTAACAAAAAATCACAAAAAGCGTATTTTGATTGGTTTGCACAAAAGTTATCGCGTTTACTAACAAAGGGAAAGATTTTTGTCATTTTTGGTGTTTTTTTTTTTAACGAGTAATGGCGGCGATCTGCGATTTTTTTTGCGTGACTGCGACATTGCGGCGGACAGATCGGACCCTTGACTGACATTTTTGACACTTTTGGGGTTACCAGTGACATTACTGCAGTAATCAGTGCTATACATATGCACTGTTACTGCAAAAATTACACTGGCAGGGAAGGGGTTAACTGTATTAGAGAGGGAGGGGTTAAGTGTGTCCTAGGGGCGTGCTTCTAACTGTCATTGGACATGGCTACTAGTGTAAAAACAGAGATCAATGGTCCTACATAGTAGAACTGTCTGATCTCCACTTTTACACAGGGGAGAATGACAGGCGGCTTGTTTACATTAGGGTCCGCCGGTCACACGCACTGACTTGTTAGGGAACGAGCTTGGGCAGGCGCGCGCTCACCCGCTATTGGCTCTCAAGCTAGTGACAGGCTAGTGACGTACCGGTAAGTCACTTTGCCTGGCCGGGGCTGACCGCCGCAGTATATGTACTTGCGGCGGTCAGCAAGTGGTTAATCAGCCACATTCAATTCTTCTCACGTGCCCCCAATCTACTGCAGAAGCGATATGAACGGTCGCATGCCCCACTCCCAATGCACCCATACACTCACAGGGCACTTTATTTGGTACATCTGTTCAATTTCTTGGTAACACAAATTGCTAATCAGTCAATCACATGGCAGCAACTTAATGCATTTAGGCATCCAGACGTGGTGAAGATGACTTGCTGAAGTTCAAAGCGAGCATGAGAATGGGGAACAAAGGGGATTTAGGGTGATTTTGATCGTGGCACGTTTGTTGGTGCCGGAAGGGCTGGTCGGAGAATTTCAAAAACTGCTGATCTACTAGGATTTATGGCACATCCAGCTCTAGGGTTTGCAGAGAAAGGTCCGAAAAAGAGAAAATAATCAGTGAGCGGGAGTTGTGTGGTGGAAAATGCCTTGTTGATGTCAGGGGTCAGAGGAGAATGGGCAGACTGGTTAGAGATGATTGAAAGGCAACTCAAATAACCACTTGTTACAACCAAGGTATGCAGAATAGCATCTCTTTGAACCTTGAACATTGAACCTTGAAGCAGATTGGCTACAGCAATAGAAGACCACACTGGGCGCCACCCCTGTCAGCTAAGAAGGGAATATGATCTGAGATATGCACAGTGACAAACCTCCATCCCAAATTAAACATACAAAAAAGAGACAGTGGTCGTGGGACTTTGTGTAAGGTAAATCATTTGCTAAATATCAAAATCGTATACAGTCACAGAATAATAATTAATTAATAATATAGATAGTTAGACACAATAATATACAGGTAAAATTTAGACATACATAAATGGAGGACTTGACATAAAGTAAATGAATGTCATACATAAATACATTTCATATTACAATAATGAATAAATATATATATAAAAAAATATATATATCAAAAAATACATAACATATAGTCAGCCTTCAAATTGTGTATCTTCATATCTATGAGCTCTACGCATTTCGTGGCTCTCCATCCACTCATCAGGAGCTTAACCACTTAAGCCCCTGGGGATTTGGCTGCTCAAAGACCAAGGCCTATTTTGGGATTCGGCACTGCGTGACTTTAACGGACAATTGCGCGGTCGCGTGACGCTGTACCCAAATTAAATTGATGTCCTTTTTTTCCCACAGAGCTTTCTTTTGGTGGTATTTGATCACCTGTGCGATTTTTACTTTTTGCGCTATAAACAAAAAAAGAGCGACAATTTTGAAAAAATAACAATATTTTTCACTTTTTTTATATGAAACCCCCCCCCCCCCAAAAAAAAAATGTAAAAATACAAATTTTTCAACATTTTAGGCCAATTTGTTTTTTGCTACATATGTTTGGTAAAAAAAATTGCAATAAGCGTATTTTGATTGGTTTGCACAAAAGTTATCGCATCTACTAACTACGGGAAAGATTTTTGTCATTTTTATTGTTTTTGTTTTTTTACTAGTAATGGCGGCGATCCGATTTTTTTTGCGGGACTGCGACATTGCGGCAGACAGATCGGACCCCTGACTGACATATTTGACATTTTTAGGGGGACCAGTGACATTACTACAGTAATCAGTGCTATAAATATGCAGTGTTACTGTAATAATGACACTGGCACAGAAGGGGTTAACAGTATAGGTGATAAAGGGGTTAAATGTGACCCTAGGGGAGTGATTCTAACTGTGGGGGGGGGGGGTTGGATGTTGCAGTCCCGCAAAAAAATCGCAGATTGCCGCCATTACTAGTAAAAAAAAAGAAAAAACAAGTTAGCAGACGCAATAATTTTTGCGCAAACCAATCAAATTACACTTATTGCGATTTTTTTTACCAAAAATATGTAGCAGAGAACAAATTGGCCTAAAATGTTAAAAAATTTTGTTTTTTTACATTTTTTTTCTGGGGAATGTTATATAGCAGAATGTGAAAAATATATATATTTTTTTTTTCAAAATTGTCGCTCATTTTTTTGTTTATAGCACAAAAAATAAATATCGCACAGGTGATCAAATAACACCAAGAGAAAGCTCTATTTTTGGGGGAAAAAAGGACGTAAATTTTGTTTGGGTACAGCATCGCACTAACCGCACAATTGTCCGTTAAAATCACGCAGTGCCGAATCGCAAAATAGGGCCTGGTCATTAAGAGGAAAATCCTTCCAGTCTTAACCGGTTGCCGACTGCGCACAGTATATTTACTGCGGCAGGCAGCCCCGGCCAGGCAGAGTGACGTAGATCTACGTCGCTAGCCTGTCACCGGGTTTTGAGCCAATAGCGGGCGAGCGCGCGCCCGCCTCGGCTCGTTTACAGAGGAGTGCGGGCGTGTGACCGGCGGACCTGATGTCCGCCGGTCACACTACGATCGTCGGTAGAGCGGGAGAAAGGCGGGCGGCTTATGTAAACAAGCCGCCTGTCATTCTCCCCTGTGTAAAAATGGAGATCAGACAGTTCTACTATGTAGAACCGTTGATCTCTGTTTTTACAATAGGAGACCTGTCCCATCACAGTTAGAAGCACGCCCCTAGGACACACTTAACCCCTCCCTCTCCAATACAGTTAACCCCTTCCCTGCCAGTGTAATTTTACAGTAACAGTGCATATGTATAGCACTGATTACTGCAGTAATGTCACTGGTAACCCCAAAAGTGTCAAAAATGTCAGTCAAGGGTCTGATCTGTCAGCCGCAATGTCGCAGTACCGCAAAAAAAATCGCAGATCGCCGCCATTACTCGTTAAAAAAAAACCACCAAAAATGACAAAAATCTTTCCCTTTGTTAGTAAACGCGATAACTTTTGCGCAAACCAATCAAAATACGCTTTTTGCGATTTTTTTTACCAAACATAGGTAGCATAAAACAAATTATCTGAAAATGTTAAAAAATTTAGATTTTTACATTTTTTTGGGGGGGGAATTTCATATAAAAAAATGTGAAAAATATTGTTATTTTTGCAAAATTTACGCTCTTTTTTTGTTTATAGCGCATGATCAAAAAATCGCACAGGTGATCAAATACCACCAAAAGAAAGCTCTGTTTGTGGGAAAAAAAGGACGTCAAATTCGTTTAGGTATAGCGTCGCACGACCGCGCAATTGTCCGTTAAAGTCACGCAGTGCCGAATAGCAAAATACCCCCTGGTCAGGAAAGGGGTAAAATCTTCCGGGGCTTAAGTGGTTAAAGTGGTTAAAGAATCGCACATCCAAATGCTCCGGTGGGATGGGGGTTTATGTAGCATTTCCACTAACTCAAAATCAGTCAAAAAAAAAATGTTTTGTGAGCCAAAATAAAGCATGCGTCATACAATAGCAATAAACGCATCAATAAAAGATGAGGGCAATACGTGAAAAGCTTCCTCTTTAGAGATCACAGCCTTTTGACAAAATAGGAAAGCTTTTCTGTGATTGTGAAGCCGGGTATTTGTCGTCACCCTGATCCGAGTTATGAAATAGCCCTGATTCCCTCTTGTTTCTGTTACATAATTCCACATCTGCTGGCTGTAGCTAAGCGCTATGTGAATGTTGTGATACAAATGCAGAGAGACCAGGCAAAATCAGATCATCCGCACTTACGTAAAAAAAAAAAAAAAATCTCATTGGCGCATTCATTTGCTTTAACTGTCTCTGACTGAAAGCCTATTGTGCAGCACTCTGTTTAAAACTAGACTCCAGGCAAATGTAAAAAAAAAACGCTTATTTTAGGCATGTTATGTATTAACCTCTTCAGCCCTGGAAGGTTTTACCCCCCTAATGAACAGGCCATTTTTTGAGATACGGCACCGCGTTATTTACCTGACAATTGCGCCGTGGTGCGACGCTGTACCCAAATAAAATTGATTTCCTTTTTTTCCCCACAAATTAAGCTTTCTTTTAATGGTATTTGATCACTACAGCATTTTTTTTTTGTTTTGTGCTATAAAAAAAAAAAAAAGAGCAACAATTTTGAAAACAAAACTATATTTTTTTACTTTCTGCTAATAATCACATCCAATAAAAAAAAGAAAAAAAAATCTAATTTCTTCATCAATTTAGGCCAATATGTATTCTGCTATAAAAATCCCAATAAGCGTATATTGATTGGTTTGCGCAAAAGTTATCGCGTCTACAAACAATGGGATATTTGTGACATTTATTTATTTTAATAATAATGGCGGCGATCAGCGATTTTTTAGCAGGACTGTGACATTGTGGCAGACAAATCGGACCCCTAACTGACACTTTTTTGGGGACCAGTTCCATTATTACAGTGATCAGTGCTAAAAAAAATTCACTGTCACTGTACTAATGACATTGGCAGGGAAGGAGTTAACATCAGGGGCGATCAAAAGGTTAAATGTGTCCCTAAGGAGTGCTTTCTAACTGTGTGGGGGGATGGTCTGACTGGGGGAAGACAAAGATCTGGGTTCCTGTTTGGCCAGGAACATAAGATCTTCATCTTCTCCCGTGACAGAACGATGATCTGCCTTGTTTACATAGGCAGACCGCCATTCTGCCTCTCTCAGGAACAATGGGCGGTTCCTGGAGGACCCGCTGATTGGCTAATGCTGTGTCCAATCACAGCAGGAGCAGGGCGCCGGAGGCGCATGCATGCGCCCCAGACCAGGAAGAGGATGCGACGTACAGGTACATCGTTTTGCGCAGTCGAGCCGCCCTGCTGCAGAAATGTGTGATGGGCGGTCCGGAAGCGGTTTTAAAACATTATTAACCACTTGACCTGAGGAAGATTTACCCCCCATCATGACCAGGCCATTTTTTGCGATATGGCACTACTTTATTTCACTGCCAATTGTGTGGTCGTTTGACGCTGTACTCAAATAAAATATATGTCCTTTTTTCCCCACAAATAGAACTTTCTTTTGGTGGTATTTGATCACCTCTGCATTTTTTTTTTTTTGTGCTATAAACACAAAAAAAAAGATAATTTTGAAAAAAAAAACAAAAAAACATTTTTTTTATTTTCTGCTTTATAGCACATCCAATAAAATAATTTAAAACATCAAATTTCTTCATCAAATTAGGCCAATATATATTCTGCTACAAATTTTTGGTATAGAAAAATCCCAATAATCGTATATTGATTAGTTTGCGCAAAAGTTATAGCATCTACAAACTATGGGATATTTTTTTATTAGTAATGGTGGCATTTAGCAACTTATAGTGGGAGTATGATATTGTGGCAGACAATTTGGACACTAACACTTTTGACCATTTTTGGGGACCAAAGACATTATTACAATGATCAGTGCTAAAAAAAAATATGCACTGTCACTGTACTAATGACACTGGCTGGAAAGGGGTTAACATCAGGGGTGATCAAAGGGTTAAATGTGTGCCTAGCCAGTGTTTGTGTACTGTACTGGAGGTGCTGTTACTAGGGGAAGGCAAATATCAATGTTCCTGCTTTGCAGGAACACAGGATCCATGCCTTCCCTACTGACAGATCGGCAATCTGTGTTGTTTACATAGCTCCAAACAAAACAAGGTGGATAAACCACCTATCTCCTGCGCTTAGAAAAGCAGACTCCTTGACTGCTCTGCCCACGGGACTTTCCAAATGGTGTCTTGGATGGCTAGGATCCTGCTGCCTTAAAGGACTGGGGCAGTCCAACAATACTGCAAACAAGAAACACAAAGAAAGGCGCACCGACCTAGCGCATTATACTCAATATAGGCTTTATTGTTAAAACATAGAAATGGCTACTCACAAGCAAAGGTATAAATCAATCACATCGGACTCAAAATCTTGAGTATCGAGAGTAGTCCATACAAATGTCCCTTGTCCTATTAGGATGACGGCTGACGCGTTTCAAGGCATACGCCTCTTCCTCAGAGCCACTCAAACTTGTTTACATAGGCAGACCACCATTCTGCCTCTCTCCTCGATCATCAGTGGGTGCTGGTGGACATGGAGTCTGCAGTACCCACCGCTGAGCTCCGGCTGTGTGCGATCACAGAGGAAGCGAGCCACTGGCAGCGCACATTCTACCCGGAAGAGCCAGCTCACGTATATATGCCGCCCGCCACAGATGCCGCCCTGTAGCAGTAAAACTGCTATGGAGCGAACCTGAAGTGATTCATTTTTTTTTTGGCATGCGAGCAGTTTGGTACCTGAATACTTTGGTACCTTTACCTATCTTCCTGTGCTCTCCTACACAACATTACTCAGCCTGAGAAAGAGAAGATCACCTTTCTGCACCAATCAGGGCTCTAATGCTCTTGCCAGCGCTGTCAGTCTAACACTGTGAACATGCTTACAGTAGGATAGAGCAAAGAGATGGCCCAAACTAGTTCCATAGTTAGGATGAAAAAAGACACAAGTGCATCTAGTTCAATCAAATAAATAAATAGAACACCACCATATACACAATCCTATACCCACAGTTGATCCAGAGGACGGCAAAAAAACCCAATAAAGCATGACTCAATTTAATCCAGCGGAGAAAATAAATTCCTTCCTGATCCCCTAGAAGGCAGATTGATATTCCCTGGATCAACAATCCCAATAAATGTTAGTATTCAGTTCTATTTTTCCTTTTCAATAGTTTTTATTTGGTATTAAAAAAAAATAGCGAACACGCAAAAGTTACTCCCATGCAGGGGCTAGCATTGAAGTGGTAACAGGAGTCAGCTCACAAGGAAGACAAACAATGAAGTGATACATGAACAGAAGAAACAAGAGCTAATATAACAGCAATGACTAGGAGGGTTCATGGACCCATGAGGACCAAGGGGTCCCAGAGAGGCTTCCCACTACTATGGCGAGTCACTATTCAGTTCATTTAAGAATGCATCCAGCCTTTTTTTTTTTTCTTTTTTTATTACTGGGCTGACCAGAACTAGTTCTACATTTTCAGGAACTAAAAAAAAAAAAAAAGTAAAGTTAGCCCCTTTTTTTTTTTATAATGTGAAAGATGATGTTACATCGAGTAAAAAGATACCTAACATGTCAAGCTTTAACAATGGGCACACTCGTGGAATGGCGCCAAACTTTGGTACTTAAAAATCCCCATAGGCAACGCTTTAAAATTTTTTTTACAGATTACCAGTTTAGAGTTACAGAGGAGGTCTTGTGCTAGAATTATTGCTCTCGCTCTGATGTTCGCGGCGATACCTCATGTGTGGTTTGAACGTTGTTTACATATGCAGACGCAACATACATATGCATTCGCTTCTGTGTGCAAGCAAGCGGGATGGGGGCGTTTTAAATTTTTTTTATTATTGTTTATTTTAACCACTTTAGCCCCGGAGGATTTGGCTGCTCAATGACCAGGCCCTATTTTGCGATTCGGCACTGCGTGAATTTAACAGACAATTGCGCGGTCATGCGACGCTGTACCCAAACAAATTTGACGTCCTTTTTTTCCCCACAAACAGAGCTTTCTTTTGGTGGTATTTGATCACCTGTGCGATTTTAAATTTTTTGCGCTATAAACAAAAATGAGCGACAATTTTGAAAAAATAACATTATTTTTCACATTTTTTTTATATGAAATTCTCAAAAAAAAAATTAAAAATCAAAGTGTTTTAACATTTTAGGCCAATTTGTTTTCTGCTATATATTTTTGTTAAAAAAAAATTGCAATCGTTATTTCGTTTACCAACTACGGGAAAGATTTATGTCATTTTTATTGTTTTTTTTTACTAGTAATGGCGGCGATCTGTGTTTTTTTTTTTTTTGCGGGACTGCGACATTGCGGAGGACAGATCGGACCCCTGACTGACATTTTTGACACTTTTGGGGGTACCAGTGACATTACTATACTAATCAGTGCTAAAAATATGCACTGTTACCGTAAAAATGACACTGGCAGGGAAGGGGTTACCTGTACTGGTGATCAAGGGGTTAAATGTGTCCGTAGGGGAGTGATTCTAACTGTCAGGGGGTGTGGCTAGTGAAGTAAGCACAGAGACATGCGATCCTACATAGCAGGATCGCATAGCCTCTATGATTACTTCAGGGAGAATGACAGACGGCTGTGTTTACATCAGCCGTCTGTCTTTCTCCCTCAGCTGCGGGAGATCGCGAGTAGCCGGTGGCCATCGTAGCCGCCGGTCACACGCGCTGGCTCCCCAGGGAATGAGCAGGGGCGGGAGCGCGCCGCCAGTGGTGCGCGCTTGCCCCCTACAGTCTCCTGAGCGAGCGACGTAGGACTACGTCGCTTTGCCCAGAAGCGGCAGAGTGCCGCAGTATATGTACGGTGGGCGGGGTTAAAGTAGTTAATAAATAAAAAATTTATCTTTACACTTTACCTTTAAAGAGGTTGTAAACCGCAAAATTTTTATTTTTTATTTTTTTCACCCTGAAAAAAAGCATCGCATACTAGCTCATTATCAGATACTTACCTTAGAACGAGCCCCCGCCGCGCCGCCCGCTTACCTCTATGACGGGCGACATGTCCAGTCGCCCGTCTTCGGGGATCGCGGCATCCGACCATCTGATTGGCCGGAGCCACGGTGACGTCACTCCCGCGCACGCGCGCGGGAGCCGACGGTCACGGCAAGGGGCTCTGAAGGAACGGCACGAGCGGCCGTTCCTTCAGAGCGCATGCGCCAGTGACGTCACTGGATGCATGTAAGGTAAATATCTCCTAAACGGTACATGTATAGGAGATATTTACAGTACCTATAGGTAAGCCTTATCATAGACTAACCTATAGGTACAACTTGCAGAGGAGGGTTTACTTCCTCTTTAAATATATATATATTTTTTGATCACTTTTATTCCTACGACAGCTATTACTGAGCTAACCAGAACAAGTTCTAAGTTTTACGCATCCAAGTTCACGCATCCAAATACCATTTTTGTCCTTTTTTTCCCAAAAATAGAGCTTTCTTTTGATAGTATTTGACCACCTCTGCGGTTTTTATTTTTTTGCGCTATAAACAAAAAAAGACAATTGTGAAAGAAAAAAAAAAACAATATTTTTTACTTTCTGCTATAAAACACAGCCAATATTTTTTTTTTTTTAAATATTATTTCTTCATAAATTTAAGCCAATATTTATTCTGCTACATGGTTTGCTTTGGTTAAAAAAAAAAAAAAAAATCCCAATATGCATGTATTGATTGGTTTGCGCAAAGTTATAGCATCTACAAACTAAGAGATATTTTTATTTATTTACTTATTTATTTTTACTAGTAATGGCAGCGATCAGCAACTTATAGCAGGACTGTGATATTTCGGCGAACAAATCAGACACCTGACACTTTTTGGGGACCAGTGACATTATTACAGTGATCACTTTTAAACATATGCACTGTCACTGCACTAATGACACTGACTGGGAAGGGGTTTATATCAGGGGCAATCAAAGGGTTAACTGTGTGCCTAGACTGTGCTTACTCACTGTGGGGGAGGTGCTTTGATTAGGGGAAGGCAAAGATCCGGGTTCCTGCTTTGCAGAAACACAGGATCAATACCTTCCCTTCTGACAGAACGACAATCTGTCTTGTTTACATTGAGTGTGTGGTACTCACTGCTGGGCTCCCGCTGTGTGTGAGCACAGCGGAATGGGTCCCCGGCGGAGCGCACGCGAATGGGCCTCAGACCCAGAAGTGTCAGATCATGTACTAGGTATGGTGGGCAGACCATTCTGAAAGGGAAGCCAGTTTTTCAATATTGAACCTTTAAGATTTCCCCTGGAGACATAGGGGACGTGGTTATGACTTTTTTGTTATATGACAATATCTGTGTATTTTCTTATTTTGATAACCTGCAAGGAATTTCTAATAAACATACATTCAGAAAAAGTAAATACTTGAATGGCCATAGCAACAGTGCTTACTTCAAAGATATTTAAATGAGCAAAATTGATACTACTGAAACTATTGAATATCAATTCTCCACTATACAATATTTGTTTTACAAATAAACAATGAATACATGAGGAAGGATTCCTATAGCACTGTGGGTTACCTAAAGAGACAGTACTAGAAATACTATCTGCTTTAAATGGTCAATAAAGCCCTAACTAGACTACCTGCACCTAATTCAGGCAAATATACTACTACTACTTTTTGTTATTCCTTTATTTGTGTACCCAAAATTGCACAGTACAACCTATGCAAGAATAAGCATAAAGGGGTACAAAGATTACCAGAATTCAGTTTGATGGGTAGACATTAGTGTCTACTTAGCAATAATATGCATACAAAAGTAAAACAAACATCAAATCAGTTAGCAGCCAACAGGTCTTAGAAATTGAGCAAACTTGAAATCAGTTATCAGCCAAATATCAGAAAAACATACTACTGCCACTTTAACAAGCTGTCACTATGGCAGCAACAGAATCCTAAAGAATTACCGCCAGTTCATAGGCTAAGAAAGTGGTGATAATAAAGACCAAAAACCAAGATGGTGTACAAAGGTAAATGTGAAAGGATTCCTAGAGCACTGTGAGTTAGCTAAAGAGACAGTACTGGAGATACTATCTGCTTTAAATGGGTTATATGGCATTAACTCTACCACCTACGCCTAAGTCAGGCAAATGTTTGAGCCAGGTTCAGTAACATTACCGACATAGGCAACAAGCTTAGGTAGTTCTTACTACCGCCACTTTATGGCAGCAACAGAGTCCTAAAGAATTAACTCTTGTTCGCAGATTAGGAAACTGGTAATAATTAAGACCAGCTCTGAGCTAATGTGCAAAGGGATGCCAGTGCTTAGAATGAGGCATGTCTATGCTGGGAAGCTGTCATGAATGTGACCGCTACCTGTAATTATTATTTATTTATTTCAGGTACTTATATAGCGCCGTCAATTTACGCAGCGCCTTACATATACATTGTACATTCACATCAGTCCCTACCCTCAAGGAGCTTACAATCTAAGGTCCCTCAGTCCCTACCCTCAAGGAGCTTACAATCTAAGGTCCCTGAGTCCCTACCTTCAAGGAGCTTACAATCTAAGGCCCCTCAGTCCCTACCCTCAAGGAGCTTACAATCTAAGGTCCCTGAGTCCCTACCTTCAAGGAGCTTACAAACTAAGGTCCCTCAGTCCCTACCCTCAAGGAGCTTACAATCTAAGGGCCGTCAGTCCCTACCCTCAAGGAGCTTACAATCTAAGGTCCCTCAGTCCTTACCTTCAAGGAGCTTACAATCTAAGGTCCCTCAGTCCCTACCCTCAAGGAGCTTACAATCTAAGGTCCCTCAGTCCCTACCCTCAAGGAGCTTACAATCTAAGGTCCCTCAGTCCCTACCCTCAAGGAGCTTACAATCTAAGGTCCCTCAGTCCTTACCTTCAAGGAGCTTACAATCTAAGGTCCCTCAGTCCCTACCCTCAAGGAGCTTACAATCTAAGGTCCCTCAGTCCCTACCCTCAAGGAGCTTACAATCTAAGGTCCCTCAGTCCCTACCCTCAAGGAGCTTACAATCTAAGGTCCCTCAGTCCTTACCTTCAAGGAGCTTACAATCTAAGGTCCCTCAGTCCCTACCCTCAAGGAGCTTACAATCTAAGGTCCCTAGCTCACATTCATACATACACATACTAGGGCCAATTTAGACAGGATCCAAATAACCTACCAGCATGTCTTTGGAGTGTGGGTGGAAGCCGGAGTGTCTGTAGGAAACCCACACAGGCACATGGAAACCATGTAAACTCCAGGCAGGTAGTGTTGTGGTTGGGATTTGAACCCTATTTTCCATCCGTCCAATGGATCGGATGGGATCGGATGAGAACGGACAGGTGGTTCATTCTCATCCGATTCCCCCATAGAGAACAGCGGGGACCTGACAGCTCTATCTCCGCACACAGCGCGGAGACAGAGCTGCCATCTGCCTGCTCAGCGGGGGATCGGCGGATCGATCCCCCGCTGAGGAAAACAGAGTCCGCCGACGGACTCCCATGTGTTAAAGGGGCCTTACTCTTGATTGACAGCGCACAGCAGCAGGTGAATTAGAAAGCTGTGATTGGAATAAATAGCAGCTATGGATCCACCCAATGCAACGTGCTGTCAATCAATAGCAATCAATAGCCTGGCAGACCAGATGGGAAATTAGTCTCTCAGTCCCTCATCATCCTCCTCCTACTCCTACTACATAACTTCTCCATGCAAATGTCAATGTGATGAGCAGAGTGGGCACACTGAGGAAGGCAGATGGTCCTGTACAGACACGTTGACCTATGAGCCTGGCACCAAAAGATTCCTAGACCTGTCTTTGAATCGGCCACAAGCACTGATGAATCTGGTGTAGGCCAACAGAATTCTTAAAGGCCCGTACACACGTACCGATCGTCGGCATACAAACGTCGGTGGACGAAGGATCTGCCGATTGTACGCGTGTTAGTATGGTGCCTCCGACAGATGTCTGCGCACAATCCGCGGACAAAAGTCTTTCGTGCAAACATGAAAATATTTGTATGCCGACACCAGAACGGACGATTGTTCGCCTGTCAGTACACAATTCGGCCGACAGACCGCAGATTTGCAAGACTGGGCATGCTCAGAAAATAGAAAACACAGGGAAAGTTAACCATTGCATGACATCACTTCTGCAGTCGGCGGACAAAATTCTTGTGCTGTCCTTGTGCTGTCTTTGCACTTTTCAGCAGACACCGACATCCCGGGGAGAAAAGAGGAACATTTGTAAGCCGACCATCGGTACGTGTGTACGGGGCTTTAGTGTCTACGACACCCTTTACAAATTTCTCCTCAGGATATTTTATATGTTGCTCTTCCAGGTGTTCCCATTGTGTTTTTTTTTTTTCTTTTTGTCTTCTGATATTCTGATACCTACTTATACTATGTTTTTTTCTTTGTATGTACAAAACCTGTTATTTTATGTTATTTGATGTTTCACCTCCCATTGGGCTGGAGAGTATTTTACCCTCTCTCAGGTAGCTTGGAAACTATGACTAAGATTGTGAAGGCAGAAATGTGTAAACAATTGTTATCTTGTGATATTCTTATGGAAATTCTTATGGAATAATCAAATATTGGTTGATGCACTCAGAGGACTTGTCAGCAGGATAACTTCAGTAGGTAGCAGAAAAAATATTTTCCTGATTGCATGAAATTTACAACATGCTTGATTTTTGTCATTTAATAACAGCAGATTTTTTTTTTTTTTTTAAAGGAACTAAGGGTAGATTTGATAGGGGTTAAAGATTGGGATAAAGGGGGAAATAAGGATTGATGGAACATGCTGGGGGGGGGGGGGCACAAAAAGGTATTTTGGCTAAGCTAGGCACACCTAACTGATGGTATACTATGGTAACTTGTTTATAATTATTTTATTTAATGTTAAAGAGATGGTATTCACCAGACAAAATAAAGCATATCTATGGTGAAAATGTAAAATCATATATTCATTTTTTATATTGTATTTTAGTTATTTCAAGTTTCCTCATATTCATCTGAACCTCCTTTAAAATAAATGTAATTTTTTTTTTTTTTTTTTAATTAAAATAGCAAACGTTATACTTACCTGCTCTGCGCAATAGTATTGTAGAGAGCAACCATGAAATTCCACTTCTGGTGTCCCCTGTTAGTATTCCAGGCTCCACTTCTTCTCCGAGTGCCACCATAGCAAGCAGCATGTGGATTCAGTACAGGAATCAGTGCTTGCAGCCATCAAGGTACCATGGGAAATGTAGTCCGTAGAAATTGAAAGTAAACAGCAGAATAAAACCTGCAAAGCATGCAGGGAATCCAGGAAGTCTTTGCAAGAAAAAGCCAGCAAACAGACAACATGAAAGGAGAATTTTCAAATAGGCTTATAATGAGTTGTCAAATATAACTATTGTTTTTATTGTTATTATAATGCTAATTTTCTAAAATGAAAGTGTATGCTGTGACCATACATTTCCTTTAATATCTGTTAAGTAGGCAGAGAGTGGCTTACATATGCTTTTATCAATCCTTAGCATTCTGAGCTGAACCTTATGGAGATGTGTTGGTACAGTGAACTTATTGTCATGTTCAAACCGTGGTGAGATGATTTGAGCTTTGTGACATGGGGCATTATCCTGCTGGAAGTAGCAATCAGAAGATGGGTACACTGTAGTAATAAAGGGATGGACATGGTCAGAAACGATATTCAGATAGGCCGTGGCTTTGAAATCTGCTCCAAGGTTCGATGTGTTGTGCCTTCAGAGATGGTATTCTGCATACCTTGGTTGTAAGTAGTGGTCATTTGAGTTAATGTTGTCTTCCTATCATGTCAAACCAGTCTGCCCATTCTCCTCTGATATCAACACGGCATTCCCATCCACAACACTGCTGCTCACTGGATATTTTCTCTTTTTCAAACCATTCTCTGTAAACCCTAGAGATGGTTGTGCATGAAAATCCCAGTAGATCAGCAGTTTTTGAAATACTCAGACCAGCCCATCTGGCACCAACAACCATTCCACATTCAACTTAAATCCCCTTTCTTACCCATTCTGATGCTCGGTTTGGACTTCATCAAGTTGTCTTCACCACGTCTAGATGCCTAAATGCATTGAGTTGCTGCCATGTGATTGGCTGATTAGCAATTTGTGTTATCAAGGAATTGAACAGGTGTACCTAATCAAGTGGCCAGTAAGTGTATATCTCTTTTAACATGTTTTAAGGGATTTTGTATTTTTTCTATTGTCTACTTTTTAACCCTGGTGAATGGGGAGTGCTGAGTCCACGAAACATGTTGGCTGTTGCCAAATAAAAGCTTGTGTGGTGCTCCCATCTTTTCGAACCTTTAGCATTCTATAAGGACATGGAACAAAATCTGCAAAAGCAGCCAATCAAAATGCTAGAACTTTTAAGTGACAAAGCAGAAAGAGCTGGCAAAAATATGTATGTAATATTTGTTCAATGAGTACACTTTATATCACGTTTTAGTTTTGTTGCATTTTGTAGGGCCAAAAAGCTGCAAAACTAGTAGTCATAAGCTTATAGCAGTCCCATTTACATAGTATAGTACATTATATTCTGCATATTGATGTGTATTGAATTTAAAGCAGATTTGCCCCAGGACGACATCAGATTGTGACGAAACACATCGGTAGGAGTGAAGTGCTGACATCCCCACGTTTTCCTAAGTCCCGAAAGGACGGGCTGCTGTGCAGAACTGGCCGGCTTCATTTATGCGTGTTATTCATTTTTGTCAGAGAAACCTTCAGCTGCAGACTGGTCATCACATGACAAGCACCACATGACTTCCACATGACTTCCTGGCTGCCTATAAAAGCTGAGCAAGTGCTCAGAGGAATTGCTGGTTTGTCTTTCAGCTTCCTGTACCTGAGTTCCTGTTTCCTGTGTGATCGTTTACCTGCTGTGACCCGGATTGACCCTGACCTGCTCTGCTCTTCTCCTGGACCCGACCTTGGCTTGTTTTACGGACTTTGCTTTTGCTTACCTGTGTTTGACCCTCTGCCTGCGACCCGGATTTACCTTCAGTCTCCTGTGCCTTGACCTTCTGCTTGTGACCTAGTCTTGTCTCCTATCTCCAGTGCCTTGACCCTCAGCCTGTGACCTGGATTGTCTGCTTACCTGTGTTTGACCCTCAGCCTGCTCCGGACTTCTACTGCTGGATCCTGATCAGTCTCTGCTCCAGCTCTACAGGACCTCCACGCAAGCTCTACCCTGCCTGCTGGTAGCTTGTGCCTCTTTGTGCCATCCACCCTCTGTATCACCTCCAGAGGGGCGGAGTGCGCTTAGTCGCAACAGCGAACCGCTCTCGGCATCTCGGCCTCGGTGAGTACCTCTATTCTGATAGTACAAACCAGCCATGTCAGAGGCCGACAGAGCGCGTTCTCCTCTTGAGATCCTGTGCCAGCAGGTCACAACCCTCATTGATGCAGTCCAGAAACTGCAGGAAGGCTATGCCCAGATTGACGGTCGTCTTCAGCAACTTTCAGGGTCACCTGCCTCAACAGCCGCAGCCCCTGCGCCCACCAGCGGAGCCTCCTCTTCTCAAGTTGCATCAAGCCCCACAGTGATCATGGCTACCCCTGAGCCCAGGGTTCCCACACCTGAGCGTTTTTCAGGCGATCGCAAAAAGTTCCGGGCCTTCAAAAATGCATGCTCCTTGTACTTAGCCCTTCAGCCCAGGACTTTTTCGTCCGAAGTAGTTAAGGTGGGATTTGTCATCTCCCTGTTGACCGAAGAGCCGCAGGCCTGGGCCCACAGCCTGATGGAACAGAGGAGCTCTCTTCTGAATTCTTTGGACCTTTTCTTTGAAAGTATGTCTCAACTATATGACGACCCTCAACGCACCGCTACTGCAGAAGCCGTGCTACACTCCCTGTCTCAAGGAAAGAGACCAGTGGAGGACTACACTGCTGAATTTCGAAAATGGTCAGCTGACACAGGGTGGAACGAACCCGCTCTTAAATACCAGTACCGCCAGGGGCTGTCAGAAGCTTTGAAAGATGAGTTGGCCAGGATTGAAACCCCTGCCACTTTGGAGGATTTAATCCAATCCGCTACCAAGCTAGACAGGCGCATGCGCGAGCGGCGCTCTGAGCGCTCCCAGGGTCCCCGACCTAGTTGGATGCTCCCTAAACCTTCTCCCGTTCACCCATCCTTTCCAGTGACTCCTGTCACCTCTGCTCCAGAGGCTGAGCCCATGCAGCTTGGATTGGTCCGAGCTCCTCTTACCCCTGAAGAGAAGCAACGACGGCGACAGGCCAATCTCTGTCTGTACTGTGGGGGAACTGGACATTTTCTGCGTACCTGCCCCGTGAGACCCAGTAAGTCACGCTTGCAGTTTTTCATGAACTTTCAGAACCCTGGTTTATCCCAGACTTATGTCACCCTCTCTGTCTCCTTACAGCTAATGGAAAAGGAAGTTCATCTACCAGCAATTATTGATTCCGGAGCCTGTAGTTGTTTTCTAGACACTTCACTGGCCCAAAAACTACACATTCCACTGCAAACCAAAGAACAAGGCCTCCAAGTCTACCTGGCTGATGGGTCTCTCCCTCGCTCTGGAGTTGTCACACAACAGACAAGGCCCATCCTTGTCACCACGGACTCCGGCCATCAGGAGCTTTTAAGCTTTGACATCATCTTCTCCCCCATGTTCCCCATCATTTTGGGGCTCCCCTGGCTACAGGCACATGAACCTGACATCAATTGGAACAAGAAGAAAGTCTCCTTCTCCTCTCCCTACTGTTCCCAGCATTGCTTTCCTCCAGCTCCAGCCGCCTGTTTAACCGTAGCACCTACACCTGACAATCTCCAGCACGTCCCTCCGGTATATCTTGAATTTAGAGATGTCTTTGATAAACAAAAAGCTGATTGCCTACCACCTCATCGGTCTTACGACTGCCCCATTGATTTGCTACCCGGTTCCGAAATACCCTTTGGCCGCATCTTTCCACTATCAGAGACTGAACTAGCGGCTCTTAAAACGTATATTGATGAGAACTTGGATAAGGGTTTCATTCGTCCATCATCTTCACCGGCCGGAGCCGGCATCTTCTTTGTGGAAAAGAAAGATGGTTCCCTAAGACCATGCATAGACTATAGAGAACTAAACAAAATAACGATAAAAAATCGCTATCCTCTTCCACTTATCCCAGAGTTGTTTCAGCGTTTCCGGTCTGCCCGAATTTTCTCTAAGTTGGATCTGCGAGGTGCCTATAACCTCATCCGAATCAGGCCTGGAGATGAATGGAAGACTGCCTTCAGGTCCAGGTTTGGACATTATGAATATTTGGTAATGCCCTTTGGGTTGTGTAACGCCCCGGCCACATTTCAGCACCTGGTAAACGACATTTTTCGAGAATATCTGGACAATTTCCTAGTTGTTTACCTGGACGACATTCTTATTTTTTCTGCCACCATTGAGCTACACCGGGTTCATGTAAAGACAGTCCTTGCAATTCTCAGGAGACACAAATTGTACCTTAAAGCAGAGAAATGCGAATTCGAAAAATCTGTTGTGCAATTCCTAGGCTTTATCATTTCTACCAACGGGGTCGCAATGGATCCACAGAAGGTCAAGGCAATTCAGGAGTGGCCGGCTCCAGTAGACAAAAAGGGGGTACAGCGGTTTATCGGATTCGCTAATTTTTACCGGAGGTTTATCGTTGGCTTCTCATCCATTGTTGCACCCATCACCCAACTAACCCGCCAACACAGTCGTTTTCAGTGGTCCCAAGAGGCCCAGGAAGCTTTTACCAAGCTCAAAGCCCTGTTCACCTCTGCACCAATCCTACGGCATCCGGATCCAGCCCTGCCATTTGTGTTGGAGGTAGACGCCTCAGAAACTGCCACTGGAGCCATCCTCTCCCAGAGACAGGGCCCCAAGGCTCTCCTCCATCCTGTAGCTTTCGCATCTCGGAAACTAAGTTCCCCGGAAAGGAATTATGATGTGGGAGACCGGGAGCTGTTGGCCATCAAGTTCGCTTTGGAGGAGTGGAGATATCTGTTGGAGGGTGCTTCCCATTCTATCATGATCTTCACCGATCATAAAAACCTAGAATACCTCAGGACAGCCAAACGCTTAAGACCCAGGCAAGCCCGGTGGGCCCTCTTCTTTTCTAGGTTCAACTTTCATATCTCTTATAGACCTGGCCTCAAGAATGGGAAAGCAGACGCACTCTCCCGGATGTTCCCTGAATCTCTCCAGTCAACGGAACCTAGCACCATCTTATCTCCACAAAACTTCCTTCTGCTCACAGACACTGATCTTATGACCACCATCAGGTTGGCATCCAGCCATTGTACTGACCCAGAAATATCCTCCTTGGAGAAACGAGATGACTTGTTCTGGTCCCAAGGAAGAATTTTTGTCCCACCGGAGGCTAGACCCATGACGTTAAAGTTGCTTCATGACCATAAACTGGCTGGTCACTTTGGGACTCAAAAGACTTTGGAATTGGTTGCCCGTTCTTTTTGGTGGCCTGGTTGGAGGCAGGACTGTAAAAAGTATGTTCTCTCTTGTATTTCTTGCCAGCGCAGTAAAGTGACTAACACCAAATCTTGGGGATTACTTAGACCTTTACCCATTCCAGAACGCCCATGGGCTGAAGTTTCTATGGACTTCATTGTTGATCTTCCTCCCTCGGAAGGTTTCACCTCCATTCTGGTTGTTGTCGACCGCCTTTCCAAAATGGCACACTTCTTGCCCATGGTGGGCACCCCCTCTGCTTTGGAGACAGCTAACATTTTTATCAAAGAAATAATAAGGCTACATGGAGTACCTGACAGTGTTGTTTCTGACAGAGGGGTTCAGTTCACCTCCAAATTTTGGAAAGAGCTTTGTAAAGCACTACAAATAAAGGTCTGTCTCTCCTTTGCGTATCACCCTCAAAGCAATGGCCAAACAGAGAGAACGAACCAAACTCTGGAGCAGTATCTCCGCTGTTTCTCTTCTGGCTCCCAGGATGACTGGTCCTCTCTGCTACCCTACGCGGAGTTCGCGTATAATAATTCAGTTCATTCAGCCACCAACCAAACGCCCTTCTGGTCTAACTTTGGGTTTCACCCTTCTTTCCTTCCAAATGCTACCCCTGAATTATCTGTTCCTGCTGTCCAAGATCGCATAGCCTCCATCCAACAGAACTTTCAAAGGATTCAGGAAACCATGCAAAAGGCCCAGGATGACTATAAGAAGTACTACAACAGGGGAAGGAAGGAGAACCCGGTTTTCAAGGTCGGTGAGGAAGTTTGGTTATCTTCAGCTAACCTCAAATTACCTTTTCCCTCACGGAAGTTGGGCCCAAAGTTCATAGGGCCGTTCAAAATCAAGAGGATGGTTAACCCTGTGGCCTTTGAATTGGCCTTACCCAGCTCTTACAGGATTCATTCTGTTTTTCATGCATCCTTACTAAAACCAGTGATTCCTAGCCCCTTCCAGGGAAGAGAGGAGCCGCCTCCTCCACCGGTCCAGGTGGATGGAGAAAACGAATTTGAGGTTGAAGCCATACTGAACTGCAGGAAGAGGGGTAGACTTCTCCAATACCTAATCAAGTGGAAGGGGTACCCACCTGAAAACAACTCTTGGGAACCCTCAAGAAACATACACGCCCCTCGCTTGATCCGAGCTTTTCATGTGAATCACCCGGAGTTGATGTCCAGTTTGGGCGTCCGGAGGCCGCCCCTCGGGGGGGGGGCACTGTCAGAGAAACCTTCAGCTGCAGACTGGTCATCACATGACAAGCACCACATGACTTCCACATGACTTCCTGGCTGCCTATAAAAGCTGAGCAAGTGCTCAGAGGAATTGCTGGTTTGTCTTTCAGCTTCCTGTACCTGAGTTCCTGTTTCCTGTGTGATCGTTTACCTGCTGTGACCCGGATTGACCCTGACCTGCTCTGCTCTTCTCCTGGACCCGACCTTGGCTTGTTTTACGGACTTTGCTTTTGCTTACCTGTGTTTGACCCTCTGCCTGCGACCCGGATTTACCTTCAGTCTCCTGTGCCTTGACCTTCTGCTTGTGACCTAGTCTTGTCTCCTATCTCCAGTGCCTTGACCCTCAGCCTGTGACCTGGATTGTCTGCTTACCTGTGTTTGACCCTCAGCCTGCTCCGGACTTCTACTGCTGGATCCTGATCAGTCTCTGCTCCAGCTCTACAGGACCTCCACGCAAGCTCTACCCTGCCTGCTGGTAGCTTGTGCCTCTTTGTGCCATCCACCCTCTGTATCACCTCCAGAGGGGCGGAGTGCGCTTAGTCGCAACAGCGAACCGCTCTCGGCATCTCGGCCTCGGTGAGTACCTCTATTCTGATAATTTTCTTATGGAAGTGCAACCTTTATTTTTTTAAATAAATGTTAAAAGGATTTTATACTATGGAAGTTTTTTCTTCTGGAGTTATCTTTGACTGAGTCTCCTCAAAAGTGACGGACATCGGTTTCCTCATTAAGTCCCATTGTTTGAACAGAGGCCTAGACTGGGCTATAGCCGCAGGCGAGAAAGACCTTCCGTGACAGGAGTTCATTTATAATTTGGTAAGCAGCCAATTTTTGTGGTGGTGGCTTTTTTTTCACGTGGGTTCACAATCAATTGGGTGATGAAGAGTTCACTTTGTGACTTTATGGACTTTGTGACATCATTTTTTGAACTATTTCTATTTTCTTTATGATATAAGCACAACTTTATTTGGTTTAAGATTTATGAAACCCCAAGGAAGAGAAATAAAGGTGTTGTATTCATAGCAACCAGAGTAGTTGTGTAATTTTATCAGTGAAGACTCAAGTAGAAATACTGAAACCTGGCTGGCTATGAGGGAAAGCTCTATACTACTACTACTGCAGTGGTTTTCAGAGAATAGAAGGTTGTTTTAAAGGGCATCTATTCTAACAGCTGTAAGGAAAGTAGCCTTTTCTATGTTCTGGAATCGGTGAGACTGAAATGTTGGGTAATACATAGGAGAACCTCCAGAGCTAAGATAATGTTTTATGATTCACTCATATTACACTTTGTGAACAGTTTTCATTACTGTATTTGATCCAAAGCTAAAAACACAGTAGTAGTGGGCAAAGCAGTACGACACAATGATGCCTGCTCATGGATCTGGATTCTTAGAGGTCCATAGGGGTCTTCTCACACATGCAGCAACAGGACATTTTTCCCATGAGATTACCCATGCTTTTAATGCAAGATTCTTGTTCATGTAATATGAACATTGAAGGAGGTGCAAAAACATACACACGTGTTCAATGGTCCTGGTAAATATGTGCATGTGCCAACAAAAGCTACATGTCCTGAACTTTAAACTAGTGATCGACCGATATAGTTTTTTTATTGCCGATATTTTGGTCATCGCATATCGGTATCAGCCGATATTTTCGTACATTAAAAAATAAAAAAAAAAATGTTGTTTAAAAGGTAGTCTTGTGGAGGGAAAAAAAGACCCCAACCCCCTCCTCTGCAATTGAAAGCATTCAAAATGTCAAGTTTGGCTGTTTTGAATGCTGTAATTTTTTTGAATTTGGCACCGAGTACCTGGAAGTGAGGTCATTACATCACTTCCGGGTTTTTACATGGAGACCCGATCAGAGCCGAATGCGGCTTTGATCGGGTCTTCTCTTCGGCGGCCATGCAGGATGGTTGCCCGGGTCTCCAGGTGGGACAGAAGACCCGGGCGAGGCAGGGAAGGTGGCGGGGGGGTAGTCCCCTCCCGCTCCTTGTAATGACAGCCGAGCGGCTACTCAGCCGCATCGGTTGTCATTACAAGACAGCCGACCGTCGGCTATAGACGCCGGTACCGGGGTGATGCCTCTAGCTGCAGGCATCACTCCGGTACATGTACTTTCCCGAAATATCGTCAATATCGGTAACCTTGGGGGCCGATTCCGATATATCGGGAAAAGTGCATATCGGCCCTCGATATATCGGCTGATCCCTACTTTAAACCCATGGATGTGAAACAGCCACATAGTACGTGATACATAGTATGTGATTTCGACTTGAAATGCATTTTAAGCAGTAAAATTCACGTCTTTTACAGCACGACAGCAGGTAAGTGTGATTGGCCCATAAGGCTATACCGTGGGTTTAGTTTCAATGACTTTGGCTACCTGGATTCTGTAATATGAAGATGGTTGAACAAATCATTCCAAAGAGAAACCATTTAAAGTGAAGTAATCCATGGCAATAAGATTCCAATTTGCTATTGGTTACTCTTTTACTAAGAAAGCAAATATTATCAAACAGAAGCATGGATACAAATTTTCATTTTTTTTTTAATTGGGTTTTTATTTTTTCTTCAAACAATCTTTCAGGCAATAAATTAACATTTTAAATAATCAGAAAACAGAGACATATATACACACACATCATAGAGCTGCCCTGATACAGAATGAAATAAAACCACTTAAAATGATAATAAGATACTTCCACTAAAATATAGAATTATGCTATTGCATCGATTTTAGAATCTCATGCTTCCAGTGGTAAAGACTAGTCTCCCTACCCTCCTGCACACTTCCTCCTGCAGACATTTTCACCAGGTATAAGTGCATGAACAATCCTCTTTATTTTAATTGCAGAACATTACTTCTAGGAAATTAATGTATTTTTTAAAAATATCTTTCATGTGGTAAAGCACTTCTGCTAAAACTAAATTACAACACACATGATGCTTATTCAGTCTGTGAAACCTTGGTAATCTGTTAACTTTAAATTTCTACCTCATATAATTGAAATGCAGCTCCAATATTTCAATAATTTAGGCTGGTCAGACATGCTACAAAGAAGGTCATTTTAGAAAACTGATGCCAGAAACTTGTTGTCATAGGTATGAATATAAACAGGTGTTTTTGTATGCAATGATTTTCTTTAATAAAAGCCTTGGCATACTTTGCCCATGTTGAGCTGGATAATACTCCATCAGGATTATGTTGGTATGTTCCCCCATGATGTACAAGAGGGAGACATTCCTCTAAAGCAGGGATCTCCAAACTATGGCCCTCCAGCTGTTGCAGGACTACATGTCCCATGAGGCATTGGAAAACTATGACATTCACAGACATGACAAGGCATGATGGGAATTGTAGTTCCTGAACAACTGGAGGACCATAGTCTGGAGACACCTGCTCTAAAGCCTCCTACAACAAGCTGACGCAGAGTTCTCACAATAGTATGGGGTAGCACAACAGTGCCTTAATAATAAAAAAGAAATGCCAAATACCTGTATGGATCGGTCTATAAACACTGAACCACTAAACATGTATCTAGCCAAACTAAATATTATTATTGTCCAAACACAACTTTATTTCCTTGAAGAACATTAGCATTTTTACTTGTCAGTTCATTTAGAAACCTGACATTCATTTTAATTGTTTCCAGTATCCCAATTCAATTGCTCCCTAGAACAGATATGTTATATATCAATAACATTTTTTTTTTACCAACAGGCCAGATTTATTTTCTCCCCTCCCCACCCAGGCCAACATGCTTGCTGTCCCCCTTCTACGCAAGTTTGTTGACTGCTCTTCCTCAGTGACCTAAAACCAACTGTAATAGTCAACTGCAGTTCAGGTAAAGAAGTACAGAGCAAGAGGTGGTTACCTTTAAGCACACAGTACACTATTCTTTTAACAATGTACAAACTGTGCAGGGAAGCAACATTGGGGACCTGGACAGGTTGCTCTGGCAGGGAGGGCAGCAGTCTGCATCCTTTTACTATATATGGAAATATATAGCCTTGCCTTCCCAGCCCATATCCTACTTTGGAAATGCAGAGATCTAGCCCTGCATGAAATAGAGGATACCTTCACATGGGCCCTGTCAAGTGCACAGGTATATAATCTGTTTCGACGGATCTGTGAGTTTAGCACTTAAAGCTGATCTCCAGATAGAATAGAAATAAAATAGAAAATGTAGGATGAAATGTCCTTTTGAACAATTCTAAACTTACAGCTAATATGGGTGCAGAGTGCACTCCCCTCCCCCTAGTAATGCCCCTAACCACAGACTTGCAGCACTGTCTCTTAGTGGAGCATAAATGATGGATACTATGGATGCCTCAGTAAGTGTGACTATTGCAGCACACCCATAGTAAATAGTGGAAATTGTAGTCCTTCAGTTGTGCTCTACGGCAATGATTTTTTAAATAGTGGCTCCATGTTTCTTCTAATGTGAAGAAAGTTGGCGGCACACCACGCTCACCATGCTATTTATAAGCACTAACATATGTGTGAAACACGTTAACAGCTCCGGCCACTGTGTGTTTGTGTTGTCCTCGATTAACATATGGAATAAACATTTGGCATCGCTACAGCGCGGTGTGCCTCCAACTTTCCTCACATTACTACTTTGCAGTGGTGAGCACCCAACATGGGGATTGCATCATGCGAGTGATACTTTCACCTGGAGCAGTAAAACTTTTGTGTTTTATTCCCGTGTTTCTTCTCCCCTTGGCCAGCTATGTGTGAGATGCAATGGATTATTTAACTAGGATTTCAGATTAGAAGTAAAAGTTATTCATGGTAACATTTTCTAAGAACAATCTAATAAAAAAAATACTGAAATGGAAAGGGCAATGGAAAATGAACTTTCGAGAAGTCTGGAATGCAAGCTTTAAGCAGAGATACAGAATATACCCCACCAGACTGAAGAAAATGTAACAAGTGCTAAACGTAACCATCTTGTGATATCATTGACTAGCAATGCCATTAAGTGCCGGTTCACACTAATCCGACTTGTCAGGCGACTTGGCATGTGTTACCTACTGGATCCTGATTCCTGACTGTTGTAGATGTGGGAAAGCTGCCCCTTTTATTACGTCTGTGGATATCTTAACATGCACTAATGGTCTTGTGTTAATAAGCGAATCCACAGGACCTGCATATTTCTAGCAAACAAAAACTATCCTGTTCATATTTAATGCTCCATATATAGATTGCTGAAGAAAATTTAATCTTTATTTCTATGGAAAAATGTAAAGAAATTATCTAACTACCTCAGGTTTTTAGACAATGGCGTTCAAAGTTTTTTTTTGGATTGTAACATTTCTAGTATCAGGAAAGGAGAAATTCATATTTATGAGTACCTTCAAGTATAAATAGGGCTATAAGTAAAACTTATGGGTGCACTCCCCTGTATCTACCTTCCTACAAAGACACAAAACACAACAGATAAAATTAAAGATGCCATTTCATTTTAAAAATGATATTTTAAAAAAGCCTACCATGCATCTTTAATGGAAGACTATATGAAATAGTACAAAACAAAAACTGCCTTTCTCATGATGTCTTTTATATGCTTTGTTACGGCATAGTTTAAGGAAACTACCATTAAATTTATCACCAAAACAAGCCGGGCATTGAGTTTGTCTTTATTCTCTATCAACAGGAAATAAAATGGATGTCCTTTGAAATGAGAGCGTATGGACAAGGATCATATTCTGATTTTTGCTAAGCTGGTCATGTAGATTACAATCTAGATCGTTTGGTTTGACTGTAAAATAAGATCTGCAAGTGGAAATGCTTCTGAAGAATTTAACAAATCAACATTTTTTTAACAAATTCTCAAATACTTGGCCTAATCCTATTATGCCTATGTTTTAGGTATATCGATGATAACACTTTTAAGTCTTAACATTACACTAAATCATTCTCTTTTTCCAATGCATACATTTTTCTAGAAATACCTGATGCCTAACTACCAAGTGTCAAAGTACAGAACTGAATTATCCTGCAGATATGATGCATTAAGATTCCAGTGACCTGTCACTAGACACCTAAGCTTTTGGAAAATATAGATCAACAAACTCAAAATTGTAAAAAAAAAAAAAAAAATTCTTTGAATATTTTTAGATGACCCATCAGGAACTACTGTTTAGCATTCTTCTTTTCCAATACCTCTAACTAAATGTTTAGAAAGGATCTGGACAATTAATGTATTTGCATGATTGAAAGCTGTAGACATCAAAAAGGCAGCTTATATGAAGGCATTGAAATGCTACTGTATGAGAAGATCATGAAAGGGAACTTAAACTGACCATTTCTTTATGGATCAGATATAAGTCGGATTACAAAACCCAACACTGATGAAAAATACTCAGGTAAAATGTATATGCTACCTTTTGCATACCCAATTTGTTTTCAGAACAAAAAGTCATCACTCAGGTTAGCGGAATACTGACAGCATTGCTAAGGTGAGCAACGCCTTAAATAGGCATGGTTAATGAAAATACACACAGCACTATATAGTTGCAAATGATGCAGCAGACTGGCATCCACAACCATACAAAGACATAATGTGGATACTGTATGAACAGGATGAAATCAACAGTAATCCAAACAAGAACGACTGTCTAAAGCATTAAATATAATTTTAACGTCTGCATTCTAAAAGCTTATTACATGAGTATAACATATCCAGTGTCATTTTCCAGACTCTAAAAAAAATGCCCACTAACAGGCTAGCTTATGGTAAGAACATGCCAAGAACATTTATAATCCATCTTGTATCATAGGTATGAAATACTAGAGAAACGCATACAGAACAACGCAAGTTCCAGGCTCGAGCTTAAGAAATGATGGCCAATGATAATATCCAGTGTAATCTTTGTTGTGCTCTCGATTACAATAACTAGTAACCTTGATGTTCCAGAAATGTTGCTTTTCCCTTATTGCATTTTGATACTTTGGAGGACAGAATACAAAATAATTTAAAATACAATACCAGATTGAAATTGGAGGAACATATAAATAAAAATAGGCACTTTGGGAAAATAGAAAAAATTTCCCAAACTTTATTTGCTTTAAGACAAAAAAGCTGCCCTGAAGCCACTCTGTTAAGAAGAAAAAAGAAACTTAAAAAGTTATAAATACAAGTTAAACATGAAATATCCATGTTTATATATATATAAATATTTATAATAAAAGTCAAAATCAAATGTTGAAATAAAAGAGACGACTACACCTCAGATGGCTTTGAAGATGGAAAACTGCTAAATTATTATTGCTTGTGGGGTTCCCCCTATTTCAGGATTTACATTTTCCGCAGTGTAAGTTTTTCTCTCTATATAAAAGGTCTTTTGGGCCTAAAGTGGCCAAAGCCAGTCAGTTTTCTGGTCATATTTCATTCACTTCTAGCAACTGGGAGATGTTGTGATGGGACTGTGAAGATAAGGAAGGCTGTTTGGAGCTGCTACTGACACAGGAAAGCTGAAGACAAAAGGAGATGTGGGTGAAGAGGAAGCCTTACTGCGTTCTAAAAGTGTGGCAGAGGGACTGGCAGCCTCTGTCGCACAGGTAGTGGTCAAGACCTGAGATTCAAATTGTAGCAGTTGTCCCATGAAACTGAAGTTGGGAGAGATTATACTCCTGCGTTGCTTGACAAATTCAAAGGCCTCCTCCAATTTCACCCTTTTCTTCATCATCAAGTAGGCCAAGCAAATGGTAGCAGACCGGGAAATGCCAGCATGGCAATGCACCAATACACGTCCATGATTATCCTTGATGGAATCTGAAAAGAAAAAACACAATTACTTTAGTGGCAAAGGAAAGTTGTGATTCCTCACATGTATGCCCCATCCCTATCTATTTAGGGAAGTATCAAATGAAAAAATTATAAGGAATAAGTCCTGCGAGCGACCATGAGGCTCTAAATCGATCAGTTATTTGTCGCAGACACTCCACTTCTCATAATAGTGTACTTAATTGAAATAAAGATATAGTGTTGCGCAAATAAAAAATTATTAAATTAATTAATTTGTGCTTAAATTATTAAAAACCCCAAATATTTATATACTATTGGCACTTTAATATTATGTCACATATAAATATTCTGGGTTTTTAATAATTTAAGCACAAATTAATTAATTTAATAATTTTTTATTTGCGCAACACTATATATTTATTTCAATCAAATGAAAAAATTGCCTCTATCTGCACTTTGTAGTACGGAGCTGGAAAAAGGGAAGTTACCCTTTGAAACAAAGTAAGTATTAGTACTACAAGTAATGGAAATCACCCTTTGTAATGCTTTACAGTTATTTAAGCAAATTGTATTAAAAATTAATAAATATAACTAAAAAATCCCATATGTTGAGAACAGAGGTGAAAAACAAATATTAACAGAAGTAATTAGGCATCAAAAGAATATGAACATTCCAAAGGTATAATTTAGTTCAAAGACTGGGTTATACCTAAAGTTTATACAAGGTTTCCAAACAAATGCATACAAGTCTCTTTGCACCTAAAATTTCCCAATAACATTTTTATTTTTCTTTAATGAAGAAAAGTATATTGAATGTACATATGAAAAAAGGGAAGCAAAGGCAAAAAGGGTGAAGAAGAGAAAAAGAAATGTGGAGGGGACTCCAGGAGCTGGGGAGGTAAATGGACAGTGGATTGTGACATGTAGTTAAGTTTAGGCAAATATTGGTACATAAGGCCTCCTGCTGTGATTCATCCAATACATAGAGCAGTTTTAGAGACCCTGTGTTGAATGCAGAACGTTTGATTCTGCAGTGGTGCTAAATTTCTTTAAGTCAAACCAGGTTTAACAAAAGGAATCTGCATTACCTTTTTACTATTGTTAGGTCTTCTAGATATCTTTCATTAACTTATTGAACCAGAATGTTATGGTTAAGTAGTGGTTTCCTACATTAGAGAGAGATATACGTTCTGGGAGCATTGACCAGGTGTATAAGCATCACGTTGTTTTTTTTTTAACAGGAAGAGCAGTAAGGATCTACCCTGTGAATCTCTAGGAGATCTTTTGTCCCTCATTTTCTCATTTTCCCTGAACTCTTAATTTATATTGCTTAAATCTGAAGCACTTCAGATTGTAAAAGAATTTACTATGTGGCTCAAATTAAATTTTTAGCCATTTCATTGTAGGCAAACTATTACTTTTAGTTGCTGAACAGCAATTTAGCACAATGTAAAGAAATACCTTTCTCCTACTTCATACCCAGGGCCTTACAAATTTTGCATAAATTAAAAGTTGGCCATCTAATTGTACAAGATTGTTTCGTGTCTATGTAGTTTGAGGGACTGTCTGATGGATATTAAAGTGTTTGTTTGTAAAGGTTTTTTAGAATAGAATGCATGAAGTTAAAAAAAAAAAAAAACCTATGTGCAGCGCCCCTAATACTTAGCTGAGCCCCATCGCGATCCAGCAATGTGCACGAGAGCCTCGGCTCTCCAGGGATTCTCCCTCCTCATTGGCCAAGACAGCAGCATTTTGGCTCCATTTGCTCCCGCTGCTGTGCCAGGAGAAAAAAGGGGCGGGGCAGAGACACAGCTGTGTAATGAGAATGGACATGCAGAGCTGCGGCTTGGGTGCCCCCATTGCAAGCTGCTTTCTATGGGGGCACTTGGTAGGACGGAGGGACCAGGAGCACCGGTGGGGGACCAGTGAAGAGGAGAATCGGGACTGCTCTGTGCAAAAACACTGCACAGAACCGGTAAGTGTGACAGGTTTGTTATGTAAATAAAAAAAAAAAAGAAGACTTTAATATCACTTCAAATTGAATTGATTTTTTTTAGGCATGCCCTCATACCCCAAAGCAGTTAGTAAATCCAAAGGCTGACATTCAGCCTGTGTCTAAATCATGCGATTCCCGCTAATAGAGTGAATGGCGGAATCTCCACTGCTGACTATTATTGCGCTGCCAAACAGTGCCTGCATCTGATAGAATCAGTCACTGTTTGGCTGATAAACTTTCACTTAGCTCAGTTGATTTTTAATCTGAGTTTTGGAGCTGGGGTGAAGGGACCATGCAGGGGCCACCCAAGGCTCAAATTTCAGAAGATTCAGCAGGCATCAACCAAAACTTGATCCGCCTATGGGGGGCCTTTAAAGGAGATTCTACAATCAGATTGCAGGAATGCCAAAAATGCCAGAAGCACTGTCATGCAACCTTACATAGAAAGAAGAGCAGAGGGTGGATGCCCAAAGCACTGTTATGTACCTTACATAGAAAGAAGAGCAGAGGGTGGATGCCCAAAGCACTGTTATGCAACCTTACTTAGAAAGAAGAGCAGAGGGTGGATGCCCAAAGCACTGTTATGTACCTTACATAGAAAGAAGAGCAGAGGGTGGATGCCCAAAGCACTGTTATGTACCTTACATAGAAAGAAGAGCAGAGGGTGGATGCCCAAAGCACTGTTATGTACCTTACATTGAAAGAAGAGCAGAGGGTGGATGCCCAAAGCACTGTTATGTACCTTACATAGAAAGAAGAGCAGAGGGGGGATGCCCAAAGCACTGTTATGTACCTTACATAGAAAGAAGAGCAGAGGGTGGATGCCCAAAGCACTGTTATGCAACCTTACATAGAAAGAAGAGCAGAGGGTATGCAGCAGAGCTGGGCTGAGTAGCAGTGTAGGTGACGCAAAGAAAGTAACTTTGTACTGGTCAATTGCGTCCCATATCTAAATTTTATGTGGGATGGAAACACAACACCTGTTATTTGTATAATGTGAATATATACTATATATTAAACCCAAAGCCAAAAGTGTAATATATTGCAGCTTACAGATCATTAGATGTGGCGGCTGTATTTGTTTTTTATAGGCTTTTCTCCCTGTGTTTTTAACTGGTGATCTGGCCAGTATCACACCTCCTCTATTATAATGTCCCAACTCTGCATGAACGAGCACAAGGGGCACATTTGGACAGCAGTATTTCTAGTCTGGGGGAGAGTTAGATGTAAAAGAAGATTTAAATACACTAACACATTGAAGCCAAACTCCAGCTTACACTTTAGAAGCAGCTACAGCAACTTTTTCCTTTTGGGATACACTTTTTTCCATAAATAAAAGCTGATCTTTGTATGCACCCCTGCCTGTGCAGAATGTTTTTCTCATCCCGGTAACTCATACATTTGTAAGAGCTTGTTCTTTTTAAAAAACAACAGACTTGCCAGATCACCAGATGAAAATAAAAGACAACGAATGCAGCCATCATATCTAAGACTTAGTAAGCTGCAATATAATAAATGTTTGCTTTTGGGTTCAATAGCGCAGTAATAAACCCCTTGAAGTGTTTACATTTTTTTGTGAATGTCTTAACATTGCTGAGATAAATAAGTTGTGATAATTATATTGGTCCATTTAGAGCAACTTCATAGCAGCCAAAATATACACGTACAACAACGGTACTTAGGATATTATAAAGGTAATACTTACCAATATATTCTATTGCCTCCATAAACCAGGAGCTAATGTCAGCTTTATGGTTGTCTTCCACTGGAATACATTTATACTGGAAATGACCTTCAAAATGGTTTGGACAGTCGGAAGATACGTTCAGTAAGGCTGTGATACCTAAGGCATCCAACATGTCTCGTCGGGCAGCATGATAAGCACTACCGAGGTAAAGGAAGGGAAGGATGTCCACTGGACCTCCCTGTTCCAAAAGGAAATACAAAACAATGGTTTCTTAGCATGGAGGAGGAAACACACTAGATATGCATAAGAATATTTCAACAAAGCTAAACAGACCACCCAAACATAGGTTTCCCCATCGTTAAAAAACATCTAACTTACAACATGCTCTTATCTTGTCAATTTCCTTACTGATACCTACATGTCCATGGAGTATAATCCATTAGTGATATTGGACAGGCCATCTAGTTTTGACATAAGAGCAGTAAAACACAATATTAAGAAAAGGACTCCATGTGCTGATCGTAATCATACGATCTTTTTCACTTAACAGTAAAAAGGGCATATTTTGCTACCTTTAAACACATGAATAATTACATTCTTTTGGACAGACCCCCCCCCCCCATTTCATAACAAGCATGTGATTTTTAATTTTTTTTTTAATATAGGCCTGTACACACCAGTACGGTGTGGTTTAAGCCAACTGCGCTGAACTGTATGCACATCAAAGATGATTCTTTTTTTTTTTTTAAAGCAACCGAAAACGCACAGTTGTGAATGGGGCATATAGGAAAGTAAAAATGCATCTAAACATAAGAACAAAAATTTTGCTGCATTCATTCTCTTTTCTCGGGTTTTGAATACCTTTATTTTCAACTAGTGATCTTGCTAGTAAAATAAATTCTTGTCCTAAGGCTACAATACTCACTCACTTTATTGTATCTAGTAAGGAGCAAGTTGTCACCCTAGAACAGAAAGTATGTTACTGCTACAGAATTCCTCCCTAACATTTAGGGGGGGGGGGGGAGAGTGTTATATAGTTCAGGTTTGTTTGCAGGACAGGCAGCGTGTAGAGGAAGTTAGGTGCTGACTGGCAGGATCAACAAGTATTTCTCAAGAGTACACTTAACTGACCAAAAGAGAGCACATTAAAGTTCATTGTTACGGTTTACATACACTTTAAAGTGTTTGTAAAGCCTCAAGGATTTTACCTTAATGAATTGTATGCATCAAGGTAAAAACTGTGTGCAGCAGCCCCCCCCCCCAATACTTACCTGAGAGCAGCAGCTCTCCCAGGTCTCTTCCTCCTCATTGGCTCCTGCTACTGTGTAAACCACAGCCAATGAGCCAATAAGGAAAGAGCGGGGCGTAGGCTGACCGTGCTCCGTGTGTGAAATGGCACACAGAGCAGCGGCTACACAGCGTGCCTGCTTGGGTACCCCCATTGCAAGCTCCTTGCTATGGGGACACTTGGCAGGAGGGTGGAGCCAGGAGCAATGGTGGGGGACCGGAGAAAAGGAGTATCAGGGCTGCTCTGATTAAATTAAAGGAAAAAATGTCCTTTAATTTCAGAACCTGCTATTACAGAACAAATTGCCTGCTGCATATATACACTGCCATTGCTAAATTTGTATTGTTCATTACATTATTTAAAGCTGAACTCTAGGAATTCAGCAAGTTTGTAAAAAGCACAGGCACACTATGTGTTAAGTCCAACGGAAGTGCGTGTCACCTCCCTGAACTTTTCGCTTTAATTTACATCTGACAGGTTTACTGTGCTCCAGGATGATGGTTTCCAGAGATCCATGCTGGAAACTCTGGGCTCAGCTCCCTCAAGTGCAGAGTTGATGCAGCTGCTATTCCCGCCCCTGCCCTCCTTCTGCCTAATCACACTTTGTGTTATGTGAAATCATTCACAAAATACAAAGGCTTCTGTGAATGGGCAGCAGAAAAGAGGGGTGAGAAGAGCGGCCACTGACAGCTCCAGGTCTTCTGAACAGGTTATCACCCTGGCAGCCAATCGCAGGGTAACAGATATTTGTTGGCAAACCTCCCGCCTAGAGGTTTGATTGCATTTTTTTTTTTTTTCAAATTTTCCCCATTTTTATAATAGAATAATAGAAAACACAGAGCATGATATTTATTAAAACAATATACGAGCCTAATATGTCTTTTAAAGACACAATGGACAGGCAAATTAGTAATTAGATTTAGGATGGCTATACACTGTTCCTGATGAACCCGCTGAAATTCGATCAGTGAGTTGCCTGGTCGGCCTCCTCCAGTCCGACATCCCTTCTACTGAGAAATCTAATGAGTCTGGGGGAAAATTGTCAGCATCCAATTAGATGCAGCTACTGTTCAGGTATTTTGATAGCCAGCCCCAGCGGGAGAGTCATCCACAGGGGCTGTATAGTATGGATGGAAGAATTTGATTTTTTTTGTGTTCAGCCTACAGGCTAAAGGAAAAAATCTATTAGTGTATGGCCAGCTTTACTGTTAAGGTAATTTGTGAATACAAACCCTGCTTCATTTGGTTTGAGCATGAAGCCTTCAATGACTTCTGGTCATGAAAGTGTTAAGCTGTCAAATTCCTCTCATCTCTATTCAGAACCCGTAACCCTTATCCTTTAACGCTTCTGCTAGAAAGCATACAAGCATGTCCTTAGCATAAATAGGTTCAGGAAACATTTTTTGAACAAAACTAAATATATATGGTCCTTTACCTGATCATGAAGTGGTGTTGTACAGGAACTGCAGCCTGTTTCTGTAGGCTCTAAGCTGGTAGGCAGGGAAATACTGTTTATAGATTTTGTCTTTGCACAGAATTCTGGGTACTCCGAGTGAAATCTTTCATAACCTCCTGCAGCGAAAAGAAAAACAAAATGGTGAAAATCCTTTGCAGCTGCAAACCCAAATATAATCTGCTAAGTTTTAATGCATTCTGCAGACAAAAAAAAAAAAAAACAAACGTTATCAAATAATAGTATAGGAATCGCCTTAGCCCTATGCACTTAGGGCTTTGGCACAGGGGCGCTCTAAGATTGTGCAGCATAAAGTCCGGCGTGCAGCCCAGGTGCTGTATACAGCCATCAACAGACATGAATTGCTGTGCACAGGATATGTAGGATATGTATGTTTATACTGTAATATATATACTCACTATATTGTCAAAAGTATTGGGATGTCTGCCTTTACACAAACTTGAATGGCATCCCGGTCTTAAGTCCGTAGGGTTCAATATTGAGTTGGCCCATCCTTTGCAGCTATAACAGCTTCAACTCTTCTGGGAAGGCTGTCCACAAGGTTTAGGAGTGCGTCTATGGAAATGTTTGACCATTCTTCCAGAAGCATATGTGAGGCGTGGCATTGGATGAGAAGGCCTGGCTTGCAGTTTGCGCTCAAATTCATCCCAAAGGTGTTCTATTGGGTTGAGGTCAGGACTCCACCCCAAACTTGCTCATCCATGTCTTTATGGACCTTGCTTTGTGCACTGGTGTGCAGTCATGTTGGAAAAGAAAGGGGCCATCCCCAAACTGTTCCCACAAAGTTGGGAACATGAAATTGTGCAAAATGTCTTGGTATGTTGAAGCCTTAAGAGTTCCCTTCACTGGAACTAAGGGGCTAAGCCCAACTCCTGAAAAACAACCCCACACCATAATCCCCCCTCCATCAAATGATTTGGACCAGTGCACAAAGCAAGGTCCATAAAGACATTGATGAGCGAGTTTGGGGTGGAGAAACTTTACTGGCCTGCACAGAGTCTTGACCTCAACCTGATAGAACATGAGCGCAGATTGCAAGCCAGGCCTTCTCTCTAACATCAGTGCCTGGCCTCACAAATGTGTTTCTGGAAGAATGGTCAAACATTCCCATAGACACACTACTAAACCTTGTGTACAGCCTTCCCAGAAGAGTTGAAGCTGTTATAACTGCAAAGGGTGGGCCAACTCAATACTAAATCCTACGGACTAAGACAGCGATGGCATTAAAGTTCATGTGCGTGTAAAGGCAGGCTTACCAATACATTTTGGTAATATAGTGTGTGTGTGTGTGTGTATATATATATATATATATATATATATATTATATACACACAGTGGGTACAGAAAGTATTCAGACCCCCTTAAATTTTTCACTCTTTGTTATATTGCAGCCATTTGCTAAAATCATTTAAGTTCATTCTTCTTCCTCATGAATGTACACATAGCACCCCATACTGACAGAAAAACACAGAATTGTTGACATTGTTGCAGATTTATTAAAAAAGAAAAACTGAAATATCACATGGTCCTAAGTATTCAGACCCTTTGTTCAGTATTTAGTAGAAGCCCACTTTTGATCAAATACAGCCAGGAGTCTTTTTGGGAAAGATGCAACAAGTCTTTCACACCTGGATTTGGGGATCCTCTGCCATTCCTCCTTGCAGATCCTCTCCAGTTCTGTCAGGTTGGATGGTAAACGTTGGTGGACAGCCATTTTTAGGTCTCTCCAGAGATGCTCAATTGGGTTTAAGTCAGGGCTCTGGCTGGGCCATTTAAGAATAGTCACGGAGTTGTTGTGAAGCCACTCCTTCGTTATTTTAGCTGTGTGCTTAGGGTCATTGTCTTGTTGGAAGGTAAACCTTCGGCCCAGTCTGAGGTCCAGAGCACTCTGGAGAAGGTTTTTGTCCAGGATATCCCTGTACTTGGCCGCATTCATCTTTCCCTCGATTGCAACCAGTCGTCCTGTCCCTGCAGCTGAAAAACACCCCCACAGCATGATGCTGCCACGACCATGCTTCACTGTTGGGACTGTATTGGACAGGTGATGAGCAGTGCCTGGTTTTCTCCACACATACTGCTTAGAATTAAGGCCAAAAAGTTCTATTTTGGTCTCATCAGACCAGAGAATCTTATTTCTCACCATCTTGGAGTCCTTCAGGTGTTTTTTAGCAAACTCCATGCGGGCTTTCATGTGTCTTACACTGAGGAGAGGCTTCCATCAGGCCACTCTGCCATAAAGCCCCGACTGGTGGAGGGCTGCAGTGATGGTTGACTTTCTACAACTTTCTCCCATCTCCTGACTGCATCTCTGGAGCTCAGCCACAGTGATCTTTGGGTTCTTCTTTACCTCTCTCACCAAGGCTCTTTTCCCCCGATAGCTCAGTTTGGCCGGACGGACAGCTCTAGGAAGGGTTCTGGTCGTCCCAAACATCTTCCATTTGAGGATTATGGAGGCCACTGTGCTCTTAGGAACCTTAAGTGCAGCAGAAATCTTTTGGTAACCTTGGCCAGATCTGTGCCTTGCCACAATTCTGTCTCTGAGCTCTTCAGGCAGTTCCTTTGACCTCATGATTCTCATTTGCTCTGACATGCATTGTGATCTGGAAGGTCTTATATAGACAGGTGTGTGGCTTTCCTAATCAAGTCCAATCAGTATAATCAAACACAGCTGGACTCAAATGAAGGTGTAGAACCATCTCAAGGATGATCAGAAGAAATGGAAAGCACCTGAGTTAAATATATGAGTGTCACAGCAAAGGGTCTGAATACTTAGGACCATGTGATATTTCAGTTTTTCATTTTTAATAAATCTGCAACAATGTCAACAATTCTGTGTTTTTCTGTCAGTATGGGGTGCTATGTGTACATTCATGAGGAAGAAGAATGAACTTAAATGATTTTAGCAAATGGCTGCAATATAACAAAGAGTGAAAAATTTAAGGGGGTCTGAATACTTTCCGTACCCACTGTATATACATATATATATACATACAATAAAAAAAAATAATAATATATATATATATATATATATATATATATATATATATATATACACATATACACATACACACACACACATTATTTATTCATTTTTTTTGCATATATACAAAATATCCTACAACATTGGCACAGCGTTTGAGTGTATTACAAAAATAGATCATTTTCTATTTTCAGAATACACCCATACACCATACAAGCGAGTATGGATGTACTGGTTAATGGGCAGCTGTATGTCGCACCTGGGTTTCCCAGGCAGGGGAGATACGTGTTTATGTAGCACATTTGTGAGAGCTCCTATATTATCAATTTCACATTAGCTACAGTGTTATTCCAGACCTATTGATACTCAGAAATTCACATTTTACATGCAAATGTATAAAAGGTGATAATAAATATTTATAATATATATATCTATAAAACACCAGTAAAATATAGTGATTTAATGGGGCACTGCTATTTGCACTCTCAATTACCCTTTCTCATTGCATTTTCAAGTATAGTGCAGGATAAGTGTATCGGTCAGGGAACCAGTACATTATTTTATTTTTTTTAGGAGGAGAGGTCAGCAGTGGCAGCCTCCACACTTCGTACGAACCCTCTAACCCCACACATGCAACAGTCTAGGTTCTTTCATCATGCACATTACAATTTTTTTTTAAAATAAGCTTAACTCCACAAACAACCTTTTTCGTAATGTTTTCCATGGTTTGATTACTAATTGCTATATTTGCAAACATTATCTTGAAAAGCAGACATTGTCAAGCTCTCTGAGAGCTGTTATTTACACTACAGCTGTCTGAAAGAGGAACGCTGGCCTAATTAAAAAGAAAGACACTGTAGATGCAATCCAAATCTTTAAAATCTCGTAAAAGCCTTTTTGTGTTCATGTAATTTTAAACATTATTTTCTTTTTTTAAACTACAACTTTCATTAAAAGAATGAATACCTGGCGATCCCACCATGAAGGCATTTTCTGCTAATGGGGGGGGGGGGGGGGGGTGGCACCAACCCGTCACTGCTCCAGCAATGTCACCCTGTTGTATGTGCTTCAGTTGGGGACTATAAGGAGCAGTGGTGCCAACGCACATAGGACAGGCAGGCATGAGCTGCTACTGTCACTAACAGTAAGCCATTCTAGATCAAGGATATAGACTGAATTGGCAGGGAGAGGCTGTAGGGAAACAGAGATGCAACAAGGGATAAAAATAGGAAAATAAAAATAGGAGCCATTTATATTACAGCGCTTTATCAAACTAAATGCCATACAATCAGGGTTTACGTTCTCTTTAGAATGGGAAGCTAAAAATCACTAAATATATACAGTTAACAGTTTTACTTTCTTGCAATAGGAAAGATAGAAGATGCATTTTTGGCGCCCCATAACCAGGTCATGTGACACGTTTCCACACTTGAATTCTCCCCCCATTTAATTAAATAAATGTGACTTTGCTTTGTTCCAAAATAAGTGAAGTGCTTCATTACTACATTTTCTGCTGGAAAAACGCTCCAAGAAACTCCTAGACACTGAAGCTCAAAAAAACGCTAATAGCCTAAAGTAGGGTGCATGAACACATAGGATAACACTATTTAGCTTCTCCAGAAATTCCCTTTTTCTCCAGGAAACCCCTTCTGCCCACTTTAAAAAAATGTTTAGGTTTGGCCTACTCCCCACTGCCATTCTTGCCTCTTAGGATACCCCTATCCTGTATCCCAGGAGGCTGCAGCAGCAGGGACACATGGTGGTTGGTGGGCAGAGTTAGCTGTGGGTTATCAAGGGGGTGGTTGCCTGAACACAGAAAAGACAGCCATTTCTCAATGAGGTCAGAGAAGATGCCAGTGGGTGACCCAGGCTGGTGGATCACAGCAGGACACCGCTGGATTTGCTTGGTAGTTGAGTATTTGATTCAAGAACAATACTGAATAACAGGTAATGAGGGATAGAGGAGAACTTACTCTTTAAGTCTCTATGCACAATAGCATCTTTTTTAAGCTAAAAAAGCTGGGGGAAAAAAACGCTGGTAATAGCTTTTTATAGTAGCATTTTAGGAGCGTTAGGGTTTTATTAGAATTTTTGCCGTTCCTTTAAAAAAAGAGAAAAAAAGCTCAAAAACGCAGTTAGTAGCATTTAGATGTCATCTTCACCGCCGGTGCAACGAGCAGTGTCACAGACGTGGACGGCGGGGGAAGCCAGCGGGAGCCGGAGGATCGGGATCAGCACACGCACCAGGCACTTCAGCGGAGGATGGGAACCAGAGCAGTGCGGCAATGGGTCGGAGGTCAGGTAAGTGACAACACTACACCGTTCGGGAAGAGGGGTGAAGAATCAGTCGCTCGGCTGACAGAGTGTCTCTGATGAGACGGGGTAAACTACTGAGGTATTCCCCATTGAAGGAACCCAGACACACACTCTGCATAGTCCCCAAGAATCGGTGATAGACTCTAAACCACCTGACACCCCACCATCAGTGCCGCAAACACAAAAATATAAAAGGAGACATCCATATGCTCTGCAACCTCCAAAACAACCAGTTCACAAAGGACATATTTAACACCAAAATGAACCATCCCCAACCAATGAACCGCTGAAACCTGATACTCCATTTACACTATAAGAGGGAAGGAGTCTGAAATCACGGCGATTGCGGACCTGATCACAAGTCACAGTACAGACTCGGAATAAAAAGGAAAATATACTACCATACCCTCGGATTGTGTAAATGATGCCAATTGGAGGAGAAATTATCTCAGCTACCCACCACTGAAAACTCCCACTCACTCTGCTCTATTAAGCAAAAAACGATTGACTATAAAATTTTTTATTTTTTTTTCCCCCCACAAGTCCACAGACACACATCGCAGGAAGGATACAGAAACGGTGTACACCGCTAGAAATTACACTGATTAATAATAGCCCAGTGATGTCATTTATTATGCACCGGCCGGTACCCTGTTAATTTTTTAATATATTATGTTGTATGTCTTGTTTTTTGTGTTTATACTGGTCACATACAATACGGCAAAGCAAATATCTGTACGGTGTTGTACTTACATAATATTATTCACAAATAAATTGATATGATTTACATTTCACTTCTGAATCCCTAAATTTTTGTACTGACCATCTAAAAATCCTTAGTTCTGACTCCTGAACAGAACACCTTTTTCTAGGTCAGACAAGTATTATTCAAATACAGGGACCTACAATAGCAATCTATAACCTTATGCTCCTTACCCTCACCTTATACGTAGTAGCATTTAGGAGCATTTCTACTGGAAAAAAACACTCCAAGAAACTCTACAAAACAACTGTTTTTTTCTGCTCTTAGACACTGAAGCTCAAAAACACTAATAGCTTAAAGTAGGGTGCATGGACACATAGGAAAACACTACTTAGCTTCTAGGAGCAGAAAAAAAATGTTAATAACCGCTTCTAGGAGCTTAAAAATGGAGCCCAAGTACATACTACTTGACCTCCGGAAGATTTACTATAGTGACCAGGCCATATTTTGCTTTACATCACTGCTTTACTTTAACTGAGACAATTGTGCTGTCATGCAACGCTGTACATTAATGAAATATATGTCCTTTTTTCCGCACAAGTAGAGCTTTCTCTTGATGGTATGTGATCACCACTTGGTTTTTATTTTTGCGCTATAAATAAAAAAAGACTGAAAATGTAAAAAAAAGAAAAAAAAAAAAAAACTTCCTGTTATAAAACATATCAAATAAAGCCCAAAAAACTGACATTTAGAACCTTGCGGACTTCACATACTAAATAAAAAATTAAAAAATGGAATTTCTTCATAAATTTAGGCCAATATGTATTCAGCTACATATTTTTGGTAAAAAAAAACAAAATCCCAAAATGCATATATTGATTGGTTTGTGCAAAAGTTATAGCATCTACTATGGTATATACTGAATTTTTTATTTGATTTTTTCTTTACTAGTAATAGCGGGGGTCAGCGACTTAAAGCGGGATTGTGATATTACGGCGGACAATCGAACACTGACACTTTGTGGGATCCCCTGACACTAATATAGTGATCAGTGCTAAAAATATGCAGCCACTGTAGTAATTACATTTGGGAAGGGGTTAAACTTTAGGGGCAATCAAAGGGTAAATGTGTGCCTAACCAGTGTTTTTGTGTTTACTATGTAGTGCTTTTACTAAATAATGTGCTGGATTTTATCCCCTGCTTTGCATGTCATGCCCTTGCTTTGCTTGGGTACATAGGCAGTACTCTGTTCTGACTGTCTTCTTGCCAATCAGCAGGTGCCGGTGGTCATGCATTGGCTGGAACCCGCTGATTGGCTTCTGCTTTGACTAATCACAGCAGAAGCAGCACGCCCCTACTAGGTACGTGACTTGTGGTTTAAAAAATAAAAGCATTGTTTATCACACATGTCTTAACTTTGTAATTTAGTGTGTATTTATATAGCGCTCTCTCTCTCTCTCTATATATATATATATATATATATATATATATATATATATATATATATATATACACATACACACACACACACATATATATAATTATATATATATATATATATATATATATATATACACCTCTCTCTCTATATATATATTTATCTCGACAGATAGATCTAGATAGATAGATCTATTTCAATACAAATACTATTGGGGTGATTTACTAAAGGCAATCTGGCTGTTACCTTTGCAAGGGAAGTTGCATTCTGCAAGGACATTTTCCCTAGAGCTTAGTGAATGTGGTGCAATGTCACTTGTGAATGTGGTGCAATGTATCCCCTGGATACCCAATCACGTGCAAGGAAAATAAAAAAGCAGCATTTTTGTCTGCACATGATTGGATGATAGAAGTCAGCAGAGCTTCACCTCATTTACTGAGCTCTGGGGGTAATTCCCTTGCAAAGTGCATTTTCCTTGTGAAGAAACCAGTCTATTTTCCTTTAGTAAATCCACCCCCATGACTCTAAGGCAGGCCCTGTACACCTCCAATGAACATATGATAAAGCTCTAAGCACTCTGTAATCCAATGTATTTTCTTTTGTTTCTGCTCGATGTTTGAGCCAAGCTGCAACAATATTAGCCCAGGAGAAGTGCCTTCACATTTTTGAATGGAACCATGAGAAAAATCTGAGTGGGAGGCAGGATTAACACCTTAGCTACAACTGGAAACACAAGCTCAGGAAGGAAGCAGAGCAGCTGCCCCGCTTTAATTTCCCTAGGGTTGCTCAGAAATTTCTGAATGGGCCCACGTTGCAACAGCATCCAAGGACAGGCTTCCCGTGTTCATTAATTATCGTCATCGCAGGGATTGAAGAGAGGAGCCGCGCTGCCTATACGATGGTATCACTGCAATGATTCATATTTTCACGCACAGCTTTGCCACCGTTTTAAAATATACCAATCACATAGGCCAGTTTCTATGGCAGCATATCTGTTGTATCACAATGTACGCTCCATGAAAATGGAATAAAAGGAAGATGGATGTCTGGCAAAAAAAAAAAAAACATGGTATTTCTCTCAAACATTCGGTCATTCCAATACTTTTACATGTATTTTTATTACCTTGGCACTGCAGTGCGTTAGGCCTTGTGGTCCTTTAAATTACACAAAAAAATGGTCTGTGAATAGCAATGGTAACAGTCTATAATTATGAGCAGCAGCAAGGCAAGACCGGGCAGAGCAGGTTTGCTTGCTAGAGTTGCTAGGTCAGACATTTAAAACCAGACACATTAAATATTCATGCTCCAAGGTTGTTTTACAATTAGTCCTCCATGCTGGCTACTATTCTACTTGCTGCTATGTTGGGATGTATCGGAAGCGGGCAGCATGTGATTTTATGGATGTCCATTTTTAATTAGCTGACCTGGCAACCAACGCTAATTCCAGACTGAAAAGTAAGGCGTCTGTCTCTGGTTATCTTTAGTGCAAATAAATATACTAATAATGATATGATAAAAATATGAACTGTAACAATCCCATCTGCCATAACCAAAGATGCAGTTCAATGTGAAGAATACCTTAATAAAACAAGTGCAATCATATAAATGAAAATACAGAAAAAGTGCAATTTGATTCATTTTAAAAATATTTTTTGCAGCTTGACAAAATAAGGAACCACATTTTATATTTTTGACAACGTTACCCTCTAGTCAGATTTTAGGAAATTTAGATGGTTTAGCTTTGCTACACAGCATGGCAGCGCTAAACAGGAACAGGCAGATGTACAATAACATCAGTGCTTTATTCATGCCTTCCTCTGTGCCAATATAAAACATGCCCCAGACCGCTTCCAAAGCTTGTGTGCTTTAAATCGTAAGTGAAGCCAATTTTTTTTTTTTTTTTCTAGTTGGTGATAGAGTGGCAAAGGATTAGAACCGCTGTTGCTTTTTTACTGGTCTCTGGGGCTCCATTGGAGAGATTTACTCTTTGTAGTGTAAGGGCACAGATTTGTCTGCAGTAGTTCCCCTTTCTGCACAAGATGGCGGTAGAGGGCCATTTGGATTACTAGGCAGTGCAGGTTCCACAGGAGCCGCTAGAGGTCCCCATATGTAAGATACCATTGGTAGGTTGGGGGAACATGGAGTTAATGCCAGCCCTGCCCCTGCAAGCAGTGGGGTACCTTGGGTAGAGGGCTAGCGTATATTGGTGGGGAGCCACCAGGGTTTTATCATGGAAAGCATCTGAGGACCAGTCTACAATAAGATTTAGACAGCAAGGCTCCACCTTTCCCCTTCCTCTTAGGGGTTGAGAAACCGGAAAGGAAAGGTAAGGATTTTTAAGATTACTTGCATCCTCTGTCTAAGGATGCAGGACTCTGGTAAGGGGCTCCTCCTTGACTCTTTCGTCTAAACTATCTATCGACTGTTGGTAACTAAGCCCCTTCTTGGGTCCAGAATGACCACGTGGGTCCATATGGATTTGATGGACTGTTCAGTAAAGCATTGAAAAAGGCCTTCTACTTCTGGACTCGTTCTTCCCGGTAATCTTATTTGATTGTTGGTATTTGGGTTTGTCCCAAAGCTCTGCTCTCTACAGTGCAGCACAGTAATGATGCTACTGCTACTTTTACAAATAATTTTTTTTTATGATATGCAATGGCATTCCGTGCACACACTGCATATTTATATGCTTTATATGCTTTGTGGCTATCAAAAATATATGCAAATAGAAGTTTGTGTCCAGACTTCAGCTTTAAATGCCCACTCTAACCGGCACACACAATCTCCATTTTCTGTATCCAGGAGTCAGCATATAAATTTCTCCTCAAGTGGTACAAGACTCCATCTCATTTAGTACAGATGTTTCCCACCAATGATGCCCGTTGTTGGAGAGGGTGTGACCAACTTGGCACATTTCTCCACCTTTGATGGTCCTGTCCCAAAATTAGTCTTAGATTTCAAGAAAATGACCCTTCGACCACTATAAAGTTCTCCCTTTTAATTTCTTTTTCATGGGGTACCCTCCTCAATGAAACAAGAGAAACTTTACTCCCCATCTCGTAAATGCAGGCAAATCCTTAATCCCTAGGTTCTGGAAACAGAAAACCTGCCCTAAACTTTCAGATGGGATAATGGAGGTAGATACTATTATGGAGGTAGAACATTGAGAATACATGGTCAACAACAAACAATAGAAATTTAAAGACATGTGGACGAGCTGGATGTACTATTCTGCTGAGATCCCAGGTGATTGATCATTTCCCTATGTATTTTTTGGGCAGCTTGATAAATGGTAATACTCAATCCTCTTTTTTTTTTCCCTACCCAGGTATTATTTGGATAGGATGTTTTCTCTTTTTTTTTTTCCCTTTTTTTTCTTAGGCTGTTTTTATTGCTTAATTATTTATAGAGTAATGTACTTCACCAATTATACATTTTATGAGGCTTGTCCAGAGATGTTGATAATATCTTGCCAAATACCTAGATTATACCTGGACCTTGCTTATTTTGCTGTTAACATTTTGGTTTTGTGAGATCTGCTGTAGAATTTCAGGACTTGATATCAGCCTCTTATTGATTTCCTATTGTGGTATTTTTTGTATTGTCTTTAAACTTTAATAAAGTTTAATTACCGTATTTTTCACCGTATAAGACACACTTTTTCTTCCCCAAAACTGGGGGGGGAAAGTTGGTGCGTCTTATACAACAAATACACATTTTGCCTGCATTAAAACTGCCCCTAACTTTGTGTGGTGCTTGCTCGCATGTACTGCGGGCTGTGGAGACTTCTCTGACCCTCCCTGCATGGCCAGGCTGTGTGTGTTCGGGCTTCCCTCTCCCTCCTATAGCGCGCCTTGTCCCCCCCTCCCGACAGTCTAACCACGTGCTGCCCGGGCACCATGTCAACGCTCTGCTGAGCTTAACGGTACCTTTCCCTCCATCAGTGCGGGCTGTGCCTCCTCCTGTCTCCCCGGGCAGTCTCACTCCTTGCTGGGCAGTGTGGGCACAATCGCACCGCTTCTGTGCATATCTCCCGGGCACTATATCAATCTATGCTGCCCTGAAATGTCCGCACGTCTGCCCCTCCTGCTTCATACATTCCGCCTCCTCCGGCCAATGTTTACTGTGTGCTGTCCATGCTCTGCTCCGCCCCGCTCCTACTTGATTTGATGCCCGTGTTACTTTCACTGTTTACTGACTTTACTGACTGTTAATGAGAGTAAAGAGAGTTCTTAATATGTTGCATGGTTGACATAAAATTTTTCTGCTGTTAACTTTATACAGTTGATATAAAATATTTTACTACAGTATTTGGTTCAGAATCTTTTTTTTCTAGATTTTCCTCCTTTAAAATTGGGTGCGTCTTATATTCCCGGAGCATCTTATACGGCGAAAAATACAGTATATAAAAAATGCCATCTTTACCCAAAACTAATATTTTTGAGCTCTGTGGGTTCTAGCAAGATTAACTGCATACTAGCTTGTTAAATCCCTAGGAGACTTCAGCGGTTGGAATTCCCAGCTCTGCCAGACTGAAGGGGCCATTTTACAATAATGATCAGTCATTTTACAAATGATCGATCATGATCTGTCAAGTTATGAGAGTATGACACTTTCCTTATGTCCTTATGGGTGGGGAGACAGACTATAATTTGTAAATACTAGTAGCAAGTATTAGTCTGTTGAGTAACTTCCAAAAGAATTCGGATATGGCATAGAAGGTCCGTTCATTTTTTTCACATTTTAGATATGTTGTAGGTATGGTTCCAAGTAGGCACTTTGGGGTTGATTTACTAAAACCAGAGAGTGCAAAATCTGATGTAGCTATGCATGGTAGCCAATCAGCTTCTAACTTCAGCTTGTTCAATTAAGCTTTGACAAAATAAATGGAAGCTGTTTGACTACCATGCACAGGTGCACCAGATTTTGCGCTCTCCTGTTTCAGTAAATCAACCCTTTTGTGTATTAGATGCATTTTACATTCATTACCATTGAGCCCTATGTAATCTGTGTTTTGTTGGAAAGCACAACAAAGATGTAGCAAGCAGATTTTACAATGCATAACTCCAGAAAAGCATATCCAATGATGTCTTCACAGTCTAGACTTTATGTGCTTTTGCTACTAAGGACAACATGTATGTTTTTTAATAAACTTGGTAATTAGTAAAGTGGAAAGTACAATAAACCACAGCAACCATCTAGAATTCATCCTGTTAGGACAGACTATTATATGGTGGTTGAGACCGGTCCAGCATGCACCTTTGTTTTTTAAATTGAATACATGATTATTTAATAAACTGCATGCAGAAAAACCGTATCAAGCCAGGCCAACACAAGATGGTTGGTACTGGCCCATCAGGTTGATTCTTGCACTGCTAAATCAAATAAGTTTTACAGTGTTCAGAACAGCTTTGAAAATAAAGGAATAACAAATCAGTGAATCCACTGAATTCAACCAAATATAGCTCACCTATCACAAAAATGTTCTCATTTTATTTAATATTTTATAGGTTGCCAAAAAGGCCAGCACTAGACCTATTTTACCATAGAATTAACTTTTTATCCACAGAAGGAAAAATATAAAATATCTGTGAGTTTTACTCCAATGCTACTTTTATGCAAACACCAGAATCTTGCCAAAAAATTATATATTTTACATTAGAAGGTTGCCGTAAAATAGCAACGTGACAAGTAGTGGGGTGGTAAAGCCAAAAGTAAAAGTGTACCTATCCATTTAGATGACCATTCCTTCCTCTTTACCATCCCATGATATACTGTGCACAAAACATAAAAAAATAGTTTCATTAGTGTGACAATAAAATGGTTTACATGTGCAGAAACAGCCGGATTCATAAAAAAAAAAAAAAAAATGAAAAAAAGAAAATGACCTCAAAGTGGAGAAGTTGCCCATAGTGACCAATCAGAATTCTTGTTAAAGCGTAGGTTTACAGTTGATTTACCGCAAGGAGAAAAGAAAAAAAAAAAGTCACCTTTGCGGTGATTTGTTACTGCACAGGGTAGAGTTTGGTCTCCTTCAAGATGGCTGCTAGAGTATGCAGGAAATCATGACAATATTAGAGAAATGTTGTTGGGATGTCCCACATAACCACAAAGCAGAACTGGCTAAATTGTGGTATAGGGTACTCTTACAGTGGCCTTTGTCCTACATTTTAAAAATCCAGGAACTGATCAACTGTCCTGGTTATCATTTGGTTCCAGCCCTACCATACTTTTATGCACCCACTGAAACCCATTGAGCTTTGGCTTAGAGGAGCTACTACTACAGCACAGTCTGGGGCTAAGTTGGCCAAAAGAAATATATGTTTTTCTTTGTTTAAGAAACACATGCAGTAACTTTAACGCAGATATTAATTGTGTTTTAATGTAAAATAAATCTTGCTACTTACTAATTAAATTATATATTTACTGCATATGATAAGATACGAGTCTTATTTGCTTGCCACAACCGTTTCCTGATGTAGTAGTGTTGTGCAAAAGATGTGACTTCCTTTTTCCTCTCTATTAACATAATCATTTGACTCAGCATGACTTAAAACAATAAACTATGTGTGGTGTATTCTTTATCACTTTTAGCCCCAGGTCTAATCATTCCATACATATATACAGACAGAATTTAAAGCTGCGTATACAGGCATCATTTTCTTTTTGTACAGCCGAAAAGCTGGACAAAAAAAAAACAGACTCCCTACACAAGCGAGGTGGATGGAGGAATCTTCCCAATTGTGCTATTGTATTAGCAGGAATCCTCTACTGTCAGAATACACTGATCAGTGCTGCAGCTGATTGGCTGCAGCAGCCGATTAAAAGAAAGTTTTCCAGCAGTACTGATCAAATTCTATCGGACAGGTAGGGCCATACTCAAATCGAAATTCAGCCGCTACCTGTTGAACTGGCTGAATTTCGATAGGTGTGCACCCAGTTTAAAGGCTACGAATCTGGGATTGAAAGACTATATCTTAAAAAGTCACACCAAAACGGTTAGGCAAAATGTACAGTGCTCGCTAAAATCGCATCATAGCTTCTTTTTAAAACAGGCGGTATTTAGGCTTCATTATTTTAGACATTAAAAAAAATGAGAGGTTTGGACCTCATTTAAGAAATCAATGTTATGCTATGAAGAAATGCATGAAGCATACAAAAGCATCACAAAACAAAAGCCAAAATGATACATTGGTTGCACTGTTTTATATCAAGTATACCACATAGTAACAGACAGTTAGGATAATTTAGCAGCTCTGTAGGCTGATTTGAAAGCAACCTACATTCATTAGTTAAAATGGTTGAAAAGTCAGAGTAGTATCTTGATATAACAGAGGGGCTGGCAATAATCCTACTCTGACTTTACTGCCAGCTACCAATAGTGGCAGGAGGGGAGGGGGTTGAGAAGATCGCTCATACACACACAGGAGCTGACAGGCAGGGAGGGAGGGGGAGAGAGGAGAGACCATAGGATGACGGAGGCACATAAACTGAACATGGTATCATGGATCAGCAGCCATAATTACCGTGGTCAGTTTACATAGGTGGACACAGGAACAGGCAGGATCAACCAGGTGTTTTACAGCATTGAAACGGACAGATTAGACAGCACAAGCACTATGCTGTTTAACCTGCTTTAAAGCAACAGGATCTCTCTTTTGGGTGGGGGTTACAACCTCTTTAAACATTTGTTGTTTTTAATTACAACCAATGTTTTTTCTACTTCCTGGGTTAGTGAAGCACTGTACTGCTGATCTGATCCCAGGGGAAAGGGAAAGACCCCCCCCCCTACCCCTACTTCCAATATGATGTGCACTGTCACATACCAGGAGGCAGTCCCAGAATTCCAGCAAGAGAAGGGAGAGGAATGTATCTGCCCTAAGTAAAAATGGCCACTGTAGCAAGAAGGGGGAGGAAAAGAAGAAATAAGGTATGCAAAGAATTAAAAAATGCAATTACCTATTATTCTTGCTCTTCCCCTTCAGTGTTCTATGCTAGCATAAAAATAGCCAAACTCTTTTTCAAAAGCATCTTCACACAGACTTGTAGTGTTGAAGAAGAGAGTAGGTGGGTTTCTCCAGGTCTGTAAAGCAGCCCCATAATTGACTTGATTTTCTTTCCTTCCACCACGGGAAATCCCTCCTATAGTACTATTGGGTTCTGCCAGCAGGGGGGGCATGGGGAGCTTTCCCAGCCAGCACAACACAATAATTACCTCTGGCGGCTATAGCCACTGGCAGTAATCATGTGTAACAAATCTGACAAGCTGGTTGTATCCAAGACGATCGATAGATCACCTTGGGTACAACCAGCCTGTCCATACATGGATCGAATTTGATCTCTGTATAGCCAGCTTAAGATTACAGTGCACTGGGCAGTATGGTCAGGATCTGCTGTCTATATGGTACAGATATATTTAGACACACTGTGCAATCGCTATAACAGGAAGGCTGGGGTAAGACTACAATATTGATGTATGTTAGTAAAATGTCAAACTGACTGAACACCTATTTGGGCTTGTTAATACACACAGCTGGTGGGATTGGGGGGGGGGTTAAAAATAGATGATTATGCTGCAGTTTTACTGCCTCCTGACTGCTCCCCCTAACCTAACATAGCGCCCAGAAGAGGGTGTTGTACAAATGCTGCAACAAAAAAGTATTCCTCCTTTTGTACTGGTAAACGGGCCTGTGCCTCAACCGCGTGCAATGCACAAAGATGTGGCGCGATTGTGCTTTTTAGGGTTAAAATAGGCAGCGAGGAGGTGACACATTGCCTCCCAGCCGCCTGTCAACTGCCATTTGAAAAGCAATCCACCACGGTGTGAACAAGCCCTTTCTGTGACTTTACCTCGGCTTTAATATATCTTCTATATTTACAGTGCTGCACTAAGAATAGAATGTTCTACTCCCACGCCAAAGAAGAAAACCTTTTACAATTTCCATCAATCATGTTTTTATAATCAATATCCGCTTAATATGTATGAAATGCCACAGCTATTACTATCCCTAATCTGCATGTGTCCAATGAATGCTGTATACTAGAAATATTGTGCACGGTTAGCATGCTCTGTGTCAGTAAATGGAATGTTAAATTTCTTAATGATGCCATCAATGGTGGAGCTTTACAAGACCCGGAGCACACAGAATCTGGTACAGCTGTGCATAGCAACCAATCGGCTTCTAACTGTAGCTTGTTCAATTAAGCTTTGACAATCAGTCCTGATTCAAACGGATGCGTATTCCGCACCACATCCAAATCGCACCCCATTCATGCAAACCACTGCGGTTGTGTGTGTTACGTTAACGACACCCCGAAAATATTTTTTACTGAGGATTCCGTGCAATCTGAGCCATACAGAATAATGGCTCAAATCACACTGCTCAAGAATCACATATAATTTGAACAGGAATGTGGTGCAATTCCTGTTCAAGATTGCATGCGGTACCCGCCCCACATAGTGTAAACCCGCACTAAGCCCTCGTTCACACTGAGGGTGGGTTTGAAATCTTTGGGTTCTTCAATCCTGCACGTCAGTGTGAGTTCGGAGGCGATTTGACAAACATCTGTGCGGGTTCCTGCACAGATGTCTTTTGAAATTGCCCCCGAAGTTGGCAAAAGGAGTGCGGAAACTACATTTGGGAATCGGTGTGGTGTCACACTGATTCGGGCTGTGCCGTTGCGGGCAATATGCTCCGACTGACATGTCAAATCGGCCTTATGTGTACGGGGGGCTAAAACCTAGAAGGTGATTGGTTACTACGAACAGCTGCACCGGATGTACCAGTTTTAGGAAAATTTCCCCCAATATTCCTTCCTGCCTAGAAAACAGTAGGTTCATATACATGTCCTCCGAGTCTTACTGTATTATTTTAATTGCACTGTCTGCTCTTATGTTGTAAAGCGCTAAACATACAGTTGGCGCTATATAAATCCTGTATATTAATAATAATAATAATAATATCAAATGGCTGAATATTGGACTATGCTGTGCCAAATATGATATGCAGTAATTGTATTATAGTCAGTTATATGTTGTATCCGGTCACATTTTCTTTTTTTTTTTTACTGCTGTTCCCAGGTAATAGGTCCTTTTTCAAAATGAAAGAAACGCATCGAATGTGGTAAGAAGGGGAAGACTGAAAAGGAAATGGAAGTCTGTAGGGTTAGAAATGTGAATGAAACATTAGAGCTACTAACATGATGACTAATCTAGCCCAACATGTTTGTCTTAAAAAACAATACCCTTAGTATGCTCATGTCATGAACAGTTATAAAAAAAAAATTAAAAAAAAAATGTATGTATGTATAAATGTATTATATATATATATAAAAAAATTATATATATATATATATATATATATATATATATTTTTTTTTTTTTATATATAATATATACATATTTTTTTTTTGTGCTGCCGTGCAGACTTTCAGTCTATCCTGCTTTTACAGGAAATATATATATATTAGAATAATAAATTATTATATAATACTATTATAAAATAATAATATTATTGTATAATAATAATAATAATAATATTATTATTATAATAATATAATAAAAATACACACATAAAAAAAAATATATATATATATTTTTTTTTAATGTGTGTATTTTTATTATAATAATATTATTATTATACAATAATATTATATAATAATAATTTATTATTCTAATATATATATATATATATATATATATATATATATATATATATATATTAGAATAATAAATTATTATTATATAATATTATTGTATAATAATAATATTATTATTATTATAATAAAAATACACACATTCAAAAAAATATATATATATATATATTTTTTTTATGTGTGTATTTTATTATATTATTATAATAATAATATTATTATTATTATACAATAATATTATTATTTTATAATAATATTATATAATAATTTATTATTCTAATATATATATATATATATATATTTCCTGTAAAAGCAGGATAGACTGAAAGTCTGCACGGCAGCACAAAAAAAAAGAAAAAAAAAACTGAATCAAAGTGCTGTTACCTATATAAACCAAAAGCATTAGTAGATCAGACTATTGTATTATATAAGATGTTATTGTGTACACCTTCCCTTTGTATCCCATTCTCACTACTCAATGTGCACCATGCTTAGTGAATAGGCTTAGAAGAGCTAGCACATATTTTATTTTGATGGCACCAGCCTCTGAAGTCTGCCCTGCATTCTCTTTGTTTGTAACACATGTAGGAAGAAAAACTGATATTCTGGCCATGCCATATTTATTAACCCACGTCAGTCTTTGCATAATTACGCACAAATGAAACAGAGTACCATAGTTGTTGATATTGAAGTTTCATTGATTAAGAAAAAGGTAATAATTCTGGTCTTTTTTCATTGGATAATAACAGGGTGGGCTGAGTGAGTGGGGTGGGGGGGATTGAGATCTGTTCACACACTCACAGACAACAAAGGCTTAGAAACGACAAGAATGTATGCTAAATATTCAGCAGGAAAAAAGAAATAACCGAAAAAAGTCAGCAAAGGCAGGATTCCTAAAATGAATGCATTGCAAGTAAAAAGGTCTTGTGATCAGCGGGCTCTTCCGTTGTAGAAAATCATGAATGGGCATAGCTGGATATCAATGAGAAACCGTGAATGGAAGGGCAGGTTTACAGACAGCAATGAATTAAATATAAACACGGTTGGATCCATCACGTATCAATAGAAATTCACATTCTCGGATTTCACAGGAGCACTGCCTCTAACAAGTATTAAACACAATAACATCTAAATGTAGTAAATGTATTTACTAAATAGATTTGGTTTTAAAAATGTCTGCAGCTAGCAGTTCACGCTGTTTAACCGATACATGATATAGTGAGAGACAAAGCAGATTTGTAAGGCTGTCCACTGTACAGGTAATACTTATTTCTCTTAATCATACACATCTATATGGTGAAAGATCAAAGTAAAGAAAGAGAAAAAATAGAACCCAATGACCTAACGACATATGGCATTTTCCCACCCTGGTTCATTGAGGTCAAGGCTTGCTTGCAATCAGGTTTAGCCATTAAAATAAAAGATGAGCATGTCTGTATTAAATATGGGTGACAGTTTGAGGAACCTCAATATTACTCTGCCTTTAGATTCTGAATGACTTCATTCTACAACCAAACTCAAACTAATTGTTGGCTAGAAAGAATATGATCGAAGTGTATGATTGAACAATGACATTAGGATGATTCTGTTATAAAAACAAAATGTTTGTGTCAACTGTTAAAATCTACTAAATCTCACATTCTAATCTATATACCACAACAAATAAATAAAAATGACTTTATTTCTAAAATGTTAAACAGCATAGCAAATACATTTGGGTAACCGTAAAGGAAAGGAAATATAACTGTACTTGACAGCTCATTCAAAGAACTGAAATTGCCTGCAAGCTCAATATTCCTGGCAGTAAATGTGATTCTTGTATGTATACTGACATAGACGTATATGTCTGACCTTTTACCACATAGGAGATGTGTACAATGTTATAACATTGTATCATTTGATTTTAAAAATAAATAAATATAAATAAATATTTTTAGTTGGTGCACACAAAAGAAAAATATTACACTTCTAAAGAATGACATCACAAAGACGGGTTTCTACAACAAGGTCCTACAAAGGAGAAATACCAAAAAGTCTGGATTTCTGTTTACTTAAATTAGTGAAAAATCCAATGCTAGTTGCTGTGAGATACCCTTCCTTACACCGCCTTTCTGAAGAGGACCACATTTAAGGCCTATTAAAGCTGTTTCTTTAAACTTTAAAATATAGTGATGGTCAAAGGGTCATTTTAAGCTTTCTCGAGTATAAGAATTAACTTGTGGCCTACCAGACTACAGCAAACCTTACAAGAGAAATGGTTTAATACACTGTTATATCAGTGTGCTACCGAATTCACAAAAGCCATGTATGGTAACCATATGGAGTATAAAACGTAGACTGGTGTATGGAGCAAAAATGTGAAGGTCTAAAAATCTAGGTTGGAGTATGGAGCAAAAATGTGAGGGTCTAAAACATAGATTGGTGTATGAGGCAGAAATATAAGGGTATAAAACCTTAGGTTGGTGTATGGAGCAAAAGTGTGAGGGTCTAAAAACATAGGTTGGTGTATGAAGCAAAAATGTGAAGGTCTAAAAACGTAGGTTGGTGTATGAAGCAAAAATGTGAAGGTCTAAAAACGTAGGTTGGTGTATGAGGCAAAAATATAAGGGTATAAAACCATAGGTTGGTGTATGGAGCAAAAGTGTGAGGGTATAAAATTGTAGGTTGGTGTATGGAGCAAAAATTTGAGAGTCTAAAATCTGGATTGGTTTATGGAGTAAAAATGTGAGGGTATAAAATCGTACATTGGTGTATGGAGCAAAAATGTGAGGGTCTAAAAACGTAGGTTGGTGTATGAAGCAAAAATGTGAAGGTCTAAAAACGTAGGTTGGTGTATGGAGCAAAAATGTGAGGTGGTTAAAACGTAGGTTGGTGAGTGGAGCAAAAATGTGAAGGTCTTAAAACGTAGGTTGGTGAGTGGAGCAAAAATGTGAGGGACTAAAATGTAGATTGGTGTATCGAGCAAAAATGTGTGGGTCTAAAACATAGATTGGTGTAGAGGGCAAAAATGTGAGGGTCTAATACAGGGGTCTCTAAACTTTTTAAACAAAGAGCCAGTTTACTGTTCTTAAGATTTTTGGGGGGCCAGATTATGGCCATTGGGGGTAGAAAAGGTCCAGATGTCAGTGGAAAAAACCATGCCCCATCTTTGATGTCAGTGAGAGGAATTGTGCCCTATCGTTGGTGCCATTGGCAAGAATTTAGCCCCATTATTGGTGTCATTGGGAGGAATTATGGCCCTTCGCTGGGGTCAGTGGGGGGAAATTATGCCCCATTGTTGGTATCAGTGGATGAAAGTGCCCCAAGGACCAGATAAAAGCAAGCAAAGGGCCGCATCTGGCCCCAGGGCCACAGTTTGGAGACCACTGGTCTAAAACGTAGATTGGTGTGTGGGGTCAAAATTTAAAGGTCAAAATGTAGATTGAAGTATGGAGCAAAAATGTGAGGGTCTAAAACGCAGATTGGTGTATGGAGCACAAATGTGAGGGTGTAAAATGTGGATTGGTGTATGGGGCAAAATGTGAGGGTTTAAAATGTGGATTGGTTTATGGAGCAAAAATGTGAGGGTATAAAATCGTACATTGGTGTATGGAGCAAAAATGTGAAGGTACAAAATGTAGATTGGTGTAGGGAGCAAAAATGTGAAGGTCCAAAAAAAGTAGATTGGTGTAGGGAGCAAAAATGTGAAGGTCTTAAATGTAGATTGGTGTATGAAGCAAAAATGTGAGGGTCTAAAAATGTAGAGAGCAGAAATGTGAGCTTCTAAAACCCATATAGGTGCAGAGTTTAAAAATATGAGCTTCTAAAACCTAGGATGATGTAGGGGTAACAAAAAATGTGAGCTTCTAAAATCTGGATTGGCATAGGGAGCAAATACGGTATGTAAGCTTCTAAAGCGCAAGTTGCCGAAGGCATAGAAAAATGTGAGTTTCTAAAACCTTGATTGGTGTAAGGAGCAAATATGTGAGCTCCAAAAACCTATATAGGTGTAGGGATCAAAAATGTGAGCTTCTCAACCTAGGATGATGTAGGGGTAAAAAAAATGCGAGCTTCTAAAATCTGGATTGGCATAGGGAGCAAATATGTAAGCTTCTAAGGTCCAAGTTGCCGAAGGGATAGAAAAATGTGAGTTTCTAAAACCTTGATTGGTGTAAGGAGCATAAATGTGAGCTCCAAAAACCTATTTAGGTGAGGGGATCAAAAATATGAGCTTCTCAACCTAGGATGACGTAGGGGTAAAAAGAACGTGAGCTTCTAAAATCTGGATTGGTGTAGGGAGCAAATATGTAAGCTTCTAAAGCCTAGGTTACCGAAGGTAATAAAAAAAATGTGAGTTTCTAAAACCTTGCAAATATGTGAGCTCCAAAAACCTATACAGGTGTAGGGATCAAAAATATGAGCTTCTAAAACATTGGTGTAGGGGTAAAAAAATGTGAGTTTCTAAAATCTAGATTTGGAGAGGTCTCAAACCCACCTTGTGCCAACCCATAATTGTTTTTCAACAAATAGTAGTCAGAAGATACCAAATAAGTCACAACATGACACTACTAGAAGTGACCACCTACCTAGTCTACTCTACATTTAAAGAAATATAGAATGGATGCAGAGACTTTTGTTGTTGGTGTTCTCTGGGAACCCAAGCTACATTGATGCTATTGTTCTAAGACTCCCCAAAAAAAAGATGGCTACCGAAACAAGGCGCTGTCATTTTGGGTCCCCCCCACCTGGTGAGATACAGGTGACTATAAAGCTTGTACTATTCTTCATTTATGTATGCATTTACCATATGGGGTTTGCAGATGGAATAGTCACACTTATGAATGGAGCTGGTTCCTTCATTGATAAAGATCCCCTCCCAGTGCTGTGCTATGTGCATTGTTGTACCTTTGAGTAGACAGATGTCAGTGGTGTCGTTGTCCTTGCGTAGAGCCTGTACCACCAATGATACCGTGCTGTCCTCCCGCAGACACTCGGCTCTGGGGCTCCTCTCATCATACACAATGATGGCAGAGTAAAGTCCTGATCGGAGCCGGGTCAGTACCTCTTCCTCCTCCTTGCTCCCAGCCGGTAGGATCTGTTCTAGGCTCACAGAACCCTTGGCTCTTCTCCGTACTATGGTGTTACAGCGAACGTTCACCGATCCCTGGATGAAGCCCGCACTGTGCGCCAAGAAAGGTCTACAGTCCAGAAGCAGGCAAGTGCCTCCGACCCCCACACTGCCGTTATTACTATGGCTGATCGGGCTGGAATGGTACAGCTTGTCGGTAGTGCTCCGGTTGGGTAAGCCGTCTCTTTTCAGTAGCCGTTTCAGTACGCTGCAATCCATCTCTCTCAGCTCATCCATGATCAGCATAATAGAGATTGGGAGGGAGGAAGGCTGCTACAAAGGTAGGTACCTGGTGGTGGTGGAGGAGAGAAGAGGAGACAAGGCAGCACTACTCTGCCTCCCTCACTGACGTCTTGTCTGCAGCCAGAGAAATGAGTGAGACCAATCTACTGCACGTTGTCCTTCTCTCCGCCCTATACTGGTGACGGGGAGAGGGAACACAGCATCCCCAGCCTCCCTACACACGTGTCCTAACAGGGCTACCTAACTATGTTACCAGTCCTTGGGGCACATTACCTCCAACTGCCACCAACCATGGGGCTTATTTCTTCCCACCAAATATGGGACATTATTCCCTTCCACCAACACCAGTAGGGTGCTATTCTTTCCACTGATACCAACCATGGGCACTTATTCCTTTCACTAATACCAACCATGGGGCTTCCTATTCTTTCCACTCATACCAACCATGGGGCACCTATTCCTTTCACGAATACCAACCATGGGCACTTATTCCTTTCATTAATACCAACCATGGGGCTTCCTATTCTTTCCACTCATACCAACCATGGGGCTTCCTATTCCTTTCACTGATACCAACCATGGGCACTTATTCCTTTCATTAATACCAACCATGGGGCTTCCTATTCTTTCCACTGATACCAACCATGGGCACTTATTCCTTTCACTAATACCAACCATGGGGCTTCCTATTCTTTCCACTCATACCAACCATGGGGCACTTATTCATTTCATTAATACCAACCATGGGGCTTCCTATTCTTTCCACTGATACCAACCATGGGGCACCTATTCCTTTCACTGATACCAACCATGGGCACTTATTCCTTTCACTAATACCAACCATGGGGCTTCATATTCTTCCCACTGATACCAACCATGGGCACTTATTCCTTTCACTAATACCAACCATGGGGCTTCATATTCTTCCCACTGATACCAACCATGGGCACTTATTCCTTTCACTAATACCAACCATGGGGCTTCATATTCTTCCCACTGATACCAACCATGGGCACTTATTCCTTTCACTGATACCAACCATGGGGCTTCCTATTCTTTCCACTGATACCAACCATGGAGCTCTTATTCTTCCCACTAATACCAACCATGGAGCTCTTATTCTTTCCACTGATACCAAACATGGGGCACCTATTCCTTTCACTAATACCAACCATGGAGCTCTTATTCTTTCCACTGATACCAACCATGGGGCTCTTATTCTTCCACTGATACCAACCATGAAGCTCTTATTCTTTCCACTGATACCAACCATGGGGCACGGCACCTATTCCTTTCACTAATACCAACCATGGGGCTCTCATTCTTTCCACTGATACCAACCATGGGGCACTTATTCCTTTCACTAATGCTAACCATGAAGCTCTTATTCTTTCCACTGATACCAACCATGGGGCTCTTATTCTTCCACTGATACCCACCATGGGGCACTATTCCTCCCACTGATACCAACCATGGGGCACTATTCCTCCCACTGATACCAACCATGGGGCACTATTCCTCCCACTGATACCAACCATGGGGCTCTTATTCTTTCCACTGATACCAACCATGGGGCACTTATTCCTTTCACTAATGCTAACCATGAAGCTCTTATTCTTTCCACTGATACCAACCATGGGGCACGGCACCTATTCCTTTCACTAATACCAACCATGGGGCCCTTATTCTTTCCACTGATACCAACCATGGGGCACTTATTCCTTCCACTGATACCAACCATGGGGCACTATTCTCCTCACTGATACCAACCATGGGGCACTATTCCTCCCACTGGTACCAACCACTATTCCTCCCACTGGTACCAACCATGGTTCTCTTTTTCCTCCCATTGATACCATGGGGCACTGATACCAACGGAGGGGCAGTTATTCCTCCCACTGATACCAACAATGGGGCACTATTTCTTCCACCAACACCAACCATGGGGCACTTATTCCTTCCACCAATACCTCCTCTCACTGACACCAACAATAGGGCACTATTTCTTCCTCTCACACCAACAGTGGGGCACTATCCCTTTTATCGACACCCATGATGGAGCACTTTGTTCCACCAACACCAATTATGGGGCACTATTCCGCTAACTGACACCAATAATAGGGCACTATTCCTTCTACTGACACCAAGGATGGGGCACTATTATTTCTGCTGACACCAATGATGGGGCACTATTCCTTTCACCAACACCAATGATAGGGCACTCTTCCTTCCGCCAACAAAAGGGCACTAATTCTTCTACCGACACCAACAGTGGGGCACTATGCCTTTCACCAACACAAACAATGGGGCACAATTCCTCCCACTGACATGAACCGCAGAGAACTATGTCTTCCAATGCACCAACAATGAGACACCATTATTCCTACTAATACCGGTTATGGGGCATTATATTATATGTCACCAACATTAGGGCACAATTTCTCAAACTGACACATACACTATATTACCAAAAGTATTGGGACGTTTGCCTTTACATGGACATTAACTTTAAAGGCACCCCCGTCTTTGTCCGTAGGGTTCAATATTGAGTTGGCCCACCCTTTGCAGCTATAACAGCTTCAACTCTTCTGGGAAGGCTGTCCACAAGGTTTAGGTGTGTCTCTATGGGAATGTTTGACCATTCTACCCAATAGAACACCTTTGGAGACTGCGAGCCTGACCTCACAAATGCACTCCTGGAAGAATGGTCAAACATTCCCATAGACACACTCCTAAACCTTGTGGACAGCCTTCCCAGAAGAGTTGAAGCTGTTATAGCTGCAAAGGGTGGGACAACTCAATATTTAACCCTATGGACTAAGACTGGGATGTCATTAAAGTTCATGTGCATGTAAAGGCAGGCATTCTAAAACTTTTGGTAATATAGTGTAGATTGATGGAGCAAACCTCTTACTGATACCAACAATAAAGCACACTCACACCAACAGTGGGGCACAATTCTCCCTTTACACAAATAATGGGGCACAATATCTCCAACTGACATCAACAATGGGACACTATTGCTTCCTTTGATACAAACAATGGGGCACAATTTCTCTAACTGACACCAACAATGAGCACTTCTTCTCTAAATGACACCGATGATAGAGTACCAGACTTGTATAAAGTACTCAAAATTTCTACTTGAGTAAAAGTACAAGTGCTCGATCAAAAAGTGACTTGAGTAGAAGTGGAAGTGCTCGCAGAAAAAGTTACTTAAGTGGAAGTACTAAAGTATTCAACATTTTTTTTACTTAAGTATTGCAAGTAGTTTTTTCAAAAAAATTTGCTACTTAAGTACTAAAAGTAAAAAGTACCAGTAGTTTTGAAAAAAAAATTCTACTCAAGTACTGAAAGTAGAAGTAGAAGTACTGTATTATGTAGTTATTAAAGAAAGAAGTCAAAAGTTTGAACATCATATTGTTTTTTATTATTTCAAATGATTTATTCAAATGATTAACCTAAAGGACAATCACAATTCCTTAGGCTGTAACTTTTTGTAAACAAAAACAGATAAAGTATGTCCCTCCCTTCCCCTTTTAAAGCCAAGGGTGGTCTCCTTCCTGAGCTTCCTCAGTCTCACAGCCAGGCAGATCACTTGAAGTTGAAGGGCCAGGGGTGGAAGGTGGTGTTTTTGGTTCGTCCATCTTTTCAGCTGATCAAAAGGCAGAACAGGAGCATGCGCAATCTTCTTAATCGCGGTTTGATTTGATTTGCTCAATTGATGATGATGTGCCAGGCCAGCTTCATCAAACCTACAACGCTTAAAGTGAAAAATGCATCAAAAACTACAAACAAAGTGGCTGTGCTAAAAATGCTAATAAAGTGCCTGCAATTATATATATTCTTCTTGTATTCAAAATCATCGCCCACAGTATCAAAAATAAAGTGACATGTCTGTGCTAAATGCAGTGCAAATTATTCCCACAATGTAAATTTAATTCATATAAAATATATATGACAATACCACAATAAAATAAGTTGTGATTGTGAATAAGTTAGGTGCAAGTTTAAGTGTGTAAACTAAACTTTATAACGAAAAGTCCATAACTGAATTCCAGTGTGCAATCTAAGAAGTGCTTGTCACTTGCTGTCAGATGCTTCCACCTTTCTTCTGTGATCTGCTCAAGTAAAGTGGTGGACTGGATAGCCTCTCTCTCTGCCTCTCACCTTAGTAGCACTGGCACTGCACTGGTTCAAAAAGCTGTCTATATTATTTTCATTATAAGAACTTGTCAGAACATGCTTCCACCACCTGTCCTTCACACTAGTAGTGCTCATTTGCTTTGCTCAAGTCAAGTGCCACTGCCAATGGCCACTGCAGTGCAGGCACAGCCGCACAGGCAGAGGCAGGCCGCAGGAAGCACAGGCAGAGGCAGGCCGCAGGAAGCACAGGCAGAGGCAGGCCGCAGGAAGCACAGGCAGAGGCAGGCCGCAGGAAGCACAGGCAGAGGCAGGCCGCAGGAAGCACAGGCAGAGGCAGGCCGCAGGAAGCACAGGCAGAGGCAGGCCGCAGGAAGCACAGGCACCACCACAACACAACACTTATGGTCCATGGACCACGGATGGTCGGATAATCATCATAGCCGTCAGTCTCACTCTTCTTGGTTCAAAAAAGCCACCCATGACCCGTGTGTATATAATATATTAATATTTTATATTGATTATTTGATTCTCAAATGGCACATTTGCCATGGCAAGGATTAGGCCCTCTCCACGGTCCACCTCACTCACAGAGAGAAGAAGATGAGATAACGAAGAAAATGCTCCCGTGTCCCGCCGCCCGCGTCACAACTCCTCTCAGTAAGTGCCCTAAGGGGTGGAGTCTGAGTGACACACAACACATCTAGAGGCAGAGACCTTTGAGCGAGAAGACGGCAGCATGGCTCCTCCTGTGCGGTCTTAACTTGATGATCATGACAGTGATTCCACGGGCCGCGGCGCGAGCGAGGCTGTGGGATTGATTGAATTGAGTTGTGCTGCCTACTGCTACACGCTACCTACTACTACTACATAATTGTGAGTCAGTATATTTTATTTCATTTTTATATATAAAAGCGTCACTTTGTCACATGTTGGGGAATCACATCGGCTCAGCTCCAGAAGTGGCGGGTGTCCCCGTCATCCTGCCAGGGTCGCCAAGAAGTTCATCACCTAATCTTAAGTTATTAATATCTTATGAGGAGAGGACCTATGAGATTGAGAATTGAAATAATTAAATATATATGGCTTTTTGAACCAGTGCAGTCAGTGCCACAGTGCCACCCAGACACTATCCACCAGTGCCACCACCATTAAGTGTGTTGGTCGGTCACTCGAGCACTGAAGGAGGTGGAAGCATCTGACAAGTGAAGTGACACTTTAGATTTGCACACTGGAATTCATTTATGGACTTTTCGTTATAGATAGGTTTACACACTTCAACTTGTTGCACGCACCTGGCCTAACTTATTTCATAACTTATTTTATTGTGATTTATTGTCATATTTTATATGAATTGAATTTACTGTTACATTGTGGGAATAATTATTTTCACTGCATTTAGGCTTTAGCACATTCATATCACTTTATTTTTGATACTGTGTGGAGTGTGGGCAGGGCACTGGGGGCAACGATGATATTATATCGATTGCACAGGCACTTTATTCGCACAGCCAAGTTGTGTTTGTTAGTAGTTTCTTGATGCACTTTAAGCGTTGTAGCACCATTTATTTGTTTGTTTCATATTTTCTTTTTATTGGAAAGATTTGGTATAGCAGCTTTTATTATACACAGCCTTTATTTTCGTATGCGCTGATTTATAAATGACATTATGCACATTTTTTTGAGCTTTATGCAACCTGCCATCTACTGTTCTGGTAGTGGTAATTTTTTTTTAAAGTAACTAGTAACTATGCAGCACAAAAAAAAATACTTGAGTAGAAGTATCGAAATCATCGAAAAAATGTAGTGAAGTAAAAGTAGAAGTAGGAGAAAAAAATTCTACTCTAGGAAAGTACAGATACCGCATTTCGGTACTTAAGTACAGTACTTAAGTAGTTCTACTTCGTTACTATACATCTCTGTAGAGTACTATATCTTCCAATGATGGGGCACTATTCCTCCCATTGACACCAACGATGGGGCACTATTCCTCCCACTGACAAACAATAGAGCACTCTTTCTCTCACTGACACCAACGTTGGAGCACTATTTCTCATATACTGTATGTGGAACTTTAGACATTCAGGGCAAAGTGATTAGGAGTTTACCCCTCAGTAAAGTATAAACACCTATCTGTGCTTCTTTCATGCCTTCCTGTTCCATCAGAGCATTCATTCCCTAGCTGTAACAGAGCATAGGCTTCTGGGTATGGGGGGAGTAATTTACCCCTATGTGAAGTCACGTGGGGAGGAGCACTAACATCATCCACCATGGTAGACTCCAACACTGGATCATACACAGGGTGTACTCCTGCAATAGGAAAGTGGCAAGGGCGTGTGGATTGGTAAGTATACCTTGCCGAAGAAGTTTCCCATCCTTTCTCTGACTGAGCCTATTACTCCTGCATTTTTGGCCCACAGGCTCTCCCTAGCAAACACTGCAGCTTACAGTGTGTAAGGGAACTTCTGATTAGTTGTGTGTTGGTGCCAACTTCTAAAGTCCACACCCTGCCTCTTCTTGGATAGGACAATAACCCACAGCTTGGTAGTATGTTAGCCTTTGCCATATTGTGCCCAGCTTCTTGCCATAGACCTTACCATAACATCCCCAGCCATTAGCCTTTATAGTCAAAAGAAAGGAATGTTCACATAAATTTATAGTTCCCGTACTTTACTGTAGCACTTAAAAGATGACAATGATACATCACATAGGCATACTATCTATTGGCATTCTTCACCAAATCAGACATTGTGGCCGGTCTGCAGAAAAGGAATGTGAAAGCCGCACATTGCACATTACAGTTTAGTCATCTTCCTTCAATGTCTCTCTCCTCTCCACGACTATCAGAACCCAGCTCCAGGCTGTCGCTCTCTCAATTCCCAGGGTCATAAGTACTCACGGGGAGGGCTCTGACTAACAGTATCTTACAAAAGTGAGTACACCCCTAACGTTTTTGTAAATATTTTATTATATCTTTTCATGTGACAACACTGAAGATATGACACTTTGCTACAATGTAAAGTAGTGAGTGTACAGCTTGTATAACAGTGGAAATTTGCTGTCCCCCTCAAAAGAACTCAACACACAGCCATTAATGTCTAAACCACTGGCAACAAAAGTGAGAACATGTCCAAATTGAGCCCAAAGTGTCAATATTTTGTGTGGCCACCATTATTTTCCAGCATTGCCTTAACCCTCTTGGGCATGGAGTTCACCAGAGCTTCACAGGTTGCCACTGGAGTCCTCTTCCACTCCTCCATGACCACATCACGGAGCTGGTGGAGGTTAGAGACCTTGCGCTCTTCTGTCTTCGGTTTGAGGATGCCCCACAGATGCTCAATAGGGTTTAGGTATGGAGACATGCTTGGCCAGTCCATCACCTTTACCCTCAGCTTCTTTAGCAAAGCAGTGGTCATCTTGGAGGTGTGTTTGGGGGTCTTTATCATGTTGGGATACTGCCCTGCGGCCCAGTCTCCGAAGGGAGAGGATCAAGCTCTGCTTCAGTATGTCACAGTACATGTTGGCATTCATGGTTCCCTCAATGAACTGTAGCTCCCCAATGACGGCAGCACTAATGCAGCCCCAGACCATGACACTCCCACCACAATGCTTGACTGTATACAAGACACACTTGTCTTTGTACTCCTCACCTGGTTGCCGCCACACACATTTGACACAATCTGAACCAAATAAGCTTATCTTGGCCTCATCAGACCACAGGACATGGTTCCAGTAATCCATGTCCTAAAGCCCCATACACACACGCAGATCGTCGTCATACAAACGTCGGCGGACGAATGATCTGCCGATTGTATGCGTGTTAGTATGGTGCCTCCGACAGCTGTCTGCACACAATCCGCGGACAAGAGTCTTTCTTGCAAACATGAAAATTTTTGTCTGCGGACACCAGAACGGACAATTGTTTGCCTGTCAGTACAGAAATCAGCCGACAGACCGCAGATTTGCAAGACTGGGCATGCTCAGAAAATAAAAAACACAGGGAAAGTTAACCATTACATGACATCACTTCTGCAGTCAGCTGAAGTCTGCGGACAAAATTCTTGTGCTGTCCTTGTGCTGTCTTTGCACTTTTCAACAGACATCCCGGGGAGAAAAGACGAACATTTGTATGACGACGATCTGCGTGTGTGTATGGGGCTTTAGTTTGATTGTCTTCAGCAAACTGTTTGCGGGCTTTCTTGTGCATCATCTTTAGAAGAGGCTTCCTTCTGGGATGACCGCCATGCAGACCAATTTGATGCAGTGTGCAGCGTATGGTCTGAGCACCGACAGGCTGCCCTCCCTAAACCCCCCCCCCCCCCGATCCATTCAACCTCTGCAGCAATGCTGGCAGCACTCATACATCTATTTCCAAAAGACAACCTCTGGATATGACTCTGAGCATGTGCACTCAACTTCTTTGGTCGACCATGGCGAGGCCTGTTCTGAGTGGAACCTGTCCTGTTAAACCGCTGTATGGTCTTGGCCACCGTGCTGCAGCTCAGTTTCAGGGTCTTGGCAATCTTCTTATAGCCTAGGCCATCTTTATGTAGAGCATCAGTTCATTTTTTCAGATCCTCAGAGAGTTCTTTGCCATGTTGAACTTTAAGTGACCAGTATGAGAGAGTGAGAGCGATAACACCAAATTTAACACACCTACTCCCCATTCACACCTGATACTTTGTAACACTAACAGGTCACATGACACCAGGGAGGGAAAATGAATAATTGGGCCCAATTCAGACATCTTCACTTAGGGATTTACTCACTTGTTGCCAGTGGTTTAGACATTAATGGCTATGTGTTGAGTTATTTTGAGGAGACAGCAAATTTACACTGTTATACAAGCTGTACACTCACTACTTTACATTGTAGCAAAGTGTCATTTCTTCAGTGTTGTCACATGAAAAGATATAATAAAATATTTACAAAAATGTGAGGGGTGTACTCATTTTTGTGAGATACTGTACCTATTAGGCTTGATGCATCCAGCTCAAGACTTCCTTCATGTTGTTCCAGAGACAGGACTGCTGCAGCTGCTCCTCTAACTTGTTACCCAGGTGTCACTAGAAGTTCCAGGAGCATTTATACGTTCCCCAAATAACTCTGACCTAGCCTAAATGGCCTTTTGCATTCCCCCTCCCAGTAGACAGGATACAGCCAGCTCTTCTGGGTATTGGATTATCTCACCCAGGGACTACTGCCCAGTGCAGAGCCTTGGTCATGCTGACTACATCTGCATAGGTTTGGGGTGTGTGGCTTCCATGCCCTGACTGCACTAGGCTCCTCCCAAACTGGTATGTATATGAGCTCTAACTCCAACTATTACATCACTACAGAAAAACTCAGTCTAAATTGGGACCTAACAACCACTTATTAATTCCCCATTACACACTATTTTGCGACAGAGCCAGGGCTGCTGTTAGAAATCATGGGGCCCCGTACAGCCTACTTGGCAGCCCCCCCCCCCCCCCCCCAAAGTATATCTAGACAATATTTCCACAAAAAATACACTAAAACCATTATTAGTGGACACAAACATAACAGAGAACCTGTGTGAATTAGCCCTTTTTAATTCTTTTTTACATAAAAAAAATATTAAAAATGTTTACAATTATTTTATTTTACAATTTTTTTAAAATTATTATACTGTTTAATTATTTATTTGTTACTTTTTTTTTTTTTTTTACAGGACAGGGAACCCTGCAGTGCTTCAGGAGGGGGGGGGGGGCGGTCACAGTGAAAGGGGAGTACACAGGGAGGGTGGGGATCAGAAGCAGGCAGAATAGGGAGGGGGGGAAATCGGTGTCAGAGAAGCAATTACAGGAACAATGCCCTGTGTCTGTGTCTCTCCCTACGGCAGCTAAAAGCTGTCAGGAGGGGGAGAAACTGGCTTTCAGCTGCTGCAGAGAGCCGCACAGGGCTTCCGTCTGTAATTGCCACTCTACCTGACCACACCGATTCCCTATGCTGTTGGGGTCCCCCTGTGTTCCTGGGCCCCCTACAGGAGGACTGGTGGTCCCCCCTATCAGTGGCCCTGGACAGAGCCCCCTAGTAGCAGACTAGCTTTCTGTAGGAAGGTCTCACCACCTTGAACCAGGAACACAGTGCTGTATGCTACATTCAGTTGTTTATATAGCACATCCAATGGCTTCACGTTACCGAGGGTTATAGTTTGTTTGGGCCAACTTGGTACCCCCATAGCAAGCGGGGTGGAGGGGGGGGAGCCAGGAATGCTGGTGGGGGACCCGAGAAGAGGAGGACTGGGGCTGTTCTGTGCAAAAACCATTGAAAAGAGCAGGTAAGTATAAGAGGTTTGTTATATTGTTGTTTTGTTTTTTTAAAAAGGGGTTACAAATCACTTTAAGTCCTGTAAGTTGTGAGGTTGAGTCCCAATGGATTAGACTTGTTTTTCCAGCACTTCCCACAGTTGCTTAAATGGATTGAGATCTGGAGTTTGAAGTTTTGAATTTTACACACTGTGAATTTTTGTGTTCCTCAAACCATTCTTGAACCATTTTTTGCAGTGTGGCAGGGCACATTATCCTACTAAAAGAGACCACTGCCATCAAGGAATACAGTTTCCATAAAGGTGTGTACTTGGTTAGCAACAATGTTTAGAAACGTTCAGGTTTGTCCCCTCTGATAATTTTGCATGAACTGTCATAATTGGCTCTCGAAAGCTGTGTACGATCGAATCGAAAACGGCATTTTTTTTTGTCCGATTTTCTGATCATGTGGACTAGACACTTGTCCATTTTTTCTGCTTCCAACACATCAACATGTCCATATACCGCTACCTAACATATTATATCCACCTCTACAGTGCCTTGCGAAAGTATTCAGCCCCCTTGAACTTTTTGACCTTTCGCCACATTTCAGGCTTCAAACAAAGATATAAAACTGTAATTTTTTGTGAAGAATCAACAACAAGTGGGACACAATCATGAAGTGGAACGAAATTTATTGAATATTTCAAACTTTTTTAACAAATAAAAAACTGAAAAATTGGGCGTGCAAAATTATTCAGCCCCCTTAAGTTAATACTTTGTAGTGCCACCTTTTACTGCGATTACAGCTGTAAGTCGCTTGGGGTATGTCTCTATCAGTTTTGCACATCGAGAGACTGAAATTTTTGCCCATTCCTCCTTGCAAAACAGCAGTTTTCAGTTCTTTCCACAGATTCTCGATTAGATTCAGGTCTTGACTTTGACTTGGCCATTCTAACACCTGGATATGTTTATTTGTGAACCATTCCATTGTAGATTTTGCTTTATGTTTTGGATCATTGTCTTGTTGGAAGACAAATCTCCGTCCCAGTCTCAGGTCTTTTGCAGACTCCATCAGGTTTTCTTCCAGAACGGTCCTGTATTTGGCTCCATCCATCTTCCCATCAATTTTAACCATCTTCCCTGTCCCTGCTGAAGAAAAGCAGTCCCAAACCATGATGCTGCCACCACCATGTTTGACAGTGGGGATGGTGTGTTCAGGGTGATGAGCTGTGTTGCTTTTACGCCAAACATAACGTTTTGCATTGTTGCCAAAAAGTTCGATTTTGGTTTCATCTGACCAGAGTACCTTCTTCCACATGTTTGGTGTGTCTACCAGGTGGCTTGTGGCAAACTTTAAATGACACTTTTTATGGATATCTTTAAGAAATGGCTTTCTTCTTGCCACTCTTCCATAAAGGCCAGATTTGTGCAGTATACGACTGATTGTTGTCCTATGGACAGAGTCTCCCACCTCAGCTGTAGATCTCTGCAGTTCATCCAGAGTGATCATGGACCTCTTGGCTGCATCTCTGATCAGTCTTCTCCTTGTATGAGCTGAAAATTTAGAGGGACGGCCAGGTCTCCGTAGATTTGCAGTGGTCTGATACTCCTTCCATTTCAATATTATCGCTTGCACAGTGCTCCTTGGGATGCTTAAAGCTTGGGAAATCTTTTTGTATCCAAATCCAGCTTTAAACTTCTCCACAACAGTATCTCGGACCTGCCTGGTGTGTTCCTTGTTCTTCATGATGCTCTCTGAGCTTTAAGCGGACCTCTGAGACTATTACAGTGCAGGTGCATTTATACGGAGACTTGATTACACACAGGTGGATTCTATTTATCATCATTAGTCATTTAGGTCAACATTGGATCATTCAGAGATCCTCACTGAACTTCTGGAGAGAGTTTGCTGCACTGAAAGTAAAGGGGCTGAATAATTTTGCATGCCCAATTTTTCAGTTTTTTATTTGTTAACAAAGTTTGAAATATCCAATAAATTTCGTTCCACTTCATGATTGTGTCCCACTTGTTGTTGATTCTTCACAAAAAATTACAGTTTTATATCTTTATGTTTGAAGCCTGAAATGTGGCAAAAGGTTGCAAAGTTCAAGGGGGCTGAATACTTTTGCAAGGCACTGTATGTGCCATTTTAACCAGATAATCACTGTCATTCACTTCACCTGTCCTAAAGTTATGGCTGAGCAATATATATATATATATTATATTACACAGTGGGGAAAATATTTATTTGATCCCCTGCAGATTTTGTAAGTTTGCCCACTTACAAAAAAAATGAAGGGTCTATAATTTTTATCATATGTGTATTTTAAATGATAGAGAATATCAACCAAAAAAAACACACAATACAAATGTTATAAACTGAGTTGCAGTTCAGTTAGTAAAAGTAGTATTTGATCCCCAAGTAAAATATGACTTAGTACATGGTGGAGAAACCCTTGTTGGCAAGCACAGAGATAAGACGTTTCTGGCAGTTAGTGACCAGGTTTGTACACATCTCAGGTGGGGTTTTTGGTCCATTCCTTTTTATAGATCTTCTCTAAATCCTTAAGGTTCCTTGTCTGTCTCTTGGCAACTCAAATTTTCAGCTCCCTCCATACTTTTTCTATAGGATTAAGGTCTGGGGACTGGCTAGGCCACTCCATGACCTTAATGTGCAACTTCTTGAGCCACTCCTTTGTTGCCTTTGCGGTATGTTTTGGGTCGTTGTCATGCTGGAAGACCCATCCATGATTTATCCAGGGATGTGGAGTCGGAGTCGAGGAGTCGGAGGAAATTTTGGGTACCTGGAGTCAGAGTCGGAAAACAATGCACCGACTCCGACTCCTACCAAATTTAGATTGGAATTAAAAAAAAAAGCAAGTTTAAATGTCCCAATTCACAAAAAGTTATAATTAATGACTTAGTATAAGGAAACTTATAATTGAGGAGGCCAAATGTAAAAAGGAAGAACTACAGAAAGTTCTGAAAGGATGTTTTGTCTTCCTTAAAATGGATGCATGCACACGTCACAGAGTCAATTATTTTGCTATTAATTAGGGATGCACCGAAATGAAAATTTTGGGCCGAAACTGAAAATGCAGGATGCCCTCTGCCGAAAACCGAAAATGACTTTTTCCCCCAAATAATTTTAAGATAGATGGAACAGGGGCATACACCAAAAACAGGCAGCGACGTACACCTGTCGCTGCCACCCTGTCACAGTATATGTACTGTGACGGGTTGGCAATAGGTTAATTTAATTACCAATGGTATTTGTATTATGCAGCATGAGGGGATTAATGTATTGTCACTTCTGGTCACTGCTGCATTAGTGACCAACCAGTGGCAGTTAATTAACCCCTTTGTGCTGCATTAGTGCAACCAGTATCAGTGTTAATTAACACTGATACTGGTTGCACTAATGCAGCACAAAGGGGTTAATTAACCGCCACTGGTCGGCCACTAATGCAGCAGTGACAATACATTAACCCCCTCATGCTGCATAATTAATACTAATACCAATGGTAAGCTGCCTCAGCTATCACCCCCCCCCCTCCCCCTCGCATCAGCCTCAGCGTCCCTCTCCTACTCACTCAGCTCCTCCGGTGTCCATTATTCAAAAGTCCCGCCTCTGGCCGGCCGCCCGCCTCCCGGTGATGTCACTACTACTACGATCTGTACAACTACATGAATGAACTGACACACCGGGCGGGAGGGAGGGCGGGCAAGCGGCCGCTAATAGCTGTCACTATGTGAGCCTTAACTTCTCTTCAATTCCCTGTCAGTGGCACGATGTACATGAATTAACTGAGACTCCGGGCGGGAGAGCGGGTGAGCGGCTGCTAATAGATATAACTATGTGAGCCTTCACTTCCCTGTCAGAGGAGATACATGCCTGACAGGGAAGTGAAGGCTCACATAGTTATAGTTATTAGCAGCCGCTCCCCCCGCCCGGAGTCAGGTCAGTTCATTCACACACAGTCCCTCTGACAGGGAAGTGAAGGATCACATAGTTATATCTACTAGCGGCCGCTCCCCCCGCCCGGAGTGTCAGTTAATTCATGTACATCGTGCCGCTGACAGGGAATTGAAGAGAAGTTAAGGCTCACATAGTGACAGCTATTAGCGGCCGCTCGCCCGCCCTCCCTCCCGCCCGGTCTGTTAGTTCATTAATGCACAGATCGTTAATTTCTGCATTTTTAACCCATTTTCGGCCGAAATGGATAAGCCCATTTTCGTCCGAAAATTTTGGTGGCAGAAATTTCGGTGCATCCCTACTATTAATGTTAGATTTGTGGATGAAAATAACAAAACAATAACACTGAGCCTCAGATTAAAGGACACTCAGGCACATCACACCAGTGATTACCTTTAGAAGTTAGTGGAGGGTGTTCTAGAAGATTTTGAAATTACAAAGGAACAGATTTTATGTGTTGTGACAGACAACGCTTCTAACATGTTGAGCACAATTGAGAAGATGAACGCAGATGAAGAAGGTAACAAACAGATATTAGAGTTAGAGGAAGACAGCTCTGCAAGTATTGGAGAAAGTTTAGAAACTGAAGAGAATGCTGATATTTTTTTTAGACAACTTTGTTGAAGAAGCATTGAAGCTTGCTACTATTCATCATATGCGATGTGCTGTTCATACACTGCAACTTGCCATAAGAGATGGATTAAAAGATCGCCATGCAGCTATACTAATTGGCAAATTATGGCAAGTAACTGTTGAAGCCAGGGCCCTGAAAACAGATGCAATTTTGAAAAGACGTGCAGGAAAAGAAGCCATTTTGGATCAAACAACTCGCTGGGGAAGCACTTATTTAATGGTGAAGGGTTTGCTTGAACTTAAAGACTTCATAGAAGAAATGGACAATGAAAATCTTGCATTAGCTGAAAGCCAGTGGACACAAACAAAAGAGCTGGAGAACCTTCTTTCTCACCCCTTCACTGTCATCAAGAGGTTGCAATGTGACGATCTAACCCCGGGTAAATTCCACTTGGAATGGAAGAGCCGGTTATATCGCCTGAACCAAAACGGAGGGTTAATAGCTGAGGGCATTGCATCTTCAATGATGAAAAGAGAGTCTTTTGCTGGAAAATGAAATCTTGTTAGCGGCTATTTATGTCGACCCAATGAGCCGACTTTTGTTGAACAGTGAACAGACTGCTACTGGGAAAAAGGCCCTCTATGATGTAGCAGTTCCCATGAAGGGATTACGACCTGAAATACCTCCACAGGATGAAGTTATTTTAAGCAATAGTGGTAAATCAGGATCATCTTCTTCAAACGAAGAATTAGACTTTGATTCCTTCTTAGACAAAATGGAAGTTGCTAAAGGAAAGCGACATCGCATAAGCGTTACAGAACCAGTAAATGTCCAAATAAAAAAATTCCAACAGGAAAAGAAGTTGAAAAGTATGATCGCTCATCAAAACTTACTGTTGAAGAAGCCATCCTTGTTTATCCAGAGATCGTTAGTGATGTGGCCAGAATAGTTACTGCAATGCCACCCACCCAAGTCAGTGTCGAAAATTAATACATATTAATACAGAGGAGTCAGAGTCGGTGAGTCGGAAGTACAAAAAACTGAGGAGTCAGAACATTTATCTACCGACTCCACAGCCCTGGATTGATCTTTAGTGTTCTGGCTGAGGGAAGAAGGTTCTTATCCAAGATTTAACAATACATGGTCCCATCTATTGACCCGTCAATGCAGCAAAGTCAGTCTGTACCTTTAGCAGAGAAACAGCCCCAAAGCATCATGTTTCCACCTGCATACTTGACTGTAGAGATGGTGTTCTTAGGTTCATAGTCAGCATTTTTCTTCCTCCAAACACGGAGAGTCCTCCTCCTCAAGAAGGCACATGTACAGCCATGCCAATGAAAATCTATATCAGGGATCCTCAAACTACGGCCCTCCAGCTGTTGCAGAAATACACATCCCATGAGGCGTTGTAAAACTGTGACATTCACAGACATGATGGGGATTGTAGTTCCTGAACAGCTGTAGAGCCATATTAAAGACCCTTGATCTAAATAATTCAGAGAAGGATTGGGAGAAAGTGCTGTGGTCATATGAGACCAAAATTGAGCTCTTTGGCATTAATTGGACTCGCTGTGTTTGGAGGAAGAAAAATGCTGACCCCAAGAACACTATCCCTAACGTCATGCATGGAGGTGAAAACATGATGCTTTGGGAGTGTTTCTCTTCTAAAAGGTACAGGCCAACTTTGCCGCACTGAGGGGCCAATGGACAGGGCCACGTATTAAAAAAAATTTAGATGAGAACCTTCTTCACTCAGCCATAACACTGAAGATGGGTCCTGGATGGGTCTTTCAGCATGACAATGATCCAAAACATACCACCAAGGCAACAAAGGAATGGCTCAAGAAGAAGCACATTAAGGTAATGGAGTGGCCTAGTCAGTCTCCAGACCTTAATATTATAGAAAATTTATAGGGAGGGAGCTGAAACTTTGAGTTGCCAAGTGACAGCCAAGAAACCTTAAAGTGATTGTAAAGTCTTGTTTTCTTTACTATAAAAATAACAAACATGTTATACTTACCTGCTCTGTGAAGTGGTTTAGCACAGAGCAGCCCGGATCCTCCTCTTCTGTGCTCCTGGCCCCTCCCTCCTGTTGAGTGCCCCCACAGCAAGCAGCTTGCTGAGGAAGGTTTCCAAAAACCTGTTGAATCTATACCATGAAGAATTAAGGCAGTTCTAAAGGCAAAAGGGGGTCCAATCCTGTACTAGCAAGATGTACCTGATAAAGTGTGATAAAGTGGCCTGTGAGTAGGGTTGCCACCTCATCCCTTTAAACCAGGACACATATTAATTACGTAGGTTCTGAGGCCAATATAATGCACGTAAGGCACTAAGTGAGTTTAATTACCACCTTAATCAGCCACAGAACCTGTGTAATTAATGAGTGTCCTGGTTTAAATGGATGAGTGTAAAAAAAAAAAAAAATATATATATTAGGGCTGCGCATCTTCACTTACCTCATGATTCGATGCGATTATTAGGGTCGCGATTCGATTCAGCGTTGCATCACGATTACTATGGGGACCCTTTTCTAAAGAGGGATCTATGGGGACCCTGCTCTAAAGAGGGGATCTATGGGGAGCCTGGGCCTGCCCTAAAGGGGATCCAGGGGAACTGAGCTCTAAAGGGGGATCTATGGGGACCCTGCTCTAAAGGGGGATCTATGGAATAGATCCCCTTTAGTGCAGGGTCGCCATAGATCCCCCTTTAGAGCAGGCCAGCATCCCCAGAGATCCCCCTTTAGTAAAACAGGTCCCCCCATAGATCCCCCTTTAGTAGAGCAGGTCCCCTCATAGATCCCCCTTTAGAGCAGGCCACGTAGGGTCCTCCATATATTCCCTTTAGAGCAGACAAGGCACTAGGCAGGGTCCCCCACTTCTCCTTTAATGATCCATTCCAATTTTAAAGTCTGCAATTGCTGTTATAGGAGGACACTCACAATGCAGAATGAAAGAAGTGTTGATTTACTCACGTGACATCTCTTATGAGAAGCTGGAACCCGGGCGGGCTGGGGCATGCTGCGCACTGCTGAGACCGATCATGGTAGGCCCGGGCATCAGGTTAGAAGAGTTACCTGATGCTAGTTGTAGTACCGTAGGCCCTGGTAAAGAGGAATGCTGGGCTCTGTAGTCCTCCTAGTTGTAGTATAGCAGGCTCTGGTAAGGAGGAATGCTGGGCTCTGTACAGAGCTACAGAGCCCAGCATTCCTCCTTACCAGGGCCTACTGTACTACAACTAGGGGGACTACAGAGCCCAGCATTCCTCCTTACCAGGGCCTACTGTACTACAACTAGGAGGACTACAGAGCCCAGCATTCCTCTTTACCAGGGCCTGTTATACTACAACTAGGGGGACTACAGAGCCCAGCATTCCTCCTTACCAGGGCCTGCTGTTCTACAACTAGGGGGACTACAGAGCCCAGCATTCCTCCTTACCAGGGCCTACTGTACTACAACTAGGGGCACTACAGAGCCCAGCATTCCTCCTTACCAGGGCCTGTTATACTACAACTAGGGGGACTAGTATTCCCCCTAGTTGTAGTATAACAGGCCCTGGTAAGGAGGAATGCTGGGCTCTGTAGTGCCCCTAGTTGTATTATAGCAGGCCCTGGTAAGGAGGAATGCTGGGCTCTGTAGTCCTCCTAGTTGTAGTATAGCAGGCTCTGGTAAGGAGGAATGCTGGGCTCTGTACAGAGCTACAGAGCCCAGCATTCCTCCTTACCAGGGCCTACTGTACTACAACTAGGGGGACTACAGAGCCCAGCATTCCTCCTTACCAGGGCCTACTGTACTACAACTAGGAGGACTACAGAGCCCAGCATTCCTCTTTACCAGGGCCTGTTATACTACAACTAGGGGGACTACAGAGCCCAGCATTCCTCCTTACCAGGGCCTGCTGTTCTACAACTAGGGGGACTACAGAGCCCAGCATTCCTCCTTACCAGGGCCTACTGTACTACAACTAGGGGCACTACAGAGCCCAGCATTCCTCCTTACCAGGGCCTGTTATACTACAACTAGGGGGACTAGTATTCCCCCTAGTTGTAGTATAACAGGCCCTGGTAAGGAGGAATGCTGGGCTCTGTAGTGCCCCTAGTTGTATTATAGCAGGCCCTGGTAAGGAGGAATGCTGGGCCCTGTAGTTCCCCCGACTTACCAGGAAGCAGAGCTGCAGCCAGTTGTGGGTGAAGTAGCGGTAGGTGTATGGAGTAGGGCTCGGACAGGTCCCGGGTGATGAGCCTCATGATGTCGGGCATTTGGAGCTCGGACTCGTAGCGGATATCATGCAGTGCACGGTACAGGCGGAAAGCAGGGCCTTGGGGGGGGGGGGCAGTCTTAGGGTCGGGGAGCAGTTTGATTTGCAGGCTCCGCTCTCCTCCTCTCCTCTCCCACGAGGAGCTCCGTGTTCCGCAAGCCTGGCCGCCGCCGCCACTCTCATCAAGCGCCAGCGCCGCCCACCCCCAGAAGTGACGTCAAGCTCATCGATTTTGCAGTCACCCCGAATCAATGCAGAATCGCGAAGGGTCGCATCGCGATGCATCGATTCGGCAATTATATTCCCCAGGCCTAATATGAGTGGCACTCACTGGTCTTGAAAGGTAAACGCACAATGACAGTTTTAATCAACGTTTCGATGAGGCACAAACTTGTCTTCCTCAGGATTATATATATATATATATATATATATATATATATATATATATATATATATATATATATATACACACACACACTCCACACACAGTATCTATACAGCATGTTATCAGCGCACCTGACTTATACAGCGCCACCTGGAGGCCAGCAGGAGTGCAGCACGTCTGGGTGTATGCAGGGATGCATTATGAGGCGCTCTCAGCTTTGTTGCTGTGTGTGTTAGGAAGGGGGGCGGGGTGAGGAGAGAGACGGAATGGGGGAGGGGAGAGTGCTTTACCCTTCACCCTCTCTACATCCTGTCTTTTCTTTCACACCTCCGTGTCTGCTCTATTACACACAGCTCTATAGGAGTACTAGCAATGTGCGCCCGTCGGTGGTAGCGTGACTTATTTGTCCAGACGTCAGGGAGAAGTGTGTGTGAGGAGCCGTCTCTTTCTCTCCCGTTCCCTCCCTTCACAATGGCTGGCCGGGCCGTGAATGAATGAGCCGGAGCTGGAGCCGTGACGTCACCGGGCCGAGCGGCCCAACAACACCTATGTGTGGGAGAGCTCCATTCATAAGAGAAGGGGGGCGTGGCCTCATGTGAATGGACGCCGGGGCTCTGCAGTCGCTTCCTGCTGTCACACGTACACTCCATCTCCCATTCACAGAACGAGCTATTGTCAGCTACATGCTGTCCTATCATGTCATCCCACCCCCCTCCTCTGTCATCACATTCATAGGGGAAGAGAGTGTGCTCTGCTTGTATATATTCATTCCTTTTCTTTCCCTATTCCACACGCCTTTTATTTCTATTGTTCTGCACCATGACATTAACCTCTTCCTGACAGCAGAAAATGTGGGCCTTTTTACCACTCGCTTACTGGGCATTTAAACCCCCTTCCTGCCCGCGCCAACTTTTAGCTTACAGCGCTGTTGCACTTTGAATGACAATTGCGCCGTCATACTACACTCTACCCAAATTACATTTTTATCATTTTTTCCACACAAATAGAGCTTTCTTTTGGTGGCATTTGATCACCACTGGGGTTTTTTATTTTTTGCTAAACAATTAAAAAAAAAAAGCAACAAATTTTGAAGAAAAAAAAAAAAAGGTTTTATAGTTTGTTATAAAATTTTGCAAACAAGTAATTTTTCTCCTTCATTGATGTGCGCTGATGAGGTTGCACTGATGGGCACTGATAGGCTGTACTGATGGGCACTGATAAAGCACTGATGGACACAGATAGGTGGCACTGATGGGCACTACTGTAATGAGGCAGCACTAATCAAAAGTCACTGATGAGGCTGCACTGATGGGCATTGATAGGGGGCACTGGTAGGTGACACTAATAGGAAGCACTGATGATAAGGCACTGATGGGCACTAATTGGCAGCACTGATGGGCATTGATAGGGGGCACTGGTAGGTGACACTAATAGGAAGCACTGATGATAAGGAGCAGGGTCCTCTGATTCCTACTGTATTAAAGTATATTGTATTTCTACTTTCTACCCTCAAGTTGTAAAGCGCTGCGTAAACTGTCGGCGCTATATAAATACTATATAATAATAATAAGGCACTGATGGGCATTAATTGGCAGCACTGATGGGCATTTATAGGTGGCACTGGTGGGCACTGTTGAGGCAGCAGTGGCTCTCCCTGTGCTGGACCAATGTCCTGTTTACACAAGCAATCAACTATTTTTTTTTTTCTCCCCAAGCTGGAAAAAAAGCAGATTACCGGCTTCTGTTTACATCACATGACAAGCTGTCATTGGCTGACAGCTGATCAGGTGGTAAGGGGCTGGGATCTTCCCCTTAATCTGATCTGTGATCAGCCGAGCCTCATGGACTCGCTGATCACAGAGCATGCCGCCCCCGCCCCGCAGGTAGTACATGCTCGGGAGGACGTACATGGATGCCCTCCCCACAATTTAGGCTTCTGAGGGATGTGAAAGTAATCAGGCTATTTTACATTACTTCCACCAGAAAGCCCATTGCCCGAAAAACAAATTGAAACACAACACAGATGTACAGCAGCCAGGAGTGAGTCTAAAATCCCCAAAACAGTGTTTGTTTACAAGTGGTTCAACCACTCCCTCCAAATGGACGTACCTGTTTGTCCTTGGGTTTCAGTGGTAATACCGGGATGATGCTTGCACCGACAGGCATAAATCCCAGTATTATTGTTTGCAGTCAGCGATTCTCTTTTTTGCAGAAGTGATCCAAGTGGCCAATTAGCCACTCGATCATTCTTGCGGGTGGCGAAAGGCGGTGGTCCTACCCCCCTCCTGCCGCCACCGCCACCTCTCCCGGGCTCTCCGGTCTCACTGCCAGTGGCGATGTCTGCCCTACACAGAAAGAGAGAAACTGAAGTCGTTCCCCTCTCTCTGTAACACTGGAAACCAGGAGCGCCGAGTATTCGTCACTTCTGGTTCGGACCCTTTGTTTACCTGGCCACCAACGGCCAGAGAAGCAGCCGATTGGACCGATATCAGTCTGATCAGCTGCATAGGGGGGCCAGAGGACAGGTTTGGGGTCATAGACCCCAAATCTCTACAAAAAAGAGGACCTGTCACGGCCTATGCTGTCATAAAGGATGTTGCTTATCCCTTGTGATAGCAATAACGTTAGTACAAAAAAAAAAGTGTAAGGCTCCTTTCAGACGGCCGCTCCGCTGCTTTAGTCCGCTGCGGGACTTTTTTTTTTTTTTTTCCACGGAGCGGATGACATTTCTGTCATCCGCTCCGTGTGCCCGCATATCATCCCATCCGTTTGCGGATGATATGCGGACATAATGTAAGTATATGGCATTGCGGATGTCAGCGGATGACACCGCTGACATCCGATTTTCCTTCCTTTCCGTTTTTTACACGGATGGAAAAATAGGGTTCTGTTCCATTCGTAAAAACGGAACAGAACTGAAAGGAGGAAAATCGGATGTCAGCGGATGGTATTCCGCTGAAATCCGCAGTGCCATTCACTTACATTGATGTCCGCAAATCATCCGCAAAAAAATAGGATGATTTGCGGACACACGGAGCAGCCGTGTGAAAGGACCCTTAAAAAACTTTTTTTTTTGTATAAAATAAAGAAAAATGAAAGCGCCCCTGTCCCACAGACACACAGGAGGTATTGTCCTGAACATCAGAGTGAGAGCAATAATTCTAGCAGACCTCCTGTGCAACTCTAAACTGGTAACCTGTAAATGCGTTTAAAGCATCGCCTATAGAGAATGTTAAGCACCGTAGTTTGCCGTTATGCCACATGCAGACACAATTTTAAAGCGTGACATGTTAGGTATCTATTTACTCAGGGTAACATCATCTTTCATCATTATACAAAACAATTGGACTAACTTTTTTTTTTTTTTAATTCATGAAAGTATTTTTTTTTTTCCAAAATAATTGCATTGCATTTAAAAAACCGCTGCGCAAATACTGTGTGACATAAAAATTGCAACACACACCATTTTATTCTATAGGGTCTCTGTAAAAAATAAGTAAAAAAAAAAAAAAAAAATATATATATATATACAGTGCATTGCGAAAGTATTCGGCTCCCTTGAACTTTTCGACCTTTTGCCACATTTCAGGCTTCAAACATAAAGATATAAAACTGTAATTTTTTGTGAAGAATCAACAACAAGTGGGACACAATCATGAAGTGGAATGAAATTTATTGGATATTTCAAACTTTTTTAACAAATAAAAAACTGAAAAATTGGGCGTGCAAAATTATTCAGCCCCTTTACTTTCAGTGCAGCAAACTCTCTCCAGAAGTTCAGTGAGAATCTTTGAATGATCCAATGTTGACCTAAATGACTAATGATGATAAATAGAATCCACCTGTGTGTAATAAAGTCTCTGTATAAATGCACCTGCACTGTGATAGTCTCAGAGGTCCGTTTAAAGCGCAGAGAGCATCATGAAGAACAAGGAACACACCAGGCAGGTCCGAGATACTGTTGTGGAGAAGTTTAAAGCCGGATTTGGATACAAAAAGATTTCCCAAGCTTTAAACATCCCAAGGAGCACTGTGGAAGCTATAATATTGAAATGGAAGGAGTATCAGACCACTGCAAATCTACAAAGACCTGGCCGTCCCTCTAAACTTTCAGCTCATACAAGGAGAAGACTGATCAGACATGCAGCCAAGAGGCCCATGATCACTCTGTATGAACTGCAGAGATCTACAGCTGAGGTGGGAGACTCTGTCCATAGGACAACAATCAGTCGTATACTGCACAAATTTGGCTTTTATGGAAGAGTGGCAAGAAGAAAGCCATTTCTTAAAGATATCCATAAAAAGTGTCGTTTAAAGTTTGCCACAAGCCACCTGGGAGACACACCAAACATGTGGAAGAAGGTGCTCTGGTCAGATGAAACCAAAATCGAACTTTTTGGCAACAATGCAAAACGTTATGTTTGGCGTAAAAGCAACACAGCTCATCACCCTGAACACACCATCCCCACTGTCAAACATGGTGGTGGCACCATCATGGTTTGGGCCTGCTTTTCTTCAGCAGGGACAGGGAAGATGGTTAAAATTGATGGGAAGGTGGATGGAGCCAAATACAGGACCATTCTGGAAGAAAACCTGATGGAGTCTGCAAAAGACCTGAGACTGGGACGGAGATTTGTCTTCCAACAAGACAATGATCAAAAACATAAAGCAAAATCTACAATTGAATGGTTCACAAATAAACATATCCAGGTGTTAGAATGGCCAAGTCAAAGTCCAGACCTGAATCCAATCGAGAATCTGTGGAAAGAACTGAAAACTGCTGTTCACAAACGCTCTCCATCCAACCTCACTGAGCTTGAGCTGTTTTGCAAGGAGAAATGGGCAAAAATTTCAGTCTCTCGATGTGCAAAACTGATAGAGACATACCCCAAGCGACTACTACAAAGTATTAACTTAAGGGGGCTGAATAATTTTGCACGCCCAATTTTTCAGTTTTTTATTTGTTAAAAATGTTTGAAATATCCAATAAATTTTGTTCCACTTCATGATTGTGTCCCACTTGTTGTTGATTCTTCAAAAAAAATTACAGTTTTATATCTTTATGTTTGAAGCATGAAATGTGGCAAAAGGTTGAAAAGTTCAAGGGGAGCCGAATACTTTCGCAATGCACTGTATATATATTTTATATGTTTGGGGGTTCCAAGTAATTTTCTAGCAAAAAAAAAGTCGATTTTTACATGTAAGAGCAAAGTGTCAGAATAGGCTTGGGAAGGAGGTGGTTAAGGTGAAATAACCCTTTAGCCACTTGCCTACCAGGCACTTTTACCCCCTTCCTGACTAGGCCAACTTTCATCTTTCAGGGCTGTCACACTTTGAATGACATCTGCCCAGTCATGCTACACTATACCCATATGAAAATGTTATCATTTTTTTTCACACAAATGGAGCTTTCTTTTGGTGGTATTTAATTACCACTGGGTTTTTTATTTTTTGCTAACAAATAAAGGCTGAAAATTTTGAAAACAAAACTTTTCATAGTTTGTTATAAAACTTTACAAACAGGTAATTTTTCTCCCTCACTGATGTAAGCTGATGAGGCTGCACTGATGGGCACTGACAGGCTGCACTGATGGGGACTGATAGGTGGCACTGATGGGCACTGATAGGTGGCACTAATAGGCACTGATGAGGCAGCACTGGTGGGCACTGATAGGTGGCACTAATGGGCTCTAAAAGGTGGCACTGATGGGTAATGATGGGCAGCACTAATAGGTGACACTCATGAGGAGGCACTGATTTGCAGCACTGGTGGGCACTGTTGGGGCTGCACTGATATTCAGGACACTGATAATCAGTGCCAATGTCCCTTTAACACAAGCCGGTTATTTGCTCTCTCTTTCTCTACTCACGCTGTTAACGTGAGAAAAGAAAAGCCGATAAACGGCTTGTGTTTTCTTCCATGAACAGCTGTCATTGGACACAGCTGATCACGTGGTAAAGGGCTGCTGTGATTGGACCTTTACCCTGATCTGGGAGCAGCTGAGTCTGAAAAGACCCAGTGATCACAGAGCGTACTGCCCCCGCGCCGCTGGGGGTGCGTGGGCAGCGTGATCACGGGAGGACACCTATGTACGCCCTCCTGGCAATAATAAACCCATGCTGTAGCCGTCTTTTGGCTATAGTGAGAATGGGAAGGAGTTAATTTATATAGACAGCTGTACACAGCCTGGCACAGAAATATGGCCAGTTTTTACAGTGTACAGACCTATGCTCCTCTGTGCATGAATGAATGGCACCACATTGCACCAGCATATATTAGATGTAAACAGCTGGGTATTTTGTGGATTTTGTCATAAGCCACTCACCCTGAGAGGTATATACTGTATATCTTCTTTAGTTAATAAAACAATGTCATAGGTAACGCACCAAGAAACACAAAATGCTGTGTTGATGCTAGTTACAGACTGCATCATATCCTAGTTCCAATTTAATACACAGAACTCTTTGTATAGATTAGGGTTTGTAGCCAAATATTATCTCGTAATGTCAGGAAACCGAAAAAGAGGAAACCGTTTCTAAAATTTGCATATTTTATTCTTATCTTTCTGCGTGCAGTGTAAATTATGACACAGTCAGTTAAAATAGTTTGCATGTTATTTTGATGATAAAAAAAAAAACACAGTAGTCATTGTTCAGAAATAGAGCCTAAATACAGTATAGTAGATCATGAATTATATGTCTCACCATATGTAGTGTCACTCATGCAAAAATCATCAACGAATCAATATACTGTAACCTGTTTTGTGGCTTTGGTACATTCATGTTTAGAATTTGGTTATCTGTTTGGCTTCACAATACCATATTAGGTAAACAGTTAGATCGATTTGCATGAAATGACAGTTAATAATGAGAAATTTCTCTGATTTAGGTACTAAGTGTTAAGTTTTTTATGTAGTGAGGCTTTCATGAATCATTGTTCCATGTGGTGGCCACAACTGACTATTTGTAGCTTTGTCTCAGTGGTCACTGCACACATTTAACTGGCCATAGATGATTCATTTTTTTCATTCAACGAGAAGGCTGACTCTAAAAAAAGGAACGGGTTCCTCCGTTTACGAGCGAGGTGGAAAGAGGAATCCTGCCCACTAGGATGTTGTGTTCTCACTGCGGGTCTTTTCACTGTCAGAATACTCTGATCAATGGCTGAGATTGAGAAACATTTTCCAAAAAGCCTATTTGACATAAGTCGATCTAACAATTGACTTCTGTTAAACAGACACAGCCACACATAAATCTAAATTCATTCAGTCCTTGCTGAGCTGGCCAAATTTAAACCATCTATGGCCAGCTTAAAGTGTTTGTTACCCTAAAAAAAAAAAAATTGGATCCTTTTCCCTTAAAGCATGTTATACAGCATAGTGCTTGTGCTTTGTAATGTGGCCCTCTGTATCACCTGAAATACCTGGCTGATCCTGCCTGGCTATAACCTCCACCCTGTAAACTGACCACAGTGTATCATGTCTGTTGAGCCCTGACACCGTGGTCAGTTTATGTGCCTCTGTCAGCCGCAGCTCTTTTGTCTCTCCTATCCTCCTTTCCCCCTCCCTCCCTGCCTTTCATCTCCTATGTCAGGGCCTGCCTCCTCCCCTCTTGCTGCTGAAATAACATTTCATATCATATGTTATCCTCCTTGTGTCCTAATGATAGGTGCTCCTGTGTCCGTGTTTTATAACAAAAATTCAGTATATGCCTCATCTCAGAGCTCACATGACCGGCTGGCACTCTTCTCCCCCCATTCCAACTGACATCAGCGGGGGAATCTCGGGCCTCGCCTACTGCATCTGTCAGACAGGGAGAGGAGAGAGACGTCCGGTCACGTGATCGCTGATCTGCGTTCTGAAATGAGGTATATACTGCATTTTTTTTAATAAAACACAAACACAGGAGCACCTAAAAAAGCCTGATGCTTCAGTCCACATTCACATATCACAAATATGGATATTATCACGCATAGGGCAGCCCATTCATTTCAATGGCCTGCCCTACCAGTGACAAACACAACAAAGAATCTCAAGTATCTTTTTGAGATTTTTGCATTTTTTAGCTGTGCGTTTTGCTGCACATTCTCACACTACACAAGTGTAAAAGCTGCCTGAAGCTTGTAGTTTAAGACTACATTCACACAGCAGTGTGAGAACAACCAAAATATGTGCATTAATCAAAAAATCCATGGCAAAATGCGCTGTTAAAAATGGGCAAAGCTAAAAAAGATACTTGAGCTTCTTTGCCACCTTTTGTCATATGTAATGCAGGCCACTGAAATTAAAGAGCTATCATGTGCGTGACATCCATAAACACGCATGCTACATAGTGTGAATAGAAGCTAAAAGAAGCTCATGTACTTTTTTTAGCTAAAAGCTTCAGGCTGGGTTTACACCTAATACAGATACGGCTCACAGCAGGAGTCATATGCATCCCTGTTCTCCATTTCAGGGATGAATCAGGCCTGAATTTTTACCTGAATTCAGGCCTGAAACAGAGCCTAAAGCCTCGTACACACGCAACGAATTTCCGCCGACCGGTCGTCCGTCTTTTGTTCAGAGTGCGTGTCTGTTGGTTGGAATGTGCTCTAGACTGCACAAAATTTTCCCGTACGACAGAATTCTACTTCAGAAGTAATGTCATCTGTTGGATTGCTTTCTATGTGTTCTTTCATCTCTGAGCATGCCTAGTCTTGCTCATAAGATTTTTCCCCATCTAAATCTATAATAATGAGACGAAAATCGAACGTGTTTTGACGGAGGACAAAAATTTTAATGCCTGCACACCAGGATTTTGTCAGCCGAAAAGTTGGAGTCAGCTGTCGAAAGCACCATACTAACAAGCCGAAAATCGCCAGATCGGTCGTCGGACGAATTTCCCGGCCGAATTTCTTATCGTTTGTACGGGGCTTTAGACGTTCAGGACTCCTGTGCAATGCGCACTGTGGCCGCCCCAGAGATGTGTGAACCGGCTTCATTGAGAGCCGATCACAATCTCCTGTCATGGATGCGGGGAAACCCAAATCCAATTCGCATAAGTGTGAACCAAGCCTCAAGCAACACTGCACTCAGGTGTGAACAGGTACAATTAGAAACCATAGAATTAAGGATGTTGTGTGTTTTGGAGCTTCAATCTACAAAGCACAGGTGTGATTGGGGTCTACTATAAATGTGTCCAGACATGTTTAGTTAAATATTAATAATCATTTGTTGGGACAGTGAACATTTTGACAGGAATATGTATTGCACAACCATGCCTACAAATTTCACCAGTCAGAATTTTTTAAATGTATAACATAGTGTATACAGTGCAACAGTTAATAATATATAACATACACTATGTTGTGTTGTTAGTATGTCCAGAAAGATCGCAATCTTGAGGTGCTTGGTTGTAAATGAGAATGCTGAACCTCAAGTTGATCTTAGCCTCAATTATTGGATATAGACAACTGAAGAGTTTTGATATTGAGAAAGCAGAGAGGTGAGATTTTAAAGGTGCCAAGAAAACGTGATGTATGAAAGTAACAAAATTTAATTGAAACAATGAATTAAATACAATTTTTCACATAAAAAAAAAAATCATAGCACCATAATCATACGATTATGATACTTGAGGAAGCTTGTGACTTCCTCAGGAGACTTTAGTAAGTACCGTATATATAATCACTAATAATTAGAAAACAGCATATTAGTCACAAACACTACTACCATAAATAAAGGTAGATTCTCACACCAATTTTACGATACATCAATTTTTTGTTAATAAATAGTTCTCAAAAATGCATATGACCTGAAGGTCATCATTATAAGGCCCCTTATACCTGACTGTGCATGAAGTATTTTTAGTGCACTGCATATCAGGAGGATGATCACAAGGGGATATCAGTAAAACCACAGGGAGGGAAACTGGATAACCCAGTCGGGTAACACAGTCAGGTCTATGCAGAAAAAGAGGGGAAGCAACTATGAAAAAAAGAAAGGGGATTTGTCCACCATAGTACAATAAAAGCCAGGACATTATTCTTTAACCTACCAGAATGCCAAATATGTGCCAGAAAGGGTAAAGCCAAAAAAATAAGGGACAGACACTGCAAGGTTGCCAGAAGTTTGCAAACAAATAAATTCTGGAGGTATGGGGGTGGATCAATCATGCTTTGGGGTTGTATTGCAGCCAGTGGCACAGGGAACATCTCACGAGTATAAGGAAAAATGGATTTAATAAAATTTCAGCAAATTTTGGATGGTAACTTGATGCCATCTGTGAAAAAGCTGAAGTTAAAGAGAGGATGGCTTCTACAAATGGATAATGATCCTAAACACACCTCGAAATCCACGAGGGATTACATCAAAAGGGGTAAACTGAAGGTTTTGCCTTGGCCTTCATAATCTCCTGACCTCAACATAATTTAAAATCTATGGATAGACCTTAAAAGAGCAGTGCGTGACAGACAGCCCAGAAATCTCAAAGAACTGGAAGACTTTTGTAAGGAAGAATGGGCAAAGATACCTCAAACAAGAATTGAAAGACTCTTGGCTGGCTACAAAAAGCGTTTACAAGCTGTGATACTTGCCAAAGGGGGCAGTACAAGATATTAACTCTGCGGGGTGCCCAAACTTTTGCAGATGCAATTTTTTTGTTTTCTGTTATTTTGAAAGTGTAAATGATGGAAATAAAATCTAACTTCTGTTGATATATTATAAGAATGTCTAATCTGTAATTTGATGCCTTTTGGAGTTTTTCCTTGGCTTCTTTATGCACATTATTACACATTTTTACCTGGGGTGCCCAAACTTTTCGATCCCCACTGTGTATATATATATATATTTATTTAAGGGGAGGGAGAGTGTACTGCCCTATGCAAGCACAATTATAATGGTGATAGCCACTGGAAGTCATAGCTTAGGCACCTTAAACAGCTTGGCCACACAAAGCACATGGTTAAGACATGTATGGGCAAAAGGGCACACAAGGAGGAAAGCCACAGCTGAACATGTGGCAGCAGGCTGTGAACTTGACACAGTAATGGGCAGTCTTGAAAAACTGTATGGGATTAAGATCTGAAACTGTGTGCAAACCACATATTTTACAAACGCTAACAGATCTTTTTGCACATGGACATTACCATCTAACAATTCATTAAGCAGTTCACTTAGTAATAATTGGTTTGTTTAGATAGAAAAAAGACCTCAGAGAAATCTAAACTTACAGGATAGCACAAAGAGAGATGAAGTAGAATAGGTCACAGGATCAAAATTGATTAGGTCCAGAATACAAAGTTTAGTTTAGCAGAGACAAAAGTGTGAAGAAAGAAAATAAAGAATTGCAACACCGAAGCATGAAAACAGGACAGCACCAACCGTCAAAAACTCACCATGGAGATATGTTAACTTTATCCTTATTTTAATCAGAGCCAGAGTAAAAAAAAAAAAACACAAAGTTGGTGTTTGCAACATGAGCTAGCTTTAGCTGCAGAAACACAACTGTCATTGGGACAAGTACCAGTACTGTTGGACCCCTTAGTCCATGCTAGCTTTGGCACTTATATCCCAAACGCACACAGTCACCAGGGATCAACTCAGTATCACTTCTCACAAGTCTGCAGGACAGCTGCACGCCTTCCATCTTCCTCCAGACATGGTGCAGTAAAGGGGATAACCCTTCTCCAGACCTGATCCCCACGATGAAGTCCCACAGCTAGCTCCTAAGGAAGAACACTTTAGGCCCTCAGCCCTGACACTGCTGAGGACTCAGGAACAGCTACACAGTCCACTTCAGAAAAGAAGCCGCCCCCTTCCTCCCAAGGCTTGGAACCATCCTGAGAGAACAGTCCCTCCAGGGCTTCAGACTATTTATCACCTCCCCAGCCAACTCCTAACACTCCTCTCCAGGGATTGGCTAGGCCAGGATAAATATTCAGGCTGGTCATTTGAATTTTCCTCCCTATTTCCTGGAAGCTCTTCCAGAGGCAGGGGTAAGCAATCAATCTCCCAGCCTGTAAAACTCTAAGCAAACCATCACTGCTAACTTGAGTTTAGAAGGAGCCAACCACTATATTGCCTAGCTGGGTGATGCAGCTCCAGTCCCACATCGGGCCCCGGAGTTTCATCATGCCCCTGTATTCCGCAGGAGCTATGACAGAGAGATATAGAAAATAAAAAGAGGTACAATACAATACAGGAATTGGTACACAATATACTTGTTTACATATGGCTACAAACAATATGGAGGCAATATTGGTGATTAGCCATATTAGATTGAATAAAAAGCTGGCAATATGAGGCATAAGCATTACATATAAATGTCAATAAGAGTATATATGCAACATTATCATATAAAGAAAGGGAAAAGGACAGAGAAAAAAATAAAAATCTTATATATTCAATTTATAAGACCCCAGTTGGAAGTCGGGCAGATAGGGTTTAAAATTAAAAGCTTCATTCAAGCCAGGGGGTGATGTTGCTTTAAGATGGAATATCCATCTTAGCTCTCTTTGTAGTAAGATTTTGTTTAAGTCACCACCACTTGGGTTGGAATGGATATGATCCAGTGCCAAGAATTAGAGTTGAGCGAACACCTGGATCTCCGTGTTCGGCGGGTCCGGCCGAACTTGAAAAAAAACGTCCGGGTTCGTGACCCGGACTTAACCCAAACTTTACCTGAAACCCCATTGAAGTCAATGGAGACCCAAACTTTTTGAGCACTAAAATGGCTCTAAAACAAACATGGAAAGGGCTAGAGGGCTGCAAATGGCAGCAAAATCATCTTAAGAGCACGGCAAGTGCTCTGCAAACAAATGTGGATAGGGAAATAACTTAAAATAACAGAAAAAACAGAAAAATAAAAAATAATCATCTTGAATGATGTAGGAGGAGGAAGAGGCCCATATGGAGTAGGAGGTTGAGGTGGCGGAAGATATGGCGGTGTAGGTGGAAACGGCGGCAGCGGTGGAGGAGGAGGACGAGGCCCATATGGAGTAGGAGGTATGGAGTAGGAGGTTGAGGTGGTGGTGGTGAATGTGGCGGTGTAGGTGGAAGCGGCGGTGGAGGAGGACGAGGTAGCCAACACTGGTTTTTGTTTTTAATTTTATTACATTTTAAATTAGGGTACACTCCAAAAGAGTGAGAAAGATCAAAAATACAACAAAGGCTGGGGGATAGGCCGGTATACATGTCTATTCTGCATAAGGTACGGACAAGTCCTGTGGGATCCATGCCTGGTTCATTTTAATGAACGTGAGCTTGTCCACATTGGCTCTGGACAGGCGGCTGCGCTTGTCTGTGATAACGCCCCCAGCCGTGCTGCTAAATACACGTTCAGGTAATACACTGGCTGCAGGGCAGGCCAGCACCTCCAAGGCGTAAAGGGCAAGCTCAGGCCATGTGCCCAATTTGGAGACCCAGAAGTTGAAGGGGGCAGACCCGTCATTCAGTACGTGTATAGTACGTAAGGAAGGGTAAGGAACTGTATATGGTATATGGTAAGGAACGGTGATGGCGGCGGGGGGGCTTTTTCCCCCCTTCTGGGTTGAGTCTGGCCTTGGAAAAGGTATGTGTCCCTGGTTGTGGGCCGGGCTCTCCCAAAGCTGTCTAAGTTCTGAGGCCTTCTGGTAGGGACAGGGCTGCACTGGTCTTGCCAGGGACCGGATTCTGCAAGGTATTTTAGAAAATAATAGTACCCGTTGTTACACCTCTGAAAAAGGACATGGTCCGAAACATGTTAGGTGTTCACGCAACAGTTCATGGCAGCTAGCCCGATGCTCCAATACGGGTAGCCTTTTGTTTGCCATGTCCTTGTGCTGTTACGGGTACTCATTTGTTTTATTTGTATCTGTTTTTGTATACCACTGCAATGTTTGTATGTTCTTTTTAACAATGTAAGCACAATAAAAATATGTTTTTTACGCTTTTGGTCTGTCTATAATAATCCGTGAGGGGTTCCCTGCGCAGTTGTGCACAGAGTCTTTGCTTTTCAAAAATGGACATGACAGATAATTTTTTCCAACACACACCATCTTGCCTCCTACCATATAGTGTAAAGGAAGAAGGGGCACTGATTTTCTGTGGAGGGAGAAGAGTGCACTAGTAATCTGTTGAGAAAGAGGGACGGAACCTCTGCTTGGTTGGGGGGGAGGGTGTCACGATGACAATCTACATCATTCTTCTTTAGGATACTAATCAGAAAGTGGGGGGCTGTATAGAGGAAGGAAAGGTATTTACTATAGAAAAAAAGTCTGCAAATGTGCAAAGGCCTGGGGGGTGGGATTGAAGATCCATCCCAAGTCTCTTTCATGATATGATGGCATAGTGCAGTCCCAAATAAGTAAGCTCAAACCAACAGGGCCCTCTGATTCCTCCTGTACTGAATTGTATTGTAACTGTACTGTCTGCCCTCATGTTCTGAAGCGCTGCGCAAACTGTTGGTGCTATATAAATCCTGTGTAATAATAATAATAATAATATTATTAATAGAAAAAGTGCACAGAATGAAATCTGGCAAGACACCCTGTATAGATATTAGATCTTGCAGGGCCTTGGTTTACATCTTTATTAGATTACTAAATCATAAAACATTGTTTTAAAAGACAGTGTTAGGTTTTTTTTTAATAATTGGATTTAAAAAAATGTTGAATCATGGTAGAGGACTAAAGTATAAAATGCACACAGATTTAGGAAGCAGCCATTATTATGCACAGTTATTGAAGGACAGCCATTTAAAGATGAAAACACTGCAGTGAATCTAGAATAAAACATTATGCATTTTTAATAAACATCCTGCATTACGAGAAAATAATCATTAAAAATTAACCATTTTTTAATTTGGAATACCTAGTGCGTACTGCTGATACAAATGTAACTCTTTGTTTTAAAAAGGATTTAGTATGTTTTGCTATTTTAACTGTCACCCCCTGTTTAATGTTTGACATACCTGTAAGGATACCAAGTGCTGGTAGGGCAGATGTGACCAAAAATTTGTGGATCTTCACAGGGAACAGCAGACCCACAACTAAGGGAAAATAATGTGATTCATTAGGAAAACAGCAAAAATTACAAACAATATAAACACAGCAATCAATAAAAATCAGAATACACCAAAAAAAACAAAAGCCCAATGAACCTCTTAAAAGTGAACCTAACCAGTAAAAATGAAAACCAACTAAAGAAAACATGAACAAACGTAGCTAAACTAACTAACCAAGCTATGTACAGACAGCAGGATAAACTGGATGAGCAGGATCTAGCTGGGGAGTAAGGAATAGCAAGTCAGGAAAAAGACAGAACAGTAGGAAGGTACACAGGTACAAGCAGGCAGGATCAGGTTTATGGGTTACAATTACAGGAACAAAACACACGTGTAAAATGCTCAGGCTCAAGCTAGATGAGGGCCCAAATACCCTCCAATTAACCAGCATCAGGTGAGAATTAATTGCTGGGATCTGCTGGCTACTGGGAGACAACCGGTGGACACCGGGACTATACCTTTCAGATCCAGGAACCATAGTGCCACCAGCATATGATCCAGATCCCTCTTCTTAGAAACAGCCTCTGGACACTCCAATTAGCTTTGGCCATACAAGTCTAAAAGAGTCTGAAGGCATGCCAAATTTCATACTTCCAGAGTCTGCTATCTGGGAAGATGCCCTTCATAGGGTTTTAATAAAAAGCTAAAAGCCCCACTGACGGGGTCTGGCAACTGGCTTGACATCCTGCAGCTGGAATATGGCAACTGACTGAGCATCTTGTCAGCTGGATCCTCAAAGTTATAGCAAATGAGACACTTCAAGTCCCTCAAATCAGTAGGTACCCCAATACGGAGACTTAGCACTGGGGTCATTTGACAGAGAAGGAACCCTGATACCAGAATGTTTTATCATAACTGGATAACTTGACTAGTTCCTGGGACCTGTTCTTCACATCAACTGCCAGTTACAGAGGGAGTCTCCAGAGTCTCCAGACCACCAGGCTTTGACACAAAAGGAGCAATACACTGTAAAAGAGACTTTAACAAGGCAACTGGAGGAATCTCAGGCCAGACAGGCAAGCCATGCAAGCCACGTGACACATATGGAAACTTGTGTAACCAGGTGCTTCCTAAGAATGGAGAGTGAGAGAAACACTTGCTGCAGCTGCTCTCTATAGCTGCTGCCCTGCGGTGCTGAACTTGTTAACAGTTATATAAACAAGAGGAGGGAGCTGCTAAGCAGAAATAATTTAATAGACTTAATCTGGCAGCACTGCACTGTGATAACTGTAGTCAAGAGGTGAGACTCTACTGTAGTCAAGAGATTTTGAACTGCATTTCCCAGAGTGAGATTGCCAGGAGGAGAGGAATGATCTGCATTTCTTAGGCTGTACAGGGCACAGCTTCCTTTTGCCGTGAGGAAGGCTGGAGAGTGCACATCGCTGTCCAGTGTGCACCATCACTGCTGCATATATGCGGCCTGAGTGGAATCTGGAGCTCTGAGTGTCAACAGTAAGAGTCACCTGGGTGCAGAGCAGAGAGTAGACTGTTCACTGTGTGTGACCAGATGATGAGTTGCAGTATTGCTGGAACTGGTAAGCTGCTGCCATGGGGATTTACTCTCTGTTGCTAGAGAGACTGAGGCCTTTAGGAACTGACCGCGTAGCCATCTAGTACGGATGCCTGCCTGCAGGCTTGACTGGGACTATTTTCATGTACACTTACAACTGAGATCCAACACTATCCGGATAAAAAGCTAGCACTAAAGACTGTCCCTTTACAGCTGCTACACAGAGACCTTCACTTATTGCTTATGCTAAAAGTTACCTCTCAGGGAACATTACACTATATCCTAGTCATTCTCCTATAGGGCACTTTAGACTAGTTATAGTATAATTATTCACATTGCAGTTAATGTTTATATGCACTGTTTATTGATGACTTTGCTGATTCATCCTACAAGAAAACCTGTTAGAGTCTGCAAAAGATTTGAGACTGAGGCGGAAGTTCACCTTCCATTAGGACAACGACCCTAAACGTACAGCCAGAGCTACAATGGAATGGTTTAAATCAAAGCATATTCATGTGTAAAAGTCCAGACCTAAATCCAATCTGTGGCAAGACCTAAAAATTGCTGTTCACAGACGCTCTCCGTCCAATCTGACAGAGCTTGAGCTATTTTCCAAAGAAGAATGGGCAAAAATGTCACTCTCTAGATGTGAAAAGCTGGTAGAAACATACCCAAAAGTTTTGGATGGAGTGGAGAGGGATTAGAACACCTGTCAGTTTTTTTTGCTGTCTGTGGCCCCTGTTATGGAGATTCAGCCTCTCCATTTGTCCTCTTTACCATTATTGCTAAAAGTGAAAGCAAAAGTAAAACCCAAATTTTGAGTTGTTCCCAAAAAAGTAACGGAGGGGAAATCTTCCAATGGGGACACTAGTTTCAGTGACATGGGGGTCCCCAAGGAATTCCCTTAATTTGAAAGTATTTCTTCTAACTTCCTGATTGGCTATAGGACAGGAAGTCAAGGGAAATCTCCGCAATTGGACACAGATGGCAAAAAAAAATCTGACAGAAGTTATAACCCTCCCTTGCTATTTTCAAAATGAAAAAAAAAAGTTTTGCTTATAGTTCTACTTTAACTACTGAAAAGTGCTGAAAATGCACCAGAAACTGCTGGGCTGCTGGAGGAAAGTATAGGGGGGAGATGTCATTCAGAATTATATATTTAGCCCAATGACAGACTGCTGTTGTCCCACTGAATTGATTCTGAGACACCACCCTGGACATTACCATTGTGGGACAGTTTAGAAGAAAGCATGACTGTCCCAGCAGTTCCGGGACAGTTAGCAAGTATGTATTCCCTTCCTCTATTCCTAGCAATTCATTGTAGAAGACCTCATATGAATGCATCTTGAAACAACAAATAAATACAATCAAAGTAACAGTTCCCCTTCAAAGCCAATCTGGTTGTTACTGGCCTCAACATTATGCAAGGATACCAAGTTTTGATATCCTGTACAGTTGTAACCAAATATGTGTGGATCTGCACAGGGATCATCAGACTCATAACTAAGTGAAAATAAATGTGATGTATTCGGCAAATGGCACAATTGACAAGCAATATGAACATAACAATCAATATAAACATTTAAATACACCCAAAAATACAAAAATCTTGTAAGCCTCCTAAATGTGTAATGTGGAAGTTAACCCAACTAAAGCACACAGGGGTAAACCTACCTAAACTAACTAACTAACTAACTAACTAACTAACTAACTAACTAACTAACTATGTACTAAATAGCAAGCAATAGCAGGTCAGGAAAAAGACAGAACAGGAGGAGAACATGACCATTTGGCAATTTAATCATACTATATTTGACCACTGATGATAATGAGACAAAACAAATACTGTCCCTGTGAAGTATTGAAAGTTGTGTACTGTATATGTATTGTTCCTTGTGACCAATATACACGTAATCTCACAAACACCTGCAAAGTGGAATTATATCAGCTTGATTGACGATTAACTGCGCCATTAAATGGGTGTATCAACCAGGGGCGTAACTACAGGGGTTGCAGGGGTTGCAATCGCTACCGGGCCCCATGCTCCAGGGGGCCCGGTAGCAAACCAGTGGGTGAACTTCCAGGATTGCAAAGGTCACACTTGCAACCGGACCCTGGCATTGCACCACTGTGGGGAGGCCCCAAGATTGCAGGAAGGGGGCCCACAAGATTGCAGGAAGGGGGCCCACTGCAGAACTTGTGAAAGAATCCTGCTGCGGGACCGTAATAAAAGGCCATGCAACAAGTGTAAAGAGCCCCAGGATTAGTGGGAAGAGCCCTGGGCTTGAAGGTAAGGGCCCCGGCCAGGGGTCTGGGGGGCCCTTCATGGTTTCTTGCATCAGGGCCCTGAAGGTTCTAGTTACGCCTCTGGTATCAACTGTCACTTTGATACATGAATTTTTAAAGCAACATGAGACAACTAACAGAGTTTCAGAAAGACCATATAGCTAAAAGTGTTTTGTTAATAAAAAAAAAATGGAAAATGCAAATGTAATTTTTGGGTTTAAAAAATTGTCTCATATTTGTAGCAATAACCAAATAGGGATAAATTGTATTAGCAAAGGAAAGGTAGTTGCACCTTAAAGCCAACTGACAGGGATAGATGGTCGTCTGACAGCATAGTTGCTAATTGCTCTTAAAGCATACGCTCTGAAAATTACCTCTAAATTCATTTATCAGCTCCGTGATCCAGTGTTGAATTAAATTCTGTGTTGTGAGCTGACAGTTTAAAACTTTTGATTTTTGATTTGGGTTTTTGAGGTCATTTGTTTGTTTTGTCACAAATGTATTATTACTAACACAGGTATATTCAATTTGTATATGAAGGTAATAGTTATCACTGATACCCAATTGTGATATCTGTGACACTATTTTCCTACAACACTTTTCATAAGAGCTTCCTAACTGTGGTGAATTATTTAAATCACAAATAATTCTCATAATTAGCGCCGCACATATTGTTTTAAATGTATACACATTTGTCCTTTGTGGTACTGGCTGCTTATTTTCTTAAAGCGTTCTTTGTTTTTTGCGACATTAGCGCGGTATTCCCCTCTTTTAACAGTTTAAAACTGCCAATATCCAAGTCCATATGCACACTTGCTATATTCGTAGTGATTTGTTTTTGAAGAGAGCCTGTATGGCCCCATTCCAGGAGAGCAGAAGATTTTCATGTCAAGCCCAGAGAGCATTAAGGGAAGCGAGGGGGTAAAGACATAACATACTCACTACATCCTCTGAGCCTTGACCATTTCTTATACCATATAGAACTTCCGGATGGCACAATTAAGCATTGCCCCCAGGCTTTGTCCTATTGCTTTTCGATTCTCTGAATGGGGGGCATCGGAGACTCAATCATATCCTCTGAAGAAGTGGACCAACTTTCACCCACTGGTCCCCTGACACTTTTCGGAACACCTCATGTATTATTCTCCAGGAGTCCACTACATTTTGACACCTCTCATGGGCACCAGATCTGGGAGGTGTAATTTCCGCTTTCAGTTTAGTTACTGTTTGTAGGGGTACAGGAAACCTTGCTTCTAGCCAAATTTCCATCTCCCAATTAGCATTCAATTCTCTTAACAAAGCACAGATTCTTTGTTGCTTTGAAGATAAGCTACACACAATTCACTACATCCTGAGGAATTTTAATACTTCTCAACACAGATTTTAACATTGATTAGTAGATTAAACATTCACTTTAATAACAATGACGTTCATAGACTGTGGTTGATGCATCTGGTGCTATCTAGCAATCATTCTATATAGGAGTTTGTTAATTATCTGGGAATTTTTTTGATTACTCTGTCCCCGCCTCATATTTCCTACAGGATGGAAAATGCCATTGATTAATCACATGGCAAGCCTTGGTGTCTCTCACAATACAGAAAAGGTGTTACTTTCATGGCTACCTCCACAACCAACAACCAGTGCCCTCTCTCTAAATCACAGAGATTTTTTCCAGTCAGAGAGCAGAATGTCTATTGCTATTCTATTTTGGGAGGAATGGAACCAAACTATGTAAGCACTGTGACGGACGTATCAGATCCCTACCCTTTTCACTAACTTGTGACAAAGGACTGGCCAATCTCACACCCCGCTGTCACTTACGTAACAATGATACTCTCAGCTGCACCCTGCACAAAGATTTTCCAGCTCCTGGGACCACAATCTAGGTGCCAGCCGGCTGAGAGCGATTGTCACTGGGTTAATTAAGCAATTAACCCTTTCAATGCCACCACTTCCATGTTGCCAGAGCGGGAGGAAGCTCTTATTTTTAGAAATACCAATTATGATTTTAGAATAATCGTCTGTAACACTCACTGTTACCACAGACAAGTATGTTGATAGGATTTATTCTACATGCAGTAGCACACAGTAGCATTATACAGTAGCACTCTTCAAGAGACAGGTTGTTTGTTAGGTTGCATTAAGAGCTTAGGGACAAGGTTAACACTTTTCAAAATAAAGTTTTAAATAATGAAAATGTCAAAGTTGGTTCAAATAAAATATTTACTGAAAAAAGGTGTTTCAAAGACCTAGAGAAACAATTCAGCAATTAGAAAAATAAGGTAGAATTGAGAAGGAAGAATACTTGCAGTTAATGGTGTTAATGGTTAATGGGTGTTATCAGAGTTCATTCGATGAGCCAGATGTAATCGGTTCTCAAACTTGATAGATGTTCCTTCTTTGATGTTACCATGAGAACTCATCACTGGTTAGGGGTCTCTCTGGGATCAAAGGGGTGTTGACAGATGCCCCTGACTAATTAAAATGGAGTGGCCATGGGCTGTCCTGGGGATTATGACCACACCAGGACCCTCCTCTTAGGACAGTTTTATACCACTGTTCATATCTTGAGGTATGTATTGGTTACATTCTTTAAACGAATAGTTATCATTCAGCATGAAATTTCGCATCCAGGGATGCCAAACACAGAATATCGCAGCTAAACTTGGCACCCAGGGAATATCTGACAGCTATCTTCTATTCTATATGTGATAGGATGGTCATGCATGGTCCTAATTCGTTCAATATGACATTTCTCATCCAAATATATACTTATTGTTAATGTGCCATGTTCCTGTCTGCATTTATAAATCATGTGTGTATTTGTTAAGTTTTGAATTGGCAGGCTCCATAATTGCCTTCTACAACCCCCTATTAGCTCTGGTTATCCTTAATGGATTTGGTCAAAATTTTACGATAGGCCTGGATGGAGGAAACAGACATCCTGCCAGGGCTCCCTGAATTAAATGAGGTAGGGAGGGAGATAATATTGCTGCATATATAACTGTTCTGCAAGACTGTCATGGCTGACCTATAATGACTGAACAACATGGCCGCTTGCTACAGCTTCTCGCATGTCCAGTGCACAATATCATTACAAGCATCCCTTTCTGAACAGGGAAACAATACCTTCTATTCACCATGTCCTTTGCCAGATGGTTAGTATAGCTTGGGCTCTAAAATGATTTGGGAAGCCATTGCAAGGTAGTCAGTAGCTGAGTTGACTGTGTTCTATACTCGCATAACAGCAATAAAATATGAAACATTTTTATAGAGCCAGGTACACTGTTTAAAACCTGTATTGCCCATAGGATGAAATTCACCCACATACAGATAAACAAATCCAAGCGCTGTTTCATAAACTCCAGAATTACTGTAGGTCAAAAAATGTCCATGTCTCTTCAGAAACCAGTAACTTGAAAGAATTTGGATAATGGTGAAAAATTCCACCTCACACAGTTTAGGATGTGTTTGACAACACAAAAAGGATGCAATGATATTGTTAGAAAGTCTAGATTAATTATACGTTTTTAACATTAACAATCTGTTAAGTGTTTCGTAAACCTCTGTAGATTTGTAAACATCAAAAACCTCAATACAAATATGATAAAACGAAAGCAAATATATTTCTCATTTAACGTAATAAATTGTTACTCAACACTCTTGTTTGTGTTGCTATGGTATCATAATTATTAGCTTACAGTATTTCCAATTAAAATTTACTGCTGAGACAGATCAATAATATAATAAGCCTCAGGCAAAAATCAAATTTGAAGTCAAAGCAGAAATATTTTTTTAGAAGTTTAAAGTGTAGTTTCTCTTAACCAAGATCCAAACTGCTTTATTTCTATATGACTTGTTACTCTATGTGAGTAACAAATATAGCTTTACTTCTCTCAGAGTTCATTGAGGGATACAGGATCCATTATTTTACCTATGGACATAGCTTCCACTTCTGGGTGGGTTGGACACTAGGCAAAGCAAAAGGCACAACCCCATCTAGAACTACATCCCTAAAGTGGAGAACAAAATCAATTCAAATTTGTGTCCTGAGGATTTAAGGTGTCTCTCTTCAAATTTCCTGGGTCAAGATTCTTCCATCAAGCAGCTGCTGGCAGTATTATACTGAACCCTAAACACCTAGATTTTCACCCCAGCATCCAGCAGTTTGCATTATCCTCCCAGACACTAGCAGGAAGTTGGAGGAGCTTTCTCCAACAAATGTCACAGAAGTTCTGGACTCTATAGATCTCTCTTTGTCTCTTCCCCACTCTGCTTGTTCCACATAGCCTCACCACAGAAAGGACTCATTTTCAAAGAAGTATACAGTTGTACAGAGATTGAGTTTCAGCTCTGCGTCACAATGATGCTCTTAAAGGGACATGAACCACATCCTCCATTAAGACTGTTCACTAATTTTAGCAACATGTCTGACACTAGAAAGAGGACCCGTTGCCATGATGATGCTGGTGGATCCCCACTGCAAGCCATATTTTCTACTTGCACTGTGTGCCTGGGCTATGTCACTCTCTGAGGGATGCATGTCCTCTTCTGAGCTAACCCCCTTTGCTACCACCTCCAGTAATTTCCTGGATACCATCAATTTGGCTGCAGATGGCATACCTGATCCAAAAATGCTCTGTCCAGAGAGATTTTTGTCTTAATTGCCAAGGTGCCAGATCAGGCCCTAGCCACTTCCCAGATTACAGGAGCTGCAGGAAGTGGACCCCTCCATCTTCTGATATACACTCTGATTTTGACTTAGTGCAAACTGCATAGTTGGTAAGGTTGAATAAAGACACCAGTTCATCCAATTCAACCTGTGGCATGTGTGGGAGTTTATGTCAATAGTAATTCCCATTTCCCTGTATGTTGCAATCGTCAAGATGCCCATCTAATCGTTTTTTAAACTATCGACAAGCTCTGCTGATACCACTGCTTGTGGAGGGGAATTCCACATCCTTTTTCAATGAATGGCCATGTGTCTTTTTAAACTCCCTCCCACTGAAAAGTTTTTTTTCCTTAGGGCTCATGTACACAGGGCAGTTGAAAACCTTTTCTGAATGCTGGAAACCAATTTTATGTGAGTTTAGAAGCAGTTATGAGTATTTTTTTTTTATTCATGCATTGTTGTCATTTGATAGGGTTTCCTTTGGTTAGAAGCGTTTTTTAATGATAACCTCAGGAGACCCGACCAAATGCCCACAATGCATGAAAAAAAAGTAAATTTTTGATTATTTTAGCCATTCTGTTAGAGTAGAGAGAGCAGACGAGAGAGCAGTGTGCTTAAAAGCTTTCTTATTTTTTTGTGCATTCACTATGGATCCCATTATGAGCATGTGTGAGGAAATGCTCCTGATGTTGCTGTTGCTGTGGCTCCAAAGATGTAGGAAATTGCATGAAAGGACCAGAGTTCGTTGCTACTGGACTCATCCATTGATGCAGGCAACAGCATGTGGTAAAACTTGTGTATCAGAAATGTTTTCTTTAAAAAGGCTATTAAATGCAAATGCATATAAACGCAGTTTACTGCAGTTACAAGCATTTGGCGTTTGAAATGCCGGTAAACTACAGCCCTGAACGTGACTTTTCTGCTTTCAAAAAAAATGCCAGTAACCTCAACTGCCTCTAAACTACTATAAACTACTGAGTGTAGATGTACACATAAGATAACATGGAGGAGAGTTCAGGGGCTTCTGAAAAAAATGTCCAACTGCTCCTAAACTTCAGTTTAGCAACTGCATTGTACATGAGGCCTAACATGGCTTCCCATCCCTGTCAGTCACTGGGCATATTACTCCCTCAAAGACTTACATGAAGCATATACATACATAAAGCACCCAGCCAAATATAGTATTACAATGTACTAGATTTAGCTATCTTTTCATGGTTATTTGCCTCAGGTTTTCTAACAGTTTATAAGTGTGACATGGCAAGTGTGAAAAACAGGAGAAAAATAAAATGCTGTACAAAAACAAGGAATGATGATAACAATTATGCCAACTTTACGAAAATCCCTTACTCAACTTGCAGTCATTAAAATTAATGTATACTGAACATAATTATAAACGCAACACCTCTGTTTTTGCCCCCATTTTTATGAGCTGAACTCAAAGATCGAAGACTTTTTCTATGTACACAAAAGGCCTATTTCTCTCAAATATTGTTCACAAATCTGTCTAAATCTGTGTTAGTGAGCACTTCTCCTTTGCACTTCTCTGTATTCACGTATACGACAGTGTGTTCCAGGTCCTGCCAATATCCAGCAACTTTGCACAGTCATTGAAGAGGACTGGACCAACAATCAACTATCAACAACCTGATCAACTCTATGCGAAGGAGATGTGTTGCACTGCATGAGACAAATGGTGGTCACACCAGATACTGACTGGTTTTTGGACCCCCCCCCAATACAGTAAAACTGCACATTTTAGAGTGGCCTTTTATTGTGGCCAGCCTAAGGCACACCTGTGCAATAATCATGCTGTCTAATCACCATCTTGATATGCCACACCTGTGATGTGGATGGATTACAGGCGGTCCGTTCTCATCGGATGGAAAATAAGGTTTCCATCTATCCGGGTCTGACAAACAGGATCGGATCGGAGACATGTCCGCTGACACCCGCTGCCCCAACGGTCCGCATGTGTGAAAGGGGCCTAACACAGATTTAGACAGATTTGTTAACAATATTTGAGAGAAATAGGCCTTTTGTGTACACAAGTCTTAGATGTTTGAGTTCAGCTCATGAAAAATGGGGGTAAAAACAAAAGTGTTGCGTGTATAATTTTGTTCAGTATATTATACCTGGTCCTGAATTTAAAAAACATTTGGAAAATGTATTTTGTCAGTGCAATAATAGACAGACAAGGCCGGTGCTAACACTAGGCGAACCAGATAGCCGCCTAGGGTGTACTGCCACCTAGGGCGCAGCCATGGCCAGTGCCACATTTTTCTCCTGTCACCTCCTTATCCCCGGTGGATGTCACCTCTAGAGAGGGGGGCAGTGTGTACAGGAAGGGGGGTGTAGGGTTAAAGGGGGGCAGTGTGTATAGGAAGGGGGGTGTAGGGTTAAAAGGGGTGTAGCAATAAAGGGGGCAGTGTGGGCAGGAAGTGGGTGTAGCATTAAAGGAGGGCAGTGTGTGCAGGAAGGGAGATGTAGGGTTAAAGGAGGGCAGTGTGTACAGGAAGAGGGGTGTAGGATTAAAGAGGGCAGTGTATACAGGAAGGGGAGTGTAGGGTTAAAGGGGGGCATTATGTGTAGGAAAGGGGGCAATATGTACAGTTTTTTTTTTTGGGGGGGGCGCAAGTAGCTGGTCTTGCCTAGGGTGCAAAATAGTCTAGCACCGGCCCTGTAGACAGATACTTTGTTATATTTAACTACCTGCTGCAGACATCCAGAATGCTTCACTGAAAACTGAACACACCAATGTCCCATTAGTCATATGAAAAAATGTAAATGTATCATTGGGACTTTACTGGCATAATAATAGTAAAAAAAACAGAATTTTGTCTCTTAAAATGCTCTCATTATTTTATTTTATGGGTCTCTATATTAACATCATTTATTACAAGTACTTACAATCATATATTGTACGTTCACATCAGTCCCTACCCTCAAGGAGATTACAGCCTAAGGTCCCTAACTCACGCTCATACCCATATTAGGGCCAATTTGGACAGGAGCCAGTTAACCTACCAGTATGTCTTTGGAGTGTAGCTGGAAACCCACGCATGCACCGAGAGAAAATGCAAACTCCAGGAAGGTAATGCTGTGGTTGGGAATTAAACCGACAATCCTAGTGCTGCTAGTCAGAAGCACGAACAACTTAGCCACCATGCTGTCCCTGAACCACATGGAGACCCTAGTTCAAGTATTATTACAGTGACACTAAATAATATTCTTATTGTCAAAAAATATTCACTACTTAATGGCCCTGTAATCTATTTTTATGCTGTGTTTTTCTGTTTCTTTGTAATTCCCCCAATGAGCTCATGGACCTCTTTCGTTCCATCCTTTTGTTTGTATGGAGCAGGGCACATTTGTTGCAGTTATGTGTACTTCCCTATGCACACGACAAGTCTTATAGTGCCATCAATCAATATATAATATAAATAAAACCAGACAGTGCTAATATACTATATCCTCTGCGCACAAATAAATAAATAAATAAATATATCTCGTTCAGAGAAATATCGCAGCTACTTTAAAGATAAAAATTGTAAACAATCACTCTGAATAAAAGTCCATAAATGGAGTCATACACAAAGCAATAGCAGCGCTGATATTAAGTATCAATCAAAGCATGCAAGGAATTGCTAGAGTGCACTAGTCCTTTCTCATTAAATGTCCATCTTTATATCAGTCTTTTTCACCAATTTGGGGTCACCAGTGAGTTTTTATGGGGTCACCCGACATTCAATCCTCCACCGTTGTGATAAGGTACAAGATGGCAACTCACCAGACAAACTGGCCTTCCTATTCTCATAGAGAAGGCAAACAAGCATGAACTCTGTGGTCTTTACTCGATCGGCTGCAGCTGTTAGAAACACACCTCTCTCCACAGAAAACTGCGTTCCCTTTGCTCACGAGTCACTCACCAACCGGTTGAGGAAAACATAAAAAGAAAGGACCGCACTAGTGTGATATTGTAAAACATCACTCCATAGTTTATTAACCAATCCCCCAATAAATGCACTCACAAACGCAATCAAATAGTAAGCCTTCTAATAAATCATATAGGGAAGTCACAGGGATGCATCGGTAGGCGGTGTTGGCCGGTGAAGGCCCTTCGAAGAAGTCGGAAATGACGAAACGCGTCAGGGCGTGAACCTCGCGGCGACCGGAAGTTCTCGGGTGACACATTCGGAGGCACTGGAGGCTAGGAACATCAGCGTGGAGAGTGTGAGCCGGCCAACACCGCCTACCGATGCATCCCTGTGACTTCCCTATATGATTTATTAGAAGGCTTACTATTTGATTGCGTTTGTGAGTGCATTTATTGGGGGATTGGTTAATAAACTATGGAGTGATGTTTTACAATATCACACTAGTGCGGTCCTTTCTTTTTATGTTTTCCTCAACCGGTTGGTGAGTGACTCGTGAGCAAAGGGAACGCAGTTTTCTGTGGAGAGAGGTGTGTTTCTAACAGCTGCAGCCGATCGAGTAAAGACCACAGAGTTCATGCTTGTTTGCCTTCTCTATGAGAATAGGAAGGCCAGTTTGTCTGGTGAGTTGCCATCTTGTACCTTATCACAACGGTGGAGGATTGAATGTCGGGTGACCCCATAAAAACTCACTGGTGACCCCAAATTGGTGAAAAAGACTGATATAAAGATGGACATTTAATGAGAAAGGACTAGTGCACTCTAGCAATTCCTTGCATGCTTTGATTGATACTTAATATCAGCGCTGCTATTGCTTTGTGTATGACTCCATTTATGGACTTTTATTCAGAGTGATTGTTTACAAGTCTTATAGTGCATAGTCCATCTTGGGAGTGAGCATGAAAGTGTGGCTACATTTATATATAGGGAACATCTCAATTTCACTCTCTAAGGCAGGGATCCTCAAACTATGGCCCTACAGCTGTTGCGAAACTATACATCCCATGAGGCATTGTAAAACTCTGACATGCAAAGACATGACTAAGCATGATGGGGATTGTAGTTCCTGAACAATTGGATTGCCATAGTTTAAAGACACCTGCTCTAAGGTGGGTTGTATCAAAATTAGCTAGAATGGATTCAGGTGTGCCCCATTGAATGTGAGGAGGACTTTTTTAGATGTGCCCAATGGAACGTGAGGAGTAACAAAAAGGGGGGAGTGCGAGGGTTGCTCTGACTGGCAGTAGCTAGAGATCTGTGTTCCTGCAAGTGCAAGAGCGCGCCTTTGGCTGTGCGCGCCCCCCCTAGTGGCTATTGCACGAAATGACATACAGGTATGTGATTTTGCGCAATAGAGCCATCCTACCACAGTAAATGTATGTTAGGTGGCCGGCAAGTGGTTAAGCCCTCCTATCCTTTACTACCAGAGACGCTGCTGTTTAACCACTTCCCGCAAACTGACATACCTGTACACTGGCTTGCAGAAGTTGGTTGTACCGGGATGATGCCTGCAGCTTTTTTAGAGCCGGTGGTCGGCTTTCAGGAGATAACAGCTGATTCAGCTCACCAGCCGCTCTGCCGTTATCCCAGCGAGCAGGAGGGGACGTCCCCCCCCCCCTCCTGCCACCTTCTGTGGCTTTCCCCGGGTCTCCCGTCCCCCCAGGAGACCCAAACAACCAGCCGGCATGTCTGAACAAAGCCAAATTTGATTTGGCTTTGATCTGGTCTCCAATGTAGTAATCCGGAAGCGACGTCACAACGTCACTTCCGGTTTGCTCAGCTGCTAATGGCACCGATTTAAAAAAAATGTCAGTAATCAAAAATGCAGATTTCGGCATTTGGATACATTGAAGGGCAGTGGAGGGGTCTGGGGTCCTTAAGACCCCCAATCCCTTCATAAAGAATACCTGTCACTGCCTATTATATTCAAAAGGGATGTTTACATTCCTTGTGACAGCAATAAAAGTGATCAGATTTTTTTTTTAAAACAGTGCTAAAAATAAAAAATTCAATAAAATAAATAGGAAAAAAAATAAAAAATGTAAAGTGCCCCTGTGGCAGTGAGCTTGCGCACAAAAGAAAACGTATACATAAGTTGGGCCCGCAAATGAAAACAGTGTTCCAACCACACATGTGATGAATCGCTGCGATCGCCAGAGTGAGAGCAATAATTCTTGAAAAAGACCTTCTCTGTAACTCTAAACTGGTAACCGTTAAAAATGTTTAAATTGTCACCTATGGAGATTTTTTTGTACCGTAGTTTGTCACCATTCCACCAGTGTGCGCAATTTTAAACCGTAACTTGTTAGGTAATTATTTAATTGGTGTGACATCATATTTCACAATATACAAAAAAATTGGGCTAACATTACTGTTTAGCTTTTTTAAATGCAAAACAATTGCGTTTGAAAGACCGCTGTGCAAATACCGCATGCCAAAAAATATTTCTAAATAATTTTCTAGCAAAAAATACAGATTTTAACTTGTAAACAACATGTATCAGAAATAGGCTTGGTCCTTAAGTGGTTAAACTGCAACTGCCACAATGCTGCACATGTGATCAGTCATGACATTAGCCATTTGATGGTTTGACAGTTTAGTTGAGGACACAAGCAAACGTGACACTTACTATTCCTGGCATTCCAGGAATGTACCAGTTTTTTGAAACTGTTAAATCAATGGGTTTAGTTCCACTTTATGATTTACTACTGTTTGGGGACTCTGGGCTTCAGCAAAATGGCAGCCTCCAGCAAGAAGCAAGTTGTTATGGATAAAATTCTGTTTTAACTTGCTGCACATTTTTACTGGCAAGTTGCACACTGGCCGAGCACTTGAAGCACATGTTCTAGTTGACACCTTTCCAATTTGTAGCAAATTTGCATGGAAAGTCTCTAGCAAGAGCAAATTTGCAGTGGTGAGTCTACAGCAAGAGTTCTGCAAGTGTAAAGCAAGACAATTTAGCCACAGTGACCCCTGTGGTGGGATGACTATTGCACAATATAACTGAAATCAGAACTTGCAGAATGTTTGCAAAGAAAGTTGATCTGGAATCCGAAGCAAACATGTGAAGCCTGGCAAGTCTAGCAATGGCTTAGCAAGTAATTTTCAAACTTTCAGCTCAATTGCTTGCTGTCTGGGTATCTAAAGTTGTGTACACACTAGTAGAAAATCTGCCGAAAATTCCCGTCCGAGGTAAAATCATATGATTCTCGGCTAGTGTGTACACAACTTTCAGCAGCTGATGCCGACATTTTCAACGAAAAAATGGAGGGACAAAAACCAACATTTTTATCGTCTGTCCCCAGACGACCAATTTTCGTTTAATGTGTATGCAGTACGTCCGCAAAAAATCGGATACGAAAGACCGCGCATGATCTGAAGTTGCTGATGACCCGGAAGTCTAGGAACAAATGTCCCAAAAAAAAAAAAAATCGGACAAGAAATTTTGTGAACATTATGCACTGTCAACTAAAAACGGTTATGAACGCTGAGCAAGAGAGAGAAAAATCTGAGGATATTTCGTCCGATTTCCGTCAAGTGTGTACGGGCCTTAAGAGTCTATACAACTATTACAATTCTGAACTTCTAATGCAGGAATAATCAGATTATCCACCATTAATTGGGCCCTTATTAAGACTACGATAGGGATATAAATGATTGTCAGTATACAATGCAGACAAGCAATTTACAAAGAATAAACACATGCTGTGCCCAACTTATCTGATCATATCTAACTGCAGGAGAACAATGGATTTTAATGAAGAAGGTGGGTTACACCCCCAGGCATATGAGGAGTAATAGGAATGAGCAGTGGTTAGCAAAAACATTCTCCCAAGATATCTACTTGTTTCAGATGTGGCATAGGTCTCCAGCAAACAAATAATCAATGGTTTGTAATACTGAACATAATAAAACACGGTCCATCTATTTACAGGAATATTAAGTCCTCCTACATTCCAGAAAATTACAGTATCTTTACTGTTTGAGTAGCCAAGAGAGAGTGTTCAACATAACAGGGAAGAGGGACATTGTGGCTAAGACAGAGGAAGCGGAAACAGGAGCGAAAACAGGGAACGGGTATATGAAGAGCCTCCTTAAAAACAATGGTCATGAGATCGTGTAAGTGCTTGACTTTGAAGCTATCACAGAGATTATGGTTTGTAGATGGCAGTATCTGGATGGCAGTACAAATAACGCAAAAAAACCCACAAAGGACAGTTGGCCACTGAACCACTGGACCACTTATAAAATTAGGAGGAGAACAAGACATACAAATTAGAAAACAAAAGCCTTAAAAAATGAATATATCATCATAGCATATCTATAAGAAGTAAAGCAGAGAAAAGGAGCAATGCATTGTAAACACAAAGAACGAGCAAAAAGAAAATAGTATTCAAAGTACTTAACAATATAAAAAAAGGGATAACAAAAAAAAAAATGTTGTTAAAAAATCCTAATAAAATGTAGGTATGGAGAGTGAGGCCGGGTTCACATATGTGCGGCCGCGGTTTCGTGCCTGGGGTGCGTGTCTGTTCACCGGTTCAAGTCAGTGCCATCTTAAGAGCATTAAAGGGCCCCGGGCAATGCAGTGCACTGGGGCCCTGCCTACACAATCATCAACGAGAATAAAAATGCAAATTATCGATAAGGCGATATTTATTGGTACAGCAGTGCCAGGCTAATGACAGCTTCCAAGTTCGGCGGCTGGGTCCGGTGAACACACACACACAGACGGGAGTCAGACTCGACTGTCCTGTGTGTGCCTGTTCCCATGGAGGCAGATAGGAGTTCCTGCAGTTGTGGACTCCCTCTCCATGGCCCCATTGGCCTGACAGCATCGAGGGGCCGACATGCGCTTGCCACCTGCTAAGTTTGGTGGTTGGATGCACAGGCAATAGGGACTTATGCTTGGCTGGGGCTGGGTCGCTGGACAAGTGGGCCCCCCCAGGCAAGTGGGGCTCCTGGGCAACTGCCCAGCGTGCCCATTCGGGAAGATGGCCCTGGTTCAGGTGCGGTTCAGGTCTGATTTTTTCCATGAATTCGCACCTGAGCTGGACCCAAACATGCACAAGACTTTTTCAAACTGCTCCGTGGCCATCCCTGACCTGTGTGAACCATCTCCATTGAGAACCAGTCCCACTCGTCTGTCATGCCAATTGGATGCGGGGAAAACCCGCATCCAATTCGCATATATGTGAACCTGGCCTCATACAGGTAAAAATCCCAAGGAGTACCAGCAGTGCAAGGGAACATTTTAAGGTCCCTGCCAACAGTCACACATTTTAAACTAATTTGCATTAAGAACTGGGCTTAATAAGGAATTATAAAAAATATAAATCCCCATTGCTTTGAAATAATAATAGATGTTTTTATTTAATTGCTTTAACTTCATACACATTTGTAGGCGCTTTTTTTTAAGTAATTACGCTGATTATTGCTTTTCCACATTTTATTCCCATAAAAAAATAAAAATAGCCACTTTTACTAAATATTATAGAATAATAGGAAATAATATAATAACATGTAGAAAGCAATATTTTTTTGTAAGTCTAATTACCTGATGGGATATAATGCCTTTAAAAAAAAAAAAAAACAGCAACGCAGCAGCAGATACTTATATCTTGTTTGTTTTGCTGTATTTGTGTGGAGTACATCCGTTCTTTATTAGCTCAAGTTAAAATCAACCTTACATAATAGAGTGTTCTATTGGCAGCTGGCAAGTACCCAGCACACACATCCTATAAATCATTTCAAGGTCAGATGCATGGGAGTATTTTCATGTTGACATTATGCGCTTGTGGGTTTCACTTCCTTTACTTGCTGTGGGATATTTTTCCATCTGTCGGTGAGAAGGATACATTTTATCTGCAAGAGAAAAGCAAATATTTTATGCCCACATTCATATTTTCTAGCACTTGTACATCTATCACTTATGTTGATAAGCAGTGTGTATCTATACGTGACTAGACTCTAATAGCAGTGTCAACACAGTGGCTTTTCAGTTTTTCCACCAAGATCCGATCCACTTTAACCTCCTTAGTACCAGCACCTTAAACAAGGTTTCTCATTTTGCATTTGCAGTCTAATCTAAACATATTATACATCTTTTTTTTAATGACCAATAGGAATTTTTATTTGGGGTATATTTTTGGTCTATAGGTTTTAAAAAATCCAATGTATTTTCCAGCTCAGCAATCGTGTAAACAGTACAGATCCAAATATGTGCATGGGCAATGATAATGCCAAGAATAAATAGGGGCATGCTTATGTAAGTAAAAATCACAACAACAGTGCTGCACCAAAGTGAATCTAGTGCAAACAATAAATATATTACTGTAAAAAATAAATGACATGTGGAAAAAATGTATATATATGCATTAGCTAGTAATTAACCACTTAGCGACCTCCCACCGGCAGGCAGCCGCTCCTGGACAAAGCGACGTACTACGTCGCTCGTTAAGGAAACTCTAGGGGGCTCGTCAGCTGGGGAACCAATGCGTGTGACCGGTGGCTCCGATGGCCGCTGGCGACTCGCGATTTTCCGCCGCTGACAGAGAAGGAGGGACGGCTGATGTAAACACAGCCGTCTGTCATTCTCCCTTAGATGATCACAGAGGCTATGCGATCCTGCTATATAGAATCGCATGTCTCTGTGATAATCTCACAAGCCACGCCCCTCTACAGTTAGAATCCCGCCCTAGGGGCACATTTAACCCCTTGATCACCAGTACAGTTAACCCCTTCCCTGCCAGTGTAATTTTTACAGTGACAGTGCATATTTTTTAGCACTGATTACGGTAGTAATATCACTGGTACCCCCAAAAGTGTCAAAAATGTCAGTTAGGGGTCCGATCTGTCCGCCGCAATGTCACAGTCCCGCAAAAAATCACAGATCGCCGCCATTACTAGTAAAAAAAAAAAAAAAAAACAATAAAAATGACATAAATCTTTCCCATAGTTAGTAAACGCAATAACTTTTGCGCAAACCAATCAAAATATGCTTATTGCAATTTTTTTTTACCAAAAATATGTAGCAGAAAACAAATTGTCCTAAAATGCTAAAAAACTTTGATTTTTAAATTTTTTTGGGGGAATTTAAAAAAAAAAAATGGGAAAAATATTGTTATTTTTTCAAAATTGTCGCTCTTTTTTTGTTTATAGCGCAAAAAATTAAAATCGCACAGGTGATCAAATACCACCAAAAGAAAACTCTGTTTGTGGGAAAAAAAGGACGTCAATTTCGTCTAGGTACAGCATCGCACGACCGTGCAATTGTCCGTTAAAGTCACGTGGTGCCGAATCGCAAAATAGGGCCTGGTCTTTGAGCAGCCAAATCCTCCGGGGCTTAAGTGGTTAAAAAGCAGCCACAGCTTGAATAGAAAAGCATGTTCCCTTCTAGCAGCTGCAGAGTGGGACCTTTGCTCTTTGTGTGGATGCAGTGATCTCTTTGCAGAGGTCTGACACACCTCTTACTCAATCGACCCTAGAGCTCTCCAATCAGCGAGAAGCATGATCTTTGCTGATTGTAGAACTATAGGTCTAAATCAGTACAGGGCATGTCAGGCTTCTGTAATGAGATCACTTCTTCCTCAAAAAGAGCAAGGGTCCCATTTTGCAGCTGTAGGCAGAGCTTAGGCTTTTCTACTTAGACTGTGGATGCTTTATAAAGTAAGTTAAAGTAATATTAAGCCCAAAAGCAAACATTTATTATATTGCAGCCTACCAATTCTTAGATGTGATGGCTGCATTAATTTCCTTTCCTTTTTAAGACTTTTTCTTCTATTTTTCTTTTCTTTTACAAAATATTTATTGAGGTTTTCAAAAATAACATACAGCACAAGATCTCAGTACAAAAGATACAAAACCGATTCCAAAAAAGTTGGGACACTGTACAAATTGTGAATAAAAACAGAATACAATGATGTGGAAGTTTCACATTTCAATATTTTATTCAGAATACAACATAGATGACATATCAAATGTTTAAACTGAGAAAATGTATAATTTTAAGGCAAAAATATGTTGATTTTATATTTCATGGCATCAACACATCTCAAAAAAAGTTGGGACAAGGCCATGTTTACCACTGTGTGGCATCATCTTCTTTTTATAACATTCTGAAACCATCTTGGGACTGAGGAGACAAGTTGCTCAAGTTTAGGAATAGGAATGTTGACCCATTCTTGTATAATACAGGCTTCTAGTTGCTCAACTGTCTTAGGTCTTATTTGTCACATCTTCCTCTTTATGATGCGCCAAATGTTTTCTATGGGTGAAAGTTCTGGACTGCAGACTGGCCATTTCAGTACCCGGATCCTTCTTCTACGCAGCCATGATATTGTAATTGATGCAGTATGTGGTCTGTCATTGTCATGTTGGAAAATGCAAGGTCTCCCCCAGCCCTACGGAGGGAGCAGTGTTTGCCCTCCGAACAAAAAACAAGAAGAGGAGAAAGAAGAAAGAGAGAAAGAGGTAGAGGAAAAAAAGGAAAGAAAGAGAGGAGAGGAAGGTAAGGTAAGAGGAAGGGAGGGAGGGTCCCACGGGAGACTACCACGTAACCATAGAGTCTTATTAGCGTGCTCAGGTTGATAGAAAAGCATGGTCCAGGTGCAAATCAACATTATGTGTGAGCCATGATTCCCATACTTTTAGGAATTGGGGATACGGGTCATTCAGAATGGAAGTGAGCTTCTCGTGTACCATGGTTCCCTTGATGCTTAACTTCAGCTAGGTGGAGGAATTGATGATCCCAGGCCTTAGCCAATGTTTGGCAGGCCACCAGGAAAACAAAGCCCATCTATCTCCGCTGGTGTTTGGACAAATCTGCTAAAGGTTTATGTAATAAAGCTTCCCACGGGTAACGTGCCAGGGGCACAGCCAAGATGGTTCTAATCACGGTTCTAATTCTGGGACCAGAAACAAATCACCTTTGGGCAAGTCCACCAAAAGTGAAGTAAAGTACCTCTTACCCTACAACGTCAAAAACACATTAGGGACGCGTTAGGAACAAACCAGGACACTCAATCAGGCGTCATATACTAACTGGAAAGTAATTTGAACACATTGTCATGGGCCAAGATATTTTGGGAACATTCGGAGGAGGCCAGCCCAATGTGGTTCCAAGTTGCCTGATCCAGGGTTTTGCCCAGGTCAGCTTCCCACTTCTCCATATACGAATGCTTCCCAGAACCGAAGGTTTTCACAAAGGAGGCATAAAGATCAGAAATCAGACCCTTCGAGTGTGGCGCTGATTCTCAAAAGAAATCAGTTGCTTTGGGGTGCCAGGTTGGTTCTTAAGGAGGTCTGTAATGTGATGTGAGATCTAAAGATGACGGAAAGCTTCCAAGACTGGTCGATCCCAGTGTTCCCAGAGGTAGCTGAAGGATTTTATGCCATCCAAAGTTAGGAGTTCATAAACGTATTTAACCCCTCTCTCTTGCCATCAGCAAAAGGCCAACGGGTTGTCATGGGCTAGGAAAAATTGAGATGTGTTGCGAAGACCCGACAAAGGAAGATGGGAAGATATGAAATTACCGGAATACTTCACAGAGGCCCAGAGACGAAGAGTGTGAAGCAAAGATGGATCACAGAGTCTTGGCTGATGTATAGGAGGTGTCCAGAGAAGGTTGTACTGTATATGGGGGGAAGGAGCAATTGAATAATTTCTAAGTATAACCAGATAAGTATTTCAGACATTAAATAGAACGAGGCAAGCAGGGCTATTTGGGCTATGGTTTAATAGTGTTTGAGGTTGGGGACCTTCAGTCCGCCCGTCGAAAGCTACGGACAGTGGGAGTGCCAAATGAAGCGCAGAAGTTTGCGCTGTTCTATATGCAAGCTATAACTGGGCACGGGGACCTGCAGGACTCTAAAGAAATAGAGGAGTTTTGGAAAGTTATCTCATGGAGGGATCACAAATCCTACCAAACTACGAAAGTGGTAGGAAGGACCATGAGTGAGAAGCATGGCCAATTCTTTGAACAACAGAAGATAATTGGCTTGGTAGAGAGAGTCAAAAGTCGGAGACAGTTGAATTCCTAAGTAAGGAAGCAAAGGGAGCCAAGTGAAGCAAAAGTTGGATTGGACGTCCTGAAGAAGGGCCAGAGACAGGGATAAGTTCAAAGTCTTAGATTTAGTCTCTTTGAGAAGCAACTGAGACTGAAGTGTCAAACGCGGATAACGTGGCAAACAAATTAGGCAAGGAGGTGTGGGAAACATAAAAAGATATTATCTGCAAAGAGCATAGAACGTCGAATCATCCTCAGGACCTCGACTGTCTGGGTAAATTTGGATAGCTGCAACCAGAGGTTCTAGGGCCAGAATAATTTTTAAGACTAGTTCGTTTTAGGCTGTAATTTTACTTTAAAGTGATTGTAAGGTTTTTTGGTTTTTTTTTAGTTAAAAACAACAGACATGTTATACTTACTGGCCCTGTGCAGTGGTTTTGCACAGAGCAGCCCGGATCCTCCTCTTCTTGGGCCCCATTTCAGCTCTCCTGGCTTCTACCTCCTGTTGAGTGCCCCCACAGCAAGCAGCTTGCTATGGGGGCACCCAAGCCGAGCTGCAGCTCCCTGTCTCCAATCAGACACAGAGCCGTGGCCCGGCCCCACTTCTTTCTCTCCTCATTGGCTGACTGACTTTGATTGACAGCAGTTGGAGCCAATGGCGCCGCACTGCTGTCTCAGCCAATGAAAAGGGGAGTCCCGGGCAACCGAGACACTCCGGCAACCTCGCTGGCTCTGGATGGGCTCAAGTAAATATTAGGGGAGCTGAGGGGGGCTGCTGCACACAGAAGGCTTTTTATCTTAACGCATAGAATGCATAAGGATAAAAAACCTTCTGACTTTAAAACCCCTTTAATCTCTAATTTCAAGACTAGTTCCATATTTCTTAATTGGTTACAAAGATATCTATTTCTGGGTATTCCTTCTCTTTTCCCTTTTCTCTTTTTTTGCGCACTACTCCTTAGCAGACCCTCACATATTCTTTGAAAAACATGAAATTACACTTTTTTGTAATTTCTTTCTAAATGTTCTGCTGTGGATAAATAGATATATTTACCTTTCAGGTATGTAGCCGGGTCGCACGGCTGGTATTGTTATTGTTACTGTTATTAAAGTTCTGCAAGATAGTGACTTTGGCATTATGGGAGATGTAGTCCGGGAGGAGCCAGGATCATAGACTGCTGAGACTTAAAGACTCTTCTCCCAGAGAGCAACAGAATGCGCGGAGCTTGCTGGGAGTGGTTATATAAAGGGAGGCGGGACTTTGCTTCGCTCTCTTGCCTCAAGGACAGCACACTGGACAGAAGGGGAAGAGCTGCTGCGGATCGCAGGAACTTAGGCCGAGGCCTAGTGGCGTTCACCGGAGTGAAGCCGGCGGTGTGAGTGTGCGGAGGAGTCTCGGTGGCGTGACCGAGCGGAAGGTGGCTGACAGGCGGACAGAGACGCTGAGCAGAGCGGAGCCTGGTTGCAGAGGGAATCGGATCTCCCAGTTTTGGTGAGAGACATCCAGTATTTGCATCTCTATTAAATACAGACCTAGACTGATTCCTGTGAAGGGCAAATAGACTGTGTACTTTATAAAGGCCATATCGACATTTAGTTGTACCACTGGACACTGCAGATACAAATATAGTGTGAAGTGGGTTAACTAGGCCTTAAGCCCTAAATCCAGTCCTAGGCTGTCAACCTGTTGTGACGCATTAGGAATTGTAATAACAACAAAGAGCAGAGCCGCTCAGGTGTCAGTTCAATGGGTGGTGCTGGTCAGATCCGCCGTCCAAGCTATGAAGAATCCAAGAAAGTAGACCGCACTCAGGAAAGTAAGATGAAAACAATCAAAACTCCTTTATTCTTCTTCGGTACAGCAGACAGACAGTACAATGCACATAACAGACGTGCCGGGTTAACGCGTTTCACGAATTAGATCGCTTACTCATAACCATACACTGTGGAGCTGTGGAAGCCGACGTACATTTGTAGGTAAACCAAAAAAGAAGGAGGTGACCGAAGAATGTAATTACTTGCACCTTGAATTGATTAATTGATGGAAAACAGATGTAGGTTCAGCAAGTCCACAGTCCCACAGTGAAAGACAATTAGATACAAAACTCCTTCACCCAGTGGGGGAATGGAGGTATAAATACGAACAATATAAAACCATATGTATGACTAATACAGAAAAAATATATATATAAAGATATAAAGCAATGGCTGAAAAATCGGGAACCAAAAAATAAATAAATAAGTCATGTATGAATAAATGAAAAACTTTTTTTTCCTTCATCATCAAATGCTTTTAAATGCTTCAAACCCCGGTGGCGTAGACATAATAAATGAAAAAACAAACAAAGTATATGTAAAAAATGGTCGTTCAGTGTGTGTAGAGGATCCTTCAAATGTGGATAGTGGCTATGTGAAAAATCGTATGTAAAAAAGATAGATTATTGGAATAATATACCAGATATTTTTACTGATATTAATTATAAAAAAAGGAAAAAATAAATAAAAATACGAAAAAATGTGAAAAAAGTAAATGATATTGGTGAAAAAAAGAAAAAAAGGGGGGGTTCCCCTTTTTTTCACCAATATCATTTACTTTTTTCACATTTTTTCGTATTTTTATTTATTTTTTCCTTTCTTTATAATTAATATCAGTAAAAATATCTGGTATATTATTCCAATAATCTATCTTTTTTACATACGATTTTTCACATATCCACTATCCACATTTGAAGGATCCTCTACACACACTGAACGACCATTTTTTACATATACTTTGTTTGTTTTTTCATTTATTATGTCTACGCCACCGGGGTTTGAAGCATTTAAAAGCATTTGATGATGAAGGAAAAAAAAGTTTTTCATTTATTCATACATGACTTATTTATTTATTTTTTGGTTCCCGATTTTTCAGCCATTGCTTTATATCTTTATATATATATTTTTTCTGTATTAGTCATACATATGGTTTTATATTGTTCGTATGTATACCTCCATTCCCCCACTGGGTGAAGGAGTTTTGTATCTAATTGTCTTTCACTGTGGGACTGTGGACTTGCTGAACCTACATCTGTTTTCCATCAATTAATCAATTAAAGGTGCAAGTAATTACATTCTTCGGTCACCTCCTTCTTTTTTGGTTTACCTACAAATGTACGTCGGCTTCCACAGCTCCACAGTGTATGGTTATGAGTAAGCGATCTAATTCGTGAAACGCGTTAACCCGGCACGTCTGTTATGTGCATTGTACTGTCTGTCTGCTGTACCGAAGAAGAATAAAGGAGTTTTGATTGTTTTCATCTTACTTTCCTGAGTGCGGTCTACTTTCTTGGATTCTGCATTAGGAATTGTGCTTCTCTGTGGATTACATCTATTGATTGCTTTGGGGAATACAGTTCATCATCTCTACCCTTTTTGGATTACAAATACTTTCCTTGGATTGTTGGGAGTTCCTTGCCGATGAAGACAAGTGAGGCCTCACTTTTCAGGAGACTATTGCAGTTCATTATAAAGGGGGCCCCCGTTAGTACACAGAGTGCACTCTGATAGTTGTTTCCATATTGATACATTGCTTACTTTGCATTCAAGTTACCAAGTGTAGTCGTTCTTATCTGTGGTCACCCTCTAATTACTTCAGCTTATTTTAAGTATTGTTTATCGTTGCTAAGCGCAATCCTCTAGCATACATACACATTTGTTTGTGCATATGTATGTGTGGCCTGCGTTCTGGATCCTGAGTGCTGAACTTAAAGGCCTAAATCCTTGGTTGGGTATTCAGGATCTATCCCTTTAGCAACAGCTGTGTTAATTCTGATTCTGTTTGCATATTTCTGTTTTACATATAAAAGTCAAAAGCAGTAAATTATTTATTCACTGCAACACTTGTGGTCTCAGTTATTCACAAAGACCGAACGAATAGTGTCAGACGGGTTGGAGCAGGCTCAGGGTGTAAGAAGTGAAGAGGACACCCATGCAACAAGCCACCCCCAATGGGGCAGGGCTACAGGTATAACATTATGTAATTCATTTTTTTTGTCTTTATACTGTATATACTAAATAAGGTACCTTGTATATAAACCCTGTATTTTATTATATGGATAAAATGGTCTCAGTGACTGTACTCTATATAATAGGTGCCACATCCCTATAGTGATACAAGCAAGAAAATTCCCCTAGGGGTTGGGACTTTATAGGCACTTAATAATGCAATACTAGATTATTAAAATCATGAAAGTTTATTAGTACAAAAAGGGGTAAGAAGGTATGGTAATAAAACGGATGTTTTTTTTACCAATGGAATGTGTTAAAAACACCATTGACATAATAATGCATGAATATGGTAATATCAATACATATGTGTACAGAAGATGCACGTAAACAGCAAGATTACCCAATGCGTTTCAAAGCATATATCGCTTCTTCTTCAGGATAATCGTGCTGTTTACATGCATCTTCTGTACACATATGTATTGATATTACCATATTCATGTATTATTATGTCAATGGTGTTTTTAACACATTTAATGGTAAAAACATCCTTTTTGTTACCATACCTTGTTACCCCTTTTAGTATTAATAAACTTTCATGATTTTAATATTCTAGTATTGCATTATTAAGTGCCTATAAAGTCCCAACCTCTAGGGTAATTTTTTTGCCTGTATTTTATTATAGGACATATTTATGAAGCAGTGAATGTGCCACAATTGCCTGTATGTTGCCCTTTTATTGTCATAAATGCCGATTTGTGACTTGCATTTTGTCATGGTTATAAATTGTTGCCCATATATTGTCACATATGTTTATCTGTTACCCTCATATTCTAGAAATTGCTTGTTTGTTATATAGGATTTGTCAGGATTATGTTTTTTGCCTTTGTATTGTGAAGTCAACTCTGTCTTTTTAGAGCAGTGGCACTGGGGTCGGTTATGGCCCTTTTGCCTGCCTAGATCTAGCCCTTGAGGTGCTATTACTCCCACTGACACCACAATGGGGCACATTTTCTCCCACTGACACCAACATTGGGACACATTTTGTCACGGTTCTCGCCATGGGTTACAGACAGCCAGGCGTGGTCGCCGTTAAGTACCTGACATGGGATTTGAACCTGTGTACTTTGACATTCTGTCCTGTTATCCTGCCTCTGAGCCACACTTCAACTCATATGGATCCAGTCTTGTTAATCTGGTATTGCCTGCAGCACTAGGGGGCTGGACTTCACCTGAGTGTGCTCTTGTCTATCATTGTCCACCTGAAGCTAATTGCTCAATTAAGCTAGCTATATAACAATGCCTCTCGCCTAGAGCCATGTCAGTTCATTGCTGATCCTTGTTGCTGATCTATGTTCCAGATAGTTCCTGTTTTGACAGACTTTGTTCCTGTGATCCTGTTTCCTAAGCGTGTGTTCCAGACTGACCCCGGCTTCCATCCTTACCTTCGCTCCTTGTTGTTCCTGCGATCCTTATCCTTATTATCCGGACCCGTGTCATCCAGTGACTACAGTTATTCCTGGACTTCCCTTCCCATTGTATTCCTGCCGGTCCTGCCTATTGGAGCACCGTCCCTGCCAAGCCCCCATGCACAAATTCGCAGCCCAGGTGGCTTTCTTACCTGGTCACCTTGGACTGTGGATATCTGCAAGGGTGAGCAGACTCCGACAAAGGTAAGCTCCGTGACACATTTCCTCTCACTGACACCAATGATGGGACATTATTCCTTCCCCCTGATACCATCAATGGAGCACTATTTTTCCCACTAATACCATTGATAGAACATTGTTTACTCCCATTGACACCGGGGCATTTTCTACTCACACTGACCGACTGGCCCTCCAAAGTCTGAATAACAGTAAACTGGCCCTTTTTTTAAAAAAGTTTGTGGAGACTGCTAAATTTTGAGGACTGTATAACTTTAAGCCTGTCACTATCAAACCACAGCACTATTATGCCCCATATTTGACCCATCTATATATCGATATATCTATATTTCCCAATTCAATCCCTTTCTGTAATTATTATTATACAGGATTTATATAGCGCCAACAGTTTGTGCAGCGCTTTACAACATAGGGGCAGACAGTGCAGTTACAATACAATTCAATACAGGAGGAATCAGAGGGCACTGTTAGAGCTTACAATCTAGGAGGGAGGGACAAGTGATACAAAAGGTAATAACTGCGGGGAATAATCGAATGGAGAAAATTATAGTACAGTTGTTAGGTGTTAGGCTTCCTTGAAGTGTGGGTTTTCTGTGATTGTGTCACGGGGCTTACCTTTGTTGGAGTCTGTAACACAGAGATGTACGCTCACCCTTGCAGATATCCACAGTCCAAGGTGACCAGGTAAGAAAGCCACCTGGCCTGTGAATTTGTGCAGGGGGGCTTGGCAGGGTTGGTGCTCCAATAAGCAGGACCGGCAGGAATACAATGGGAAGGGAAGTCCAGGAATAACTGTAGTCACTGGATGACACGAGTCTGGATAAGGATCAGGAGATGAGAGAAAGATAAGGTCACAGGAACAACATGGAGCAAGGTAAGGATGGAAGCCGGAGTCAGTCTGGAACACATGCTCAATAAATAGGAACACAGGAACAAAGTCTGACAAACAGGAACAATCTGGAACAAAGACCAGGAACAAAGTCTGTCAAACAGGAACAAAGATCAGCAATGAACTGACACTGCTCTAACTGAGAGTCAGTGTTTTATAGCTTGCTTAATTGAGCAATTAGCTTCAGGTGGACAATGAGGGACAAGAGCATGAGGATGAGAATGAGGGAGTTCCATAGGATGAGAGAGGTTTGGGAAAGGTCCTGGAGGCACACATGGGAGGAGGTGACGAGGGAGCTAGAGAGCAGGAGGACTTGGGAGGAATGAACAGAACAGTTAGTTTGCTATTTTGAGACTATGTTAGTGATGAAGCTGGGGGCTGAGTTGTGGATGGCTTTGTAATTTATTGTTAGTATGTTGAATTTAATTCTTTGGGTGAGTGGAAGCCCATGGAGGGATTGGCAGAGAGGGGTAGCAGACACTGAGCGGTTGGTAAGGTGGACAAGCCTGGCAGCAGCATTCATAATGGACTGAAGGGGGGAAAGCCTATGTAAAGGTAATCCAACAAAAAGGGAGGTGCAATAGTCAAGGCGAAAGATGACCAGGGAGTGAACTAGGAGCTTTAATTGTTAAGGGCTTTATGTCTAGAGAAAACAGAGCTGGAGAAAGCTGCCCCTAAATTTGAAGGAGTAAATCATTTCAGCCATTTGTTTTAAAGGATTTGGTTTGGCATGACCAACAATTACATCCAAACCTCCCTTTCTGCCTCTACAGACTACCTCAGTGTTCATTTTTTTCTATTGCCTTGTTCCCATGGACAGTTACTGGGAGGTCAGTTTAATGTTGGCACCCCCCAGCCCCACTCCAAATTGCACCTCCTTAGAGCCCTTTCTCGATGCACAGTGTGTTGGCAGTCAACTCAGCAAGGAAAGAAATCAATGTGTGCATGTGGAGAGGAAAAAAGTGTGGACATAGGTGGCATTCTTTAGTCCGGCAGACAGAGTTGACAATGCTGCTTTGGATTTCAGAGCAGCAAAACCACTGTGTTGTCAACTCAAAAAGAAATTGGACACATGGTGGATTTCTTTATTTTTCTTTACTTGCAGCATTTTAGCAAGCAAAAGATAAAACATGGGGAAATGTGTATATGTTGCCGAGATGCATTGACAATTTTTGAAAACTTCCCCGAGCATACCCTAACTCTAGGGCAAAGGCAAATTAATCTATTTGATAAATGTGTGTCCCAATCCACAGCATTTTGCCTTTGCCTGACATAAAACAGGATTGATCTGCATGGATCAAGCTGGAAATGACTCTGTTCTGACGCAAGGCAAGAATTTTAGCTAGGATCTTGGCATCTATCTTACTTATTGAGATAGGATGGTAAGAGTAACATAATTTTAGATCTTTACCTTTGGCTCAGTATCACTACTATCAGGGACTCAGCCATAGATATCAGGAATGCAACAAAGTCTTCCAACCAAGGTCTGAATCGCATGTTCCCCTTTTCCCACAGCAGTGTCCTCTGTTCCCCCCATTTCGTGTTAGCAGTGTCTTCTGTCCCCCCCTTCACATTACCCCCCACAGCAATGTCCTCTGTCCCCTTTCACGTTACCCCTCCACAGCAGTGTCCTCTGCCCCCCCCTTCATATTACCCCCCTCACAGTGGTATCCTCTGCCCCCCTTCTCCTTACTCCCCCTCTGTGTTAATGTGACCCCCCCACAGCGGTGTCCTCTGTCTCCCTGTTTATGCTACCCCCCTCCCCTGCACAGCGCTGTCCTCTGTTCCCCCCTTCCCATTACCCCCCATCACAATCACCTTCTTTCATCAGATCCTTTGTCCCCCACCCCCCCGGCATACCCACAAATTCCCCTTTACATCACAGTTTCCCCTTCACAGTAGTGTCCTCAGCCCACAGTCACATCACATGCCCCTTCATTTACAGCAGTGTCCTCAGCCCCTCTTTATGTCACCCCCTTTCCCCACAATGGTGTCCTCTGTTATCCCCTTCACAATATTCCCCCCCCAGCGGTGTCCTCTGCCCCCTTCGCCTTACTCCTCCTCTGTGTTAACATTACCCCCCCCCCACAGCGATGTCCTCTGTCTCCCCCTTTACGTTACCCCCCTTCCCGCACAGCGCTGTTCTCTGTTCCCCCCTTCACATTACCCCCCATCACAATCACATTTTTTCATCAGATACTTTTTTCTCCCCCCCCTCCGCCCGGCATACCACAAATCCCCCTTCACATCAAAGTTTCTCCTTCACAGTAGTGTCCTCAGCCCACCTTCACATCACACCCCCCTCCATTTACAGCAGTGTCCTCAGCCCTCCTTCATGTCACCCCCCTTTCCCCACAGTGGTGACCTCTGTCACCCCCTTCACAATACCCCCCCACAGCGGTGTCCTCTGTCCCCCCTTCACAATGCCCCCCCACAGCAGTGTCATCTGTCCCCCTTTCATATTACCCTCCCACAGCAGTGTCCTCTGTCCCCCCATTCACGTTACCCCCAACAGCAGTGTCCTCTGCCCACACCTTCGTGTTACCTCCCACAGCAGTGTCCTCTGCCCCCTTCACATTACCCCCCCCCACAACGGTGTCCTCTGTCCCCCCTTCACATTACCCCCCCCACAGTGATGTCATCTGCCCTCCCTTCATATTACCCCCCCCCCCACATTGGTGTGCTCTGCCCCCCTTCACGTACTCCCCGCTCTGTTCCCATTAGCGGGATCTGCGAGCAGGAGCTGGCTTTACCCCCAGGCTTTGGCCGCAGGTGTTCTCGGTAGAGCAGGGAAGGGCGTGGTGTGGGGTTCTGAGTGGGTGGTAGGGGGAGCAGGCGGAGTTAACTTTTCTTCTTGATGGGCTGATGATTGGTTGTTAGGACTGCCCTGTGTCCTGCCAGCCAATCGCCTGCTGGTTCACTTGAGGAGTTGGCTACTGCAGCTCCAACCCCACCCGCCATTCCGAATTGTGTAGTCTGCCATTCTTCACTCTACTGGGAATGGCGGCGGCTGAGGCTTGGGGGAAAAGTCAGCTCCTAAATAGCGGAACCAAGGCGGTCTGGAAAGGACAGCAAATCAGTCTGGATTCGGACCTTGGTCCGCCATTTAGTGATGCCCGCACTAGAGGAAATGATTTTCAGAGACTGTGAACATGCTACAGGTTTAGTTTGAGTCACTGGGAGTCATGCTTCAGAAGAAAGCGAGAGACTGATTACAAATCAATGCACCTACACATTGATTCACCAACTCCCACTCCAGTTACAGATTGGTGGTGTGTAAGGGCTGCAGAACAAGAACCATGGCACCCCATGTGACCCAAAAGCCACAGGCAGGGTTCCAGACCTTTAGAGTCAATAGTATTAACCACAGGAAGTTCAATATCCTTTAAAGTGTTACTAAATCCAGGACCCTGCATTCACTATTTCTTATTTCCCACAGTACACGGAACATGAAAATGCAATTAATTTTAGTAAATATCAGACATGGGAGTAAGTCACACATGTGCAAGTCTCAAGTCTTAACCTTCAAGTCTCAAGCAAGTCCCAAGTTACTGTGGCGAAAAGCAAGCAAGTCAAATCGAGTCCCTGCTAGAAGTCAAGCAAGTCCAGTCAAGTCATTTATTTTGGTCAAGTCACAAATTAAGTCAAAATACTGATCTACCCCAATTTTCACCTTTAAATCAGTTAAAAGTCAGTGGTCAGGAAAGGTTTTGTTTTATTTTCAACATTAACAAAACTGCTTAGTGCTTTTTTTCTTGGCATATTAAAGAAACACTTTGAATGCCCAAACCATTCAAAAACCTTTGTCCGGTCATGTTTAACCACCACAGTCACTAAAAACATAAGTATTTCCATTGTTAAACAGCCAGTGTCCTAAAAATCAGAACACACTGAGGTGTTTTAAGTGACAGAGGTGTCAGAAACATAACAGGCACATTAATTTTGCTTTAAGACATCTTGAGAAAATACAAATATTTAAAAACTTAAAAAAGTAAAGTCATTTCGAGTCATATGTCTCAAGTCAAAGTCAAGTCTCAAGTCATGAATACCAAGTCAAAGTCAAGTCGAATCTTTTATTAATTTTAGTCAAGCAAGTCTCAAGTCCTCAAACTGGGGACTTAAGTCAAGTCATGTGACTCAAGTCCCCCACCTCTGGTAAATATAAACTGCTAAATACCTTTTCTCACAAGCAGTATATAGTAAGTTTGTGACTTCTATGAGTGTCTGGTAAAGCTTGTAGGAGGAGTTTTCATTTCCCTCCAACTGTCCTATCAGAACCCCTGATTCTTTGTCTGGACAGTGCTGATTGGCCCTATACTTTTTATACACATACTCCCAAGAAAGAAAAAAAAAATAGGCTCTCTAGAAATACATACCAAACTGAGCATGTGCAGAGTGCCCCCAATGCTCTGTACTATCAGGAGATGGATTTGAGACAGTAAAGGAAGGTGAGGATCAGAGAAAACAGGATCAAACAGCCTTTTTACAAAATACACAGGATAAACCCCTTCCGCAGTGAGTATAACAACCATGTTTTACTGCATATGCACACTTTTTTTTTACTGTTGTAGGTTTAGTAACACTTTAAGTAGGCCTAATGGCTAAACCTGAACATGTAAGCCTGGATGTATATAATGCTTTGAAGTATTCCAGGAATCTCTTGTTTATCTCAGATAGGGCTACATGCTGTTGTTCTGCGGAACTCTCAATAAATAGAATACCCAATCCGCCAGACTTCTCCCTGACCAGCTACCCCAGCAATTTACTGTTCTTGCCATCCCGATTAAATAATCTCTGTATTTAGAGTAACAGGTATTTCTTTTTCAAGGACATGCATACCACTTTAGTGTAGCACACCACACTGCCTTGGCTTTGCCTTTTTTATAAATATATTAAATCTCTGGCAGTTTAACTTTGTCCTCTATCTGTTTAAGGTATCACTGAGTTGCTTCTCTATAGTGACTAATTGCAGAAATGTATATTGCAGCATCCCAAACCACAATATAGCTTATTGAATTCTATATTTGTTGACCCGAAAGATTTAATAGTCAACTCCCAAGTCTTGGGTCCAATATCTAGGCAAGTGCTGTATTTGACCAGCCAGTCTTGTTTCTAAGGACAATACTGTATATATGAATTGAAACTACAACCATACATCTAAGTTACAGTGACCAAGGTCTATGTGTGACAAAGAGTCATTAGTTAGCGAATGACAGGTGTAGTCCTCCTAGGGGGCAACGTCTGTTTTAGTTAGGGTGAAGGTACCATTATAAAGAGGTGCTTCTGTTGTTTTCCTGCCCTCCTTTCCCCTCATCCAATTACAGAACTCCTTGAATTCAAGGCTTTTTCTAAATGGACGAGGTAGAGAACATGTGACCCCCTATCATTACTGTACATCAGTTGGATGTCTCAGTTACAGTGCTGGAACAAGAGTGCTGTGTGGAGAATCCAGCAGCAATGAAGAGAAACTTTGTACAGTAATCAGAAGCCATCTGAGAAAAAGGTGTTCGTCTTCGGAAGTAACTTAATGTATATGACCTGTACTGCTCATAAAAATGTTTGTTTTTTTCCCCAGAAGTTCCACTTTACATTTAATGGTAGACTTCACTATATATGTATTTTTTTACATTGCCAATAGTTTCACTTCAAGCAAGTTGAAAATTAAGGATCTAGGTTTTTCAGGTCTGAAAGGTCGTCACTGTGCCACATACTGTAGGAAGAAGTGAGCCTCTGGAAACAGTTGGTTGCACAATAGAGACTTACTGATATTTACCTTCTGCTCCTTCAGCAAATCCAAGAAAGAGATTATTAAGTCAGTTTCTGTTTTCAGCATCTGTCTTCTAGTCTTTATACTGTAAATGGAATTGTATAGTTTGTGGCACAGTCATGTGGGAAGAAGTGGCATTTTCCTCATTGCTGATGCTCTGCTCAGTGGCGGAGATACAGTCCCAGATTTTACCTAAGTCTTTTCTGATTTGGCTGACATCTGTTGGTGTTCAATTTTACTAGTAAGGGTGGTATGGCACGTAGAAATTATTTCCACAATCGCTGCAGCCTCCGAGGGTGAGACTTTGCCCTGATCTATAATTTGAGCTCTTGTTAATGCTGAGTTGCCTAAGAAGGTTTAGTACCAATGGTATTATTGTTAGAATTACTCTATAGGTTGCCCTTTGGGGGACATAGCCTGGGGCTTTAGGTGGGTTTTGAATGGATCAGAAGTATTGCCTCTCAGACATGAGTGTCAGGTAAAGACCAGGAAAAACAACTCCAAGCTAAATGAAACAGCAGTGATGGAACAGTTGTGGTTTGTGGCCTATGTCTTCATTCACTGCTCTGAAGGCATCTCTGTGACTGAGGTTATACTGCTAATGGAGTATGGAAGAGTATAGGCAGGTTGCCCAAAGCGATGCTGGTTTTAGTTTGTAGCTGGCCCAGGCTGGGGGGAAAGAGTTAATGTGTGCTGTGGCTCCCTTGCTTTTTAAATCTAGCCTACCCACTGGAGTTATACATTTGCGGTTAAGCTGGGTTTTAAGAACGGGAGAGCACATGGAATAGGACATGTTGTGACTATTGTGTAGGAGGACTTCTGCGCCTTACAGTCCATCTGAGGCACAAGAGATCAAGGGAACAGCCAGGACATGGAACACGCCAATGTGGATTACTACCTTGTAGAGCAGGGGTAGGCAAAAGGTGGAGATCTACCTGAACTACATTGGAGAATTTAAAGATCACCAAGCACAGTGTCGCCTCCTCACACCTAATTTAAACCTCAAATTGCCATACTACTGTGTTGTAATCGCATGCATATCATGTCAATCAAGGGTTTAAATCATGTGGTTCACCAAACCCTCAATATATAATGGAAGTCTATTGCTAAGCGCAGCAAACCTGCAGGAACACTGCGCTGCACCCGCGTTGTGGGTAAACAGCAGTGCATCAGTGTGAAAGCAGCCCTATACTATTATGCCTAGTGTATTGCTTCACACTGATCTGAAGATCTCTTCTTTCCTGCTGCTGTCACCACTCTGGAGACCGCTACCTGGGTTAAGAGGTGGAGTGTAGTTGGTATCACTCGGCAGGGCACAGGAGCCAGCACTACAGAGGACGCATTGGCTTATGTGGCTCTTGCTCCCTACCACAGCTCCAACTTTACAAGTAGTCCCTTTGTATCACACTCTATTTGATGCTCTGGGATGACAGGTCAGCAAGCCCAGACCGCAATCTACCAGTCACCTGGCCGCAATCTACTGGTAGCAACCGAAACCCAATCCGCGTTATGGAGATTCATGACCTGATAACATTGGTATGGGAATGAAGGAGTTAACAAGTGCACAAATTAGGTCTGAGCTATGTGCATAGTGGGGCCTTGTGACAAAATCTGAGTTTTTGCCTGTAAGGGAGAGGGATAGTTGTCAACAAATGTCTCTCCAATTTGCTCTGTGAGACCTGTGGCCTGTTGCCATAAAGTCTGTAACTACTAAATAATCAAAGCCATGCTTAGATGTGTACTTCTTGGGACAGATAATGTCATCAGCTCAACCCTCTGTCTTCCAGTCAATTGGCTCAGGTTGATTGAGTCATTGTCATCTGTTAAGAATAGTGTTTGTGGTCGTTATTCCTTAGAAATGTTAATGAACTCCCATTGCTTCTGTTCAGAGGGCTAGATAATTAGTTCAGTTCTTGTATACCATTTCATCTGCATGGGATGGTGTGGTCATTCAACCCCTGACTTGTGGGTAGTAATTTGATGAGGAGGGGGATGTGCTCATGTGTGTATAAATTGACTGTGTGTGAGTTCAATAAAGAGTTTGTTTTACCCCTTAATGAAGTCTGGACTCATGTTTGGGGGAATGGGGAGCTTGATGGTACTGCCACTGGGATTTCGGGAGAAGATGCACGGATCTCTCTCATAGAGACTATAGGATCCATTACAGGCCTCATTCTATTACTGGGAGTGAGATAACACTGGACTGGTGGAGAGGGTGTGGCTCAGCAGTGTCCCTCCTAATGCAAACATACATGAAGTTACAGTGTGTGGTGACACAGGACAGTACTTTTCAGAGGAACTCGGTAAAGGCTCATCTCTAAGTCAGGGAACTACCTTAATGTTAGACTTTCACATGACAGCCTGGTCCCGGGTATTGGGGGGCTTGTGCACGGCAAAAGGTACCAACACGTGCAATGCGAGTTGCTCGCCCCACAATTGTTACTCCTATCCCTCTTTTCTTTATACAATAGCAGGAAGCTCCTAAATCTTTGTTGCAGCAGCCATTAGCAAACATGGGGAACCAAGCTTAGAAGGCATACCCTAGAGAAGGAGTAATAGGCACAAAAACATCAGGAGAACACAAGTCACAGGGGCCAGATAATCTACAGCCAATATAGGCCTAGCACTCACTGTTTCCAGGAGTGAGCACTGCAGAATCCAGATGATGCCAAATACAGGTAGGAGGAACCTCCCAGGGGGGAACCACAATCTTATTTTACAAAAGGGTGTCCGCAACTCAATACTTCCTCTGCAAGCATTCAAACCCACATCAGAGCTCCAGAGAGGAAGCCATAATGCAGAGCAGCCAACTCACAAGGAGGAATTCTGCAATTCACCACTAGGTTCGAAATGGTGCATCAGATAGTTGCCAAATCACAATTGTTTGGAAAAAGGGAATATTATGCCCACATGCCTCATATGTAAAGTAGAAGGCTGCGGTGTAGGATCATGTGCATGAGTTTCAGATACCCCTCTTGCTCAAAATTAGACAACAGCAGCTATCAGAAAGGCATGCAGAAGGCTGTTTTGCCCAGATGGGTAGGTGCAGGATGCTTTAAAATGATTTTTATTGGTTGTCTCCCCAGTCTCAAACGGGTCAGCAATGCATTTAACAGGTCAATATGACACATTTTTCGTGAAATAAAAACACCTATCAGCATAGTAACGCACCCCAAAAATGTATTATTATATGACAATATTGGCTAGACACCCCTGAGGTGCCCCCCCCCCACATCTCGCCCTTACTAGATTTTTGCATTCTTCAATAGTGGATATTTATGAGTGCCATTGGGTCTGCCATGGAGTCCTAGGGATGTTGGACATTAGGGTAGGGAGTGAACTTTACTATTAGTGGGTCATAAGATCCAATAAGAAGGCCTTCTTTTTTATGTTGCTGATATTTCTTGTGTGGGTTTTGCACACTCCAGGATGTGTGTTTGTTATTTTATAATATTTTTTTTTTGTTTTTTGATTTTTTCTATATAATCTATGCACTTCTATGTGTGTGAACAGCTGCTGTTGAGGTGTATTGACTCCCAGAAATTGTGTGATAAGAGTGAAGCACCCTCCTAGGTAGGTGCTAGTGAGAGAGTATAGTTTTTGGCTCTGTCTGCCTATCAGAGGAGCAGGATCTGTGAGATAGGTCTGCTCAGTTTGCTCAGTGTATGATTAATTGGGTCTGGATAGTGTTTCACACTGGTCCAATAGAGAGGCATGTTGGACAGTGGGAGGAAAACTGACCAATGGGTGCACAGACTTTGATACAGTCCCGATGATTGGCAGAGACTGGCTGTCTCGATGCATTATGGGATATTGTATAAAAGCCAGGAGCACATGTGTTGCAGGGTCTGTGGCTGGCAAGCAGAGTCCCGGAGGGAGGGTGGCGGCTGCCTCCTCCTCCTCTGTAGTGGTGGCACATGGTCGAAGGCGGTTGGCCTGGGGATCTAAGGAACGGAACTGAACCCAGAGGTCCAGGAGAACTGACTAAAGGGCGAGAGACACTGGAGACACTCGAAAAACAATATTGTGAGTACAGGGGATCGTGTCAACGGGCCTGGCCTGAGGGGGGCCACCCCAGAGTAGGATAGTCAGAGGACGGGTGCCAGTGTGTCAAATGAAAGGAGATACTAGGAGAGTATCCTGAACAGAATGAATTCATCAAGTCTTCTGGATAGACACCTAATCCCAATTCACCTAGTGGCAGGGTGAATCAGCAGCCTGTCTGCATCATCAGACAGGAGTAATCATATCTTGTGAATAGTTAATCTGGAGTATCCCACTATTCCCTTCTCCCATCCCTATTAAAATAAAACACCAAAAACAACTACAATCCCCTGGAATGGTCATTGATTGAGCCAAGAAGTAAAGTGTTAAATTGTGAATACCAGAGTTGCTAACGGTAACGCGGGGGACTCGAAAGGGTAACATCCAGCAGTCCTCAAGCGGGCAGAGCTACAAGAGTATTTCAAATATATTGTAATGCTAACTGCTTATGGGGTTGGTAGTCCAAATGTGTGTGCTGTATGGTATTTTGTTTGATAAAAGTTTAACAGATTCAAGACAGAGATGGGGGTCGTTGAGCCCAGCGGTGGTAGTTGCTGACCCTCACCCTCTTGCCCCACGGCCCTATGGTGATTGAGGTCGGGTGGGGGGGGGGCAGCATGCACCCTTCTTGGGCGCTTGGGTGGCCATCGCCGGTGCTCTGGACTTCACAAATCGCCATGATGAGGAGAATGGTCTTCATGGCTAGCCCTGTTGTATATGCACTGTTGTACTTTCTGTGAACTGTTCTCACTCTAATGCATTTTCTATGCTCTGCAACCCCCTATGCTGTTTGTACTGTTCACGATTTGCTCTGTTTTATTTGTTTTTGCTTGATTTGGAAAAACTTGATAAAAATATTGGAAATGAAAAGTTTAACTGATTAAGAAAAAAAAAAAAGGATTTTTCTTCACAAAGGTCTACTCCTGGCAGACACTTAGCACACAGGCAAGGGAACAGCCTCCCTCCTTATCCTTCTCTCAGACAGGTTCTCTTTAGGTGCTAGCTCTCAAAGCACTCACAGTAGTCCCCATGACAATGTCTGTGCAGTCATTATATAGATATAAATGTCTGTAAATGCAGTTTCATGTCTAAATTTAAAAGCAGGTGTGCAATAAGCAATCAGAAAAAAAAGAAACATAAATAAATGAAACAGACCTTGCAAAGCAAGCATAATGAATTTGTAGAAGAATTCAATTACAATTAATATTGCGTAATGTGCTCTGCTAATGTTGCAGAAAGAAGGTCTGTGATTGCCCGAATGAGCTTCTAACAATCAGCCTACCCACTTATAATTAGGTTAGAGGCACAGGATATTATCCATATGTTTATTCAACTGGCAAACTTTGGCTAGCCACTATCTGTAATTAATGGAGTTCATTAAAAGCCGACTTCCTGTTCTGTGTATATGGAAAGACTGTGGGAGGCAGACGGTAACATGATAAAATATGTTATACTGTGTGTCCAGGTCTAAATGTGCACTAATTTATTTAATGCCACTTAGCAGGTGTCTTTGAAAGATCAGGGTAGCATCTGCTTTCCTGGTTTTGTCCAAGAGAAACACATATGTACAGGTTCATATACTTTTTAATTTTACCATGCTTTGTGAAATGTTTTATTCTGTGTTATGTACATAGAAAGAAATGAATGTAATGGCATACACCAGTCTAAATTGAAAACAAAGTGTACCATTACTTGCAACAAAACAACTGCCTTGGGTATTGTCTAGAAGACACCTCCAGGTGCTTTATATATGTTTTTTAAATTAAGGGATGTGAGTAGGGTGGAAAACTAGCGGTCAACCAGTGTCAACACTGTATGCTGGTGCTGTCGTGATATAGGGTTTATCAGGCTCAGCTAGGACTACAAGAAAATGGCACCCAGCTGCACACAGGATCAGTAGACTGTAAAGTTGAAATAGTAAAGGATGATGAGAACAAGCTTTAGCTCGGTTCTGCCCCCATAGAAAGCACCACTCGTAATGCATTTTGCCCATGTGGGGCTTAATTGTAGAGGCCTCACAGACTTCACAGGCCTTACAGTTTGTTGAACCTGAATGCGGCAGGCGCCATTTCCTTGTAGTCTGAGTGTCCATGTGTTTATGTCTCTTTCAGTGTAACCTGGTTAAATAATAATTCTACTATTTCATAGTTACACGATTAGGTGAAAAACAGACACTGAGGTAAACAAACTGAAAAAAAACCTCTGCATAGAACCCCTAAACCTTCAGTTGATCCAGAAGAGGGTAAACATTCATAAAAGGCATCTTCCTATTTTCTACATTAAAAAAAAAAAATGTTGACCTTTCAGCTATGAGCACAGTAATACATACTTAATTTTTCTGGGAGGAAAAGCAAGGCATTCTTTTGGCAATATTGTCTTTCTATAATTATTTTCTTTATTTTCTTTGCAATCTAAAGACAAAATTAATAAAGACAAAAGGGGTAAAAAATGAAAAAAAAAAAAAAGTTTTTTTTTTCAAACCAGCTGTAATTTCAAAGGGGCCACGGATGCTGTTCAGGTATTCAGACAGCCGCCAGTAGAAATTAACCTGCAGAATGAATGAAAAAAATTCAGCTGTGTATGGCCAGATTTAAGATTTAATTTTTAAAACAACTAGTGTCACTGCAGATAATTAAAGGTTTATTTTGTGTTTTATGCTTAATGCAATGCTTAACCACTTAAGCCCCGGATGATTTGGCAGCTAAAAGACCAGGGGGAATTTTGCGATTTTTTACTGCGTGACTTTAACGGACCATTGCGCGGTCGTGCGACGCTGTACCTAAACGAATTTGACATCCTTTTTTTCCCACAAACAGAGCTTTCTTTTGGTGGTATTTGATCACCTGTGCGATTTTTTGATCATGCGCTATAAACAAAAAAAGAGCGTCAATTTTGCAAAAATAACAATATTTTTCACATTTTTTATATGAAATTCCCCCCAAAAAAATGTAAAAATCAAAATTTTTTAACATTTTCGGCCAATTTGTTTTATGCTACATATGTTTGGTAAAAAAAAATCGCAAAAAGCGTATTTTGATTGGTTTGCGCAAAAGTTATTGCGTTTACTAACAAAGGGAAAGATTTTTGTCATTTTTTTTTTAACGAGTAATGGCGGCAATCTGCGATTTTTTTTTTGCGGTACTGCGACATTGCGAGGGACAGATCAGACCCTTGACTGACATTTTTGACACTTTTGGGGTTACCAGTGACATTACTGCAGTAATCAGTGCTATACATATGTACTGTTACTGCAAAAATGACACTGGCAGGGAAGGGGTTAACTGTATTGGAGAGGGAGGGGTTAAGTGTGTCCTAGGGGCGTGATTCTAACTGTAAAGGGACATGGCTATTGGTGTAAAAACAAAGATCAACGGTCCTACATAGTAGAACCGTCTGATCTTCATTTTTACACCAGGGAGAATGACAGGCGGCTTGTTTACATAAGCCGCATGACTTTCTCCCTTCACCGGAGCGATCGTGAGTGACCGCACTGACACGCACTGACTTGTCAGTGAACGAGCCGGGGCGGGCGCGCGCCTCGGCGGGCCCGCGCCCACCCGCAATTGGCTCACAAGTCAGTGACAGGCGAGTGACGTACCCCTACGTCACTCTGCCTGGCCGGGGCTGACCGCCGCATTATATATAGACGTGCGGCGGTCGGCAACCGGTTAAAAATTATGACAAAACAAAACAAAAAATAAGATATGAATATTAAAAAAAAAAAAAAAAAGCTAAAGGAGTTAATTAAAGTGTTACTAAACCCACAACAGTAAAGTCAGTCTGAATATGCTCCAAAGCATGCTTGTAATACTCACTCTGGGACCTAAGGCATTAATCCTTTGCATCATGCATAAAAGGCTGTTGGATCCTGTGTTCTCTGACCCTTCTCTTCTTTCACTGTCTCCAAAAAATAACCTGATATTGACAGAGCCAGGGGACGGGCTGCACATGCTCAGTTTGATGTGTACAGCTGGTGAACTGCTGCTTCTGCTGGCCAGCCTCCCCTCAAACTGTAAAGAATTTACGAGCACTCAGAAATAAGACATCCAGACAGGTATGGTCTTTCAGTCTGTATTCAAGGGCATTCTGGGCAGGACAGCTTATATACAGTTATTCAAAAGAGGATGTAACATTAGTTTCCCAGACCAACTAAAAATATACATATACTATTTAAGCACAATGGATGTAACATATACATAGTAGCAAACAGATGTATACATAACAGGAAAGCAAAATCTCAGAAAAGCAAAATACTGTGCGACCAAAAAATATTCTCACAACTCAGAAACAATGGGAGGATATTTACATCCTCGACAGCAAAATGTCTAAGTTACAAAGTGAGAGATTTTAAGTAAAATTAAAAAGTTTAAAGCACAACTCCAATCATTAATTTTAACATGACTATATAACATTTAAATAAAACATAATTCCAACATTGCCTCCCATTTGTCACAAAAGTGACAGCTATAAATCTTGTCTCCAATATGCATCATCTTATGTTGTCTTCCTATAAATGCATTGGCCTATCTTTACAAGCAAATATATAACAAGAAGAAGCAATAAACACATTAAAATTAACATCCGACTTGTCTAAATCATGATAGTACAGATCCAAAAAAAAATCTTCAAAACTTCCAAATCCCTTTAAAGGTCTCCACCCATCATTAACAATTTTCCTGGCTTCTGCCTGAAGTCCTACTACCTCCTTTCGATGTTGATCAATTACTTCATAATAATCAGGCACTTTCATGCTTGTATTATTAATCCATGTACAACACTCCGGATCTTCTGTTACTTCACAGAGACCAGTAAGTGCAGCTCCCATTGATTCAATTGCCAGCTCAAGTAACATTAACTGTTTCTGTAAGGCCCTTTGTTCCTGATTGAGTAGGGCAATGTCCTCTGCTGTTTTATTAAATACCCCATCCATTATAACTGAATACTTGTTTAATCATTTCATTAACCTAATCCCCCATCCTGTCCATGATGGGAACCATGCCCATGCCATGTCCCCTTTATTAAAGAGTTCTCTCCTATTTACATGTTTAAGGGGATATTTTGGATGTTTACTTGCTTGTAATACATGGCGAGGATCCCCACTCCCAATTATCTCCATAACTGGAACCAGAGGGGCCAGATAGCACCATCCTCTCTCTTGTAGAGGGATCCATGGGTAACATACCTAACAACAACAGATAAACAAACTATTACCTAATGTGAAAGGGCGCAAGCCCAGCGCATTTTTTACTTGGTCAGAATAACTAGATAAAGTAAGTATTGACAAAACCCTATCAGTTGAATTATAAGGTGGGTGTGTTTCATTCATTATGGACCAAAATATTAAACATAGAAGATAGGTCCGGGCTTAAATATGTTGAACTTTGACTTCTGACACATTTCCTCTCTCCTATTTGACTAATTTCCTAGCCTAAAACACCAGCTTGGGGGGTAAATTTGAGTGATTATAGGAAAGGAAATTGATTAATTTCCCTAGACTCCTGATATGTCTTGTATACTGCGGGGGTGCCATTAAAAAAAGAAGTGATATTCACCGGTGCAGCCATTAAAAGAATCCTCATTGTACTAGGGTGTAATTTACTGCAAACCCAAAATTTATCATACCCTGACTTTTGTGCATAGCTATATTTGAATTGTAACAACAACATCTTATCAGTAAGAGATGTGGTATCTACTGATGTTAAGTCTCTTGCTGGTCAATAGTGAGTTCCATTGTGTTGCTCAGTTCTTGGAAAGAAAGGTAAGTCCTGTGGATGATAGTAACAGGTACCAATCACCCATACCGGCAAGAAAACTGTCAGCGCGAGAAAGCCTATAAATAGGAAGAACCTCCAAGATGTCTGGGAACTGAGAATCAACATCTTGCCCTTTGTCTTCTGATTCATCTGTTTCAGAGACTTGTGCACCTGCTTCACTCTTCTTGTTTGGCTTCCACGTTTGTCATCCAATGCATGACCTAGGAAACAGGGTCATTAGAATTAGTATGTGCCTTACATTTTATCTGCAACAGTACTGGGTTTGTGTATGGCCTCTAGCAAATTATTCACCAATGAAGTGTGTGAAATTCCCTTACCATCAGCTGCTACAAACCCTCTTCTTTGCCAGATTTTGGCACATCATGTACCACACCGAAAGCATATTTAGAATCAGTGTAAATGTTTACATCTTTTCCCTCAAATAACTTATCCAACCATCATTTTTCATTTCTGCCTCAACTTGCTTCCACATTTCTTCCACATCGGTATCTGTTAACAAAGGATAATCTGTTGCTCTATCGCCTGGTGGTATTAAAGCGGTAGTATACTCATTTTTTTTTACTTTTACCTACAGGTAAGCCTATAAAAAGGCTTACCTGTAGGTACAATTAATATCTCCTAAACCTGCACGGTTTAGGAGATATTTGCCCTGCATGCAGCCGCTGACGCTAGCGGCGCATGCGCTCTGAAGGCCGGCGGACCTTCCGAGTTCCTTGCCGGGCACTTGCCGGAAAGTGACTCCCGCGCGCATGCGCGGGAGTGACGTCATCCCGGCTCCGGCCACTCACAGCGCCAGAGCCGCCGAACCCGGAAGAGATGCAGAGGGAGCATGACAGCTTCCACAGCGGTGTCCGGGGTTCCGTGTCGGGGCTTCGTTTTAAGGTACGTTTTTAATAATGAGCTAGTATGCGATGCATACTAGCTCATTATGCCTTTGTCTTGCAGGGTTTTTTTTTTCCGGCAGTATACAACCGCTTTAAGTGTAACTGATCCACATTATTTCAACTCCATCCTGATTCCATATCATATCCCAATATTATTATTATTATTATTATTATTTCAGGTACTTATATAGCGCTGTTAATTTACGCAGCGCTTTAAATATACATTGTACATTCACATCAGTCCCTGCCCTTAAGGAGCTTACAATCTAAGGTCCCTAACCCACATACATACACAGTAGGGCCGATTTTTTTATACAGTATCCAATTAACCTACCAGCATGTCTTTGGAGTGTGGGAGGAAACCAGAGTACCCGGAGGAAACCCAGGCAGGCACAGGGAGAACATGCAAGCTCCAGGCAGGTAGTGTCGTGGTTGGGATTTGAACCAGAGACCCTCTTGCTGCTAGGTGAAAGTGCTAACCACTACACCAATATGCCATCTATAATTAGTCTATAGTCTTCTATAGAACACTGCCTACCTTTTGTAGCTCTCTTTAAATAGTTTATGGTAGCTGAAGGATTTTTTCTAGGATCTGGGGAATTCTTGATAACGCCCATGCAGTATTGCATATCCATAACATAATTTCCAACTATTATATAAGGTGCTATTAAATCCGCAGATGGGAAGCGGCATGCAATGGGGGAAGAGGTACTGGGCCCAGCGATGGGGGTGGAGGTGCTGGGCCTAATTAACATACTACTTCTCAAAGTACTAGGGGAGGTTAAGGGAACCTGACTAACTAATCTCCCTTCTGTGTTAGCTGCCACTCCTCCCTCCTCAGTAGAGGATGTTACTTTACCTCCTTGGGCTCCCCCTCTTTGTTCATCCCACACCTTAGGGCCAGCGGCTCCTGCAGAACTACCTGCCTGAATTGATTTCTGGGGAACCCCATCCCTGACATCCCGCTGCACGATCGGGTCCTGGGATGCTGAGGATAAGGACGATTTGTACGCAGTCTAAAAACTGCTGCATCCTCCTCCTCTGCTATTAACTGTGATGTTAGAGGTAATTGTGGGTATATCTGTGTATAGTTAGGGTGCCCTAGGGGTGGAGCAGTAAGCTTCTAAAAGGAAAGGATTATTAGATTTTTTAGCTGCCTGGGATGGTCCAGAAGGTACATATCCCAGTGCATATTTTAACCAGTTTAATCCTCCTACCATCACCATCATATATTTTTTTTCCCACTCTGGATCGGATCCTCTGGATAAAACCATGTGAAAGCTTCCCTGTCTCCCAGGCACAGACCCTTCACCATATTCATATGAAACTCATCATTCGCACCATTTCTGGGAAAGGGGTTTGAACTATACATTAACTCAGTATATCCTGACAGATTATCCACCCAAGGATTTACATAATAATAATCCCACAGAGATGTCTGTGCAACATACTTTTTACATGCTAATTTTCAGGATTTGGTTTTGGAGCTGATGTTGACATTTTAGCAAGTTTAAGCAACAATTTTCGTTCTCTAAGAATCTTTCTAGGAGGCTTAGAGGATATGGGAGTTTCCCCTTACCTAGGAATTTTCCCCTTACCTAGATATTTTCCCCTTACCTAGATATTTTCCCATCCTTTGGATGCAAAAAAGCGGTTATGCAATCGGTTCCTAATGTAGTGATAATCTGCCCGATACTCTTTGTGCTAGAGTAGCTGACAACACTCACGTAGAGCCTCCGTCAAAAAACTTCTCAACAGCACATGCGCAGCTATGGCTTGAATCAGACAGATATCAGTATACCCCTAACACTTCTTCTCTCCCCCCTTGCTTTCACCTTCTCTGGGTCACGGCAGTTAAGCTAGCTAGAGAGATGGTGCGTCTTGAGGAGATCAAGGGTACAAAAAATTCTAACTTTTCATTCTAACAACAGCACAAAAAGCAATCTAATAAATGTACAATAAGCAATCTAACAAAAGCACAATAATCAGAACATGCATATCACTCTTAACAGGTTGAAGGGAGTATTTTTACCACTATTTAAATTTGCCTAGGCTAATAATCTATCTGTGAACTACCTCAGCTTAAACAGACCTATCTCCTGTGCTTTCACAGCACTAGGGTTTTTTGAAATGTGCCTACAATCCGGGTATCATAAGGCAAGAAATCTCACTTACCTCTGATGGCAAAGTCACATCCCACTTCTAACACCAGTTCTGAAAGGTAATACCCCTTGGTAGGTACACTTCTGCTGGCCAGCCTCCCTTCAACTTGTAAAGAATTTACAAGCACTCGCAAATAAGACATCCAGACAGGTATGGTCTTTCAGTCTGTATTCAACGGCATTCTGGTCAGGACAGCTTATATACAGTTATTCAAAAGGGGATGTAACATTAGTTTCCCAGACAAACTAAAAATATACTTATAATATTTAGGCACAATGGACATAACATATATATAGTAGGAAACAGATGTATACATAACAGGAAAGCAAACTCAGGAAAGAAATATCTCAGAAATGCAAAATACTGTGCAACCAAATAATATTCTCACAACTCAGAAACAATGGAAGGAAATTTACATTCTCGACAGCAAAAATGTCTGTTTCAAAGCGAAAGATTTTAAGTAAAATTAAAAAGTTTAAAGCGTAACTCCAATCATTCAAATAAGAATGATTATCTAGCCAATCAGCACTGTCCAGACATGTCCAGACAGAGAATCAGGGGAGAATAAAAACTTCTCCTACAAGCTTTAGTAGGAACTGATACAAGTCACAAGGCTGCTATATATACTTCTAATGAGAAAGGATATTTATCCATTTATATTTACTAAAATAATTGCATTTCTATGTTCTGTGTACTGTGGGAGACCAGATATAGTGAATGCAGAGTCCTGGGTTTAGTAACACTTTATTTGTGTTAATCCATGTTTAATAAGTGGTTAAATGGAAAAGAGTTTTTATGAAGTTTCTAAAACCCTATTTTCAGTTGCTAAAACTATATGGGCCGAGCAAAGAAATAATCAAAATACATTGTAGCAATAATATTATTACAGCAGCTCACGCTGGACTCACTGTTGCTTTCCCATAGGCTTACAGTCGGTAGGAACAATTTTGCTAGTGTAGCACTACCCCTGTAGGGTCTGCTTGTATTTTGCCCGGGTCTTCTCCACTTGTACTCCGCAGCCAGGCACAAGGTAGATTCACACAGCTAGTTGCACACATACTTCAGCTGGTTGTCTCCAAAACCAATCTAGGGGTTTTGTTTTGTTGTTTTATTAAAGAGCTTGGATAGGGAAAGGATATAGTAGGATACTCCCAAATTGAACTATTCGCACTGAGGACTTTAACTTCCTTTCTTAGTGAAATTTGGATGAAGTTCATGCAGAAGGCAGATACAGGCTTCTTCACAGCAACAGCACACTGATTGCAGTTCTGAGCAATGTCCTTAGCAAAGTAGTCGACAGTCCCGGACAAAGCTCTAAGAACACTAGCTAGTGTTCTTTGTGTGGGCTCTCAGCTAATTCAGAGCAAGGGATAACTGTCTAAGAATCCTTATGGTTGTCTGTACTCACAAGGCTCCTGCAGCACCACCGACAGCCTTCTCTCTCCATGATACCAGACCAGATGCACTTTCTCTGTCAGCTATTGTAGGACCAGAGTTGCCACACAGACTTCAGGCCCTCAGATCTCTGACCTGAGGCAATATGTCAGCAATTCAGGCCCTCAGATCGCCCACCTGAGGTCACAAGGCAGCAAGTGCCAGGGGAGGCACTGCCTCTCCTCCAGCCTGCTATAATCCTCTCCTAAAAATGACCAAGAGCCCACGTGCTCCTCGAACATAAACAGAAGCACCCAGCATGCCTAGGGGCACCTAGGCATGCTGGGCTGTATAAATATTCATGCTCCCATCTGCATGGTTTCTGTCTACTGTCCAGCACTTTCCATAGCTGCTACGACAGTGTGAAACTTCAAGACAACATGAGCAGCAACATAGCACACTAAACAGACTACACTAGCAGACTAGCTCTACTAAACAGACAGCAAATAAATTTAGCCTATTTTTTGTATAGGGAAAACGTGGTGTATAGGCCTAGGACTTTTGCTGTCTCTGGATTTGTTTTCTTTACCCAGACATGGATGGCCAAGTTACAAACATTATACATTTAAATAAATAATAAAAAAGACTTTGGAAAAATTTAAATAATAACGTGTAAAATAATTTTCTATAACACCCACAAACACAAATTCCTGTCAGGAGTCGGCACCTGGAATCACCAGATATATGCAGTTAGCAAGGAAAGAGGGAATCAAGACTGGGTACAGGAAAAAGAAGCAGGAGTAAAGCAGCAGGGTACAGGATGCCAGGCTAGCTCAGGATCAGAATAAACAGGCACAATGATCTGGCAGCAAGCATGGCAAACAAAACACTGACGCAAGTTGCAATAGCAGAGGTGGGATTTAAGTACCGTCCCAGCAGCTGGGGCCAGGTGGAACTGGGAGACACCAGCTGGCGGCCACTAGAACTACAGCTTTCAGCCCAGAGACCCACAGTACCACCAGCAGGTGAACCAGGTCCTGACAGTTCTCCCGCCTTAAGGAGCGGCCTCTGGATGCTCCACTGTGCCTGGTACCCTGGTGCTAGAGTGTCCCATCGCAACTGGGCCGTCCCTATTTATGTGGCTAGAGACCGCCACACATTTTAACTGCCACTCAGGTCTACCCAGGGCATAGGTTATCCGACCCAGGGTCCATGAATGCACCTGGGATCACAGAGATATCACCTAGGTCAGGACAAGGTTCAAATGGAATGCTGCCTTCCCAAGAAGACAAGACCTCTACTACTGTGGCTGTAATAGTGGGTGCAGCTGTCACATTCAAAGTGGGTATCTTGACCTCCCGGCTTTGGCGCAGCAGAAGCAAACGGCTGCAAAACGAACTCTGGACAGGCAGCAATAGTGATCTTAGACCAGACAGGTAATCCATGCAAGCCATGTGACAATGAAAACCCAGAAGCCTCAGATCCATCAGCAGGCAGGAGCTTAACCCAGTTAACATAGTCTGGCTGGGCAGCAAGTCAGGAATTAGCATAGTCCGGCTGTACAGCAGCCCTGGAATCAGCAAAGTACGGCTTGGCCACCAGCAGCGGGTCACAAGCAGGCTTGGTAGAAGACAGTGGTTTACCAGAGGCAAGCTTGGCAGTGGACAGGAGGTTGCCAGAGTCAGGTTGGGTAGAGGACAGTAGGTCACCAGAGTCAGGCTGGGCAGAGGACAACAGGTTACCAGAGGCAGGCTGGGCAGAGGACAGCAGGTCACCAGGGGCAGGCTGGGCGGAGGACAGTGGCTCTCCAGAGTCAGGCTGGGCAGAGGACAGCAGGTCACCAGATGAAGGCTAGGCAGAGGACAGCAGGTCACCAGAGGCAGGCTGTGCAGGCTGGACCCCATGTGCAGGCTTAGAGGGAGACTGGACCCCATCAGTCGGCAGCACGGAGAAGGACTGGACCCGATAAGTAGACAGCACAGAGGATGACTGGACCTCATTATCAGATGTCATGGAAGCTCATTGGACCCCATCATCAGACAGCAACATGGAATCTGGAACTGGCTGAAATGGTTGAGGCAGCAGTGGATAGTGGCAGAGTTGTATGAGCAGGAAAAAACTTTTGTTTCTTTTTTGGCTTAGATACTGGTGTCCTGCAAGTAGTTGCATGGTGCTGACCAGAGTGTACAGCTAATGGAAAAGTAATAACAGTACTAGGGAGCATAGAAGAAGTAGTAACCAAAATAGAGGAAGAGGTCTGAGAGGTTTCCATGGGTAACAGTACAATAGGGGGAGCCTTTAATGGACTACTTTCAGGGGAAGTGTGGTTACTAATAACAGGGTACTGATCTACAGGAGGCAGGAAACAGTAGCAGATGTGGTTGCCAAGGGTAACAAAAGAAGAGATTCTTGATGCTTAGAAGCAGATCTGAATTGGCGTGAATCATATGAACCTGGGGATAGTATTTCTGACCAGGCTTGTAACAGAGGCTGAACTAAGGCCTGGGTTTTGGAGCTGCTCTATTCCGCCTTTAAAGTGTTAGACTAAATTTGTCATATATCTCAACGTGCCCAAAATACTTGATAAGATAAATACATAATTATAAAAAGTACAAAAAAATTATATAATTACATATATAGTGAATTTTGTGCAAAAAAAGCAAAAAATCAAGTGCCCAGTGAAAATAATCAATATTTCTATAGATACAAACACATGAAATCAGACAAAAAATTAAAGAAGGTACTCCAACAACGCCCAAAATTCATTTTTAAGAGGGCCCCTACCCTCAGGAACAGAATAGTACATAATGTATTAGATCCCCCTAGATCTGTTAGCTTGTTCCCCAACCTATAAGGTTTCTTCAGATGGCAAAAACGTTTGCCATGTAGAGTAAGTCAAAAACAACGAAGCAGAAAAGATTCCTTCACAGCCATGGAAACTGGTAAACAATACAAGATCAGTGTTTTTTTCTGTAATGTTATTTTACTATATAAATCATTGAAAATTAAATATTTTTGTGTTTTCCATAGCTCTTGCTCTGTCTCTCAGTATCTTTTATGTGTTTAAATGAGTTTCTATTGTTTTAAAAGTGTGTTTAAAGACCTTAAAATGCTTTTAAAAGTACAGTGACAGTAAAAAAAACATGCCTACAGTGTATTTTAATAGGGTTTTTCTATTTCACGGATTTTCACTTTTCGCGGGTGGGTCCGGAACGTAACCCCCGCAATGGAGGGGGGTTTACTGTATATGCATTTTTTATACTTTTATAATTATGTGTTTATCTTATCAAGTATTTTGGGCACGGTGAGATACTTTCTATGACAAATATAGTCTAACACTTTGAGGTAGAATAGAGCAGTGCCAAAACCCACCCTTTTTTGCAAATTCACTTATTAGACACCACCACTGTAGATAGGCTAATTGGGGGCAGAAGCTACATATTACCAACATCCATAGTGCTGAAACACATAAATAAACTATGAACTAAGGTCTGTTTGCATTTCCCTTGCTCAACTAAAGAGTGCACAGCAGTAATACAATCTATCAGCACCTATTGTGAAAAAGGTGAATACTGCTGGAGAAAGAAACCTGTACAATTTTTAGGCAGCCATCCCAGGAATTCAATCTGAAGCATACTAAATGGAGGAGTGAAAATATCATGGCCCTGGGAGGTAAGCGGAAATAACAATTTAGAACAAACCTGAACCAAAGGCTATATTTCACTAAATGAAAATATATATAGGCTTATTTTTTGCTATTGACTGCCTTTCCACTGGCTATATAATTCCCCACCTACCTTTGCTGCTGCCTGCCCTTCCCCCTATGCTTTGGAAGACCATACATCCCTTTTTTTTCATTTTGGTGCACTTCCCCTCCTCAATGCTAGCTTCACACCCCTCCTAACAAACTTAAAGGAACACTTTGAAAACACATCCATTCTCAATGATGAAAAATATCATGCTGGATTTCTATACTGATATGGACTGAGTAAAGTGTTAGGAATGAAATGATGCCACGTCGTTTGATGGAAATGAAAATTATCATCCTACAGAGGGCTTAATTCACCCCAAAAACCAAAAGTGAAAAAAATGATGAAGCAGGCTGGTCTATTTTGCTGAAATCTCATTGCAGCAACTCAAAATGGTACTCAGGTTTGTATGGCCCCCCACGTGCTTGTTTGCATGCCTGACAATGTTAGGGCATGCACCTAATGAGACGACGGATGGTGTCCCGGGGTATTTTCTCCCAGATTTGAACGAGGGCATCACTGAGCTCCTGAACAGACTGAGGTGCAAACTGGTGGTGCTGGATGGACCAAAACATAATTTCCTAGAGGTGTTCAATTTGATTTAGGCCAGGTGAGCATGGGGGCCATTCAATGGACTCAAGTCCTTCATCCTCCAGGAACTGGCTGAATACTCTTGCCACATGAGCCTGGGCATTGTCGTGCAGCAGGATGAACCCAGGACTCACTGCATCAGCATAGGGTCTGAGAATGGGCCCAAGGATTTCATCCCGATACCTAATGGCAGTCAAGGTGCCATTGTCTAGCTGATAGAGGTCTGTGCGTCCCTCCATACCTCTCCAGACCATCACTGACCCACTACCAAACCGGTCATGCTGAACGATCTTACAGACAGCATAACATTCTCCACAGCTTCTACAGACCCTTTCACGTCTGTCACATGTGTTCAGGGTGAACCTGCTCTCAACTGTGAAAAGCACAGGGTGCCAGTGGCGGAACTGCCAATTCTGGTATTCAATAGCAAATGCATACTGCATACCACAAGCTCCACAGTTCTGGGCAGTGAGCACAGGGCCCTTTAAAGGACGTCTGGCCCTCAGGCTATCATCATGAAGTCTGTTTCTGATTGTTTGGTCAGAGACATTCACACCAGTGGCCTGGGCACTGGCAGTGCTCATCCTGTTCCTCCTTGCACAAAGGAGCAGATACCGGTCCTGCTGATGGGTTGAGTACCTGCCTGTCTCCTGAAATCTCCTCCATGCTCTTAAAATCTTTGCTGGGAGACACAGCAAACGTTCCGGTAATGGCACGTGTTGATGTGCCATTCTGGAGGAGTTGGACTGCCCATGCAACCTCGATAGGGTCCAGGTATTGATCCTAGTCAAATCCAAAACTAGTGAAAAACAATCAGAAAAGATGAGTAGGTAAAAAAATGTCAATGGCCTTCACCTGTAAAACCATTCCTGTTTTGGAGGTTGACTCATTGTTGCCCATCTAGTGCACCTGTTGTTAATTTAATTAATGCCAAAGCAGCTGAAACTGATTAACAACCTCCTCTGCTACTTAACTGACCAGATCAATATCCCAGGAGTTTAGTATTCAATAATTTTTATTGAGTTTTAACAAAACATCAAAATAGTAAAACATAGAAAAGGGGTAGCATACAGAAAAGTACCACGCACCACAACAGTGCTGGTCAGTATATGAACCATAGTTGAATTCATGCTATACCCTGATTAAAAAGTGTTCCATAATTTTTTGAGCAGTCTATAACTAAAGGCAAAACATTTTTTTTTAGTTTTGTATAGAGTGGAGATGATTTACAACAAAGTTTTTATTATTATCATTGCCCCCTCCCCCCCATTGGGGAGATTCATCCTCTCTATTTGTCCTGTTTACCTTTATCATCGAAAGTGAAAGTAAAAGAAAACCCTAAATTTGTGTTGTCCCCAGAAAAGTAATAGAGGGCAAATCTTCCAATAGGGACACTAGTTCTAGTGATCTTGGGGTCTCCAAGGAATTCTGTTAATTTGCAGGGATTTTATCTCACTTCCTATTTTGGCTATGAGACAGGAAGTGATGGTAAATCTCCCCAATAGGACGCATATGGCAAAAAATAAACTGACAGTGGTTATAGCCCTCCATTACTCTATCCAAAAAGGAAAAAAAAATGTTTTGCCTATAGTTCTACTTTAAGCTGCAGAGAATGCCAGGGATGAGTACTGAATGGGAGGTATGTATACCATTTGTTTGGGTTGTGATCCTTTTAATAGCATAACAAATAGCAGGATGAAGTACTCAGGGTTTATCACCTTTTCAGAGTGAGGGTTTCCAGGGGGGCCTTAAAAAGGGGAAAACTGACTCGCAGTTATCCCAGGATTGTTAAATTATTTTATGACACCTAGATTTCAAAGGCTTAAAGAGATTTTGGGTGGCAAGAGCATCCCACCATGACTAAGGGCACGGTGGTGCTGAAATGAATAACCTGCTTGTGAGAGAGGGCTGAAAAAGGGAAGGAAGCAGTCAGCAGGTGCCTGTGAGCTGTGATTTAAAACAGGACAGGCTTGTTTGTAAGAGCTGTAGGCCATTCATTGCTGAGTCACTGCTGGCTGTGGTAACCTTTTTTTTGTGGATCCCCTGAAGCAGGCGAGGACGTTATAGCCCTGGTAAGGGACAAGTTTCACTGGTGGTAAGCCAAAGTTTTAGTTTGATCTGGAGTTATGGACTGTTTGTGTTTTGTAGGCAATAGAGAAGCAATTTTTTTGGTTATTTTGAAAAGTAAAGGACACCTGATAAGAAAAAAATATATATTACAACATTTTTTTTTATTTTAAAGCGTTTATACAATAATCAGTTACATAATTTGATAACAGGTTTTGCTAATTGTCATTAAATTTGAAAAAATGTTTTTTGGATGCTCGCTTTCATGTTCACTTTTTATTCAGTTAATTATTTAAGTGTACTGCGCATCTTTCCAAGTTCACAAAATACATTTTATAGAAAATGTTTTTCAAAAAAGTACCTTGAGCATTCCAGGCAGTCCCTTGTGGAATCTAAATGGAAGCAGATCTCCGCTAATGTGTCTTGAGGGAATTACTAATGTGTAGATGTAGGAACAGCACCAAGGTTCTCATTGGTGGTAACTTTACAAATAATACGGTGACTACTGAGATTTCTTTAAGTTTTATAGGCACCATTAAATTGAACTAGTGGAATTGTTTAGGGTTAATTATGTCCAAGCCAGTATAGCCCTAAAATAAAGGACTATCATTAGACCCCCTAGACCAGTGGTTCTAAACTCCAGTCCTCAGGACCCACTAACAGGTCAGATTTTAAGTATTACCTTGGGGAGATGCAGATTAAAGTACTGCAATCACTGAGCAGCAAATTATATCACCCGTGATGTATTTCAGTTATCTTGCAAACCTGGCCTGTTAGTGGGTCCTGAGGACCAGAGTTGAGAACCACTGCCCTAGACCTTTAGTTCTGTGGTGCTTTCCATTTTTCCTTTAGAGCAAAGAATTTACAGTTTTTACATTTATTACCTCTACTCAAAGTAGTTTGAAAAATTATATATTTAAAAAACTAAATTATGTACAAGAATAAAATAACTAAGTTCTAAAGCTAACTTGGCTCAAGCTGTCATCCACAATATAGTCTGAAAGTTGCAGCTAATGCGTGTAAATAGCTCACTAACTTAATATTTGATTTAAAGCAATATGCATTAAATAGATTAAATGGTATAGGGAACGTATAGTCTTTTCAATGATATTTAGATAAACATGTGAAAAAGATCAGCTTGATATGAATGTGTATTAATGTTTAAAAGAAACCACACTGTCCCATTAGGGTTGCACAGATACCGATACCAGTATTGGTGCTGATACCGAGCATTTTCACTCGTACTCATGAAAATGCTCTAAAACCCAAAACCGATGCCTTTTGTGGTGCAATTTGAGCTCATACAAAATGAATGAGCTCAAATCACACTGCAAAGAATTGCATGGGTTTAGAACAGGAATGTGTGTAATTTCTGTCTAAATCACATGCGGTTTCCTGTAACGCTCTTGTGTGAACCCAGGCTTGTCATAGTGATTTTAGCCTAGGTTCACACAGGAGTGGTGTGAATAGGCCAAATAGCCTATTTAAGGAATGGCCTGACTCAGTGCCAGTGCTAACTGGTCTTCACCTTCTTCCTTGTAACCTGCAGATGCTTCTCGTTAATGTCCCAGTTTTCTCCTGACCTTTTTCTGCATTGTTGCTTAACCAGTTTCTAACCTTGGCTTCATTCACCTCCTGTTCAAATCGCATGAGATTCTTTGCAGTATAATTTGAGACCATTCAATTTTGTATGGGCTCATATCGCACCACAAAGGTATCGGTACTCAGTATCAGTGAGTACTTGACCGAAAGTATCAGTACTTGCCGGTAAAACAAATATTATTGGCACGACTCTAGTTCCTATGTAATTTGTGAATATTTTATTTAGAGGTGTGGCTGGTCTGCACATGAGGGCAGGAGTGTGCATCCTGCACAGCATGTGTATGGACATGTGTGCATGCTCAGGGTTAGCATTGGCACCAAATGGCCTATTTAAAGCGGAGTTCCACCCTGGAATTTTTATTTTTTTTTAAAAATACCCCCGGGACAGTCAGGGCTAGTGCATTCCACAATGGCTAGCCCCTGATCTGTCCCGGGTTGCACTTACCTGTTAGGACAAATACTTACCTTGAAAACGTCTTGTCCAGCGCTGCCATCTCAGATGTGGGCAGCTTGAAGCCAGCGAGATCCTCTTCGGGGTCCTCTTCCGCCTTCTTCGGTCCCACGATGCCCTGCGCCGGCCCCGATGTCACTTCCGGGTCGCGCGCGTCATCCCTCCACAGCTGGGCTGGGCAGAAGCTGTTTAGAAGGAGACTGACGTCGGGGCCGGTGCAGGCGCAATGATTCCTGGGAGCTATGACGTTCAGCTCCCAGGAATCATTGCAGAGCCAGGAAGTGACGACGGGCCGCGGCCGAAGAAGGAGGAAGAAGGAAGTAAGGTAAGTATATTTTCTTCGCTACGAGGTAAGTAAAAAAAAAAAAAAAATGCGATTATCCATTTCTTTTTCAGGTGACCCGGAGCGAGAAGATTGAGGTAAGTATAAAATTAGGGTGGAACTCCACTTTAAGGAATGACCTGACTCAGTCAGTGCTAACTGGTCTTTGACTTTATCTTTGTGTCCTGACCTGTGCACTACATATGCTTCTCCTGACCTGATCTTAGATCTTGCACTGTATTGTTGCATAACGAGTTTCTAACCTCGGCTTTATCCACCACCCTGATCCGGCTTATGATTTTGTACTGTGCTTCAGCTCATTGCTGACTCTGCTACTGCCTCTGATCCTACCTCTTGCCCCACGCTATCACCCAGAGCCCGCTCTGGACTACTGCAAGTATCAGCTGCAGGGGACGAATCTTGATACAAATTTCTGCCCTAATTTAAGGCCATCAGAAAAGCTATTATCAAAAAAAATGGCATGAGGAGCTTGGCACTGCCAAAGCAAAGCAAAAAAAATGTTTACAAATACTGTACAGCTGTAACTGTAATGCAATTTTTAAGGTGACAAAAACAACAATCCTTTGAATGATATGCTTTGGAGATACCGTTAAGCTGTATTCAGCTTTACGGAACAGTACAATTACAACAGTACAAGAGTGACACAGTAAGCCATGTGGTTGTTTTTTTTAAGCTTGGCTTAAATACAGCAGAAGCTTCTAAATCTGATTTATTTCAACTTAGAAGAAAGTATTTTAGGTAGTTTTGGCTGTGACACCTGACTTTTTTTTATCAAGTGGTAATAGGTCTAAATTGACAGGGGGAAGCCGCAGGTACAATAGATCGAAAAGTTTGCTCCTTCTAAAAAAAAAAAAAAAGCAAATAGGCCTATTGCAAAACAGTTTAGTAGTAAGAGTTTAAACAGCTTAATAATTGTCTTAAGTGTTTATTAAAATTTCATATTACACTGACTAAACACGTTAAAACCAACAACACAAACTTTCCAAACACCTTCCCAATAATGTATCCCCAGTTATTCCTAAAATTTTCAAACTATAAATTTGAGGTGTGTCTGGAAGAAGTTGGCTAGCATCATGACAGTAGACAACAAATAGAGAGCGAGAAGGCAAATTTTATCTTGCAATAAATATTAGAATTTATTATCTGAGAGACAATAGCCATAAATATCGTTCAGTGGCTAGACAGTATGTAGGCATCTTGGTCATGCCACAATATAAGATGGAGAGATGAAACTTACAATAAACATTAGAGAACATTAGAGCCTACATTAGAGCCTAAAGCCACAAATATTTTTTAAATGTCGAAGCATTGGAATAGGCCACAAACTTTGGGACACAAAGCAAGATTTTCCCTGCAGCAAACATTAGAAATGTGCAGCTGAGGAAACCTTGTGTGGCACCTTTACAGTGCCAGAGCACAGACTTCCTTGGAAACGTATTGCAACTAAGTGGTGATGGCAGTTTTGTGCTGTATCAGGTAGCACAAAAGAGGAAGACAGTACAGGAGGAAGGCACTGTTTTCTATTTTTCTAATTATACTTAGCCTACAATGTAGTGCTACCCCTGCAGGAGCCACTTGAATAATTGTGCCCGGGTCTCTCACTGATTAATCCACAGCCAGTCACAGGGTATTTTTAGGTGCACACACTCTTCCGCTCATTGTCTCCAATAACCAGTGTAGGGGATGTGTTTTTTTTTTTGTATTTTGCAGGCTCTACAGAACAAAGCAAGTCCCTTTGTAGCAAAAGGAATGTAGTGGACTTTGCTTCTTCAAGACACTAGCCAGTGTCTCCATTAGCTTACACCCAGTATGCTGACTTCTAGCACAAGGAGGGGGATTTTAGAAACAGCCTTTAGGATCCCTTTAGGGGGTCTGTACTCACAAGGCCCTGGCCGCAGATCACCTTCCTCCATGATACCAGACAAGATCCATGGACATCCTCCCTCAGTCAGCTTGCAAGAGCACCATGGGTTTTAACTTTAGTGTTTCAGGCCCTCAGGTCTCCTACCTGAGGCCGCATGGCAGCCTGTGCTGGGGAGAGGCCCTCTCCCCACTTGGACCTATCCTTGTAGAGGTGGACTGGACTCATCCCCTTCTAATTGGCCAGGGCTGTATAAACATCCCGTGCTCTCATCTGCCAGATTTCCACCCACTATCCAGTATACTCCATTGCTAATGGATCAGTGTGAAACATCAAGACAGCATGAGCAGCACCAGAACACACTGAGCAGCCTCGGCTAAACAATTACAGCTCTCTGTTATGTAGTCAGCACATAACTTTGCCTAACTGTCTCCCTGTTAGGCAGAGTACTCAAAAACGATATACACTCACTCTAGCACCTAACTAGGAGGGCGCTACAAAAGTATAACTAAAGTTAAAGTACAAGAAAATCTTCCAATGGGGATACTAGTTTTGGTTACCTTGGTGACAACCCAGGATTCCCTCAGTTTGAAGGGATTTCCTCTCACTTCCTGTCTTGGCTATGGGACAGGAAGTGAAGGGAAATCTCCCATAATGGGACACAGATGGCAAAATTAAAAGAAAAAAAAAACTGACAGGGTTTAAAACCTTCCTTTACAATATCCAAAATGAAAAAAAAAAGTTTTGCCTTTACCTTCACTTCAAAGGTGTAGTTTTATTTTTGTCTTTTCTTACAAACTCAGGAAGTTTAAAGAGGAGGAGCATCAAGAGTAAGGCAGTTATTTTTGTAGCATATAACAGTATTTCAGGAGCAGCAGCAGAGTCAGATTAAGAAGACATGGTCCACAATTACTGGATCCTCTACATTGTTTGCTGAATGCAAACTCCTCTAGTTTTTGTATGGCTTCCATAAATTCTAACAAATTATTAACTCTTATCCCTCCTTTATATAATTATAGATTGCAAGCTCTTCTACCTTTTGTCTTTCTCTCCTATGAACCGCTTCTTCTAGCTTTTATATCCTTATAACCTGACAGGTTGCAAGCCCTTCCACATTCTATATTGCCGCCTTCTACCTTTTTTGCCTCACGATTTTCATGAATGTAGTATGTAAGCGGAACTGCTTTAATCACTTTATTCACATGGAGCTGCAGTATTTGCTTTTTTGTACAGATGTATTTGTGAGGCAGGGCTGACAGCTAAGGGTGATCATGGCACAGTGATTTCTCATACAGTGCTTACTCATAATATTATATATGTTGTCAGTGACAGGCAAAGTCCATAAGGGGCACCAAGGCAGCAGTGATGTTTGCCCCCTCTAGCTAAACTATATCAATCTTAATTAAAAAGCTAATGTAACGGCAAATAACATACAGAATGTATTATAACACATTTCAGTAAAGAAAAAAAAAAAAACTCACACCTGAACAATGTTTCTCTGTAAACTGAGCATTTTTAGGAGAAAACGATCATGGGATAAAACAACAAATGGAAGTAAAATAAATCATCTTGGCGAACTAAACTTAATATATCATGCATCGTAAATATTCTACATTGCACTGCAGCAGAAAATTATATAACTGAGCAACAGACCTTTATTATAATGTATTATGCCATTGAAACAAATTATGTAAATGGTAACTAGAATATAGCACACTGCAATAACAAATTACATCAGCCAGCAAAAGTAAATTACATCTAAACACAACAGCGCATTATATTACCCTACAAGAACACATAAGACTGCAATAGAACATTATATTATCTGACAAGGACACATAACGCTACATCAGAACATCAAGTCACAAGAACATGTTATGCTCCAAAAGCAATTTAATACCATAATCAAAATATATCATGCAGCAACAGCCCCTTCATGTGCAGCCTCTCTCATAATTAGCCAAAAGCAATTTGTCTCATAAATAGCTTTTCATATCATATTATATTATAGCCACCACCAGCCTCCTCATGTTTAGTCCTTACCAATCCTCTAATGTGCAGACCCCTCTCATTCAGACACCATCAGTCCTTCAAATGTAAAGCCCTTATCAAATTTACCCAGCAAATCTAGCCCCACCCTAAGTAAAGCCTCCTGTACATTGGTGGTCGCAGCAAATTACCCCTTTTACATTAATCGTCAGCATAAGTGCCCATTTTATGTTGTTGGTTAGTGCAAATGCCCCCTTTTAAATTGTTGGTCATTATAATCTCTTCCTTTGAATTACAGATCAGCGTAAATGTGCAGAAAAAGCATTTTTTAGTAAATGATAATAAAACACATGGCACAATTTCTTCTTTGTCAGCAATATAATATACATTTATATAGTACTATTGAGAATTTGTGCAAAATATGTTTAACCGTTTAGAATGCTATTTTGTAGAAACAAATACATCTCCTAATATATATAATTCATTTTTTCCCTACAAATTAAATGTTTGTCCTTTCAAACTTGTTTTTTTTTTTCTGGCTGCATCCAATAAAGTCTACAGGGAGCATGTCATTAGTGTAACAGGGAAATGGCACCTTAAGCTTGTGTATATAAATTGCTTCAACATGGTGTACAAAAATGCTTACACTGATTGTTAAATAAGGTTACTGTTTTATCACCCAACACTTCTTGTCTTAACTACTATGTATAATTCATTTTGGCTTCTTTAATTACAGTGCAATGGTGCATGGTTTTGTAACTCATAGCAGCCAATCAAATATCAGTTTAAATCAGATCAGTGAAAAAAAAAAAAAAGAGATCTAAATATCATGTATTATTAATGTAATACATAATTATTACATAATTATTTTTATGTGGCTAATAAGTTTTATTTACAAGTGGGAACTGCTATAGGGACAAGGTTTGGGGTCAGAGTTGTCAATCTATTCATGGCAAACTGGGACTTTGGGTATGTGTGGAGGTATGGTGAGCTAGGCACAAACCTAATCCTATAGAAAATATTTATTAAACATTATTCTAAGAATGAACTAGATTTATTTATTGGGCAAGCAAACAATAATGACTATAGCCTCTATTTCACACCCTTTAGTAGTTAGAGGGTGAATTTCTTAACATTTATATTTAAAATAATCACATTTCAACTAAAACTGCATAAAAATATATAGCCTGTAACAGTCATGTATTTAAATACAAGCTCTGACCATTTTAGTTGGTTGATTAACATACTCAGTGGGCAGTTCATGCATCTTAGGTGCAATTGCAGTAAAGTAGAGGATTGTGAATAGGAAGCTAGGGAACTGACCACTCAATTGGCATAGAAAGGAGATAAAGTAAAAATTTTACAAAAATAAACTGAACAGGTATTAACTTTACCAAGATAAAAGAAACCATAAATATATATTATCAGAGGAGCTCAACTCAGCTGTTGCGCTTAGTTTTAATGTGTATTCCCATACTGAAAAAAGTATTATCATGAAGGACTGGGAGGTTTTGAGAGGGGATAAGATTTTTGCCTCCGAGTTTCCTGTAAGACCCAAGTGTGTTTACAAGAAAACAAAAAACCTGGAATCTAAGATAGCACCTCAAGGGCAACAAAAATAATAAGGGGGTGGAGGACCTCAGCTATGAGGATCAATTACATTGGTTACAGCTATTAGTTTTGGAAAAGAGGTGCATAAGTAGGGATATAATTACAATGTACATATACTGTATATATAAAAGGTGACTCTGGTAACAGTGATAAACTGTTTATTCTAAGTACCCTGAAAACGACACAATTTGAGGTTAGAAGAAAAGAGATACAACCTTAGATTGTGAAAAGGGTTCTTTATCATTATAGCATTAAAAATGAAACACTCCCTCCTCCAGGAAGCGGTACTAGCGAGAGTGTTGACAACTTACAGGGCTATGGGAATTGTTAGTGAATAAAAATCACACACACATATGTTTAACTGGAAGAACCCATGTATTTTTTTCAACCTTATAAACCATGTAACTATGCAATACCTACTGTCCAAACTAACAATTTGTGGCAGATGATAGGATATTAAAAGGAGATAAAAATTTGAGAGGTTTTGATCGGTGTAATTCCTGCATGGCATAAAAGAACACATCTAAAGTGAAGAAGATAAAGGAATCTGTATCCCCACAAATGGAACAGTTATCAAAGCAGATTTTGTATAGCCAAGGAGTTATTCAATGCCCATGCTGAAAATATTTATATAGGAAGAACAAAACATGAGGATTCATGTAAGGAAGAAATTATATAAAATACTAAGAACAGTGTTGAAATTATTTTTTGAGCTAGGCATCATGGCTTTAGCAGGTACAAATTCAGACATTGAACTTTTTCCATCTGATAAAGGATAATAAAAGTTTTCAAGTTACTGTATGTTTATTTTTTTTTAGTATTTTGTGAAATATAAAGATGCTTTTAAATATATTTTTTTAAATATAAACAGCTTTTAAATATCTAAGGAATAAATGTGAAATGTTTCTGGATAACCAATATGTGATTCGTTTTTCAGTATTATTATTTTTTTTTACTATTTATAGTTTTGGTTCTGACTAGGCCTGTGATACAAAGATTTGGACTTCAAAAGACACACTGTCTTTCCTGACTGCACTTTAACCACTTAAGCCCTGGATGATTTTCCTGCTCAAAGACCAGGGCCTATTTTGCGATTAGTCACTGCGTGAATTTAACAGTCAATTGCGCGGTCGAGCAACGCTGTACCCAAATTAAATTGACGTCCTTTTTTCCCCACAAACAGAGCTTTCTTTTGGTGGTATTTGATCACCTGTTTGATTTTTATTTTTTGTGCTATAAACAAAAAAAAAGCGTCAATTTTGAAAAAATAACAATATTTTTCAAATTTTTTTTATATGAAATTCCCCAAAAAATGTAAAAATCTAATTTTTTTTAACATTTTAGGCCAATTTGTTTCATGATTACATATTTATGGTAAAATAAAATCGCAAAAAGCGTATTTTAATTGGTTTGCGCAAAGGTTATTGCGTTTACTAACTAAGGGAAAGATTTATGTCATTTTTATGTTTTTTTTTTTAACTAGTAATGGCGGCGATCTGCGATTTTTTTTTTTTTTTTGCCGGACTGCGACATTGCGGTGGACAGATCGGACCCCTGACTAACATTTTTGACACTTTTGGGGGTACCAGTGACATTACTACAGTAATCAGTGCTATACATATGCACTGTTACTGTAAAAATGACACTGGCAGGGAAGGGGTTTACTTTATTAGTGATCAAGGGGTTAAGTGTGTCCCTAGGGGTTTGATTCTAACTGTAAAGGGGCATGGCTAGTGATGTAACCACAGAGACATACGATCCTACATAGCAGGATTGTATGATCTCTGCAGTTACATCAGGGAGAATGACAGCCGGCTTTGTTTACATCAGCCACCTGCCTTTCTCCCTCTCCAGCAGGAGAACGCGAGTGGCCGGCGAACATCAGAGCCGCCGGTCACTCGCGCGGGGACCTCAGTGAACGAGCGGGAGCGCGCCTCCGGCGGAGCCCGCTCGCCCCCTGCAGGCTCCTGGGTGAGCGACGTAGTACTACGTCGCTTTGCCCAGGAAGAGCTGACTGCCGCAGTAAATATACTGTGGGCGGTCGGCAAGCGGTTAATCGCCACAATGTGTGAGTATACAGTATGTGTTTATATTTAAGAAAAGTTCAACTTTAAAACATGTTACATGTTACACCCGTATTTAGGGCGTAACATGTAACACATTCCAGCTATGGCCCCCTCACCCCCTGAACCTTTTTTCCACTGTGACTGCGAGTTGAGGTTCTTCTCCCGGCAGCTGCTGTCACATTAAAAATTGGAGCAGCTGATGCGAGACTTTGCCCACCCAGCCACATGATTCATTCACAAAGATCTGTGAGTGAAGAAATTACAAGTTCCGTCTGCCACCGTAGAAGATGGATTTGTAGTGCTCAAATATGCTTAAATATGAGCATGCTTATAAGTACGGTCGTAGTATATTCACTCTTCATCCAGCTTTTGAACTGAAAGCCTTTTTAGAGGTATGGGCACAAAGCTCAAGGGAGAGTGTGCAGGAGCCTGACATTGCACCCACTATCCACTAATCATGGGTGGAATGCTTTGCTTTGTAGGAAAAATTTATAAATTTACTTTTTTTCCATGTAAAAATATGTGCATTTGTTACTTTTCCTAAAAGGTGAACTTAGCCTGTAACTTTCAACAGTGTATATACAGTAATTTAAAACTGGAAATTATGATGTTGTTGGATACCTGAGCAATTATCGACAAAGTCTTTTTATAGCCATAGGGACTAGAGATGGCCTTGCGGTTCATCTGGCGGTCGGTTCGCGGCGAACTTTGCTCGTTCGCTGTCCGCCGATCATGCGAACATATGGCGATGTTCGCGGCGGCCATATTCTTTTACATTGTGAAGAACTTTGACCCATGACACATCCATCAGGTGGTACAGGACAGCCAATTGACACATTTCAGCACATGGACATACCCCCTACTTTATAAAAAGACCTGACCTGGCTGCCATTTTACATTCTGCTTTTTGTCAGTGTAGGGAGAGGTTTGCTGTGTGGAGCAGGGACAGATTGTCAGTGACACAGATCGCTCGGTTATAGGTCCACAAAAGTCCTTTTATTGACTGGTATTTGGTATAGGTGGTACTATCTATATTCTGTCTTTTGTTAGTGTAGGGAGAGGTTTGCTGTGTGGAGCAGGGACAGACTGTTAGTGAGTGACAAAGATCGCTCAGGTATAGGTCCACAAAAGTCCTTTAAGGACTGGTATTTGGTACAGGTGTACTATCTATATTCTGTCTTTTGTCAGTGTAGGGAGAGGTTGCTGTGGGGAGCAGGGACCGACTGTCAGTGCCGGTTCACACTGATGCGATCACAGAGATCGCATGTAATTCGGAGCGCACTGCTCCTAAAATTACATGCGATGTCTGTGTGGTGCAAATTCAGCCATACAGTTTGTATGGCTGGATTCGCACCGCAATCGCAGTGAACACGCACAGGACCCATTTTTTGGTCCGCAGCTGAATCAGATCGCATGGTGGTTCACACCAGTGCGATACAATTGTGTGCAAACAGTCATGTGATCTGAGCTGGGGGTGTTTTTAACTCTGAATTGACACCCCCAGCATATCGCATATGGCAGTGTGAACTGCCTGTGCTGCGGATGCAATGCGGGAACACGCAGATATATTTGCAGAGTTCCTGCATTGCATCAGTGTGAACCGGCACTGAAAGGACTGGTATAGGTGTACTGTACTACTATTGTTTGTTGTGCAGTATATAGGGATGTAATACACTTATAATATACTTTCTAATATAGAAAGCATATAATAGTTTATTTGGGTACTGCAGTAATTTTGCCTCTTTCGTTGCGTTAACTTTGCTACACACAGTGACAAAAGTTACCAGAATATATTTTTCATAACTGGTGTGATAAACCAGTGCCCCCCCCCCCCCCAAAACGACAGATTGAAGTGGGGTGTTATACTTTCATAATAGTGTATTTGGTTACTGCAGAAATTTTGCCTCTTTCGCTGCGTTAACTCTGCTACACACAGTGACAAAAGTTACTGGGAATTTTTTTTACAACTGGTGTGATATACCAGTGGCCCCCCAAAACGACAGATTGAAGCAGGGTGTTACATACCTTCTTCCACATATACTGCGCTTCTCTAGAGAATTTTGTCACAGGGTAATTTAAAAAATGACAGGCAGAGGAAGAGGCAGGCCCTTCCGCAGGGGTGGTAGGGGTAGGGCAGGAGCACCAGGCCGGAGCCAAAGGGAGAAGTTGCAGAAGGTGCGTTCCATTATGTCAAAGGATGCCCCAGACTTGGTTGAGTGGCTCACTCAGCCTTCCTCTTCTGAACCCTCCTCATCCTCTCTATCTGCACCCTCTTCACTCTCTGCTGTGTGCACCCCCAAAGACACCACCACCAACACCACCACCATATTCCCTCCGCTTGAGTCACAGGAATTATTTTCCGATTCATCACAAGACATTTACAATGTGCAGCCATTCTTGGCATCGGATCAGGAAGAGGAGGTAGCAACAGCCGCCACTCAGCAGTCTGACGACAGTACCCAGATCAGCCCAAGGAGGTTGATCCCCGCTGTTGCTGCCTACTCCGAGATCTCTAATGTTAGTGGTGGGGAAGGTGACGTCGATGATGCAGAGGCAAAATTTCTGCAGTACCCAAATACACGATTAGGAAAGTATATTGTTATATAACACCCCCGCTTCAATCTGTCGTTTTGGTGGGCCACTGGTCTATCACACCAGTTATAATACTTTTTTCTAATTGCGTTTGTCACTCTTTGTAGTTGTAGTATCACTGCAGAACCGCTCACCAGTCCCAATGCTGCACAATACAAATCCACTATAATATGCTTTCTATATTCATCTAGCATTGCGACTTCCTCATCTTCCTGCTCCTGCTCCTCGATGGCTTGATCAATGACACGGCGCAATGCACGCTCCAGAAAGAAGGCGTAAGGTACGATGTCACTGATGGCGTCCTGGATGCGACTGACCTTTGGTGATCTCATCAAATAGCCGCAGAAGTCTACATGCGTCGCGCATGAGGAGCCACTGGCGCGGTGAAAAAAACCCAAGCTCCCCAGAACCTGTCCTGCTGCAACCTCCAGCCATAGAATACAAATTTCTTTCCTGTCAGGTGAACGCCTGTTGGCTAATTTTTGGGCCTGTACTGGCCGACACTTACTTCTGTATCCTGTAAATGCCTAATGTACCTCCAGCCACAGAATATCAAGTTCTTTGCTGTCAGGTGAACGCCTGTGGGCTAATTTTTGGGGCCTGTACTGGCCGACACTAGCTTCTGTATCCTGTGTATGCCTAATGTACCTCCAGCCACAGAAAACCAAGTTCTTTGCTGTCAGGTGAACGCCTGTGGGCTAATTTTTGGGGCGTGTACTGGCCAACACTTACTTCTGTTTCCTGTGTATGCCTAATGTACCTCCAGCCACAGAAAACCAAGTTCTTTGCTGTCAGGTGAACGCCTGTGGGCTAATTTTTGGGGCCTGTACTGGCCGACACTTAATTCTGCATCCTGTGTATGCCTAATGTACCTCCAGCCACAGAATACAAAGTTCTTTGCCAGGTGAACGCCTGTGGGCTAATTTTTGGGGCCTGTACTGGCCGACACTTACTTCTTTATCCTGTGAATGCCTAATTTTTCAGACTAGCATTGAAAATCAATAAATTGTGGAACGGATGCGGACCCATTTTACAGATGTGTGAATGGACCCTATATATATTTGACATGTATTTACCGGCTTCTGTCAGTTCTGGCTGATTTGGAAAAAAAATTATTTTTTGGCTGAAAAAAAAAAAAAACTTTTATGGCAACTTTCCCAATAGCAATACTTCTGGTATGTCAGTGTCCATGTTGTGGGACTATGTGTGCACAGCTAGTAAGTATTTTGAGGCTGCAAATATGACCTGGAGGTTTTTAATGTTCACCTGCCATTAAAGTAAATGGGGTCTGCCGCGAACTTGCAGTTTGCGAACATTTGAGAAAGGTCGCGGATGGTGTTCGCGAACCGCCTGTCCGATGTTCGTCCATCACTAATAGGGACAGTTGAGTTTTGAAAGAGTGAGCAAGTGCCGAATGATACATTTTATCTATTACCTATTGAAGCGTGTTGATGACTGTATTTTTGTCTATTTTACTACAAAACGTATCATCTTTGATTAACATGGAAAGATCCTATAAAATCCAAACATATTCTCCTCTCTTTGTAGGTCAATTTAGTATTATTATCATTTGAACTCAAATGAGCCAAAAAAATTATATAAAGGAGGACTCATCTCCTTGCCAGATAATAAAAATATCATCAATGTACCTCCCCCAGTAAACCAACTGGAGGGTACAATGATAAACATAGCTGTGTTCCCTCACTGCCATAAACAATTTGAGCAATGTGGGTGTAAATTTTGTCCCTATGGCTGCACCTTTCACTTGCAAAAAAATGTATCATCAATCTAAATGTAACTTAAAGTAGTTCTAAAGGCAGTAGGCTTGCTGAGGGGACACTCAGAGAAGAGGAGGAGCTTACGGCGCTGCTGGGGGACTCCAGAAGAGGAGGTAAGCCTCCGTTCTGTGCAATACCATTGCACAGAGCAGGTAAGTACAACATGTTTGTTGTTTTCATTGAAAGAAACAAGCTTTACAACCACTTTTTTGCAAACACCAAACATTTATTGACATAATCTTCTTGTTCCACGAGTAAATCCTCCCTCTTTTATCCAACTGCTTGAACATCTTCATTATATTTACCTACTATGTATAAAGATGAACATCTGCTGTGCAGAAAAGGAAATCTTTATGAAAATTAAGTCTTTTGAGTATCTGAATGATATGTTTAGAATCCTTTATGTATGATGCAGTTTGGGCCACCATGGGCTGGGGATAAAAATCAATATATTTTTCTAAGCAGTTATTCATCTAACTAGGGGTCTTCCTGGCAGTTCTGTTAAAAACTTTATGAATTTTAAGTAAGCAAATCTTTACCATTATGGCATTAGATATGGTTATAGATATCTAGATTCTTTTTTATTGAAAATCCTGGAATGTTTACCCTGTGTAATTTGAATTCTTTCAATATTCAACATGCAAGAGGTATTAGTGTGACAGCAGTCTCTTCTTTTTTTGCCAAGTAATCTTGTTAAAATAAAATAACTACTACTACTGCTCACATAATATTATTATTCATACCTAATCTAACAACATTGGGTTAAAATATTTTTTCATCTTTAAACTTTTACATTAAACATCATCTATAACTTCCATATATTAAAATGTGTTCACCATATGAGGCACCCCAGGTCATAAGCAGGACCCATTGGCAGTTTTGAGCTGTAAGCAGTGATGGGCCAATAGGTACAGTGAGGGAAAAAAGTATTTGATCCCCTGCTGATTTTGTACTTTGCCCACTGACAAATAAATAATCAGTCTATAGTTTTAATGGTAGGTTTATTTTAACAGTGAGAGACAAAATAACAACAAAAATTTCCAGAAAACCGCATTTCAAAAAAGTTATATTTGCATTTTAATGAGTGAAAAAGGGAATTGATCACCTATCAATCAGCAAGATTTCTGGCTCCCAGGTATCTTCTATACAGGTAACAAGCTGAGATTAGGAACACTCTCTTATGAGTGCTCCTAATCTCAGCTTGTTACCTGTATAAAAGACACCTTTCCACAGAAGCAATCAATCAATCAATCAATCAATCCGATTCCAATCTCTCCACCATGGCCAAGACAAAAGAGCTGTCCAAGGATGTCAGGGACTAGATTGTAGACCTATACAAGGCTGGAATAGGCTAAAAGACCATTGCCAAGTAGCTTGGTAAAAGGGTGACAACGGTTGGTGCGATTATTTGCAAATGGAAGAAACACAAAATAACTTCCAATCTCCCTCAGTCTGGGGCTCCATGCAAGATCTTAACTCGTGGAGTTTCAATGATCATAAGAATAGTGAGGAATCAGCCCAGAACTACACAGAAGAATATTGTCAATGGTCTGAAGGCAGGTGGGACCATAGTCACCAAGAAAACAATTGGTAACACACTACGCCATGAAGAACTGAAATCCTGCAGTGCTTACAAGGTCCACCTGCTCAAGAAAACACATGTACAGGCCCGTCTGAAGTATGCTAATGAACTAGTGTGTAGCAGCCTCCCCAGCACCCCATTATATTTACCCGAGCCCCATCTCTACCCAGCGATGTCCACAAATCCCTCAGCTGTCCGAACTCTCTCTCCAGATTGGCTGACACACAGCAGCGGCGCCATTGACTCCCACAGCTGTCCATCAAAGTCAGTTAGCCAATCAGGAGAGAGAGGAACGGGGCAGAATGGCAGCTCCATGAATGGACAAATGGAGCTGCAGCTTGGCTCGGGTACCCCCATAGCAAGCTGCTTGCTGTGGGGGCACTCGACAGAAGGGAGAGGCTAGGAGCAGCAAAGTGGGACCCAAGAAGAGGAGGATATGGGCTGCTCTGTGCAAAATCTCTACACAGAGGAGGTAAGTATAACATGTTTGTTGACTTGGCAATATATGGGCATTATATGGGCAATCATGACATTCTGCAGTCAACGAATGAGCAATTGTGATAATATGCATGCCAAAAAAAAAAGTAAATCATAATAGGTTGTGGGAAAAGTGAGCTGGGGTAGAAAAAGTGTGAAAGAGGTAGAAAATAAGGCCGTGTGCACACTTAGATAATTTGATGAGAGAATTGTTGCAAAATGCGTGTGTAAAATCGCACTTGGCTCAGAGCCAAAATTTGGTCCCTGAGCTTATTTGCTGTGACAAAAGCACATAGGGCAGCCCATTCGGGTATATGGGCTGCCCTATGCATGACACGTGAAATTAAGTGAGAATTGCCCACACAAAATTGTGAACAGGAACGAGTTCATGCTATGTGCAGTGTGAACAGAGACTTAAAGGGAAGAGAGGGAGAAAGAGAGGGGGAATAGGAAAGCATAAAGGGGGAGAGAATGTGATGAAGTCCCTTGCTCGAGTATTGGTCCAGCCTGACCCAGAGCAATGCCTGTATTGTGGAAAACCTTTTTTTTCTTGCCTGCTTGAAGTCATATGTAATGGCAGCAATGGGGGAAGTTACAGTACAGCAAGGCTGAGGCTGGGGAGTTTTGGTAGTGGTTTGGCACGTGGGGAGGTTTGGTACGTGACAGACGTAAAAGGGTCTGGAGAAGCCATGGAGAATGTTGTGCTGCCTGTAACATCGTTCAGCATTACCAGTTTGGTAGTGGGTCAGTGGTGGTCTGGGGAGGCATATCCATGGAGGGACACACAGACCTCTACAGGCTAGACAATGGCACCCTGACTGCAATTAGGTATTGGGATGAACTTCTTGGACCCATTGTCAGACCCTACACTGGTGCAGTGGGTCCTGGGTCCGTCGTCTCATTAGGAGCATTCTATGATGTTGTCAGGCATGCATACAAGCACATGGGGGCCATACAAACTACTGAGTATCATTTTGAGTGGCTGCAATGAAATTACAGCAAAATGGACTAGCCTGCTGATTTTCAGAGTGTCTTTGAATTCAGCCCCCTGTAGGCTGGTCGTTTTCATTTCCATCAAACAATGTGGCATCCTTTCATTCCTAACACATTACCCAGTCCATATTAATATAGATATAAAGCGTGATATTTTTCCCCATTGAGATCTGATGTGTTTTTAAAGTTTTTTTTTTTAACAGTGTATATACACTCACCGGCCACTTTATTCGGTACACCATGCTGGTACTAGGTTGGACCCCCTTTTGCCTTCACAATTGCCTTAATTCTTCGTGTCAAAGATAGAACAAGGAGTTGAAAACTTTCCTTAGTGATTTTGGTCCATATTGACATGATAGCATCACGTAGTTGCTGCAGATTTGTCGGCTGCACATCCATAATGCAAATCTCCCATTCCGCCACATTCCAAAGGTGCTGTATTGGATGAGATCTGGTGACTGTGGAGGCCATTGGAGTACAGTGAACTCATTGTCATGTTCAAGAAACCAGTTTGAGATGATTTGAGCTTTGTGACAAGGTGACATCAGAAGATGGGTACACTGTAGTCATAAAGGGATGGACATGGTCAGCAACAAAACTCAGGTAGGCCGTGGCGTTTAAACAATGTTTAATTGATACCAAGAGGCCGAAAGTGTGCCAAGAATATATCTCCCACACCATTACACCACCACCAGCCTAAACTGTTGATACAAGGCAGGATGGTTCCATGCTTTCATGTTGTTTATGCCAAATGCTGACCTTACCTTTTGAATGTCACAGCTGAAATCAAGAAGACCCATCAGACAAGGAAACATTTTTACAATCTTCTTTTGTCCAATTTTGGTGAGCCTGTGCGAATTGTAGCCCCAGTTTCCTGGTCTTAGCTAACAGGAGTTGCATCCAGTGTAGTCTTCTGCTGCTGTAGTCCATCTGCTTCGAAGTTTGATGTGTTGTGCATTCAGAAATGGTATTCTGCATACCTTGGTTGTAACAAGTGGTTATTTGAGTTACTGCTGCCTTTTTATCATCTCCCCTCTGACATCAACTAGGCATTTTCTGCAACACAATTGTCGCTAACTGGATATTTTCTTTTTTTTGGACCATTATTTGTAAACCCTAGAGATGGTTGTGCGTGAAAATCCCAATAGATCAGCAATGTTTGAAATACTCAGACCAGCCCATTTTGCACCAACAACCATGCCACGTTTAAAATCACTTAAATCCCCTTTTTTCCACCATTTAAAGCTAGGTTGGAACTTCAGCAAGTCTTCTTTACCATGTCTAGATGCCTAAATGCATTGAGTTGCTGCCATGTGATTGGCTGATTAGCAAATTTGTGTTACCAAGCAATTGAACAGGTGTACCTAATAAAGTTGCCGGTGAGTGCATGTATATCAAGTTTGTGTTTTTATAATTGTAATAGACATGTGCACGCCAGAAATTTTCATTTTGTTTTGTTTCATGTTCATCCATTCATTAAAAATTTTGTTTCATCATATTCGTTATGTTGACCCAATTCCTTTCCGGAATTTGTTTAGTATCTACAGCATTAATTTCGTATATTCATTGGCCTGGGTGGATTTAAACATTTTTTTTACTTTTTCCTAGAAGGTTGCTATACTGTATATTCAATATATTATCGGATGGATTTGAATCTGACAAATTTAATATTTTCAGATGCTAGTCCAACCCACCAAGATCATTGTCATGATTGGACAATAATAACTGGCGTCATGTGCATCCGAATTAATGGATGGAACAAAATTAAGATCCATTCGTTACCTGTACCAGAATTATCCAATAAATTTGAAAATTGAAAAAATTTCCCCATGGGCCCGAACTACTTCGCATTATGTGACATCATCCAAATAAAACAATCTCATTTGTAAATTTCATTTTACATTTTTTTCAGATTCAATGACATTCGTATACATCTGAATCTCCGAAAATACAATTTTAGTCCAAAAAAGCGATTTGAAGCGAAATGCACATGTCTAGATTTCAGCTATCAGTTAGATGTTAGAAATTGTTTTCTGAAGTAATCAACTACTGTCTTCCCTCAAATTGTAAAGCGCTGCGCAAACTGTTGGCGCTATATAAATCCTGTATAATAATAACTGTAATGCATTTTTTGGTGTGTTTCCATTGAACTCTATGGGGCTGGAATCGTGCAGTAACCGTGCTGAAGTGGCACTAGCACCTTTTCCAAAAACACATTGTGCTGTGCTGCATTGATGTGAATAGGCACCACAGAGATTAATGTGATTTCATTTGTCATGCGATTCTGTGCAACACAAGTTGCATCAGAAATCTCACTAGTGTGAACCAGGCTTTATGGGCCATACACACTATCAGATTTTCTGAAGACTTTTTCCTTTAGACTTACCAAAACCATATAATATGAGGTCAAACCTAAACACTTTCAATTTGTATGCAATCTGGCAGGCCCTTGCACTACATAGAAAAGGTAAATCTGAAGGAAATCTAACCACAAAAGTTGGATAGTGTGTATCCAGCTTAAAGGCCCGTACACACGATAAGAAAATCTGTAGGGAAAATTCGTCCGACGACCGATCTGCCGATTTTCGGATTGTTAGTATGGTGCTTTCGACAGCCAACTCCGACTTTTCGGCTGACAAAATCCTGATGTGCAGGCTATAACATTTTTGTTGTCCATAATATAACGTCCGATTTTCGTCTCATTAGTACAGATTTCGACGGAAAAAAATCTTAAGAGCAAGACTAGGCATGCCGAAAGAACACATAGAAAGCAATCCAACACATGACATCACTTCTGAAGTAGAATTCTGTCGTACGGGAAAATTCGTATGAAAATAACCTCTTCACTTTCCACATCAGACTAGCATGCCACAAAAAATGGATGACAGATCTTTCGATAATCTGATCGTGTGTACGGGGCTTAAGTCTCTCTAGGAAGGATCCCTTGGAAAAACCCAAACTTAAACCATGAATATGTTGTCAGTTATCATTTTGTTTTGTTTTTTAATTATTATTATTATTATTGCTGTCTTTTATTCTGGGCCATGGGGGGAAGAAAGAAAACATCAGTTTAACTAGCCCTAATTAAAGTGTCAATTTTTATGTAGTGCAGCAAGTGCTACAACGTCTAGCAAGAACACACATTATATTATATTTCAGTAACAGTGAAGCATGAGCATATTTTATCCCTCCTTAGCCTTAGGAAAGCGTTCATAGTTTCTGTCCTCATGTCATCATAAATCAGTTTAAAGTAAAAAAGAAAAGGACACATAAAGCATATTGTGCAGGATTCGTCACTGAATTTATTTATTTCATTAGGGATTATTTTGTTTGAAATTTAAATTGTAAGGATTGCTGTCTGTAGCTTTGTTAAAGATACAACCATTTTCAGCTTTTCTAGTTTACAGAAAATCAGGCCATGTATGGAATGTAGTGTAATCCACTCAAAACTGGTTAGTCTAAGGCAGGCCATAGACGATTCGAATTTCGTTCGAAAATCGTAAATGGCAGTGTTATCGAACGATTTTCGTATCGTTAGTGTGGTATGTAAAACGTTCGATTTTCGTACGACAGCAAAAATTCACATATCCAACATGTTGGGTTTTTTTGCGAAAATCGGCCGAATTTCGTATCATTAGTGGGGGAGTTGTATGATTTCGCCTAACAAAACACAGAACAGTAGGGAGTGTGTCCGGTAGAGATGTGGTTAAAAGGCACAAAAAATAGTGTTTTGTCGTACGATTTTCGGCTCACATTGATGGTACACTCGATGATGTGCACGAGTGCCGCTTTCGTTTATCGAACGATAAATCGTACGTTATTCGAATCATCTATGGCCTGCCTTACACTTCTGTGCAGGTTTGGCAATCGTGCGTAGCTTAATTTAGTAAAAATGTAGGTGAACATAAATCATTTATGCCACAAATAAGAATAATCAATGAATGACCCAAGTCATTGATAGCAAAAAAAAAAAAAAAAAGAAAATATATACTGTAGATTTGCTGCAAGCATATTTTTTAAAAAATCCATTGCATTAAAAAAAAAAAAAAACACAACCTAAATCAAAAAACTGTATCAAAAAACACACAGAAAACTGGACAAAACGTTAAAAGCAATTCAAAACTGAATCAAACTTCCCCTAGAAATCTCAAAACCAGTATAAATATGTATGTACAAAAAAAAAAAACATATATTAAAAAGGGCATTTCCTAAATATGAATATAGGGTACTGGATTGAAACAGAATTGTGAAGCTGGCAGGTATAAAAACATGTGTCCAGTCATCTGTATGATAACAAAGTTAAGGATAGTAAAGTAAGGACATTTCTATAGAGAAGAGCTGCATGGTTGTAGTTCGTGGTATCTCTTTCCTGGGAATTTGCAGACCAATCTGTTTGTAAAGAGTCCCTACCAGTATAAAATGCCAGGTATGTGCAAAGCAGTGTTCATATATCAAAGTAATATTGTACTTAACAAAAAAAAGACAATGATCCACATATAACAGTCATCAGGAACTCCCCAGATATACATAATAATTAGGGTGTCAATATCAAAAGCACCAAATACACTGCTGCAAAATACCCCAATTATGGGTTCTAAGGCCTGGTTCACACCTATGTGTTTTTTTGGTGCTTTTTCCAGAAATGCACTACAGTTCATTAAACATGGTTTGCTATGGGACACGTTCACAGCTATGCTTTTTTCAGCCACTGCGTTTTTGGAAAGGGTCAAGGACTTTTTTTAACTAGTTGCAGACCACCCTCTGCAGTTTTACTGCGGCAAGGTGGCTCAGCTGCGGCCTGGACCTGTTGATCGGTTCTGACCATTTGCAGAACGTCCTGTGCCTGTGTAATGTAAACACAGGCACAGGAAATTATGAAATCTCTCCTGGAGCCCTTTTCGGTTCAACTGTGAGTACACAAGCACTACAGTGACACCAGTACACATAGGCACATATTTAACCCCCTGATCAACCCCCCAGTTAACCCTTTCACTCTCTGTCACAGTGTCACTATATACAGTATACAGATAATTTACTGATCACTGTATTAGTGTCACTTCTGACTTTAGTTAGTGTGAGAGATAGTTAGTGGTAGTTAGAGGCAGTCCCAGATAGATTTAGGGTACCCGTCATACATCCCCTAATAAAGATTTGACCCCCTGATCACCCCCAGTTAGCCCCTTCATTGCCCTGTCACAATATCACTATTATAGCGTACAGATCTTTTTTCTGGCCACTGTATTAGTGTCAGAGGTGACATCAGTTAGCGTTAACATTAGTTATCCTCAATCCAGGACAGCGTCAGGTTGCCCGCCGCATAGTTTGTATTACATTTTAATCCTTTGATTGCCAGTGACACACACACACACACTAAACACCTCCATTACTAGTATAGTGTCTGAACGGATCAATATCTTTGATCAGATCTGAACTATACTAGTGTCCCCAAAAGTTTAGTATAGTGTTCCCAAAACGCAGCGTTAGGAGGATCAGCCCCAACACCTGCCAGCACCAGCGTTTAACCCCTCCACCCATCCCCCAAGAAGTGCAGTATCAGCAGATTACTATCACTTCCAATACACAGCACATTAAACCGCAGCATTAGCAGAGTCAGGCCTGATCTCTGCTAGCACTAGCAGGTACATTTTTTGGTAGCGCTTAAAACAGTCCTTGAAAACCAGTTGCCAAAATGTCCAAACAGACGTAGACACTAGTGAAGAGGCCTATACGATGCTGAGCATGACAAATGAGAGTGATGGGGAAGCCACACTGTCAGAATCAGGCTTAGTATTCCAACCTGTAGAGAGCAGGGGCACTCTGACAGATAGCTCTGATGACTGAGTAGTGGTCCCTGCTAAGGTCAGGCATAACCGACCCCGTTCTTCTGTTGCTGGGGTGCAACAATCGCAGGGTTCTTATATGCAACAGAGTGTCAGTACTAGTGTCGCTCAATCTCTGGTGAACTGGCAATCACCAGCGGCCTAGTACATCCTGGTCATAGTGAAACCAGCACTGCAGTATCACTTGGGGATGTGGCGAGTCCCATAAGTGCATTTTAAGCTGGTGTGGTGGCTAGCACAAGTAGTGTCCCGCAGCCACCAATAATTCGAAGACAGGCCTGTAAAGCCCATAGTGTCCTTCCTGATGCTCTTGCAAAATCCTGATTGGGAGCTCACCACTTCTGCAGCGCCCGTACTTCCCCCATTCACTGGCCAACCCAGAATTCAGGTGGAAACAGCCGATTTTACTCCCCTTGATTTTCATAAGGTGTTTTTCACGGACGATCTGTACAGATCTATTGTGGACCAAAGCAATTTAAATGCCGATCAATTAATCGCCGCAAATCCAAATTTGACCCTTGCCAGAGAATTTGCATGAAAACGTACCACTGTTTCCAAATTTCAAACCTTTCTGGGCCTATCATTCCTCATGGGCATTACTAAAATGAGTGAGTTTAGGCCATACTGGTCCACTGACCCAATTCATTATATGCCCGTGTTCTCTGCTGCCAAGGCCAGGACTAGATGTGAGGAAATCTTGCGGTTCACGCAATTCAGTGACAATGAATTCTGTCGTCCTCGGGGTGACCCTGGATATGACCGCCTTCACAAAATTCGGCCCCTCATAAATCACTTCAACCAAAAGATTTCAGCCTTATATATGCCCCAACATGCTGTCTGCCTTGATGAGTCCCTGATTCAATTTTCTGGCCGCCTTGCTTTGAAACAGTTTCCCCCCCAGCAAGCGTGCCAGATACGGGGTCAAGATGTATAAGCTGTGTGGCAGGGCAACAGGCTATACATGTAGTTTCTGGATTTACGAGGGAAAAGATAGCAATGTGGAGCCCCCCGACTGCCCAGACTGCATGGGGAGCAGCAGCAAGATTGTTTGGGACTTGTTGCCCCCCCCATTCAGAAAGGGGTACCATTTAAACGTGGACAATTATTACACAAGCATGCCACTTTTTAGTCACCTTTTTGATTTTGGAATTGGCGCATGTGGCACTGTGCGACCTAATCACTGGGGCTTCCCCCAACGGCTTGTAGATACCCGACTTAGATGGGGGAAGAGAGCCTGCTTGAAGTGTACTACATTGCTTGCAGTGAAGTGGAGGGACACAAAGAATGTTTTCGTTCTGTCCTCCATTCATGCAGATACGACAGTCCAAATTGCAACGGCGACTGGTGTTGTTGAAAAGTTCTGGGTCCACGAATACAACCTTAACATAGGAGGGGTGGACTTCAATGACCAGATCCTGGTGCCATACTTAAAGTGGAGTTCCGGCCACAAAAACATTTTTTCAATGAACATACCCCCGGGACAGTCAGGGCTAGTACATTCCACAATGGCAATTTCTTCTACAGCGTTGCCATCTCTGCTGTGGGCAGCTGAAGCCAGTGCGATCCTCTTCTGCGTCCTCTTCCGTGACTTCTTCTCCCAGAATGCGCCTGCACCGGCCCCTCTCGTCACTTCCGGTGCGGCGCCGCATTCCTACACAGCTTCTGGGCATGCCCAGAAGCTGTTTAGCAGGGAATTCGGCGTCGCACCGGAAGTGACAAGCGGGGCCGGTGCAGGCGCATTGATTCCTGGGAGCGATGACGTTCAGCTCCCAGGAATCATTGCAAACCAGAAGTGACGGCGCGGGCCGCGGCCACAGAGGAAGGAAGTGGAAAATAGGTGAGTATTTCTTTCTACAGTTACAAGGTAAGTAAAAAAAAAAAAAAAATAATCCTAACTATCCAATTCCTTTTCAGGTGAAGAAGAGCAAGAGGATGGCCACAAAATCGATTATGTCGATTTTGTGGCCGGAACTCCGCTTTAATTGCCCAAAAGGCCAGATGCTGGTAAAAAAAGTGTCTGTATACTTATTCCAATTGGCTCTGCTGAACGCTTATATGCTTTACAAACCATCAGGAAGAAGTGGATCCTTCCTAGAATTCCAGAAAGAGATCATCACAGCCTTTCTGTATCCAGAAGGTGCTGTGGCCCAAATTCACAATCCAGATGCAGTGAGGTGGCTGCATGAGAGGCATTTTCCGGATGTCCTCCCTAGTACCCCTTCTCAAACAGCACCCCAAAGAATATGTCGTGTCTGTAGAAAACGCGGATATAGGCGTGACACCAGCTTTATTTGTCCCTCCTGTCCTGGCCAATCTGGTCTCTGCACCTGAGACTGTTTCTGTCACTACCACACACTAGTATAAGTATAGGGTACAGCACGGCAGTCTAGTGCACACTTTCACACAGGGTCTCGGAAGATGTTAGGTAGCTATCGCATTTTGAGAGTCCATAGCCTGGAACGTTTAAAGTTTTTTTACAGTTACAAAAAAAGTGTAAAAAAAAATACAAAAAAAAAAACAAATAAGCCAAAAATAGTTGTTGTTTTATTAAGTTAATTTTGTGTTCTTACTCTTTTACTGTACTATAATATACTGCTATACTGTAATGTTTTAGTGTTACTGTTTTTCATTGTTCACTATAGTTTGCTTTGCAGATACCACCATTCTACTGTATTGTATGCTGTAATAATGTAATGTTTTATTGTTGCTGTCTTTTTCATTGTTAACCATATTTTTCTTTGCAGATACCACCGTTGTACTGTTTTTCTGCACTGTATACTATTATATTGTAATGTTTTATTATTACTGTGTTTTATTGTTAACCATTGTTTGCTTTGTAGGCCCATCAGCTTGCAGCACTGATTTGTTTATTCTGACAGCAACAGCCTTTGCTCTCAGCATATACGTAAATCAATGATTGCAGTGCTGTAGGAGGTGATTTCACCCCTGCAGTTAAAAAAAGAGCATATATATGTGAAGTATAGGGGATGGGGTGGACATAGAGGCCGGATCTCCCCTATGCTTCGCCATATACCTTTTAACACCTTTCTTGACAGAGATTTCTTCATCCACATCGATCAATGTAAACGGAGGAATCTGTTATGTTCTCTTTTTTTCATTTAGCCCATGGGCTGAATGAAAAAAAAAGAACATTGCATGCATGCCCATCATTAGAAGTGGGTGGATGCTGGGAGGTCTAATGGTGGGCATACCACACACTTTCGTAAATTGCTTATTTTACTTCCTCACTACCTATCACAGTTTTCGGAGGCTCTGAAATTTCAAGATAGCACAACCCCCCCCCCGCCCCCCCCAAATGACCCCATTTTGGAAAGTAGACACTCCAAGCTGTTTGCTGAGAGGCATGTTCAGTTCATGGAATATATTATATATTTTGCCACAACTTTCAGGAAAATGACAACATTTTTTTTTTTTTACACAAAGTTGTCACCAAATTTAGGCCCTTGTTATATATGACCATATATAATTTAAGTGACAACTTTGTGTAAAAAAAAAAAAAATTGTAATTTTCCCAAAATTTGTGGCAAAATATAAAATATTCCATGGACTCCACATGCCTCTCAGCAAATAGCTTAGGGTGTCTTCTTTCCGAAAAGGGGTCATGTAGGAGGGTTTTGTGCTGTCTTCCACCTCCGAAACTATGATAGGTAGTGAGGAGCAAAATCAGCAATTTACGCCCTTAGAAAGCCTGAAGGTGGTGATTGGTTTTCAGGGTCCTGTACCCGGCTAGACTGCCAAAAAGTCTCACACATGGGGTATCCCCATACTCAGGAGAAGCAGCAGAATGTATTTTAGGGTGTAATTCCACATATACCCATGGCATGCGTGAGCAATATATAATTTCAATGACAACTTTGTGTAAAAAAAATAATAATTATTTTTTTGTCCTTTTTCAAACCCCTGTGACAAAAAAAAAATTTCAATGGGCTCAACATGCCTCTCAGGAAATTCTCGGGGGTGTCTATTCCCTGGGGTGTCTACTTTCTAAAAAGGGGTAATTTGGGGAGAGGGGGGGGGGGTTTCTACTGCCCTGCCATATTAGCACTTCAAGAAATGAGATAGGCAGTCAGAAAGCAAAAGCTGTGTAAATTCCATTATATACACCATAGTTTGTAGATGCTATAACTTTTGCACAAACCAATAAATATACGCTTATTGAGATTTTTTATCAAAGATATGTAACTAAATACATTTTGGCCTAAATGTATGACAAACATTTAGTTTATTGGATATTTTTTATAAGAAAAATTAGAAAATGTGATTTTTTATCAACATTTTCAATCTTTTTTCATTTATATTGCAAAAAATAAAAAACGCAGAGGTGATCAAATACCACCAAAAATAAGCTCTATTTGTGGGCCATAAATTTAGTTTGGGTACAGCATTGCATGACTGCCCAATTACCCGTTAAAATCACGCAGTGCAAAATTGCAAAAAATGTCCTGGTCATTAAGGGGGCAAATCCTTCCGGTCCAGAAGTGGTTAAGGTGTTTTTTTTTGCTTTTTTGGTTCAATAGACTTCAATTGAGAAGCTGCAGAAAAGCATGTAGTGCGTTTCTGTCGTGATTTTACCGCAATTTGCGTTTCACGCTTTTTGTCTGCCCAACAACAAATAGGCCAAAAAAACTGCTTAAAAAATGCAAAATGCAAATCGCTGCAAAATCATGGTACAATAGGTAAAATAGGGTGTACAAAAACATAAAACTCACATAAAAAAGCACTGCAGAAACAAACTGCATAGGTGTAAACCGAGCCATAATTGCTACCACATTTGCAATGGGGTTGATTTACTAAGACTGGAGAGTGCAAAATCTGGTGCAGCTGTGCATAGTAGCCAATCAGCTTCTACTGATGATTCTTCTTACGATTTCAAACCAGCATTTCAGCCTGACTTCAGGGGCCATTTGCAGGTTCATGCACAGATGTCTATTGAAATCACCCCTGAAGTCACCAGAAGTAGTGCAGGAACAGTTTTTTTTGCTGTGCTGCACCATTTTAGACTGTGCCGTTGCCGGCAATAGGCTCTGATTTGGTCATGCGAATCGCATGTGAAATCAGTACTAGTGAACGGGGGCTAAAACTTAGAAGCTGATTGGTTTCTATGCAGAGCTGCACCTAATTTTGCACTTTCAAGTTTTAGTAAATCAACCCCAGTTTTCCCTTCCACAAACACCGAGTTGTCAGACGAAAAAATGCAGTATTTCTCTTTAAAGAGGTAGTCAACTCCCCCGATTCCCAATCATGTTTATGTTCCCTCCTACCTCTGGTGCTGCGTTCTCTTCAAAATACATAATCGGCCCACACACCATATCCAGAGTTGTCCCACTGAGGTCTGCTGTTCAGGTGCCATACAGCAGGTCAGGTGCCGCCACCTTGGTCCTCTTCAATCCTCTTCCGGGTACAGGCAGCCAGCTCTGATGATGTACCAGACCCACCCAGTAGCCACTCTGTGTTCTAATCATGCAGCCAACTGGCCTGGGAGATGTAATGTAAGTGTCCCAGGAGGCTGCAAGACCAGTTACACATCATCATGGCCTTGTTCAGAATGGTGGCAGGAGCGAAGCAAAAAAAAAAAATTGATAGTTCCCCTAAAAACACATAGCTGCCCCTCACTTCCTGACCGGCCGCCGGTTTCTGGCTACTGCGCATGCGCGAGCGCCTCCGGTACGAGGCTTGGTTTTCCGCGCCGCTGGATGACGTCAGCGGGCGCCATATTTAAAAAAACACAGAATGTCAGCAGAGTGTGTAGAATACACACTCTGCTATATGAAAGACAGTTTTGCTGTACCAAGCGGTTTTGCCTTCTGCACCTTGCTGCCACTCTGCACTGAAGCCCACCCAGGTTCCTGGTGAGTACACTAGCCCCAGGGTTATGGGAGATCTTTCCCCCCCCCTCTTCTTACTTTTATGATCCCGTTGTCCGGCTCATCTCTGCAGGTCAGCGCCAGAATGGAACCCCTCCGCCCTCCAGTGGTCAGCCTGCCCTTAGCTTAATCACCCTGCCCTTAACTCTGGGCTTGGGGGGTTGGGGTGCTTAAAGAGGGGTATTGGGGTGTTATTTATGTACCTGGCTCCCTGTCTGTGTCTGCTTTGTTCCCTTGTTTTACAGCCCCCCCAGGTCGGATGTTCGACACTACTCGCGTAAGAATGAGCGTCGTCCAAGATCTCATCACCAGCATTCTTCTAGATCTGCTCAGAGATCTCCGTCGGGCTCCCAGCGTCATGAAAAGGCGTCTGCCTCAGCCGGCCCCTCACGACACCCAGACAGAGCGGATTGTTGGGGTTGTGGCGCCCGAGCCCATGAAGGCAAGTCATTATGTGACAAATATTTCTCCCAGGCTGCGGGAGAGCGAGACAGCTCCGACCAATGACTGGTGGCCCTAGTGAAGAGGGTTGTCAAGAATTCCCTGGCCGAATTAGGAGTCGGTCGGGGTCAAAGCCCCGAGGTGATCCCTCCAAGTCCTCCTCCGGGAAGAGTACAGTCTAGGGAAGAACTTGAATCAGAGGTAGAGGACCCCTGCTTGGGATTCGAGTTTGCTCTCGTCCCTTCCCTTGTGGAGGCAGTAAGAGAGACTCTGAATTGAGAAGATCCAGCTGTATCTCTGCCAAAACAGAAAACGTTTTTCAAACAGCTCAGCAAGGAGTGTCTTAACTTCCCCTTTCTAGGCGAATTGGGGGAAATTATTACGGAGGAATGGAGTAAGGTGGAAAGGAAGAACTCCATGCTTTCTAAAATGTCCAGACTATATCCTTTCAAGGAAGAGGAAGTAAAATACCTGGAATCTCCTCCCTTGGTGGACGCTGCGGTGATGAGGCTGGTCAAACATGTGACCCTTCTGCTGGAAGACACGGTCTCCTTTAAGGATCCTCTGGATAGAAGGATGGACTCTGACCTTAAGAGGGTCTACCTGACCGCAGGAATGGCTTGCAAGCCGGCCCTGGCCTTGGCCGCAATGTCCAAGGCTATGGAGTTATGGTCTGACTCAGTGGATGAGTCCTTTCGGAGTGTGTCTGAGGAGGTTGCCAGAAGTTCCCCAATTCAGGAACATAGGATGGCTTCGTCTTTTCTGGGGGAGGCATCTATTGACCTTATCCGTCTCCTGGCCAGGGTTATGTTGTCCTCAGTGACAGCCAAGCGGGCTCTTTGGCTCCGCCCCTGGGTGGCCGACCCAGCATCCAAGCAGGTCTGGTGCTGTATTCCCTTTGAGGGCTCCTCCCTCTTTGGGAATAAGCTGGATGACGCTATAACCCGGGCCACGGGCGGCAATTCTGGGTTTCTCCCTCAGGATCGATGCCTTCTCAATCTGAAGAAGGGGCAGCCCAGAAGGTATGTTCCAGATAGTGCCAGAGAGGCACGCACCTATAGGCCTGGCAGAGAGTTCGGTCACAATTGGAGGTCAAGACAATCCTCCTCTCGGAAGCCTTTGAAGAATGTCTATTCTGGCGACCTTGATGCCACTAAGTCCTTTTGAGATTGGGCCCGCTCAGGCATGTCGGGTGGGGGCTCGGTTGCTACACTTCCGACATGTCTGGGTGGCCTCAATCCGGGACCCCTGGACTGTCAGGACAGTCTCATCCAGGCACAAGTATGCCTTCAGTGAAGCACCAAGACCAAGATTCCTTCCTACCTCCCTGCCAATCACAGGAGAGAAGCACCAGGCACTACTTTCTCAGAGTCTCTGGTGTCTCAAGGGGCTGTCATTTCTGTGCCAGAGCCTGAGCACGGCCAGGGAATTTACTCCCCTCTGTTTCTGGTTCAGAAGAAAAATGGCTCATGGAGACCAGTCATCGACCTGACCTTTCTAAATCAATACATCATAAAGGAAAGATTCAAGATGGAGACACTTCTATCTATTCAACAGGCGGTCCAACCAGCAGACTGGATGGTGTCTATAGATCTAAAGGACGCATATTTTCATGTCCCTGTTGCAGAGGATTTTCAGAAATACCTCCGGTTTGCCGTCGGTCACTCGCACCTGCAATTTACCTGTCTCCCCTTCGGTTTTTCACATCTCCACGGACCTTTTCGAAAGTCTTTGTCTTGGTCTCAAGACAGAAATCAGCTGTTGGAGCACCTGGAGCAAGTCATGTCCACCCTTCAGATATTCGGATGGCTGCTGAATTTGGAGAAGAGCCATTTAATTCCCACCCAGTCCCTCGTCTATCTCGGGGCCTTGTTCAATACAGCGACAGCGACAGTGTCTCTTCCAGAAGAGAAAGTCTCAGTGGTCCGGGACAGAATTCTCCATGCCCTCTCAACTCCTCACCTGTGTGCTTGTCAATGCTTGAGGATTATCGGGACCATGGTCGCTGTGGCTCCCATGGTGAAGTGGGCATTATGGAGAATGAGACCCTTCCAGAAAGGTTTCCTTCAACAGTGGGACACTTGGCATCTGGATCAGTCCATCTTCCTGACCCCGGCCATGAGGATGAGTCTTCCGTGGTGGCTGCATCGGGAACATCTTCTGAGATGCCATTCTCTCGTTCCAACCTCATGGATTGTGGTGACCTCAGACGCCAGCAGCACAGGATGGGGTGCTCATTGCCTCTCGGAGGTGGCTCAGGGCAGGTGGAACTTTTCCTCTCGGGGAATAGTCTCCAATGTTCTGGAGCTATGGGCAGCTCTTCGGGCTCTGATGATCTCTCTCATTCCACCACTTGACAGAAGGGCTTCCAGTGATGCTCAGGCTGGACAACACCTCGGCGGTCGCGTACATAAGCAAGCAAGGAGGTACACGCAGTTGGTCCTTGCTGCGAGAGGTGGAACCAATCATGACCTGGGCACAGAAGAACTTGTCCGACCTGTTGGCAGTGTATGTTCCAGGAGTCTAAAATGTCCAAGCCGGTTTTCTATCTCATGTGCAGTTGGACAACAACGAGTGGTCTCTCCACTAAGATGTCTTCAGGTGGATCCTGACCCTGGGATTCTCCCCAGAGGTCGACCTTTTTGCCTCCCCTTGCAACCACAAGTTGCAGAAGTACTATGCGAGGTTCTGGGACCCCCAAGCTCTCGGGGTGGATGCCCTCACAGACCAATGGAGGTTTCGCAGAGCATATGCCTTCCCTCCAGTTCCAATAATCTTGCAGTTCCTCTGGAGACTCAGGTTAGAGGCAGTGGGGATAATGGCTGTGATACCATTCTGGCCCAACAGACCTAGGTTCCCTCTTCTGACACTCCTCAGTGTTCGGGATCTGATCCCGCTGCCCCTCAGACCAGATCTGCTGTTTCAAGGCTCCATATGTCATCCTTGTCCAGCTCGTCTACATCTGAAGGCTTGGTATTGAGAAGGTTACAGGCCTTAGGGTCCCCTGAAGAAGCTATTTCTACACTTCTGAGTGCCAAGCGGAGTTCAACCAACAGAGTGTATGAAAGGATCTGGTCAAGATTCTCCTGACATCTGGCTGCTAGGTCATGGCACTGAACAGTAACCCTCTTTCTCCTTCCTGCATTGGTGGTCATGGCAGTGAAAGTTATCCCCTCCCCCCCCCCACTGACACCAAAGTTAACTTATGAAAGTTAATCCCTCATTTGTAATCACTTATCTATCATATGATCCCAGGTCAGGACGGTACTTGTACTATGGACGGAGATCATTCTGAGTCACAGTACAGTCTTTCCTTTAGTGTCTGGTGCTGGAGCAAAAAAAGTGCTTTAACACCTGGCACCCCCACTATCACTGTGCTATTTAAATGGTGCCCATTGCCCAATAGATTCCAGGGCACATGCAAGGAGCTGCCGGCATGCGTGTTGGGCACCAGGGTTCTATAGACTAAGAAAATTTAGTTTGTAAATAGATTGAAAAATGGCTAAAAGACCAAATTCAGAGAGTAATGATTAATGACTCATACTCTGAATAGTCTAATGTTATTAGTGGTGCACCCCAACATTCAGTGTTGGGACCCTTACTTTTTAACCTTTTTAGAAATTATATAGAGATTGAGATTAAAAGTATAATTTCAGTGTTTGCAAATGACACAGAGCTTTGTAATATAATAATATCCTTACAGGAAGTCTTCAATTTAATTGGGTAGCTATGTGGCAAATGTTGTTTAATGTTGATAAATGTAAAGTTATGCACTTGGGGGCTAAAACATGAATGCATCATACATAATAGGGGGGTACAACTGGGGGAGTAGATGGTGGAGAAAGATCTGGGTGTTTTGGTAGATAGGCTTAATAATAGCATGTAATGCCAAGCTGCCGTTTCCAAAGATAGCAAAATACTTACTTACATTAAAAGAGGTATAGTATCCAGAGAGAGACATGATTTTGCTACTGTAGAAAACACTAGTAAGACCTCATCTTAAGTACTAGATTCGTTTTGGGCACCAATAAAAAAAAAAGGATATTTGGGAACTAAAGAAAGTTCAGAGAAGGACAACCAACTGATAAGAGGCATGGAGGAGCTCAGCTATGGGGAAAGATTGGCTGAACTGAATTTATTCTCTCTTAAGAAGAGGCGATTAAGGAGGAAAATGATCATCATGTAAATATACATAGGTGGCCCATATAGTGAACTTGGTGTAGAGTTATTCACTTTTAGATCATTACAGAGGACAAGAGGGAAGCTTGGTGAGAGGTTGAGCCACCTGCCAGTCCAGGCATCTAGGTGGATCCCAACATTAAAGTCAGCCAACAGAGAGCTTTGGCCCACTGTCGACTAATTATAAGTCCAAGGAGTGCAGAACGAAGTGTACAGCTGTGATCCCCAGACGAAGTAGGGCCAAAAGAGCTTTGGCTCTACTTCTCCTTTAAGTGGTTTATAAAATGATGCAAAGAGGAATAGTGCTGGGCAATGTGAACATCAAAGAGCAATTATTGTGTGCAATGCCCAAGGAAAAAAATAAATTTAGTATACTAAGGCCAGATGAGTGAAACATTAATTATGGCTAGCAGTTAAATTGTGATTCACTTCATTTTTAAGTAATAATTTAAACATTTAAATAAAATACACTTATAAGCTTGGATATCCAAAAAAGCTTTTTTTTACCATCTCCTTCTCAAGCCTATTCTGACACTTTGCTCCTACATGTAAAAATCTACTTTTTTTTGGTAGAAAATTTCTTAGAACCCTCAAACATTATATATATATATATATATATATATATATATATATATATATATATATATATATATTTTTAGCAGAGACCCTATAGAATAAAATGGTGTGTGTTGGGATTTTTTATGTCACACGGTATTTGCACAGCTGTTTTTCAAATGCAATTTTTTTGGAAAAAAAAAACATTTTCATGAATAAAAAAAAAAAGTAAAGTTAGCCCAATTTTTTTCTATAATGTGAAAGATGATGTTACACTGAGTAAATAGATAGCTAACATGTCATGCTTTATAATTGGTCCGCCTGTGGAATGGCGGCAACCTACGGTGCTTAAAATTATCCATAGGCGACACTTTAAATGCCTTTACAGGTTACCAGTTTAGAGTTGCACAGGAGGTCTGGTGATAGACATCACCTTACATGTGTGGTGCAATCACTGTTTACATATGCGCGCGGGAATAACGTATGCATTTGCATGCACGATGGGACAGGGGCCCTTTACTTTTTTTCAACTTTTTTTTTTTTTTTAATTTTGGAATAACTTTATTGTTATCACCAAGGATGAACAACATTCCTTGTGACAGCATGGGCCATGACAGGTCCTCTTTAAGGAGTGATTTGGGGTCTATTAGACCCCAAATCTCTTCTCTGGCCCCCCATGCAGCTGATCAGACCGAGATCGGTCCGATCGGCTACATCTATGGCTGCTGGTGGCCAGGTAAACAAAGGGGCTGAACCGTAAGTGACGAACACTCATCGCTTCCGGTTTCCAGGGTTATAGAGACAGCAGAATGACATAAGTTCCTCTCTCTCTGTCCCAGGCAGCCATCCTCGCCGACTGCATCACTCCCACCCCATTCCACCACCCGCAGAAGTGATCGAGTGGCTATTTAGCCATTCAGATCACTTCTGCCTGAAACTGAGTCACTGGCTGCAAAAAATGATACCGGGATTATGGCTGTAGGTGCAGGCATCATCCCGGCATTACCACTGAATGTATGGGTATGTCCATTTGGGGGAAGTGGTTAAAATGATACAAACATATTTTTATTTGCTCTTTTCTGATATCATGGTTACATTTGCAGTAAAGATATTTTGTTGACGATTTTATGGAGAAGGAAAATGGTGTTGGAGGACGGAAATTTATGGAAATACAATTTCAGCAGAAAAAAAGAGGCTTTAGTCACTTGTCACAGGACTCTTAGGATTTTAAAATATTTCCATCATATATTCAGGTTTTATAAGGACAAATATTTTCAAATGCATGGCCTGCGGTTTTTTCCTTCTTCCCTGTAGGAAAATAAGTGAAATTTCACTATCTGACCGATAGCACTAAAATAAATATTGCCTTAAACCCACTATAATTTCATCATTGCATTCTTAGCAATCTAGCTGCTGGCAATCACTGTTTTATTTTTGCTGAGGGGAGCATGTGTCACTTTTCATCATTTCATGTTGTTCGTACACTTGCATATGTGGTTTTACTTTGTAACATGTGGATACTGTTATTTAAAATAGAAAAACATGGCTACATACTGTATATGTGAAATGTTTTATTAACTTTAAATATTGATTAGCATTGCTGTAGTTTGTGTCTTTAAAGTAGACCTGCAATGCATCTGAGCATCACAAACCAAAAATGCTATTTAATTCATTTGTATTAATCAGAGCAATCTCCCCCATCCATCCAGGTCTCCATGCTTTATTTTGCTGAGAAATCATTTTGAAAACCCCCCTGGCATTTCTGGCAGTGGCCATCTCCAGTAAGGGCAGATTATTAATGTATTTACTACGTGAAATCCTCATAGGCTTAGCTGAGAACCCTCCCTTGTTTCCTGAAGATTCCTGGGATGTACAAACCCAATTCCAAAAAAGTTGGGACACTGTACAAATTGTGAGTAAAAAAGGAATGGACTAATTTACAAATCTCATAAACTTATATTTTATTCACCATGTAATATAGATAACATATCAAATTCTTTGGGCACATGCAATAAATATCCAATAGGATAGTTACTGCATGCTTAGGCTGGCCATACATGTTACATTTTCTTGTACAATTTTCTGTTAGATTTACCAAAAACCATATAATATGAAGTCAAAACTAAACAACACTTTCAATTATATACAATTAGGCAGGCCTCTGTACTAAATAGTTGAAGGTAAATCTAAAGAAAATTGCACAGAAAATTGTAAGAAAATGTTATAATTTATGGCCAGCCTTAGTTTAGTTAGTTGCTTATTTAATTCCAGGTGGCAACTTTTTTTTGGCCATGCAGTGTATATGGAGACAGTTCACAAAAAATATATCTTAGATGTTTAATCAAAGTGTGTCACAGATACATAAGCAAGTCCACTATCCCCTGGTGATACAGCATCCCACCAATGTATCATAGGAATGCAGTCCATCAAACAAGGCATAAAATCAATAATGGAGTGTCCAAAGATACTTATCTGTATCTTGTAGATGCCTGTATAGACTCTCAAGTAGTATATATACAGTATCTCCCAAAAGTGAGTACACCCCTCACATTTTTGTAAACTTTTTATTATATCTTTTCATGTGACAACACTGAAGAAATGACACTTTTCTAAAATGTAAAGTATTGAGTGTACAGCTTGTATAAAAGGGTAAATTTGCTGTCTCCTCAAAATAACCCAACACACAGCCATTAATGACTAAACCACTGGCAACAAAAGTGAGTACACCCTTAAATTAAATATTTTGTGTGCCACCATTATTTTCCAGCACTGCCTTAAACTTCTTGGGCATGGAGTTCACTAGAGCTTCACAGGTTGCTGCTGGAGCCCTCTTCCATTCCTGCTTGACGATATCACGGAGCTGGAGGATGTTAGAGACCTTGAGCTTCTCCACCTTCTGTTGAGGATGCCCCATATATGATCAATAGGGATTAGGTCTGGAGACACGCTTGGCCAGTCCATCACCTTTGCCCTCAGATTCTTTAGCAAGGTAGTGGTCGTCTTGGAGGTGTGTTTGGGGTCGTTATCATGTTGGAATACTGCCCTGCAACCTCATCTGGTTGCCACCACACACGCTTGACACGATCTGAACCAACTTGGTTAATCTTGGTCTCATCAGACCACAGGACATGACTCCAGTAATCCATGTCCTTAGTCTGCTTGTCTTCAGAAAACTGTTTGCGGACTTTGTTGTACATCATCTTTAGAAGAGGCTTCCTTCTCGGATGACAGCCATGCAGACCAATTTGATGCAGTGTGCGGCGTATGGTCTAAACACTGACAGGCTGACCCCCCACCCCTTCAACCTCTGCAGCAATAATGCCAGCGCTTATACATCTATTTCCCAAAGACAACCTCTGGATATGACACTGAGCATGTGCACTTAACTTCTTTGGTCGACCATGGCGAGGCCTGTTCTGAGTGGAACCTGTCCTGTTAAACCGCTGTATTGTCTTGGCCACCATGCTGCAGCTCAGTTTCGGGGTCTTGGTAAACTTCTTATAGCCTAGACCATCTTTATGTAGAGCAACAATTCTTTTTCTCAGACCCTCAGAGAGTTCTTTGCCATGAGGTGCTTGGTGTTGAACTTCCAGTGACCAGTATGAGAGAGCGATAACACTAAATTTAACACACCTGCTCCCCATTCACACCTGAGACCTTGTAACACTAATGAGTCACATGACATCGGAGAGGGAAAATGGCTAATTGGGCCCAATTTGGACATTTTCACTTAGGGGTGTACTCACTTTTATTGTCTGCAGTTTAGACATTAATGGCTGTGTGTTTTGTTATTTTGAGGGGACAGCAAACTTACACTGTAATACAAGCTGTACACTCACTACATTGTAGCAAAGTGTAATTTCTTCAGTGTCATCAAATGAAAAGATATAATAAACATTTACAAAAATGTGAGGGGTGTACTCACTTTTGTGAGATACTGTGTGTAATAAATATATGTATATGTGTGTGTATATATATTTATATTGATGTGCCATCCTGGAGGAGTTGCACTGCCTGTGCAACCTCTATTGGGTCTATTGGGTATCTCCTCATGCATGCAGTGGTTTAATCAATAATGGCTGTGTGTTGAGGTATTTTGAGGGGACAGCAAGTTTACGCTGTTATACAAGCTGTACACTCACTACTTTACATTGTAGCAAAGTGTAATTTCTTCAGTGTTTTCACATGAAAAGGTATAATAAAATGTTTACAAAAATGTGAGGGGTGTACTCACTTTTGTGAGATACTCTAGGTACAGGGCGAATACCTTCCAGATTCACCAGTAGTCTGCTAGATGCCTCAAGTAAAATAGCATAAGGCCCTTTAATGCTTGCATTTAAATAGAGCAACACAAATGCCTAGCATCACCCATGCAAAATGCGTAAATGCATCTATTCCGCAATAACATGGCTTTTAATGCAATTACATCAGCCTGAGCCTTCTACTTATTATTAGTCCATCAAAAATTTACCAAGGAGCTACTACAGATAATGTGCATGCTTCTTTCTTATTTATAACATATCTATAGCTTTCTATGTTCAATTTAACCACTTCCTGCCCAACTACGTCATATAACGGCGTGAACTTTAAGTGGGGATATCTGAATGATGCCTGCATCTACAGGCATGATTCAGATATCTTCTTTTTCTGCCAGCAATTCCCTGCACTGTAAAAACAATCATAGAGGCTTGTTTCAGCCGGTTGAATGTAAATGTAAAATGTAAATGTAAAGCTCCCTGGTACCCTCATGCTCACAGGCAGAAGCGAACGCATACGTAGGTCGCACCCGCATATGTAAACGGCGTTCAAACTAGTGATCAACCAATATCGTTTTTTCATTGCCAATACCGATACCGATATTTTGGTCATCGCGTATCGGTATCGGCCTAAAAAAAATTATTTTTTTATTTTTCTTACTTGACAGGTACTCTTGTGGAGGGATCTGGGGGTCTAAAAGAGCTCTGATTGGGTCTTCGGCGGCCCTGCAGGCTGGTTGCCCAGGTCTCCCGGTGGGACGGGAGACCCGGGCGAGCCACGGAAGGCGCTGGGAGGGGGGATAAGTCCCCTCCCGCTCCTTGTAATGACAGCCGAGTGGCTTTTCAGCTGCATCGGTTGTCATTACAAGACAGCCGACCGTCCGCTATAGACGCTGGTACTGGGGTGAGGCCTCTAGCTGCAGGCATCACTCCGGTACAAGCACTTTCCAAAATATCGGCAATATCGGTAACCTCAGGGGCCGATTCCGATATATTGGGGAAAGTGCATATCGGCCCTCGATATATCAGCTTCGCCGATAATCGGTCGCTCCCTAGTTCAAATGACACATGTGAGGTATCACCACAAATGTTGGAGCCAGTGCAATAATTCTAGCCCAAGACAACCTCTGTAACTGTAAACAAGTAACATGTAAACATTTTTAAAGCATCCCCTAAGGAGATTTTTAAGTACCAACGAGTGTGTGCAATTTTAAAGCGTGACATGTTAGGTATCTATTTTTTTTATTATCTTAATAAAATTTTTATTAGGTTTTTTGAAAAAATAACAAGAAGAATTGCTCATGCGGGAGCTCCAAGATGACAGTATCAAACATGCATCAGTGATACAGATATATATAAAATGTAAGGAAGACCCTAGTAAGCAGGTATGAGCAATGTAAATAAACAACAGATGAAGGTGCCAAATAGACAACCAATTAAGAACAAGAACAAGTCCGTGAGTGAGTAGTAGAGTATGAGAAATTCAGGTGTCTAGTAGTATGCTCTTATTTTTAAACCAGGTAGACCACATGTCCTTAACCCTACTGTATTTACCCCTGGACGATGCAAACTCAATTTCATAAGAAGCCTGTGTGTTAATCAATTGCTTTAATTCTGTTATCCGTGGGGGGAAGGGATCCCTCCAATGACGGGTCAGTGGCAGTCTAGTAGCGAGGAGTATATGGGTAATAGGGATTCTAAGTGTAGGTTTGAGGTCCTGAAGACCTAAGGACAATAAAGCCATTGCTGAGGTAGGTGGGATAGTGATACTATATGTTGCCTTAATAAGGGTGTAGATCTGTTCCCAAAGAAGACGAATTTTCAGACATTCCCACGTCATATGGAACAGGGTCCGTCCCCCCCCCCCCCGCACCCTCTCCAGCATAATGGTGAATAGTTAGCTGAGATTTTGGATTGTCTATGTGGTGTGAGATACCATCTCAACAGCATGTTTTGGGAAGTTTTCCACAGTGTAAGACATTTTGTAGTGGAGTAATTCTTCTTTGTACCACATTTCTTCAGGAAAGGACATTCCCATGTCCCTCTCCCAGGCCAGAATTGACGAAGATTTTGAAAAAACATTTTTGTTGCCTATTAGGTTATAAAACAAAGAAATACCTTTGAAAGTTGTTCTAAGAGAGGTAAGATAATGTTTTGCCTGCCATGGGAGGGAGACATTCAAGGAGCCAGAGGTGGTAAGAAGATGGCGTAGCTGTAGGTAAGTATAAAATTTGTGGGCAAGTATGCTGAATTTTATTTGGAGTGTACGAAAGGTTTTAATTGCCGGACCGACCACCAGGTCATCCACTGAAGGTATGCCTTTGGAGAGTCAGGTATGTAGAGACAAATCGGGGATAAGGTGAAAAATACCGGCCAGAGGGAATTGGATCATAAAAGCAGGATAAGATTCTTTGGTTGAGTTTATGAATGCCTGCCACGCAGAGAGAGTAGCTGCAATAGTAGGGGAAAATGATCCCTTTTTAGGCATAACCTAAGTGGCTGCTAGCAATAAAGCTTGGAGGTCAGATTTCGGTATTTGCATATTTTCTAGACGTAGCCATGGTTGGGAGGTACGGCCATGGAACCAGGACCTTGCTTGTGTCAGTATTGAGGCTAGATTATAGTCCTTTAGTACCACATAGCCCATTCCCCCAGCACTTCTGGACTGGGTCAGTTTACTAAACACACATCTTGCTCTCTTGCCCCTCCAGACAAATGTGTTGATCAGCGACTGCGCCTTGACAAAGAAGGTTTTTGGTACCGGGATGGATAGGGAGCCAAACATATATAAAAATTGGGGTAGCAGCACCATCTTAAAGGCCGCTAAACGCCCTGACCAAGACAGTCCTGATTTGGAAATTTCCATCAACTTAGCCGGGAGGGTAGACAGAAAGGCCTGATAGTTTTCCTGAAAGAGCAAAAAAGTGGATTTCATCAAAGTGATTCCCAGGTACGGGATCCCTTCTGTTTGCCATGGGTATGGAAACCTAACCTTAAGGGATTCCTGGGTGTGTTTAGGTACATTGATCCCCAATATATGCGATTTGGAAACATTGATTTTGTAGTAACATAATGCAGAAAAGGACATCAAGATTTTGTGTACCGAAGCCAAGGAAGTGTCCACATTCTGTAATATCAATATAATGTCATCAGTGAACAAGCTAATTACCTGTTTGTCCATGGCCGAGCCAAAACCTGTTGCACCAGGGTGAGATCTGATATAGTGAGCCAACGGTTCTATCGTTAAATTAAAAATAAGTGGCGACAGAGGGCAGCCTTGGCGAGTGCCGTTGGTAATGTCAAAAGGATTCGACAAGGCCCCATTAGAGTACACTCGAGCTGAGGGGTTAGAATATAGGAAGAGTATAGCTTTAAGAATAGGTCCACTGAAGCCAAACACGCCCAAGACTCGGCGCATGTAACCCCCAGTGGATCCTATCAAATGCCTTTTCGGCATCTAAGGCTAGTAGTAAGGAGGGGGTATTAGAGTGATTCGCCAAGTTATAATATTTACTAATCTTCGCATGGCATCAGTGGTTTGGCGGCCCGCTTGGTCCGGATGTACCAGGTGTGGCAGTATATCAACCAGTCGGAGGGCAATACGTTTCGCAAACAGTTTAATGTCATTGTTTAATAGGGAAATGGGCCTATAGTTTTGTGCAAAGTTAGGATCTTTCCCCGGCTTCGGCAACGTGACAATTAATGCTTGAAGCATTTCGCGTGGGAATGGCTCAAAGGCAGCCGCAGCATTGAACACTTTGGCCAAATATGGCATTAATATGTCCCCGTATAATTTGTAGTAGTTTCCCGAAAACCCGTCAGGTCCGGGGGATTTACCCGTTGGCAGAGTTGAAATTCCACGCTGAATCTCAGGAATGGAGAATGGGGTATTGAGAGATTCTAGTTGAGTTGGAGTGAGGCGGGGTAATCGCAACTTGAGGAGGAAGTCGTCAATGGTCTTTGGGTCAGGTTGGATAGTGTCAGAGTCTGCGGTCAGGTTATAGAGCGAACCATAATAGTCGCTAAAAGCATTTGCTATATCCTGCAGGTGAGAGACATTAGATTTTATCGATGGGTGTAGTAGGGAGGAAATTCTCATCTTGTATCTGCAGCCTTTGATTCTGGCAGGTAAAATCTTCCCAGCTCTGTTGCCTGTCGCGCAATATTGTGATTTCAACCGTCTATTGGCTTACTTAAAGTTGTCTAACAGTGTACGCAATTCTGCGCGGACGTTCGTCAATTTGGCGGTGAGGTCAGGGGATGGGGATGGGGAGTCTTTGTTAGCTGCTTCCAGGTTGGAGATAGTTTTCAAGAGTGTGTCCAAGTGTTGCTGCCACTGCCTCCTAGCTCTGGCACCCAATTTTATTTGTGGGCACACCAAAGTGTAAAAGGGTCCTGCACAGATGTCTCGTTCAGAGAAAAGAACTCGACCAGATGGTCAGCCACCTCCCCCTGCACATGACTATGTTGCAGCAGTTTGGAGTTAAGACAACACACCGGGGAGGGTGGGCAGGAGAGAGCATCGACGATCGTCATGGATACTGAACTGTGGTCTGACCACGTGATCGAGTTAATGGAGATGGAAGCAACCCTATCTAGCAACCACCTATCAACCAGGTAGAGATTTATTCTCGTGTATGTGGCGTGAGGAGAAGAAAAAAAAAGTGTAGTCCCTCTCCGCAGCATGGTGGCAACGCCAAACATCATACAGATCATTACGTAAGAGTGAATGACAAAGTTCAGGTACCCTGCCTCGTTTTCGACTGGTGGAGTCCATAGATGAGTCAGGAGTGCAGTTGAGGTCTCCGCTTATAATCAAGTTGCCCTGTTGATGTTTGCGGATGGTTTTTATCAATTTTGTGAAAAAGCGAAGTTGACGAACATTAGGGGCATATACCACGCCAGTGGTAAACAATACAGAGTTCAGTAGGCATATTAAGAGCAAATATCTTCCTTGAGCATCTGGTATGACTGCACGGAGTTCAAATGAGACTGAGGCTCTGATAGCTACCAGTACGCCGCTTGTCTTGGAATCAGAATTAGCAAAAAACACATGTGGGAAGCTCTTATGCCTACATTGAGGAGGAGTGGTTGCAGCATTAGCTGCTCAGGTAAAACTCGAGGGCTCTTGGAACAGAACTCATGGCTCCGTTGACCAGGGAATTTGTGAAAGCAAACAAGGCAATAGGCAGTTAGGAATGTTTCCTTGCATTCTTGGTGGTGACAGTTTGCCACTCCAGTTCCACCCTTTGGGTCCTATGTTGGGCGGAGGGTGAGGATTCCTCCTCCAGCACAATGTGCCATTGTTGCAACAACGCCATGCCCTTTTCTAGGGAGTCCACCCTGTAATTTTGATCTCCTTTGGTAATAATCAGTTTCGTGGGGTACCTCCACTTATATGGGAGGTCATGGTTTCTCAAGGCCTTGGTAATGGTACCCAGGTTCCTCCTTCTTCAGCATGGTGTATTGAGATAAATCAGCGTAGAACTGGAGGGAGGAATATTGTGGCGGAAATTTTCTTTTTTGCGCATAACTGACATGAGGCGTTCCTTCACATGGAAAAAATGTAATCAAAGTATGATGTCCCTAGGTATCTGGTTTTGGCAGACAGTGTACTCTATCCACCATGGCACCCAATTCAGTAGCGTCAGGTAAAAGCTGCTTAAACATAGTAGTGACAAAAGAGGATAGGTAAGCCTGAAGAACAGTTTCGGGGGATCCCCCTGATTTTTAAATTGTTTCTGCGTGACCTAGCCTCTATATCTGCTAACTTTGCCTTCACCCATTCTAGGTCATCATCCTTGCTTTCAGAGTCATCCACCAGAGCATTTATGGTAGTAGCGAATTCTCCCATCCTCAATATGATCAATCCTGCCTTCCACTTGTTTGAGATCCCTGTAAAATCTGTGCATGCAGGACATAAGGTCTGAGTGAAGTGTGCTGCGGAGGGACAGGAGCATGTCTTTCATCACCGTGTCCAGTACTGGCTGATTTGAGGTAGGAAACTCCTCTATGGAGTCAGGGAGGTCTCTAGTGTCATCCCCTGAGTCTGTGGCTGGGTAGCAGGAGGTATGCAGGCCTTGCCTGTCTGGCTTAAATCGGGACTTAGCTGGGCTGCCTGATGTTGGGGAAGAGTTGTGAGACGAGAAACTCCCTGAGGGGGTACTCACTGTGTTCCTCTGTGTGCGGATAAAGGCAATGGCGGTGGGTGCCGGGTCGCCGGAAGAGGGAGCAGAGGCGCCGGCACCATATTGGCTCATCCCGCTCTTTTGTTGGGGGAAGAAGGCCGTCAGCTTCTTTGGCTTTCTTATGTGGGACATGCTGTAAAGGTATCCGGGGTGCTGCAGGATCTCCCAGGTGGCGTTAGAGCCGAGGATGGCGGAGATGCGAGGGTGCTGCGAGCCGTTGAATGTTCCTGATCTGCCGGAGCTCCGATTCACGCCGACATCCCGCTCCGCGGCAAGCTCAGCCCCCGTTAGGTATCTATTTACTCTGCATATTATCATCTTTCATATTATGCAAGGTAAATGTTTAGTTTAGAGTTTTTTTTTTTAATTCATGAAACAGTTTTTTTCCCCAAAACAAAAACATGTTTAAAAAAATGCTGCGCAAACACCGTGCGACATAAAATGTTGCAACAACCACCATTTTATTCCCTAGGGTCTCTGCTAAAATATATATATATATATATATATATATATATATATATATATATATAATGTTTGGGGGTTTTGAGTAGTTTTCTAGCAAAAAAATGATGATTTTTACATATAGGAGAGAAGTGTCAGAATTGGCCTGGGTGGCAAGTGTTTAAGGCCTCGTTCACATGGGTGAACTGCAGAGTATGCCTATGAGAGGGCTGTGTTTACACGCACAGGCTTGCTGCTTGCACCCCCATGCAGGCAGTCACATTCATGTTAATTGGTACATAGCGGCTACACGGCTACAGCCGCTGCTCCCAAGTTGATATCCATACAGTTGTGGGTGCACAGCCCCGAATGAACTCTATCTTTGATCAGCCCGTGCACCCACACAGATGTCAAATTGAAAGCAGCGTTTGTGTGCAGCCCCTGCGTCCCAATTGATGTGAATATGACTGCCTGTATAGGGATGCACAGAACACCTGTGGGGGTAGGCACAGCCCTTGCACATGCATATTCTGTAGTACACCCGTGTGAATGAGGCCTAACAAAAAAAAAAAAAAAAAACATCCGGCGGCCGCCGCCGCATCCTTTACAACAGATGTTTCCCACTGACAGCTGAATGTAAAAAAAACATTGCTGCCAATAAAAAAAAATTGTAAAAAAAAGGCATGGGGTACCCCCTCTTCCCCCAATTCATACATGCATGTAAAAAAGAGAGTGGAGTCCCCCCCATTCACCAAAAAAGTTTCAAAGTAAATAAAGACAGTACATGAGTTTTTGACAAGTCCTATATTAAAAAAAATGTTTTCAATTTTTTTTTTTTTTATATTGCCGGTGTTCTGCCAAAAACTCCAAATTCTGGTGACTGTACATCATGAATAATTGGAGATTTCGACAACTTGGTGTTTTCACAGAACAGACAGCAGCTTTAACACTCCGGTACATGCTACAGTGAGTGGACATTGTTTGTCACAATTTTGTCACATTGTTAGTAACAATGTCCACTTATTATAGAGTGTAAAGGCTACCGGTGTTCTGTGAAAACACCAAGTGGTCAAAATTTCCAATTATTCCTAGTGTACAGTCACCGGAAGTAATGTCGTGGAAGTTCTCGGCAAATTGTAGTTTTGGCAGAACACTGGCAATTCTTGTTGCCCACTGACAGCTGATGGCTCATCGGCTGTTAACCACTTAAGCCCCGGAGGATTTGGCTGCTCAAAGACCAGGGCCTAGTTTGCGATTCGGCACTGCGTGATTTTAATGGACAATTGCGCGGTCGTGCGACGCTGTACCCAAATGAAATTGACGTCCTTTATTTCCCACAAACAGAGCTTTCTTTTGGTGGTATTTGATCACCTGTGCGATTTTTACTTTTTGCGCTATAAACAAAAAAAGAGCGACAATTTTGAAAAAAATAACAATATTTTTCAAATTTTTTTAAATAGGAAATTCTCAAAAAAAAAGTAACATTTTAGGCCAATTTGTTTTCTGCTACATATTTTTGGTAAAAAAATTGCAATAAGCGGATTTTGATTGATTTGCGCAAAAGTTATTGCGTTTACTAACTACGGGAAAGATTTACGTATGTCATTTTTTTTTTTTTTTTTAACTAGTAATGGCAGCGATCTGCGATTTTTTTTGCGGGACTGGGACATTGCGGTGGACAGATTGGACCCCTGACTGACATTTTTGACACTTATGGGGGTACCAGTGACATTACTACAGTAATCAGTGCTAAAAATCTGCACTGTCACTGTAAAAATTACACTGGCAGGGAAGGGGTTAACTTTATTAGTGATCAAGGGGTTAAGTGTGTCCCTAGGGGCGTGATTCTAATTGTCAAGGGGCGTGGCTTGTGATGTAACCACAGAGACATAAGATCCTACATAGCAGGATCGTATAGTCTCTTCAGTTACACCAGGGAGAATGACAGCCGGCTTTGTTTACATTAGCCGCCTGCCTTTCTCCCTCTCCAGCGGGAGATTGCGAGTGGCCGGCGGACATCGGAGCCACCGGTCACTCGTGCGGGAATGTCAGGGAACGAGCGGGGGAGGGAGCGCGCCTCCGGCGACGCGCGCTCGCCCAGAAGGGGCTGACCACCACAGTATATGTACTTGCGGCGGTTGGCAAATGGTTAAGGACACGGTGGCCGGCTTCCCAGCCCACTCCTTAGCAACCAGTTATACTCTGTTTGTTAAAGAGAAAAAAAATGCAACATGCAAAATGCATGTAAAAACACATCAAAAAGGCAACACTTGTGTTTTGGTGCTGGTCTATTAAAGTCTATTACACGCAAAACACAGTCTGCTGTGGGAAAAAAAAGTCCCTTACCCTTTCCAAAAACGCACTGGCTAAAAAAAAATAGATGTGAACATGTCCCATAGGAAACCATGCTAAATACACTGTAGTGTGTTTCTGCAAAAAGCATGGCATAACACATTAGTGTGAACCTAAAGGTAGAGTGTGACGGTACTAACCGTCACTATGAGTGAAAGACAGATAATTAATGGTTTGGATTGCTTCAAGTGGGACAGTAGTATTTGTCAACCATATCTTCATATAGAAATATGAAGATTAAATACCACCTTACACAGTGAATTCCATGTGCTGGTCTGTGAGAGAGACACACAGACTGTCATTGGCAGACTTCCCTATTTTTTGTGTATTGGGAGGGAATGTGGATTGTGCCTGTCTCATTGTTAAATGTTAATGACCTCACATTGTTCTGTCGGCCTTAAGATAAGCTTATTATGGGATGTATATGTGTATGTGGATTGGCTGCTAAGGGGAAGGGGGGATTGTCCCACAGTGTATAGCTTTGTGTACACTGTATGGGAGTGTAAAACTCTGTTTTCATTGGATTGTGAATGTCAGGGCCTGTTTGCAACAAGGTCCACCGGGGCGGTAACCTTGAGGGGGAAAACTGTATAAAAGTCTGTTTCTCGTTCAATAAAGTTGAGTTATACTTCACCCTCAATCTAGAGTCCTGTCTCTCATTGGGGGAATATGCTACAAGGGATTGCTATGGCCTTCATACTCCCTTGGATAATTACTAAGCTCTTGTAAGAGCTTGTGTAAGAGCTTGTTCCTGCTTCACTCTCTGGGGAAGAGAGGTTCACCCATGGGAACCTGGAGCCTTGTCGTAGGTCCAGGGTGGGTAGGAGATGGCGAAACCCCAACCAAGCTGCGGCGGTTCGTGGGGTCTGGCGTGGTTATGGTGTCTGGTGAAGTGCTTGAAGCCCTCGGGAAGCACTAGGAGCATCCATCAACGGAGGTGCCCGGTCGGGGTGCCGGTTGATCCGTTACATAGTGATCTAAATACAAAAGCTCACAGTCAAAATTCCCATTGCACACTTTCCTGGAATGAGCTCTTAAGGTACCGGGTGCTGTGGTGACCACCAGCTGGCTACTGGAACATACATGATAATGTAGATATTTGCCAGCACACCAAGGGTCTTCAGTTACATTCAAACATATTTTTATTGAAGAGAGATCACATCTCAATCAGTGTAGTGCAACATTTCAGATTCACGTAGGACCAACCATCAGGCATGTGAGGAAAAAGCTGTTACAGATGGAAACGAGAGTATGTGGCCATTCAACCTCCTGGTATACATGAAATTATTTAATTACCATATTTATTGGCGTATAACACGCACTTCTTTCACCTGAAAATATAGTGCAAATAATGGGTGCGTGTTATACGCCAATATTTTTTTTTCCAACGTGGGGGGGGGGGGCAAGGATCGGCAGTCCGGAGGAGGGGTGTCAGGCTGGCCGCCCCGCCTCTCCTGGCCCTGGGACAGCCCTGCCAGCGTACTCTGCAGTTAAGAAAAATCCACCGCCAGCCCCTTTTTATAGATCCTTCCTACATTATATCACATCACATTATATCACTGTCATTTAAAAGCGGTGCCTCTAAATACCTTGTTAGCTTCCTTCTCTCTGTCCGCTCTCCTCCTCCTGCTCCTCCTCCTCTGAGTGTAGCTTCAGATTGGGGGAGGAGAGCGATCACATGACTGGCCATTAAACGTCACAGGAGAGCGGTCACATGATCGGATATAAAAGAACGGCGCTAACAAGGTATTTAGAGGCATAGATTTACAATGACACTGACACTGAATGTAGGAAGCATCTATGAAAAGGGGCTGGCAGTGATTTTTTTTTTATTTTTTTTTTTACTTTTTACTTTAGGGGACACTGGCAGGGCTGTCCCAGGAGACTGGAGGTCCTGGGAGTGCATGGGGGTGCATGGGGGCTGTGCAGTGTAAAGGGAGGTAATAAAAGGGGGTATGTACTTTTCATGGGGGGGAAACTGTGTAATGTAAAGGGGGGCTATATAATGAAAGGGGCTATGTACTGTTATTTTTAATTGTTTAAAATCTTTCTTTCCTGAAAATTCCTTCCTAAAATGAAGGTACGTGTTATACGCCGATAAATACGGAAATTGTGCTGGATTTTTATGATTTGCTTGGCCATAGAGAGACCCAAGTATAAAGACTTCTCCAAATGAGGTATTGGGAGGAGGAAGCACAGTTATGCTGTTTTTTTTTTGTTGTTGCAAATTTGGGCATCAGCATTACATTATTATTAGTGTTGAGCGAACACGGACTGTATTATTCGTGTTCGTACCGAATAATTGGATTTTTTGTACCCGAACACGGACACGGACACTTTACTGTATGTTCGGGTAAAAATCCGTGTTCGGTCGTTTTATTTCCGGGTTTTGCATGCTTTGGCGCTCTTTTCATGGCGGGCTTTCAACAGCCAATCAACAATCGTTTAACTGGTGTGCCTTAAGCCATCCCAGCCATGCCTGCAAATGTCTCAGTAGCTGTGATTGGCCGTCTGAAGCATGTGACCAAGTCTTTATAAGTTCCAGGCAGCCGCAGCGTCTTCATTCTGCTGCTTAGATCAGGGACAGAGCACACATCAACGTGCTGGCTGCTGATTAGGGAAAGACAGGCAGGAAAAAAACATTTGTGTCCGGATAGAATTGAGGGACAGGTCGGAGTGTTTAGGCAGGGCGAGTTGTAGGCATTTTAGGGATAGAGTCTGCTGAATTATAGGGTCAGTGTCTTCTACACAGTACAATCGATATTGCTGTGTGGGGGGTGGGGTGACTCTGCACTCAATCCTGATCTACGATCTCTTCTCAATCCTGTTAGGGAGAGGCTGCTGCTGCTGAATTTTAGGGAAACTGTGTTCTACAAACTACAATCGATATTGCTGTGTGGTGTGGGATAGGAGATAGGCAGGTGTCAGTGATCCACATCCATTTTTCTGTGTGTGAGCTGCAGTGAACACAATCTTTTTGGGCTGCAGTGAACACAATCTTTTTGGGGTGCAGTGAACAACGTCCTTTTTGGGGTGCAGTGAACAAAATCTTTTTGGGGTGCAGTGAACAACATCCTTTTTGGGGTGCAGTGAACACAATCTTTTTGGGGTGCAGTGAACAAAATCCTTTGTGGGGTGCAGTGAACACAATCTTTGTGGGGTGCAGTGAACACAATCTTTTTGGGGTGCAGTGAACATCCTTTTTGGGGTGCAGTGAACAAAATCCTTTTTGGGGTGCAGTGAACACAATCTTTGTGGGGTGCAGTGAGCACAATCTTTTTGGGGTGCAGTGAACAAAATCCTTTTTGGGGTGCAGTGAACAACATCCTTTTTGGGGTGCAGTGAACAAAATCCTTTGTGGGGTGCAGTGAACACAATCTTTGTGGGGTACAGTGAACAGAATCTTTGTGGGGTGCAGTGAACACAATCTTTGGGGGGTACAGTGAACACAATCTTTTTGGGGTGCAGTGAACAAAATCCTTTGTGGGGTGCAGTGAACACAATCTTTGTGGGGTGCAGTGAACACAATCTTTTTGGGGTGCAGTGAACAAAATCCTTTGTGGGGTGCAGTGAACACAATCTTTGTGGGGTGCAGTGAACACAATCTTTTTGGGGTGCAGTGAACAAAATCCTTTTTGGGGTGCAGTGAACACAATCTTTGTGGGGTGCAGTGAACACAATCTTTTTGGGGTGGAGTGAACAAAATCCTTTTTGGGGTGCAGTGAACAACATCCTTTTTGGGGTGCAGTGAACAAAATCCTTTTTGGGGTGCAGTGAACACAATCTTTTTGGGGTGCAGTGAACAAAATCCTTTGTGGGGTGCAGTGAACACAATCTTTGTGGGGTGCAGTGAACACAATCTTTTTGGGGTGCAGTGAACAAAATCCTTTTTGGGGTGCAGTGAACAACATCCTTTTTGGGTGCAGTGAACAAAATCCTTTTTGGGGTGCAGTGAACAAAATCCTTTGTGGGGTGCAGTGAACACAATCTTTGTGGGGTACAGTGAACAGAATCTTTGTGGGGTGCAGTGAACACAATCTTTGGGGGGTACAGTGAACACAATCTTTTTGGGGTGCAGTGAACAAAATCCTTTGTGGGGTGCAGTGAACACAATCTTTGGGGGTACAGTGAACACAATCTTTTTGGGGTGCAGTGAACAAAATCCTTTGTGGGGTGCAGTGAACACAATCTTTGTGGGGTGCAGTGAACACAATCTTTTTGGGGTGCAGTGAACAAAATCCTTTTTGGGGTGCAGTGAACACAATCTTTTTGGGGTGCAGTGAACAAAATCCTTTGTGGGGTGCAGTGAACACAATCTTTGTGGGGTACAGTGAACAGAATCTTTGTGGGGTGCAGTGAACACAATCTTTAGGGGGTACAGTGAACACAATCTTTTTGGGGTGCAGTGAACAAAATCCTTTGTGGGGTGCAGTGAACACAATCTTTGGGGGGTACAGTGAACACAATCTTTTTGGGATGCAGTGAACAAAATCCTTTGTGGGGTGCAGTGAACATAATCTTTGTGGGGTGCAGTGAACACAATCTTTTTGGGGTGCAGTGAACAAAATCCTTTTTGGGGTGCAGTGAACAACATCCTTTTTGGGGTGCAGTGAACACAATCTTTTTGGGGTGCAGTGAACAAAATCCTTTGTGGGGTGCAGTGAACACAATCTTTGTGGGGTACAGGGAACAGAATCTTTGTGGGGTGCAGTGAACACAATCTTTGGGGGGTACAGTGAACACAATCTTTTTGGCGTGCAGTGAACAAAATCCTTTTAGGGTGCAGTGAACACAATCTTTGTGGGGTGCAGTGAACAAAATCCTTTTTGAGGTGCAGTGAACACAATCTTTGTGGGGTGCAGTGAACACAATCTTTGTGGGGTACAGTGAACACAATCTCATACTTCTGAAGATTTGAGGGTGCTGCCTGTTCCATACTCCTCCTCCTACTGCTCAACCATCCTTTTAGGGGTACAAACAATAGTAATTGGGGCCTAGTGTGGTGGTGTACGTGTGAGATACATACACTTTCTTTATGATCATATTTTCTATTCCGCTATTCAATTAAATCCTTTGGGGATCAATTAAATTGCGTGATAGTCTGTGTCGGTACGTGTGAGATCCACCTTTCCAAGTTTTTGGGGTTCATCTCATACTTCTGAAGATTTGAGGGTGCTGCCTGTTCCATACTTCTCCTCCTACTGCTTAACCATCCTTTTAGGGGTACAAACAATAGTAATTGGGGCCTAGTGTGGTGGTGTACGTGTGAGATACATACACTTTCTTTTTGATCATATTTTCTATTCCGCTATTCAATTAAAACCTTTGGGGATCAATTAAATTGCGTGATAGTCTGTGTCGGTACGTGTGAGATCCACCTTTCCAAGTTTTTGGGGTTCATCTCATACTTCTGAAGATTTGAGGGTGCTGCCTGTTCCATACTCCTCCTCCTACTGCTCAACCATCCTTTTAGGGGTACAAACAATAGTAATTGGGGCCTAGTGTGGTGGTGTACTTGTGAGATACATACACTTTCTTTTTGATCATATTTTCTATTCCGCTATTCAATTAAATCCTTTGGGGATCAATTAAATTGCGTGATAGTCTGTGTCGGTACGTGTGAGATCCACCTTTCCAAGTTTTTGGGGTTCATCTCATACTTCTGAAGATTTGAGGGTGCTGCCTGTTCCATACTCCTCCTCCTACTGCTCAACCATCCTTTTAGGGGTACAAACAATAGTAATTGGGGCCTAGTGTGGTGGTGTACGTGTGAGATACATACACTTTCTTTTTGATCATATTTTCTATTCCGCTATTCAATTAAAACCTTTGGGGATCAATTAAATTGCGTGATAGTCTGTGTCGGTACGTGTGAGATCCACCTTTCCAAGTTTTTGGGGTTCATCTCATACTTCTGAAGATTTGAGGGTGCTGCCTGTTCCATACTCCTCCTCCTACTGCTCAACCATCCTTTTAGGGGTACAAACAATAGTAATTGGGGCCTAGTGTGGTGGTGTACGTGTGAGATACATACACTTTCTTTTTGATCATATTTTCTATTCCGCTATTCAATTAAAACCTTTGGGGATCAATTAAATTGCGTGATAGTCTGTGTCGGTACGTGTGAGATCCACCTTTCCAAGTTTTTGGGGTTCATCTCATACTTCTGAAGATTTGAGGGTGCTGCCTGTTCCATACTCCTCCTCCTACTGCTCAACCATCCTTTTAGGGGTACAAACAATAGTAATTGGGGCCTAGTGTGGTGGTGTACGTGTGAGATACATACACTTTCTTTTTGATCATATTTTCTATTCCGCTATTCAATTAAAACCTTTGGGGATCAATTAAATTGCGTGATAGTCTGTGTCGGTGTGTGTGAGATCCACCTTTCCAAGTTTTTGGGGTTCATCTCATACTTCTGAAGATTTGAGGGTGCTGCCTGTTCCATACTCCTCCTCCTACTCCTCAACCATCCTTTTAGGGGTACAAACAATAGTAATTGGGGCCTAGTGTGGTGGTGTACGTGTGAGATACATACACTTTCTTTTTGATCATATTTTCTATTCCGCTATTCAATTAAAACCTTTGGGGATCAATTAAATTGCGTGATAGTCTGTGTCGGTACGTGTGAGATCCACCTTTCCAAGTTTTTGGGGTTCATCTCATACTTCTGAAGATTTGAGGGTGCTGCCTGTTCCATACTCCTCCTCCTACTGCTCAACCATCCTTTTAGGGGTACAAACAATAGTAATTGGGGCCTAGTGTGGTGGTGTACGTGTGAGATACATACACTTTCTTTTTGATCATATTTTCTATTCCGCTATTCAATTAAAACCTATGGGGATCAATTAAATTGCGTGATAGTCTGTGTCGGTACGTGTGAGATCCACCTTTCCAAGTTTTTGGGGTTCATCTCATACTTCTGAAGATTTGAGGGTGCTGCCTGTTCCATACTCCTCCTCCTACTGCTCAACCATCCTTTTAGGGGTACAAACAATAGTAATTGGGGCCTAGTGTGGTGGTGTACGTGTGAGATACATACACTTTCTTTTTGATCATATTTTCTATTCCGCTATTCAATTAAATCCTTTGGGGATCAATTAAATTGCGTGATAGTCTGTGTCGGTACGTGTGAGATCCACCTTTCCAAGTTTTTGGGGTTCATCTCATACTTCTGAAGATTTGAGGGTGCTGCCTGTTCCATACTCCTCCTCCTACTGCTCAACCATCCTTTTAGGGGTACAAACAATAGTAATTGGGGCCTAGTGTGGTGGTGTACGTGTGAGATACATACACTTTCTTTTTGATCATATTTTCTATTCCGCTATTCAATTAAAACCTTTGGGGATCAATTAAATTGCGTGATAGTCTGTGTCGGTACGTGTGAGATCCACCTTTCCAAGTTTTTGGGGTTCATCTCATACTTCTGAAGATTTGAGGGTGCTGCCTGTTCCATACTCCTCCTCCTACTGCTCAACCATCCTTTTAGGGGTACAAACAATAGTAATTGGGGCCTAGTGTGGTGGTGTACGTGTGAGATACATACACTTTCTTTTTGATCATATTTTCTATTCCGCTATTCAATTAAAACCTTTGGGGATCAATTAAATTGCGTGATAGTCTGTGTCGGTACGTGTGAGATCCACCTTTCCAAGTTTTTGGGGTTCATCTCATACTTCTGAAGATTTGAGGGTGCTGCCTGTTCCATACTCCTCCTCCTACTGCTCAACCATCCTTTTAGGGGTACAAACAATAGTAATTGGGGCCTAGTGTGGTGGTGTACGTGTGAGATACATACACTTTCTTTTTGATCATATTTTCTATTCCGCTATTCAATTAAAACCTTTGGGGATCAATTAAATTGCGTGATAGTCTGTGTCGGTACATGTGAGATCCACCTTTCCAAGTTTTTGGGGTTCATCTCATACTTCTGAAGATTTGAGGGTGCTGCCTGTTCCATACTCCTCCTCCTACTGCTCAACCATCCTTTTAGGGGTACAAACAATAGTTATTGGGGCCTAGTGTGGTGGTGTACGTGTGAGATACATACACTTTCTTTTTGATCATATTTCCTATTCCGCTATTCAATAAAAACCTTTGAGGATCAATTGAATTGCGGGATAGTCTGTGTCGGTACGTGTGAGATCCACCTTTCCAAGTTTTTGAGGTTCATCTCATACTTCTGAAGATTTGAGGGTGCTGTCTGTTCCATACTCCTCCTACTCCTCATCCATCCTTTTAGGGGTAGAAACAATAGTAATTGGGGCCTAGTGTGGTTTTGTACGTGCAAGATACATACACTTTTTTGGATCATATTTCCTATTCCGCTATTCAATAAAAACCTTTCTAGGGCAAGATCTTAAATTACAGAAATATGAGGAGACCGTCAAATAAGGGCCGTGGCCTGGGTCGTGGTGCTGCTGGTAGAGCTCCTGTTGCAAGGAGAGGACGTGGTCGATCTGTGCCAGCTACACGCACAAGTGAAACACCTTCCTCAAGTGTGAGTAGGCGACAGAACCTGCATCAGTATTTGGTAGGGCATCATACGCCCCTAGAAGTGATGAGGCCAGAACAAGTGGAGGCGATAGTAGATTGGTTTGCTGCTGACAGTGCCTCCAGTTCCTTCACATTGTCTCCCACCCAGTCTACTGCAGAAAGGTCACAGTTGGCACCTGCAGCCGATGTCCAACCGTCTTTCACCTCACCCCCTTGCAAATCAGGCAAGCAGTCTGAGCCCCAAGCCATACAGCAGTCTCTTCTTCTTTTTGATGACTCTGTCAGCAGGGTTTCCCAGGGCCATCCACCTAGCCCTGCCCCAGAAGTGGAAGAGATTGAGTGCAGCGATGCCCAACCACTTATTTCTCAAGATGAGTACATGCAAGGATCATCGCAGCACGTCTCCGATGATGACGAAACGCAGGTGCCAACTGCTGCGGCGTTCAGCATTGTGGAAACCGACAAGGAGGGCAGGGGTGAAGACTGGGTGGAAGATGATGTGGAGGACGATGAGGTCCTCGACCCCACATGGAATGAACATCATGCAGGTGACCTGAGTAGTTTGGAGGAAGAGGCGGTGGTCGCACAGAGCCACCAGCACAGCAGAAGAGGGAGCAGGGTGCAGAAGCGGAGTGGCCGTGCCCTAGACACTACGCCCGCTACTGCCCAACGCAGCAAGGGAACGAGCGCACCAAAGTCAGCTCAAAGGAGTTCTCTAGCGTGGAAGTTCTTTAGAAAATGTGCTGATGACAGGACACGAGTGGTTTGCTCCCTGTGCAATCAGAGCTTGAAGCGAGGCATAAACCTTCTCAACCTGAGCACAACCTGCATGATCAGGCATCTAAGTGCAAAGCACGAGCTGCAGTGGAGTACACACCTTCAAAACCAAGAAACGTCTCTGGCTCATCCTGCTTCCTCTTCTGCTGCAGTCTCGGCCGCTCCAGCCACATCTGTAGTGATACCGGCACCTGCCACCCCGCAAACAGACGATCTGTCAGCAACACCACCACCTGGGTCACCAACAACCATCTCCACAATGTCCCGTGGAAGCGTTCAGCTTTCCATCTCCCAAACACTTGAGAGGAATGTCACGGAACCATGAACCAGACGTACAACAACAGATAAGTGAAAATAAGAAGGCTTTATTGAAAATCAAGCTGTAAAGCAAAAGTCCAAACGGATGGCGAAACCGAGGCAGAGTCCTTGCGAAGCCAGAGGTCAGGAACCAGGAGGGTAGTCAGACGAAGCCGGGATCAGGAACCAGCAGGGTAGTCAGACGAAGCCAGGATCAGGAACCAGCAGGGTAGTCAGACGAAGCCAGGATCAGGAACCAGTAGGGTAGTCAGACGAAGCCAGGATCAGGAACCAGCAGCAGCAGCAGTCTTAGAAGCATGTGAACACAGGAGGACCAAGCAAGGAACTGAAGCCACAGACCTCCTATATATATGAGCTAGGCATCCAGCTCCTCCCAGTGGGAAGGAGGAGCCGCAGGGTGGGAGGTTACAAGAAACCCAGAAACCAAGATGGCCGCCAGCACATGTCAAACGAAGGAGAACAGCAAGAAGGTAAGACCATGATAGTACCTCCCCCTCAAGGGCCCCTCCTCCGCGGAGTAAAGAACGGTTTCTGAGGGAAGCGTGCGTGGAAGGCTCGGAGCAAGGCAGGAGCATGGACATCTGCGGAGGGAACCCAGGAACGTTCCTCTGGACCATAACCACGCCAATGAACCAAAAACTGCACCCGACCGCGGACCAGGCGTGAGTCCAGGATATTGCTCACCTCATACTCCTCAGGATTGCCCACTTGGACCGGACGAGGCCGAGGAACCGAGGAAGTGAAACGATTACACACCAGTGGCTTCAACAGGGAGACATGAAACACGTTGGAGATCTGCATGCCAGGAGGAAGCGCAAGGGCATAGGCTACCGGGTTTACCCTGCGAAGCACTCGGAAGGGACCAACAAAGCGAGGCGCCAGCTTGGGAGTGGGCACTCGAAGGTTGAGGTTGCGGGTGGACAACCATACACGGTCTCCGGCCTGGTAGGAAGGAGCAGGCGCTCGTCTGCGATCAGCCTGGAGTCTCTGGCGCTGCACAGAGACCTCAAGGGACCTCTGGATCTGTACCCAAGAAGCACATAGGACGGAAAGGTGATCCTCCACAGCCGGAATATCCTGGGGAGAGAATACCTCCGGTAACACGGCAGGTTGGAACCCATAATTGGCCATGAAGGGAGACGTCCCAGAGGAAGAGTTCACCGCCGTGTTCCTGGCAAACTCAGCCCAAGGCAGGAGGTCAACTAAATTGTCTTGGTGATCGGAGACATAGCAACGAAGGAATTGCTCCAAGGCCTGATTGGATCGTTCTGCGGCCCCATTGGACTGAGGGTGGTAGGCCGAGGAGAAGGAGAGATGAATCCCCAACTGGGAGCAAAAGGCGCGCCAGAACCTGGACACAAACTGACTCCCCCGATCCGACACAATCTCCTTGGGCAAACCGTGCAACCGGAAGACCTCCCTGGCAAAAATCGTGGCCAACTCCTGTGCAGAGGGTAACTTCTTGAGAGGAACACAATGGCACATTTTGGAAAATCGATCCACAATCATGAGAATGACCGTATGGCCTCGGGATGCAGGGAGGTCCACAATGAAATCCATCCCCAGGTGTGACCATGGGCGCTCCCCGGTGGCTATGGGTTGCAGAAGGCCCAACGGAAGGTGCCGAGGGGACTTACTCTGGGCACAAACGGAGCATGCCGCTACATATGCGGCGATGTCGGAACGTAGGGAAGGCCACCAGAACAGACGTGAAACAGCCCAGGACAGCTGATTCTTTCCAGGATGCCCCGCGGTCTTGGAGTTATGGTAGGTTCGCAACAACCGAGTGCGCAACTCCTCAGGCACAAAACATCTGCCGTTGGGTCTCCCAGAGGGAGCACCAGATTGAGCCGCCAAAATCTGCTCACCCAGGGGAGAGGTCAGGCTGGTGCGAATGGCGGCCAGGATCTGATTCGGAGGTATGACCGAATTCGGAATCGACTCCTCCCTGGACAGGTCGGAGTACTGCCGTGATAAGGCATCCGCCCTGATGTTCTTGGAACCGGGTAGATAGGAGACCACGTAATTAAAACGTGACAAGAACAGAGCCCATCTGGCCTGACGTGGTGTCAATCTCTTGGCCTCAGAAAGGTAGGTCAGATTCTTGTGGTCCGTCAGGATGAGGACCGGAACCACCGAACCCTCGAGCAAGTGCCTCCATTCTTTAAGGGCCTGCACGATGGCCAATAACTCCCTGTCACCAATCTGATAGTTGCACTCCGCGGAAGACAGTTTCCGGGAGTAAAATCCACAAGGAAGCAGAGGACCCAGAAGGGCGCCTACTCCCGTCTCAGACGCGTCCACCTCGAGGACAAAGGGCAACCCAGGGTTGGGATGCGACAGAATCGGAGCCGACACAAAGGCGGACTTTAGAGCCTCAAAAGCTCGGATGGCCTCGAGCGGCCAGACCTGGGAATTACTGCCCTTCCTGGTCAGATCCGTGAGAGGCTTGGCTAGCATGGAAAAGTCCCTGATGAACTTCCGATAATAATTGGCGAAGCCCAAAAAGCGCTGCAGGGAGCGAAGACCACTGGGCTGGGGCCACTGTAAGACAGCCGAAACCTTCTCAGGATCCATGGAGAACCCCTCAGCGGAAATGATGTAACCTAAGAAGGTTACCTGGGATCGGTGAAATTCGCATTTCTCAAGCTTACCGAACAGCTTGTTCTCTCGTAACCGTTGCAACACTCGTCTGACATCCAGAATGTGGGTCTCCATGGATTCAGAATAAACCAAGATGTCATCCAAATAGACCACCACACACTGCTGCAACAGGTCACGGAAAACATCGTTAATGAATTCCTGAAAGACTGCGGGCGCATTGCACAACCCAAAGGGCATAACCAAGGATTCATAATGACCGGTCCTGGTGTTAAACGCGGTCTTCCACTCATCGCCCGCCTTGATCCTTACGAGGTTATATGCCGCCCTCAGGTCGAGTTTGGTAAAGACCGTGGCCCCTTTAAGGCGATCGAACAGCTCGGAAATCAAGGGTATCGGGTAAGCGTTCTTGATCGTGATGCGATTGAGACCCCTGTAATCGATGCAAGGCCTCAACTCACCGCCCTTCTTTTTCACAAAGAAAAATCCTTCCCCTGCCGGGGACGAGGATTTGCGAATGTGTCCGCGTGAAAGCGCCTCCTTCACGTACTCCTCCATGGCCTCATTCTCCGCTACCGACAGTGGATAGACCTTGCCACGAGGAGGAACGGCACCAGGTTGTAACTCGATGGCACAATCGTATGGGCGGTGCGGAGGTAGGGCAACCGCGCGCACCTTATCGAATACATCCCGGTACTCCTCGTATTCAGGAGGCAACAGAGAGTCCGAGGAAGTACACAGCAACTTGACAGGCCCATGGATGCAACTAGCCCCACACTGCGGTGACCACGAGAGGATCTCGGCCGATCTCCAATCGAAAGTCGGATTATGCTTCTGGAGCCAGGGGTACCCCAAGACCACCGAGTAGTGTGGAGACGAAATAACCTGGAAGCAGACCGACTCTCTGTGAACGGCACCAATGGCTATCCCCACTGGAAGGGTCTCATGAGTCACGTGTGGCGGCAGAAGGGGTCTGCCGTCTATCGCCTCAAGAGCCAGTGGAGAACCTCGGGCCTGCAGAGGAATGGAATTGGCGGCAGCGAACACACTATCAATGAACAAACCACCAGCACCAGAGTCCACCAACGCCTGGGTCGTCACTGAGCCCCCGACCCAGGAGAGGACAACAGTGATCAGTGGTTTGTCAACACAGGAAACCGGGGACGAGGAGACTCCACCCAAGATCTGCCCCCGACAGGATCTCAGGTGCGAGCGTTTCCCGGACGGTTCGGACATGCCAACCGAAAATGCCCACCGAGACCACAGTACATGCATCGACCCTCGCGTCTTCGGAGTACCCTCTCCCCCTCAGACAGGCGAGCAAAGCCCAGCTGCATGGGTTCACCCCCAGCCAAGTCATCCCCAGGAGGCGTGGGAGGAGAGGGAGGCACGGGTGGGACAGCAAAGGTAGGCGCCAATCTGTTAGGAGGCCTCCGCAGACTCTCCTTAAAGGAAGGTCTCTCCCTGAGTCTGGTGTCAATCAAAATCAAGAAAGAAAGAGACTCGAGCTCCACTGGTAGGTCCTTAGCTGCAACCTCATCCTTCAAGGCATCCGAGAGACCATGAGAGAAAGCAGCGACCAGAGCCTCATTATTCCAGCCCACCTCTGCTGCCAGGGTACGAAACTCAATGGCGTATTCAGCTACGGATCGTGAACCCTGTCTGATGGACATAAGGAGCTTCGCAGCAGAGGCAGCACGAGCCGGCACATCGAATACCCTCAGAAGAGAAGCAACAAAACCGGAAAACTCGGCAACCACCGGATTGTTGTTCTCCCATAAAGGGCTGGCCCAGGCCAAGGCCTTGTCCGAGAGCAGCGAAATTAAGAAGCCCACCTTTGATCTCTCAGTAGGAAAGGCATGTGGCAGCAACTCGAAATAAATGCCCACCTGGTTAAGGAAACCTCGGCACTGAGTTGGCTCTCCCCCAAAGCGCTGTGGAAGGGGGGCAGAACCGATCATACCCCGAAACACCGCAGGCGCAACAACAGGTGTCGGGGTAGACTCTGGCGCAACAACCGTAGCGGCAGTAGGAGCGGGCCCAGGAGCGACAACCGACCCATCGGCAACGGGAGCGAAATGAGCCATGCGTTCAAGCAGGGTTTGCAATGCCACGGCGAACCGACCCAACAGGTGATCCTGCTGATCAAGTCTGGCAACCAGCGTGGGTAGCGAGGATGGCCCTGTACCATCAGAATTCATGGCTTGGTCCTAATGTCACGGAACCATGAACCAGACGTACAACAACAGATAAGTGAAAATAAGAAGGCTTTATTGAAAATCAAGCTGTAAAGCAAAAGTCCAAACGGATGGCAAAACCGAGGCAGAGTCCTTGCGAAGCCATAGGTCAGGAACCAGGAGGGTAGTCAGACGAAGCCGGGATCAGGAACCAGCAGGGTAGTCAGACGAAGCCAGGATCAGGAACCAGCAGGGTAGTCAGACGAAGCCAGGATCAGGAACCAGCAGGGTAGTCAGACGAAGCCAGGATCAGGAACCAGCAGCAGCAGCAGTCTTAGAAGCATGTGAACACAGGAGGACCAAGCAAGGAACTGAAGCCACAGACCTCCTATATATATGAGCTAGGCATCCAGCTCCTCCCAGTGGGAAGGAGGAGCCGCAGGGTGGGAGGTTACAAGAAACCCAGAAACCAAGATGGCCGCCAGCACATGTCAAACGAAGGAGAACAGCAAGAAGGTAAGACCATGACAAGGAAGAGGAAGTACCCCCCTACCCACCCGCGATCCCTGGCCCTGAATGCCAGCATTTCAAAATTATTGGCCTTTGAAATGCTGTCATTCCGTCTGGTGGAGACGCACAGTTTTAAAAACCTTATGTCGGTGGCTGTCCCACAGTACGTCGTGCCCAGCCGCCACTACTTTTCCAGGCAAGCCATCCCTTCCCTGCACAACCAAGGGGGGGAAAAAATCAGGTGTGCACTGCGCAACGCCATCTGTGCCAAGGTCCACCTAACTACCGATACGTGGACCAGTAAGCACGGTCAGGGGCGTTATATCTCCCTAACGGCACACTGGGTAAATGCAGTGGCGGATGGGCCTGAGGCGGATAGCAATTTGGCGCATGTCCTTCCACCACCGAGGATTGCAGGGCGCTTCAGTTTGCCTCCTGTTCCTAACTCCTCCTACTCCGCTTCCTCATCCTCTACCGCCTCCTCATCCGGACAGCGTAACACCTTCACCACCAACTTCAGCACGGCCAGGGGTAAACGACAGCAGGCAGTTTTACAACTTGCCTGTTTGGGGGACAAACCACACACCGCGCAGGAGTTGTGGAGGAGCATGGAACAGCAGACAAATGAGTGGTTGCTGCCAGCGAGCCTCAAGCCCGGCCTGGGCGAAATCTCATAGCAGCTCTGGGCCTAGCCGGTTTGACGCACATCCCTTGCCTGGCGCATGTGCTGAATTTGGTGGTGCAGAGGTTCCTTAAAAACTACCCCGATATGTCAGAGCTGCTGCAGAAAGTGCGGGCTGTTTGTGCGCACTTTCGGCGTTCTCACCCTGCTGCTGCTCGCCTGGCAGCGCTGCAGCGTAACTTCGGCCTTCCCGCTCACCGCCTCATATGTGACGTGCCCACAAGGTGGAACTCCACCTTGCACATGCTGGAAAGACTGTGCGAGCAGCAGCAGGCCATAGTGGAGTTTCAGCTGCAGCACGCACGCGTGAGTCGCTCTGCGGAACAGCACCACTTCACCACCAATAACTGGGCCTCCATGCGAGACCTGTGTGCCATGTTGCGCTGTTTTGAGTACTCCACCAACATGGCCAGTGGCAATGACGCCGTTCTCAGCTTAACTATCCCACTTCTATGCCTCCTTGAAAAAACAATTCGGGCGATGATGGAAGAGGATGTGGCACAGGATGAGGAGGAGGAGGAGGATGAAGAGGTAACATTTCCAAGGCTTTCAGGGCAGTCATTCGCAAGGGGCTCCGAGGGTGGGTTCCTGCACACACAAACGCCAGGGACACAATTGTCCAGCAGGGGCACAGTTCTGGAGGATGAGGAGGATGAGGAGGAGGAGGAGCTGGAGGAGGAGATGGAACCATGTTCACAGCAGGGTGGCACCCAGGCCAGCTCATGGCCATCACTGGTGTGTGGCTGGGGGGATACAGAGGACACGGACGATACACCTCCCACAGAGGACAGCCTTTCGTTGCCTCTGGGCAGCCTGGCACACATGAGCGATTACATGCTGCAGTGTCTCCACAACGACCGCCGAGTTGCCCACATTCTAACATGTGCTGATTACTGGATGGCCACGCTGCTGGATCCCTGTTACAAGGACAACTTACCGTCCTTAATTCACTCACTGAAGCGCGATCGCAAGATGCGCGAGTACAAGCGCACGCTGGTAGACGCCATGCTGCTGGCATTCCCATCTGACAGCGGGGCCGCAGTGGAAGCACAAGGCAGAGGAGGAGGAGGAGGAGGTCGCCAACGCAACCAGGGCACCGCCAGCACCTCAGAAGGCAGGGTTAGCATGGCCGAAATGTGGAAAAGCTTTGTCAGCACGCCACAACAAACAGCAGCACCAGCAGCTCAGATGGAACGTCTTAGCAGGAGGCAGCATTTTACCAACATGGTGGAGCAGTATGTGTGCACACGCCTACATGTAGTGAATGAGGGGTCTGCCCCCTTCAACTTCTGGGTCTCCAAATTGGGCACATGGCCTGAGCTTGCCCTTTACGCCTTGGAGGTGCTGGCGTGCCCTGCAGCCAGTGTATTATCTGAACGGGTATTTAGCACGGCTGGGGGCGTTATAACAGACAAGCGCAGCCGCCTGTCCAGAGACAATGTGGACAAGCTCACGTTCATTAAAGTGAACCAGGCATGGATCCCACGGGACTTTTCCGTACCTTATGCAGAATAGCAATGGATACCGACCTTACCCACCCATTGTTCCATTTTTGCTCTTTCTCACTCTTTTGGGGTGTACCCTCATTTAAAATTTGTGAAAAGAAGCAGTGTTGGCTACCTCGTCCTCCTCCTCAGGGCCAGATTAACGTAGGGGCTATTGGAGCTGCAGCTCCAGGCCCCTACCTTTTATATAGGCCCCGGGTTGGCCATATTCACTGTTACCGCTCTTCTGTCACTTGTAAACACAGAAGTCTGGCTTCTATGCTCGCTTCTCCAGGCAGCACCCTCAGAACCCCCCCACACGGCGCGAAGGCCGGACAAGGAGGGACAGTTGCCGATGCATGGATGTGTTTATGGGCTTCAGAGACAGCATCCCATGTTGAATTAGGCATGCATGGCTGCACCCTTCCTCCTCTGGGTGCATGGCAAGGCACGGCCCTTAAGGCCCTTCAAAATCCTCAGCACCAAGCCCATGATGCTCTTAATCCGGCCCTGGTCCTCCTCCACCGCCGCTTCCACCTACACCGCCCATAGGTGTGCGCAGCCTATTGCATTAAGGTGTGCACCCCAAAGTTGAAATACACATGCATGTGTTTGCCAGCAGGGAGAGTAATGTATCGGGGCCATGTACCTGTAGGCAAAGAGAAATAGAGCAGAGCAGGTCCGAGGGAGATCTTTCCCATCTCCTCACTGGCAATGCTATGTGCCCTAGGTGATTAGGGTGTGCCCAGGCACACCCGGCACACCCTGTGCGCATGCCTATGTCACCGCCACATCCACCACCACCTCAACCTCCCTCCTACTCCATATGGGCCTCGTCCTTCAGAGATGAAGAAGAACATTGTTTTATTTTTCTGTTTTTTTTTTGTTGTTTTAAGTTATTTTCCTATCCACATTTGTTTGCAGAGCACTTGCCATGCTCTTAATTACGTTTTGCTGCCATTTGCAGCACTCTAGCCCTTTCCTTTGGTGTTTTAGAGCCATTTTAGTGCCTTAAAGTTCGGGTCCCCATTGACTTCAATGGGGTTCGGTGTCCGGGAAAAGTTCGGTAAAAGTCCGGGACACGGACCCGGACTTTTTTTTAAAGTTCGGCCGAACCCGTCGAACACGGACATCTAGGTGTCCGCTCAACCCTAATTATTATCTTCTTCTTTTTTAACGTTTTTCTTTTTAGTTCTGTTTAAATGAACATAGACAAATATAGATATGTTATGAATTTAAAAGAAGTATATACTAGCCCTTTGTTACAATATTTTTATATTTTACAGATTAAAAAGTATTCCATTATTTGTTATTATTAGCATGTTTAGGGTGATGTAATTGCTTCAAATACCATGTCTATGTGGTATAAATAGGTTCTGACATCATGTGTAGACATCTTTCTTTGTGTGTAGTTCTATTTAAAGACAAGTAAGCAAGGACATTATGTCATTTCCCCTGAGGCAGCCAGGACTTCCAGTGAAACTGGTTGGGAGAGCATCCCTGAGGGCTGAATTCACCCATATTTGAACATACTACTGTTGACTGTATACAAGCATCTACAGGACACCAATAGGTATCTGTAACACAGATTGGCACCTATGATGGATTGCATGCTTATGGTACCTTAGCAGGATGCTTCATCTGTGACACACTTTGAATACTTGCAGTTGGAATAGTTTGGGTTTTGTTTACATACAGTATACACCTGACTGACATATTGCATATCAAGGTGTACCATTATAGTTTTGCATTATATTTCTGGTTTTTTTTTTCTACAATTTATCCTGAACACTCCCCATCATAACTCTTTTGATTGACCATATATTAAGAGACCTTATGCAAGCTCAGAATCTAAGTACACATATTAGATAAATTTAGGCACCCAGTTATACACTTGTAGGCAAGTGCAGTATGTTGTCTCCACTGCAGGTGTTGCTCAACTGCAGCAGCAGTGCAAAAGGAGAGGAAATCATGAGGATCATGGTTCCTCTATGATTTCCTGAGTCACTGAGGCAGTGATTAAATTAGATACTGGTCCCCCATATGACTCTTGCAGCCATCTTGGGTTTGGCAGAGTCTATTTAAGACCCTAGCCCCTGGGTTTGGCATGCATTCAAGTGTGGGTAGCGTAAGGACCGGTCACCCATCTGTACGTGACAATATTAGTGGTGGGGAGAGGTTCCAGACAAGTAGGGAAAATGTAGGGCTCTGTAATCTTTTTGGACATCTTCCAGTTTGGGCTAAGAACAGCCAGACTGCATTCGACCCCTCTAGACAGATGCTGTCTATTCAACTGATAATTCAACTGATACCTGCCCCACTACACGCTGTTGGTATCTGTGAGTGTCGGGCCTTGTCCCACCGGGTTTGTTGTGAACTGTTTTGCTTTTACTTCATTGCAAGTTTTATTAATTGTACCTGAATTGTGTGTGTTATTGCCACTGCACCATGCTGCACCTACCCACACACTTATGAGTCAGTGTTGTGACAATATTCCCCTTTGTACTACATACTATCACCGTGAGCCTTGCATAATTCTGGTGTCCATTTTCATGCTAGAACTTTTTTTTTTTTTTTTTTACTGATTTCTTGCGACTGCTCTGTTTATTATTGAGTTAAGAAAATGGCCTGTATTATTGGCAACAATATACTTTATTGGAACACACCTTATCCTCTTCAAATGACACACAATATCTTGATGTATTCAGTGGGACTACATCATGGGTTCTCAACCTGTGGCCCTCCAGCTTTTGTGGAACTACAAATCCTATGAGGCATTGCAAGGCTGACAGTTATAAGCATGAATCCCAAAGGCAGAGGCATGATGCGACTTGTAATTCTGCAACAGCTGGAGGGCCACAGGTTGAACACCCATGGACTACATGATGTATGAGTTTTAATTGACTGTGGTCGACATCATCTCCATAGATGCAGACATTATACAGTATTTTTGCCATTAGCAAGTTTTCAGTAATATTGATTCCTTCATGTCAGGAAGTTACATGTGATCCAGAAGCATTTGGATGCTTTTCAGCACTACATCTAGGATCAAAAATAAAGTAAATATTCAGCACAAATCTTAATTACTGGCCTAATAGTTTTGGAAGCTGAACACTTCAAGGCCAAAACGCAACACCTTATAAGTTCATAAAATCACTCCAGTAGTGCAGCGTAAACAAAAATAAATAAACTAAAATGAATGCAATCATCCATAAAAACATGAATAAAAGATTACTAAGTCCATCTCAAAAAGATCTACATATTAACCACTTAAGCCCCGGAAGATTTTACCCCCTTCCTGACCAGGGCCTATTTTACGATTCGGCACTGCGTGACTTTAACGGACAATTGCGTGGTCGTGCGACGCTGTACCGAAACGAATTTGACATCTTTTTTTCCCCCCACAAACAGAGCTTTCTTTTGGTGGTATTTGATCACCTGTGCGATTTTTTGATCATGCGCTATAAACAAAAAGAGAGCGTCAATTTTGCAAAAATAATAATATTTTTCACATTTTTTATATGAAATTCCCAAAAAAAATGTAAAAATCAAAATTTTTTAACATTTTCAGCCAATTTGTTTTATGCTACATATGTTTAGTAAAACAAATCGCAAAACACGTTTTTTGTATGGTTTGCGCAAAAGTTATCGCGTTTACTAACAAAGGGAAAGATTTTTGTCATTTTTGTTGTTTTTTTTTTTTAACGAGTAATGGCGGCGATCTGCGATTTTTTTTTTTGCATGACTGTGACATTGCGGTGGACAGATCGGACCCTTGACTGACATTTTTGACACTTTTGGTGTTACCAGTGACATTACTACAGTAATCAGTGCTATACATATGCACTGTTACTGTAAAAATGACACTGGCAGTGAAGGAGTTAACTGTATTGGAGAGGGAGGGGTTAAGTGTGTCCTAGGGGCGTGTTTCTAACTGTGATTGGCTGTGGCTACTAGTGTAAGAACAGAGATCAACGGTCCTACATAGTAGAACCGTCTGATCTCCATTCTTACACAGAGAAGAATGACAGGCGGCTTTGTTTACATTAGCCGCCTGCCTTTCTTCCGGTGTAACGGACGATCGCGAGTGCCCGGCGGACATCAGGTCCGCTGGGCACACACGCGGGGGGGTCCGTGACCGCATGGGAGCGGGAGCGCGCCTCCGGCGGCGCACGCTCTCTCCCTAGAGCCTCACAGGCTAGCGACGTAGCCCTACGTCGCTTTGCCTGTGAGGGGCTGACTGCCGGCGTAAATAGTCGTGCAGCGGTTGGCAATCGGTTAATGACACTGTGAATAAGTGCTTCCAATTGGGGCATGCAGGTGTCACTGTGAAAATCTCTCCATCATAGACATAAGCAGCCTCTCACCTCCTTGCTATGACCAATAGGTCTCAATACAGCTTCCCCAATATGGGGTCACAGATGCTCCAGTGGGCACTCAGTACCAGTGGTGAAAATCCATTCATGATATGTAAAGATAGAATAAGGCAATATCTAGTGCTCGCCGTTTAGTATCACACTTTATTAAAGCAGGTTAGAAAATGTACAAGTCCAGCACTTGTGACAAGTGCAAACGATGAGCACTCTGGACTTATTATACTTTTATTCATAAAAAAAATAACTATTGAAAGTAAGGTGCTGTTTGATAATATGTGTGACCGTAAATGTGTAAAATTTCAACAAGAAAAATATTAAAATGTTCCAATCTTTTGAGGACTTGCTAACCAAAAAATTGTGTAAATATGTAAATGTAACACTACCTTCAAACTGTAACTATAAAGTGTCAACGTGCATCTATTCCATACATATCACTAACACAATATAATTAATACATGAATAACCATGTGCAAACCACGGTGCTTACTGAAAGTGCTCTTGCGCATATATACTGTATATAAATATATAAATAGTGAATAGTATATTGTGACTTCAACAATTACACATAAAAATATACCTAAAATGGATGAATATAGTCCATGAATTGTAAAATAGAGGTAAATAGCCTGCCGAACACCGTGATTGAAGAGTTAAACCTTTGTCCACCTCGTGAGCCAATCCACACCTCAATGCTCACCAGATAGTCCCAGGCCACTAGGACCTAAATCGCTTTTCCAAATCAATTGATATTATATCTTTAATATACCGTTCTCTCCCCTCAACAACCGAGTTATGTAAGTCGCTTTCCTAGATCACATAGATAGTGTTCTCTCTCCTCTCCACCAACCGAGATAGATATAGAGGCAAAGAACAAGGACAGATAATAGTGCAACTCAGTTTATTCAATGAGTCAATAAAGCAATCTACAGTATTATGCTTACAAGAGGAAGTGCCCAAAGCACAGGTAAGAACCGCCAAAGTTTGAATTACATCCCCCTTTGTTAACAGCTGACTCGCTCACCCTTCGCCTTTAACTGTGAGGCCGCTGCCGGCGTGCGTTCCACGGTAGTGCAGGAAGTGACATCACTGGTTAACCGAAAGTCTAGATGGTGTACAGACCACAATGTATTTCGCTGAATATCGTCATCAGGAAGTCTCTTTATGGACGATTGCATTCATTTTAGATTATTTATTTTTGTTTGCGCTGCACTACTTGAGTGATTGCATCTAGGATGTCTGATAATGCTGCAAAACTCCTCTTGTTCGGAGGGTCTATATTCAGCTAGGGTTATACCGCAGCACATAGTAGCGTGCCACATGTACTTATCTTCAATACGCGGTCAAAGGAACATCACCAGTGTGACCTGAATGTTATTATCAGCACATCATCTGATATTGCTTTGGATATACAGTATGTCCACACAAAGGTGCTCATTGATACAGCAGTCACATGGTCAGTTATAACGACCTGCTTTGCATTAGATACACAAGTATGCATCATGGACATCATACAGCTCTGTTGCTAACAAGGTGATCTTGGATATATGCATTTGGGGATCAGTGGAGGTGGTTAAGAACTATTATCACTAATACATAAAGTATTCAACTGGATGCCTTGTATGACCATTATGCATCTATGATTTGCCATGTTAATGCTTGTGCATGCATATATACTGAGAAGCTGTTTATACAGCTGATATGACAGTTGTGCAGGAAAAATGAGCAAGCAAAATGCATGCTTACCGGTTTTGTGTCATATCGGACAACAGATGGATGACAAGGGTATAATATATTATAATATAACACTTATAGCCATATGTACTATGATTATAGGGTTTTGACTGTTGAACATATTTCTTCTTTAGGCCATTTGGATTCTGTGTGTTTCTTTTTTATTTTAATTGATATTATTGTTTTATTCGATGCAAAACAATTAACATATTCACAAGTGACGGGTTTCTTTTTATATGATATTAAAGTGGCACTAAACTCTGCTTTTTAAGAAAAATATACTTTCAAGTGTGTATGGGAATGCAGGTCGCACTTATTCCCTCTTCCGAATACTAACTTAAATTCTAAATATATAAATAAAACACAGACACAATTGAATGGCAACATTTATTAAATGCAAAAACCAACTTTGACTAGTCATAAAGAACTCGAACACAAATTGCATAAATCATAACCAGTCCCCCCTTTCAATAAAAAGGGTAACAAACCACAGAAACATGCCCTGCAACAAGGGAGAGGGTAGAGAGCTCACTGCGCCAACATAGACCCGCTGGCAGCTGCCTCATAGCGGGGCTCCTTTATATAATAATCCACAGTCCATATTCCCGTCGCACACGTTCCTGGAAAAAGCTCTTCAAGCTACTGGGTGCTGTAGTGACCGAAATACACAAGGTTAACAGGCGCTTGATCACATATCGAACCAAAAGTCCATGGAGTTAAAAGTCATTAATGGCACAGGGGGAGAAAAAGTCCACCATGTAGGGCAGCCATCCAGAAACCAAAAGCCAGGGGTTCCACAGGGCTAAAACAAAGACAGACAGAGGAGCCTCTAAGTGTAGACTTTATGTAACAGGTTTAATGAATAAAATTATGCACTTACGTTAGTAAGCATATATTCATGCCCATAAAACATAGCAAGACTTGCCGTGAAGAAGGAGCGCGGCTGCCCTCCCCCAGGCAGCAAGCACACTCGGAAACGCGTCGCATGCAGATGACATCATCCAGGTTCGACTATCCACCAAGCCTCGCTGTCAAGCAAATACACTGAACCTACTTCCTGGTTCTAACCTTGCCATACAAGCCGGCCACGGCGAAAGGATTTCGGCTCCAGCAGGACGGATGTCCATGACCGGATGATGTACACTGGAACCTTGTTTTATGGGCATGAATATATGCTTACTAACGTAAGTGCATAATTGTATTCATTAAATCTGTTGCATAAAGTCTACAATTAGAGGCTCCTCTGTCTGTCTTTGTTTTAGCCCTGTGGAACCCCTGGCTTTTGGTTTCTGAATGGCTGCCCTACATGGTGGACTTTTTCTCCCCCTGTGCCATTAATGACTTTTAACTCCATGGACTTTTGGTTCGATATGTGATCAAGCGCCTGTTAACCTTAAAGGCGCCTCTGTCTGTCTTTGCTGTAGTGACCGCCAGCTGGATACTGGTACTTATGCGATATGTAGATATCCGCCAGAACACTAAGGATTATCAATTTTGTCCAAATGTTTTTTTAATCAAGAAAGATAGACAAGGCTGTCCACTTTCGCCCCTCCTTTTCATCCTAACACTTGTACCACTAATCAGGACAATGAATCTCGAAAAAGCGATTCACGGCTCCCACTTAGACAATAGAGATTATAAAATGGCAGCTTATGCAGACGACCTACTGCTATTCATATCACAACCCCACATTTCTATACCAAATTTAAATAAGATCTTTTTTTTTTTTTTTTATAATTTTTATTAGTTTTGCAAAAAAGACAACAACAGACATCAACAGAAAAGAAAAACAAAACACCCCGAAGACAACAGCAGGTGTACTAACTATACAAAAAACTACTCTCTGGATTCATCCAAAGAGGGACGGAAAGCGAGAACCCTACATAGCTGGGACATACCAATTTCGTAGTCTGGACCCATACCCTTATGATAGCCTTCATGGAGAGCGCCAGAGGGAGATCCAAACCCAATCCCCTATACAGCGCCAATCTCAGACTCTCAAAGGAGCCCAGATGGGCCGCCTTCAGGACCGTGGCTGAATCCTCCTCATCTGCCCGCCAGATAGTATTTACGCCAGTCGGGGAGTGCAAGGCCACCTCTGTCCCAGGGTTCCTGGAGGGCTCGAAAGCCAATCCTGGGAGCCCTCGGGGACCAAAGAAAAGAGCAAATGATACCATCCAATTTCCTAAAGAACGATCTGGGCACCCATGTGGGGGAATTACAATACCACCGGAAGAAACTTAATTTTGAGAAGGCTAATACGACCCATCAGGGAAAGTGGGAGCCTTTTCCAAGCCAATACATTCTGTTGAAGCCTGGGCAGCAAAGGTAGGAGATTCAGAGAGTAATAGTCTTGGGGTGTCCAGTAAATCTAATCCCCAGGGAAAGAGGGCAGCCCTGCCTAGTCCCACGCCCCACTGCAAAGAATTGAGAGATCAATAAACCCAACCTGATGGCCATCCTGGGTCCAGTATACAGGAGTTTAATCCAGGTCTGGAAATTTGGCCCAAAACCGTTAGCATGAAGAACCAATTGACCGAGTCGAAGGCCTTCTCAATATCTATGGATACCACCACCCTCCTCTGGGAATCCCCCCCCCCCTGGGAGCTGAAGATGAGTAAACAACCTCCTAATGTTAGTACAGGCCAGTCTGAACCCGGTCTGGTCTGGGTCAATCAAAGAATGAATGACTCCAGCCAGCCTAGTGGCCAGGACCTTCGTCAAGATTTTGAGGTCCATATTTAAGAGTGCAATGGGGCGGTAGGAAAATCAGTCCAGAGGGTCCTTTCCGGGTTTCAGCAACAGAACCATATAGGCATCTAACATGAAAGGGGGGAGTTCCTTCTTCTCCAAGCAATGTTGCAGAAAAGAACTGAGTTGCAGGGCTAACTGCTCAGAAAACAATTTGTAAAAGTCAGCAGGAAAGCCATCCGGACCAGGTGCTTTGTGCGGGGGTAAAGGCCGCAATGGCCTTCTCCACCTCTAGATGGGTAATTGGGGCCTCTAAAAGGGCACTGTCCTCGTCCGTCAGGGTTAGGAGAGTTAGACCCCCCCTAAAAGTCATTAGACCCCTGAGGGGTCCGGGTTCCACATTGGGGCATACAAAGACTCAAAATAATTATGAAACTCTTCAAGTATGTCACGAGGTTCCGTCACTACATCTCCCCCAGGGCGCCTGATGAGTGGGATGTTAACCGGGGCCCTCTGGTCAGCTACCATCAGTGCCAGAAACTTCCCATTTTTGTCCCCCTGGGCGAAAACCGATTTCCTTGTGTGTTTGGCTTCACTGTGGGCAAGGTCAGACAGGTGCAAGGAGAGAAGATGTCTCGCCTCCAGCAAAGAGGTATAGCTGGACTCAGATGGCGAAGCCGCATGGTCCCTCGCCCGCACCCTCTCCACCTCCTGCAGGGACTTGATCTCGCTATTATGATCCTGTCTTGCATTTTTAATGGCCGAAATACAATCCCCCCGTGTCACCACCTTGAAGGCCTCCCATTAAATAAGATCTTTAAGACCTTTAGCTATATTTCAAATTTTAAAAGTAACTTCAGCAAATCTGAGGGTCTTAACCTATCCCTACCAACAATTTACTTCAGCTCACTCTGAAAAATTGCCCTTATAGATGGGAACAAAAAGCCCTGAAATATTAAGGTATCAAATTAACCCCAGACTTAACTTCCTTGTTCAATTTCAATTTTAAACCCCTATTGAAAGGCATAGAAGCAGATCTAAAAATATGGAACTCTAAACAGTTCTCTTGGTTTGGTAGAACAGCCATTCTGAAAATGACAATCTTTCTAAGACTATTATATTACTTCCATGCCCTCCCAATCACAATCCCTAACTCTTTTTTAATCACTTAACCAGCTTACAACGCAACTTCGTATGGGCAAACAAGAAACCCAGGACTAATTTCTACCAACTTACTCTTCCAAAAAAAAAGAAGGAATTGGATTACTGGACTTGCCAATGCCAATAATAAAGACTGGGTAAAACTAGAAAATTCATGTTCCCCTCACACCCTACAGTTTTTATCGTGGACTCTTGATTCAAAACACCAAGGAACTACTAAACAATACCCTTTAATTAAAACCATGCTCAACATTTTTCATAAAGTCGCCACCTCACATAACCTGGCATCCATTCCTGGCCCCTTAACACCAATCACAGATAATCCCGATTTTCCTTCGGGCATTCACAATAAAAATATACAAAGAATCGATCAAGACACACCTCTGCTGGCTTATCACTGCTTCCACAAAGGTAAATTAAAATCATTTAATTCTCTCCAGAGGGAATTTGAACGTACCTCTTTTAACTATTGGCTATATGTACAATTGCATGACTTTCTTCAAAATAACCAGCACAGAGCATCCTTTACTAAACCCATGACACCATTAGAAGTTACCTGCAATAACAAGTTGCATACCAGCAAAACTACATCGCTAGCCTATTCCTGGCTTACACAGGAAGGGCACAAATACATTGACAAACATAAAAAAGCATGGGAACATGATCTCAAACTGCAAATTTCAGAGGCTCAATGGGTAAAAGCATGTGTTTTTGCCCACGAGTGTTCCCTGAGTACTAAAATGCAGGAAATTTCCTACAAAGTTCTCACGCAATGGTACATTACGGCACTAAAAATAGTAAATCGGTTTCCCTCGGCTTCTGACACATGCTGGAGATGTCACAAAAGCAAGGGCACCTTTCTACATATGAGATGGATATGCTCCCCAGTGTTTGATTTTTGGCAACAGATTAAAAAATGGACCAGACATATTACTGAAACCACATTAGAGCTAAATCCTGCTGCATGTCTACTTCACATAAATTCCTTTACATATAGGAAATACAAAAGGTCTCTAACTAGGCACCTTTTAAATGCAGCAAAAGCTTTAATCCCAATTCACTGGAAATCCTCGTATATATCGACAATTAAAGATTGGCTGGCCAAGGTAAACAGTATCTATTATATGGAAGAAACCCTGGCCATGCAAAAAGAGTCCACCACCAGATTTCACAAAACATGGAGTAATTGGCCTTTGTTCACCTTGTCTGAAGAATTTGAAACTATAAATAAATAGGAGCTGCATGGCTCACTAGAGTATCATCACTCTCACTTATCCACATTACACCTCTCTTGGATTGCTGGCTCACTCATTTAGGAACTTGTATGTAGAAGACATATACCTCCGACACCAGTAGCATATTTCCATTATATATTGATGTTATCATATTATCAACATTACATAGTCTCTTAACTATGTGTCATTTATAACTCATATTAATAAGACCATTTATGATTTTTGATTTTATTTGATTTCATTTGGATTTTATTTGTGTATTTTACCCCACGTTTTTTCATAAAATATTTTTTTCCTTTTTTATTTTTTTCCTATCCTATCCACAATCAAAACTCATGCACTCTAACCATTACTATCAGAAATATCTTGTGCTTATATACGTTGTTATTATTTGTGTTTGTATGCACTTTTGTTGTACAAGTTATACATTACCATATATAATGTAATATTTTTACTTACTTTTAATCACTTTACCACCGGAGGATTTTGCTGTCCTACGTCCAGGCCACTTTTTGCGATTCGGCACTGTGCGACTTTAACTGACAATTGCGCAGTCATGCAACGCCGTACCCAAACGAAATTTACTTCCTTTTTTTCCCACAAACAGAGCTTTCTTTCGGTGGTATTTGATCACCTGTGCGATTTTCATTTTTTGCGACAATTTTGAAAAAATAACAATATTTTTCTACTTTGACAGTTAAAAAATATCCAATATATTACATTTTTGTCGTATATTTAGGCCAAAATGTATTTAGCTACATGTCTTTGACAAAAAAATTCTCAATGAGCGTATTTTTAACCGCTTTAAGACGGGAAGATTTTACCCCATTCCTGACCAAGCCATATTTTGCGATTTGGCACTGCATTACTTTAACGGAAAATTGCGCGGTCGTGCGATGCTGTACCCAAATTAAATGTATGTCCTTTTTTTCCCCACAAATAGAGCTTTCTTTTGGTGGTATTTGATCACCTGTACAATTTTAACTTTTTGCGCTATAAACAAAAAAAGAGCAACAATTTTGAAAAAATAACAATATTTTTCAAATTCTTTTATTTGAAATTCCCCCCCCCCCCCCCCAAATGTAAAAATCACAATTTTTTAACATTTTAGGCCAATTTGTTTTCTGCTACATATTTTTGGTAATGGAGTCCAGCGATGTAGTGCAGCGATGTAGGTCTACGTTGCTGGACGATATCGAGCCACTTTGCCGCAGTACGGTCAACGTGACCGGTCGGCAAGTGGTTAATAAAGATCTATTGTAAAAAAAAAAAAAAAAAGATCACATCCCAAAAAAAAACAATGAAATTGATGATCCTTAGTGTGCTGGCGAATGTCTACATACATTTATATAATAAGCCCCGCTTTTCCTGGACTTTCTTTAGTATCACGTGACCTTCCTGAATAATCCAAAGGTCATGTGATACTTTTCCTTTCTGCCTAAACCCTGCTTCACTCACTGTTGCCCTTTTTAAATATTTAAAGGTACAGCACCTTAACCCTTGCCTAAGCCTTTTTCTGACACGTGTTGCTTGCAAGTTAAAATTAGTATTGTTTGCTAGAAAATTACTTAGAATCCCCGAAACATTATATATATATATATATATATTTTTTAGCAGAGACCCTAGAGAATAAAATGGCGATTGTTCCAATATTTTATGTCGCACTGTATTAGTGCATCGGCATTTCAAATGCAATTTTTTGTAAGAAATACACTTTCATAAATTATAAATAAAAAACACAGTAAAGTTAGCCCAATTTTTTGTAATATGTGAAAGATGATGTACCTAGATACCTAACATGTCATGTTTTAAAATTACACACACTTGTGGAATTGTAACAAACTACGGTACTAAAAAATCTCCATAGTCGACACTTTAAAACATTTTAATTACATTTGCGGGTGCGACTTACGTATGCGTTCGCTTTTGCACGGAGGGCTGGGGGTGCTTTAATTTTTTTTTTTTCATTATTATTTTTACACTGTACCTTTTAATTTTTTTTTTTTATCACTTTTATTGCTGTCACAAGCATTGTAAACACCCCTTGTGACAGTAATGGGAAGTGACAGGCACTCTTTATGGAGGGATAAGACCCCAAATCCCTCCTTTGCACTTAAAAGCATTTTGGTTGTTTTGAATACTGTAATTTTTTTTTTTTTATCTGGCGCCTTTAAGACTCCAGTAACCGGAAGATGACATTGTTTAGCCGCATCAGTTATTATCACAAGAAAGCCAACCACTCTAAAAACGGTACAGGGGTGATGCTTGCAGCTGCATATCACCCGGGTACAACCTCTTGAAGCCGAAGGACATAAATTTGCGTTACGCTGGCGTTAAGGGGAGGGAGGGGCGACCGCATGCCCGTGCTGTCGGGCCCAAATGCTTGTGCCCTCCTTCTCATTCTTAACTCAAAAAGTACTTTGTATTGATTCCTTTTTTTTTTGCTGCTGTGATCAGATGTCTTGTTAGAGGGTGCCTATGTTCATTCTCCAGGGCCCCACTGTATGTAGGAACTCTCTTGCTCACTCCCAAAATGGAATATGGACTCTGAGATGTGTATTGTGCACAGAGCAGTGCACATGACCACAGAAGAGCACAGTAGGAAGGCAGAAAAGCACAGTAAGAAACATTTTTTTGAAAAGTAAATTACAGAGTCATTAAATCATGGATTGTTGTGGAATCAAAATGAGTAAAATAATATTGAAGTGCTTTCAACTCAACAATCTAAAGTGAGAAGTACAATAATTATACAAAAAAATATACAGTATCTCACAAAAGTGAGCACACCCCTCACATTTTTTGTAAATATTTTATTATATCTTTTCATGTGACAACACTGAAGAAATGACACTTTGCTACAATGTAAAGTAATGAGTGTACAGCTTGTATAACAGTGTAAATTTGCTGTCCCTCAAAATAACTCAACACACAGCCATTAATGTCGACACCGCTGGCAACAAAAGTGAGTACGCCTCTATGTGAAAATGTCCAAATTGGGCCCAATTAGCCATTTTCTCTCCCCGGTGTCATGTGACTCGTTAGGGATACAAGGTCTCAGGTGTGAACGGGGAGCAGGTGTGTTAAATGTGGTGTTATCGCTCTCACTCTCTCATATACTGGTCACTCAAAGTTCAACATGGCTCCTCATGGCAAAGAACTCTCTGAGGATCTGAAAAAAAGAATTGTTGCTCTACATAAAGATGGCCTAGGCCACAGGTGTCAAACACAAGGCCCGCGGGCCGAATGTGGCCCCCAAGGCCATTTCATGTGGCCCTCGCACCTCTCCTGCAGCACCCCACTTGTCTGCCCCCAACCTGTCTCTGTAATTGGCAGCAGAGAGAACAGAGCTCATTTGCCAGATCCTGCACACGTCTGTGCTTCCTTCCTTGGTCTATGGCTATTGAGAACACACTTGCTGTCTGATGCTCAGCTTCATGGAATGAAGAGGGATTTGAGTCATTGCTTACAAAGCGCATATGATTTTACATATTAGTGGGGTTCATAGTATTAGGTGAGCCAATATCCACAAGGGGTGGTGAAGGGCAGTGTGATGGTGTTTTGCACTTCTGAAGATATTGTTGATTGGAGGAAGTTTTTTGTTTTTTTTCCATTTCTCATTTGATTGCACAGATATTGTATGGTCTAGGGGACTATTCAGACTATGAATGTTTTTTTGTGTTGACTTGAGAGCACTTCACTATTATTATTATTAACTTTGATTCTGTATTTAGTGTAGCACTGTTAGGTGTTAGGCTTTCTATAATATATATTTTTATCATTTCTGTGATAAGTTTGGGAAGCATATAGTAGCGCGGGGATATATATTTACTCATGGATTTGTGTGGATTATTTTTTGGAGAATAAGGATATAATTTAGTGTCACTTTAACAGTATTTTCAGGTGTTTATAGGTTGTTTATGTGGTGTTTGTGTACTTGATATTGACCTTGTGTGCTCCCCTGTATTTACATGTTGACCGTTCCCACCAAAGTTGAACTCCCCTACTATGTCAATGGGGTTTTCACTATGTACAGTGACACTGTGAATAGTAAGTCTGTGACATTTGGGGCACACCTACACAATATCCAAAAACATTTTTGCCAAGGTTGAGAAAAATTTTATAGCTTCCATAGAGTTTTCTGAGTGACATTTCATGCATTTGCCTGTAGGCTGCAAGTCTGATTCCCCCTTTTTTTCTAGATATAGCAGGTGCCGAATTCCCTGCTTATCCAGCCAGCGGCGCTGCCGCTGGACACACAGGCAGCAGCGCATAGTGACAGGCACTGGAGACGAAGACAGAGCCACAGCTGTGGAGAATTTCCTCTCCCTCCCTCTTGCGATATTGCACAGGGGAGAACGATGCTGTGACAGGCCCAGCGACTCAGGCAGGCAGTGGATGGGCCAATTAGGCTCCATTCACACCTTAAGCGTATAGTTTTTTAGGCATTATTTCGGGCTTTTTTCAGGCGTTTTTTGCAGGTGTTTGGAGGCAGGCACTGACATCTAACAAAAATGCTTGTAATCTGCCAAAAAATAAGCTCATGTAATTTTTGTGCTTCAGGTGTTTAGTTTCAGGCGACAAAGTGCTCAGATGTGAACAGGGGCCATTGAAATGAATGGCCCCTGTTTGCTTGTTGGGCGTTTTGAGACTTCAGAGATGAGCGTCTTATGAGCTGAAACACGATCAGGCATGAACAGGGCCTTAGGGAAAAGAGGAGCAGACCATCTTGGGAGATGTAGTCCCGAAGACAGGAGGCCCCAAATCAATCCCCTGGGGGCAAACTACAGCGCCCAGCATGCTGAGAGAGGGACAGAGGAAGAGAGGACAGAGACCACCAGAAGGCTGGAGAGGAGCGGGCAGAGACAACCATGAGGCAGAGAGACCAGACGCAGGAGAAGGGGCTGTTCTTCCTGGACAGCTTTTAAGGGTGGACAGCGTAGCCAGGATGGTGTGATCGTCATTTCCACCAGCAGCTCCACGGTTGGACGCAGACCTATCGCCTCCGGCACCCTCTCAGCTGTGTGGGTCCCCACACAGACATCGCTGGGCCTTCCAGTTATCAGGTTGAGAGTCAGGCATTTCCAAAGGGCCTTTTCCAGAACATCATCTACCTTGGACCTATGATTTCAGGTTCAGGGCCTATGATTTCAGGTTTTTGGGGAAATAGACTGAACCGCAACAAATCATTTGGATTTCCCTTCATGCCTGAGCACATAGGTCGCATTTGAGTCAATTTAAGTTGTTTGAGACTGTGCGCGTGACTTAGTAGTATACTGCCCAATACCAGAGTTGCTACAGTATATTAACTGTAAATACTTGGTTGAATTATTACTGTCTGTTTTCTTTTGAGAATGTTTTTTCAATAAAAATACTTTCTAGTTTACTTCAGCTTGTGTCCATCTACTATTGTGTCTGCAGTAACATTTATCAGGTGTGCCAGAGGGGCTGGGACTGTTCTTGGGGTCGAGAGGCAGAACAAAGAACCTAACATTCTCAAGCGGTTCCTTCAGGGGGTGGCGCTACACAAGCAAAATCTGTAAATGTGTTGGGCTACAAAAAGTTAAAGGGCCTATACGTGATAAGCAAAGTGAATTTCTAGGCACCATATACTGTACTGATATACAAATTTTGGTGTTATTTTTTCTTAACACATAGATTCAGCTCCATTGAATATATATCTCTCTTACCTCATCTTCATTGGGAGTAGTGCTGATGACATATGTGTTGCATCCATTTGCACAAAGCAATCTGTCAGCACTTTGTAACCATGAATCTCATTCTCCAGGGGACAGGATGCACTTGCTGCTGGCTATCACACTTTCAGCCAATTGTTGGATGCTTACACATTTGTCAGATCTACATTTAGATAAGTTTAGACAGTTTCATGCCCATCAAATGGTTCTAGTTGTACACCCTTAGACCACATACATATTAGACCATGGCATTACTTTGCAGCACATAACTGTAAGTCTAGCTTTAGCCCTAATTATCTGTTTTGCTGTAATTTATACAGAAACTTTATCAAACATCCTAGGTTTCTCTTATTCTGCCGTTAGCCTAGGTTCACACCCAGTGCTGTATTTTGGCCTAGGCCAACAAGGCCCAGGCCTAGGGCGGCACTTTGCAGGGGGGCAGCAAAAAAGCCACCCCCCCTCCACCTGAGACACTATTGGCCATTGGTTGCTAGAACCGCCTCTCTCACCCCCTCTCTCTAACCCCCCTCTGTCTCTCTCTTACTCACCCCCCCTCTCTCTCTCTTGCTCTCATCACTCTCTCATCCCCCTCTCTCATCCCCCCTCTCTCTCTTGCTCTCATCCCCCTCTCTCTCATCACCCCCTCTCTCTCTCACCCCCCCTCTCTCTCATCCCCCTACTCTCTCACCCCCCTCTCTCTCATCCCCTCTTTCTTTCTCTCTCACCCCTCCTCTCTCTCTCTCTCCCTCTCACTCACCCCCCTCTCTCTCTCTCACCCCCTCTCTCTCTCTCACCCCTCTCTCTCTCACCCCCTCTCTCTCTCACCCCTCTCTCTCATCCCCTCTCTCTCTCTCTCACTCACCCCCCTCTCTCTCTTCGATTCCCCCCTCTCTCTCATCCCCCCTCTCTCTCTCCCTCCCTCACCCACCCTCTCTCCCCCACCCCCTCTTACCCCCCCCTCTTGTGAGATCTCAGGGGTTCATACTGGGCCTTGTAGTCCTTCAATTTTGAAGGGGGTTACATCCATTAAAAATGAGTGGGAAAAATGTATATGGGGGAGGCGCACAATTTTACTCTTGCCTAGGGCAGCACAAAACCAAAATACACCTCTGTTCACACCTATGTGTTTTTTAGTGCATTTTGCAGTTTGCAGAAATGCACTACAGTCTAATTAACATTGTTTCATATGGTACACGTTCACATATATGAGTTTTTGGAAAGGGTCAGGGACTTTTTTCCTGCAGCAGATTGAGTTTTGCGTGTAATAGACTTCAATGGACCCACACCAAAAACACAAGTGGGTTTTTCCATTTGTTTTGCAATTTTTTTTCTCCATAACAAACTGTGTATAGCTGGTTTTTAAGTAGCGGTCTGGGAACCCGGGCACCAAGTCGTTAACAACTATTGAGTCATCAGCTTTCAGCAGGGTTCCTCTCAGACATCTGAATGTAAAAACAGGGATTGCCAGCAATAAAAAAATCTGTAACATTTTTTAGCAAAATGGTTTTAGGTACCCCCCAAAATCCACGCCGGACCCTTACCTGAGCATGCAGCCTGGCAGGTCAGAAAAGGGAGGGGACAAGTGAGTCCCCCCCTGAACCATACTAGGCCACATGCCCTCACAATGGGAGGGGGGGTGCTTTGGGGCAGGTAGGGCTCTGCCCCCCCCAAAGCACCTTGCCCCCATGTTGATGGAGACAATGTCCTCTTCCCAACAACCCTGGCTGATGGTGGTGGAGATCTGCGGGTGGGGGGCTTATTCGGTATCTGGAAGCCTCGTCTAACAAGGGGGCCCCCAGATCCCAGCCACCCCAAATATGTAAATGAATATGGGGTACATGGCTGACAGCTGCTGACTCAACAGTTGTTAAGGACACAGTGGCCGGCTTCCTGGCCCGCTCCTTAAAATTCAGCTATTCCCAGTTTGTTAAAGAGATTAAAAAAAAACGATGAAAACAGAATGCAAAAATGCATAAAAAACAAGGGTTTAAAAATGCAAAGCGCACCACAAAACACCCCAGAAAAATGCATCAACTGCAGCCGCATAGGTGTAAACCTAGAGTCACTCTTACATATGGGTTTATGTTTTTACACAGGGCTTAATAAAAGGCACCTTGCTTAACGGTTATTATAGGGTTCTATTCTCTCATAAATACAGTGCCTTGAAAAAGTATTCAAATCCCTTGAAATTTTCCACATTTTGTCATGTTACAACCAAAAACGTAAATGTATTTTATTGGGATTGTATGTGATAGACCAACACAGAGTGGCCCATAATTGTGCCAGAAAGTGGAAGGAAAACAATAAATGGTTTTTACATTCTTTACAAATAAATATCTGAAAAGTGTAACATGCATTGTATTCAAGGCCTGAGTCAATACTTTGTAGAACCACCTTTCGCTGCAATTACAGCTGCAAGTCTTTTTGGGTATGGCTTTACCAGCTTTGCACATCTAGAGAGTGACATTTTTGCCCATTCTTCTTTGCAAAATAGCCAAAGCTCTGTCAGATTGGATTAAGAGTGCCTGTGACTTTGACTGGGCCATTCTAACACATGAATATGCTTTGATCTAAACCATTCCATTGTAACTAGTGATGGGCTTTATGTTCAATTTGAACGTACGTTTGACTCAAACATCGGGAAGTTCGCCAACCGGCGCGTGCCCCATAATGCACTGCGCAATTGCAGTGCATTAAGTGCTTGTCATTGGCCAAAGCATGCACCTGACCTGCATGCTTTGGCCACTTATGTCCTGTCAGAGCCATGATTGGTCAAAGGCAGGGTGCCTTTAGCCAATCATGGATCAGGGGCTAAGTCCACACCCCACACTATATAAGGCTGCTTACAGGGCAGCTCTGCTGTAGTGTATTAGGATTGGAGATAAGGCAGGTAGTTAGTGTATTTTGCTTTCAGTCAGTTTAATGCAGTCAGTGCAGTGTAGTATAGGGCTGACTCTTGTGTAACACAGTGTAGTGCAGTCAGTGTAGTATAGTGCTGCGCTGATTCTTGTGTAACACAGTGTAGTGCTGTCAATGTAGTGCTGTGCTGATTCTTGTGTAACAAAGTATAGTGGTGCCACTGAAGTGTTGATATATACAACATGTCTGTGTCACCCCATTGATCCCAATTTTTTTTTTTCATTGATTTTTCTTTTTTGCAGCATCAAGTTCTGCTGCTGCTTTATTAGTACTCACTTTTGTGAGATACTGTATATAGGGATTGGGCGGGGCCACACCCGTGACATCACCCAGGCAGCCCCACCCCTCAGGACATCACCAACCCAGCATGTACCAGTCCGTGATGTCACAATAGACAGTTTGCGGAAGCGTTCACCGAGAGCAGAGCTTTTTTTTTATTTTGGGTTGGCGAGTGCAGCGGGCGGCGTAATTGACGATGGATTTACATCAGGGGACACTCTTTTTTTATTTTTATTTTTGAATAAAGGACTTATCAAAAACTGTCTTAAGTGTTTCTTTTTTTGTACACTTTTTTGGTGAATGGGTAGGGGTACGATGTACCCAATACCCATGCACATAGGGAGGGCGGGATCTGGGGGCCCCAGATTCTGATAAGCCCCCCCACCCACAGTTCCCAACAACCACAGCCCACAACCATGGCCCAGGATTGTTGGGAAGAGGCCCTTGTCCCCATCAATATGGGAACAAGGTGCTTTGGGGGCACCCCAAAGCACCCTTCCCATGTTGAGGGCAAGTGGCCTGGTACTGCGTTGCTTTAACTAACAATTGCGTGGTCGTGCAAAGCTGTACCCTAATAGAATTGATGTCCTTTTTTCCCCTACAAATAGAGCTTTCTTTTGGTGGTATTTAATCACCTCTGCGGTTTTTAGATTTTGCGCTAAAAACAAAAAAAGAGCAACAATTTTGAAAAAAACTATATTTTTTTACTTTCTGCTATAAAACATTCCCAATAAAAATATTTTAAAAATCTAATTTTTTTATCAGTTTAGGCCAATTTGTATTCTGCTACATATTTTTGGTAAAAAAAATACCAAAAAGCATATAGTAATTGGTTTTCGCAAAAGTTATAGCATTTACAAGTTATGAGATAGATTTTTGGACTTTTTATTTTATTTTTTTTATTAGTAATGGCGGTGACATTTTTTGGGGACCAGTGACACCAATACAGTCATCAGTGCTAAATAATATGCACTGTTACTGTATAAATGACACTGGAAGGGAAGGGGTTAATACTGGGGGTGATTGAGGGGTTAAGTTTGAGCCTAAATTGTGCTTACTAACTGTGGGGTGGGGGGGAGGTCTCTGTGACAGGCACACAGAGATCAGTGTTTCAACTTGTGCCTGTCTGACAGGAGAGCCGTCTGCCTTGTGTACATAGGCAGGGGTCTCTCCTGTCAGTTTCCCTGAAGATTTTGGGAGGCCGGTGGCGATCACACCCTCTCCTCCCACGGTCTGGCTCCCACTGTGTCCAAAGACCGTGTGCACATAATCACTTAGATCTACGGTATTATGCGCATCCGAGCCACCCTGCTGCTGAAAATCTGCATGGGGTGGTCGGCAAGTGATTAAAAAACAATTGTAAACTGTTATTTTCATTAATAGGTCTTACTGATATATATTCGGCTCCACTCTCCTCTTCCATTGCAACATAGCCAATTAGTGCCTACTTCGACCCCCCTAGATGGGAGGGGAGTCAACGGTTTTTACATATGACTTGAATTTTGTTGTTGTGACGCTCCCCCTCTCTTTTTCTCCCTCCCTTCTCCACCTCCTTTTCTTTTTATATGACTTATAGTTGTCCTGTGAACAGATTCTCCCATCTTAACTGTGGATCTCTGCAGCTTCTCGAGAGTTACCATGGGCCTCTTGGCTGCTTCTCTGATTAATGCTCTCCTTGCCTGGCCTATCAGTTTAGGTGGATGCCCAAGTCTTGGTAGGTTTGCAGTTGTGCCATACTCTTTCGATTTTTGGATGATAGATTGGACAGTGCTCCGTGAGATGTTTAAAGCTTGGGATATTTGTTTACAACCTAACCCTGCTTGAAACTTCTCAACATCCTTATACCTGACCTGTCTGGTGTGTTCCTTGGCCTTCATGATGCTGTTTGTTTACTAAGGTAATCTAACAAACCTCTGAGGGCTTCACAGAACAGCTGTATTTATACTGAGATTAAATTATACACAGGTGGACTCTATTTACTAATTAGGTGACTTCTGAAGGCAATTGGTTCCACTAGATTTTAGTTAGGGGTATCAGAGTAGAGGGGCTGAATACAATGCACGCCACACTTTTCAGATATTTATTTGTAAAAAAAATTTGAAAACAATTTATTATTTTTCTTCCACTTTACAATTATGTGCCACTTTGTGTTGGTCTATCACGTAAAATCCCAATAAAATACATTTATGTTTTTGGTTGTAACATGACAAACTGTGGATAATTTCAAGGGGTATGGATACTTTTTCAAGGCACTTTATCCATAAACATGGTTCTTATAGACACTCACTGTTTAAACAGTACAAATACTTAATGCGAAGGAATGCCAATATTATAAGGGCTACCATAATCAGTTGGAATGTGGAAGTCCTTTCAAGCATGTCATTACCACTGAACAGCATATACTCTGTTCAGGTGTCTTGCCATGGTAATACAAACACATTGAAAATAGTTTATTTATCTATGGGAAAGGGATTGCTTCTTACATTGTACTTATTGTACTATTAGTAAAATTTCTGAAAGTGGTACTAAGCATTTTCTTTGCTTGCTCTGCTCATAATTGCTCTCTTGTTAACCCCATCCATGGCCATTAAAACAAGCTGAGCATTGCTGGGTACAATTGGTTTCTGTCTCTGCCCATTGGCCTGAATCTAGACAGTCACTAAAAAGAAGCAGCCAGGGTGAGTTCTTTCAGAATTATGAGCACAGTTTAGCTCCCTATACTTACCATAAGGAAGACTTTGTTCTTTAAAACAAGTGGGGATCGAAAGTTTGGGCACCCCAGGTAAAAATTTGTAATAATGTGCATAAAGAAGCCAAGGAAAGCTGGAAAAATCTCCAAAAGGCATCAAATTACAGATTAGACATTCTTATAATACGTCAACAAAAGTTAGATTTTATTCCCATCATTTACACTTTCAAAATAACAGAAAACAAAAAAATGGTGTCTGCAAAAGTTTGGGCACCCTGCAGAGTTAATATCTTGTACTGCCCCCTTTGGCAAGTATCACAGCTTGTAAACGTTTTTTGTAGACAGCCAAGAGTCTTTCAATTCTTGTTTGAGGTATCTTTACCCATTCTTCCATACAAAAGTCTTCCAGTTCTTTGAGATTTCTGAGCTGTCTGTCACGCACTGCTCTTTTAAGGTCTATCCATAGATTTTCAATTATGTTGAGGTCAGGAGATTGTGAAGGTCATGGCAAAACCTTCAGTTTACGCCTCTTGATGTAATCCCCCGTGGATTTCGAGGTGTGTTTAGGATCATTATCCATTTGTAGAAGCCATCCTCTCTTTAACTTCAGCTTTTTCACAGATGGCATCAAGTTACCATCCAAAATTTGCTGAAATTTTATTGAATCAATCTTTCCTTCTACTCATGAGATGTTCCCTGTGCCACAGGCTGCAATACAACCCCAAAGCATGATTGATCCATCCCCATGCTTAACAGTTGGACAGAGGTTCTTTTCATTAAATTCTGTGCCCCTACTCCAAACGTACCTTTGCTCAGAGGATATTGACATCTGAAAACGCTTTGCTATCTTCTTATAGCCTTCTCCAGCTTTGTGAGCGTCAACTATGTTTCAGTTTCGGTTTTCTAGACCACTGCTTAGAAGATCCCATGGTTCTGATTGTTGGGGCAAGGTCAGATGAGTCTGGGCATTTAAAACCTTTGAGATTGACATCACCTGGTCTCCCCAGACGATGATTGAGAACAATCCATGACACTGGCAGGTCTCAGCCTTGCAAAGGGGGCAGTGCATGCTATAAATTCTGCAGGGTGCCCGAACTTTTGCAGACGCCATTTTTTTGTTTTCCGTAATTTTGAAAGTGTCAATGATGGAAATAAAATCTAACTTTTGTTGACACATTATAAGAATGTCTAATCTGTAATTTGATGCATTTTGGAGATTTTTCCATCTTTCCTTGGCTTCTTTATGCACATTAATACAAATTTTTACCTGGGGTGCCCAAACTTTCGATCCCCACTGTATGTGAACATCCACACAGGCAGCAGCTTCCCGTGGTTAGGGGCAGATACCCGAGTCTGGACACATCTGTCTGAACCCTGGGGCAATCATCTGTCCAACCATACAGCCACGGACATATCCAGCCGCTGTCAATATGTCATCTCTTTACACAGAAAAAATGTTATCAGAAACACCTCATATGTCCTCCTAAATTTTAGGCCTCATGCACAGGGCATTTCAAAAAGTCCCTCTTAACCCCAGAACTGCTGGAAGGAACACGTGGCTGACAAAAACATGCTTTTAGCTGCGTTTTGCACACCTGTTTAAGCATGTTTAAAGGATAAGTTCACTTTTACAAAAAAAAAAGAAATAATAAATGCACTTTTTTTCACAGATAAATACAGTATCTCACAAAAATGAGTACACCCCTCACATTTTTGTAAATATTTTATTTTATCTTTTTATGTGACAACACTGAAGAAATTACACTTTACTACAATGTAAAGTAGTGAGTGTACAGCTTGTGTAACCGTGTAAATTTGCTGTCCCCTCAAAATAACTCAACACACAGCCAATCATTTCTAAACCGCTTGCAAGAAAAGTGAGTACACCCCTAAATTAAAATGTCCAAATTAGGCCAAATTAGCCATTTTCCCTCCCAGTGTCATGTAACTCATTAGTGTTAAAAGGTCTCAGGTGTGAATGGGGAGCAGGTGTGTTAAATTTGGTTTTATCACTCCCACTCTCTCATACTGGTCATTGGAAGTTTAACATGGCACCTCATGGCGAAGAACTCTCTGAGGATCTGAAAAAAAGAATTGCTTCTCTACATAAAGATGGCCTAGGCTATAAGAATATTGCCAAGACCCTGAAACTGAGCTGCAGCACGGTGGCCAAGACCATACAGCAGTTTAACAGGACAGGTTCCACTCAGAACAGGCTTTAGAACATGGTCGACCAAAAAAGTTGGGGGCACGTGCTCAGCATCATATGAAGAGGTTGTCTTTTGGAAATAGATCTATGAGTGCTGCCAGCATGGCTGCAGAGGCTGAAGGGGTGGGGGTCAGCCTATCAGTGCTCAGACCCAATGCCACACACTGCTTCAAATTGGTCAGCATGGCTGTCGTCCCAGAAAGAAGCCTCTTCTAAAGATGATGCACAAGAAAACCCGCAAACAGTTTGCTGAAGACAGGAAGACTAAGGACATTGATTACTGGAACCTTGTCCTGTGGTCTGATGAGACCAAGATAAACATATTTGGTTCAGATGGTGTCAAGCATGTGTAGCAGCAACCAGGTAAGGATTTCAAAGACAAGTGTGTCTTGCCTTCAGTCAAGCGTGGTGGGAGTGTCATGGTCGACACTGGGGAGCTACAGTTCATTGAGGGAACCATGAATGCCAACATGTACTGTGACATACTGAAGCAGAGCATGACCCCCCTCCCTTCAGAAACTGGGCTGCAGGGCAGTATTCCAATATGATAACAACCCCAAACACACCTCCAAGATGATCTCTGCCTTGCTAAAGAAACTGAGGGTAAAGGTGATGGACTGGCCAAGCATGTCTCCACCTACACCCTATTGAGCATCTGTGGGGCATCCTCAAATGGAAGGTGGAGGAGCGCAAGGTCTCTAACATCCACCAGCTTATAGAGGAGTGGAATGGAGGAGTGGAAGAGGACTCCAGTGGCAACCTGTGAAGCTCTGGTGAACTCCATGCCCAAGAGGGTTAAGTCAGTGCTGGAAAATAATGGTGGCCACACAAAATATTGACACTTTGGACCCAGTTTCCACTTAGGGGTGTACTCACTTTTGTTGCCAGCAGTTTAGACATAAATGGCTGTGTGTTGAGGTAATTTTGAGGGTACAGCAAATTTACACTATTATACAAGCTGTACACTCACTATTTTTTTTTTTTTCAAATATGAAATTTTTATTCAGGAATATTCATACAAAAAACAAAATACAAACATTACTTCAAAGTGAAATTTACAACATTTTTTAACACGTAATTTAATCTTCCTCTTCCACTTTTTACCTCTTATATTCCTACATTTTTTCTCTCTTCCCTCCCTCCCTCCCTCCCTATCAAAACCCAAAAGAAAAAAAAAAAAAAAAAAAAAAAAAAAAAAAAGGAAACCCCCCATAAGTTTTTCTCTCCTCCTCTCTCTCCCCCCCTCACCCCTCCATCCATAGCCAATGTTCAAGTGATCAAAGCAATCAATAAGTTTTTCCAGATTACTTTATCCTATTGTAAGTTGTTTCCCTTCTTCCGAGATTATGAATTGACTCCACTCCTCCCATATTTTCTTATATCTTCCCTGCCTATTCTGAGAGGATGCAATCATTTCCTCCATTCTCCTTATTTCCTCTACTCTATTTACCCATTCTCCTATCGAGGGGGGGTGTGCTTTTTTCCAATTACTCGGTATACATGCCTTTGCTGCATTTATCAAAAATGGGACGATCGAGTTTTCGTAACTCTTTGTCGATATATCCGACAAGTGCAGCAGAAAAAGGGCTGGTTTTTCCTCTATTCTATTTTCAGTAAATTTCTGGATTACCTCCTTTACTCTTCCCCAAAAGGGTTTAACTTCTGTGCATGTCCAGAGAATATGGACCAACGTACCTATTTCTTTTTTACATCTCCAGCATTCACTGGTTTCTCTTGGATACCAATTATGCAATTTCTCAGGAGTAATATACCATCTCATCATGAACTTATAGTTCATCTCTTGAGTCTTGGTACATCTTGCTGGTTTAAAAGTTAGTCTCACTATTCTCTGCACCTGCCCTTCTGTTAACTCAAACCCTAAATCCTTCTCCCACTTTCCCACCCAATGAGGTTTAACTTGCTCTTCTGGTTCCATCAGTAAATCGCAGGAGATTGACAGTGTACGTAGTAGTTTCCCTGGTTCTACACATAGCTTTTCAAATTTTGTTAATGCTCTACCATACTTCTCTGAGTCCTGTATGGAGTCCAGGAAATGATGTAGTTGCGCTGCTTGCCAAAAAGATAAGCTATATGCACCATCTCTCTCCAGCAATTCACTGATCGAAGCCCAGTTATTTTGTATAAGAAATGATGAGGCCTGTTCCTGTTTCTTTTCTCTCAGCTGTATAAAGCTTCTGGAGTCTAAGCCCGGAGTAAACTGCGGATTCCCTAATATTGGAAATAAAGGTGATTCCTTCTTCGTTAGTTTACTATATATGCTCGGATGCGAGCATATCCGCAGTGTATTTCCTATTATTGGGTGATTTTTCAACTCCTTAGGCAACCACTGGTAGACCCATATCGCCCTCTTTAAGTCTATTTCTGTTTGAGTCTGTTCAATTTGTACCCAAAGTTTATTTTCTGAATGATGCCACCAATCCAATATCCTGCTCATATGTGCTGCAAGATAATAGACTCGGACATCTGGTACAGCCAGACCCCCATTCTTTTTCGGTAGGGTTAAAGTTCTACGTGCTATGCGGGGTCTTTTATGGGCCCATATATACTTTACAAAAAGAGAGTGTATTGTCTTGAAAAACGCGCTTGGTATCTTAACTGGCAAGGCACGTAATAGATATAAAAATTTAGGTAGTACTATCATTTTTAATAAGTTGCATTTACCGAACCAAGAATGTAGCCCGCCATTCCACTGTTTAAGTAGTTTCCTAGTCATTTCCAAAAGTGGTAGAAAATTAAGGTCAAACACCTGTATTAACCTTGCTGGTATATATGTCCCCAGGTATCTCACTGCGTCCTTCTTCCATTTAAAGCCAAAACTATCTCTTAATAGGTTAATTTGAGCTATAGATAATCCTACGCCCATTGCTTCTGATTTTCCATAGTTAATCTTTAAATAGGACAGGTTATTAAATTTTCTAAATTCCTGTAGGAGATTTGGCAGTGAGATACCCGGTTTAGTCAGGGAAAATAATAAATCATCTGCGTAAGCAGCTACTTTATATTGCACTTCTTTTACCTCTATCCCTTCAATATCCTGATTCAGTCTGACCCTGCACAGAAACGGTTCCACCGTTAAGGCAAACAGGAGGGGAGACAGGGGACATCCCTGTCTAGTACCATTCCTTATTGGGAAAGCTTCTGATAATAACCCATTGGCCTTTACTCTAGCTATCGGTTCCGTATACACCCTAGTAATCTTCTCTAGCATATTTTTTCCTAATCCGATGTGTCCGAGTACGGAAAACAGAAACGGCCATCCCACTCTATCAAATGCCTTCTCTGCATCCGTACTCAGCACAACATAAGGGATCTTTTTTTCTTTTGCTACTTGCATCAAATTGAGGATTCTTGTTGTATTGTCTTTTGCCTCTCTAGATGGCATAAAGCCTACCTGATCTAGGTGTATTAATTTTGGAAGGAATTCTGCCAATCTACTTGCCAAGATTTTAGTCAGTACTTTTAAATCCACATTTAATAGGGATATTGGCCTATAGCTGCCACATGCCGCTGGGTCCTTACCCTCTTTTAATATTAACGAGATGTGAGCTGTAAGTGTATCTCTTGCTAGTTTCCCTTCTGGACCTGAAGCATTATACAGCTTTGCCATATACGGTCCCAAGATATGGAACAGTACCCGGTAATATTGTACCGTTAGGCCGTCTGGGCCAGGTGCCTTCCCGGGATTCATGGCTCCAATTGCCTGTTTTATTTCCTCTAGTGTAATCTCGGCTTCCAGACTTTCCCGGTCCTCCTCTGAGAGTCTAGGCATCTGTGACTGTACCAGATACTGATCCATATCTTGCTGTTGAGGGGGTGCCTCCTGTAGATTATATAGAGAAGTATAGTATATCTCAAATTCTTTCAATATTTGTTTTGGCAAAGTCTTTTTAATTCCTTCTCTTGATGTGATAGATGGTATATAGGCTCTTGTCCTCTGCTCACGCACAGTTCTAGCCAGTACTTTCCCGCATTTATCTCCCGCCTCATAGTTTAATTTGCGGCATCTTTGTAATGCAGCTTTTGCTTTATACTGTAACAGGTCTGTTATCTGTTTCCTGACTAATTTTAACTCAACCAAGGTTACATCTATTGGTCTTTGTTTATGTTCTATCTCTAGTTCTCCAAGTTTTCCCAATAGCTGTGATAATTGCTCATTCCTTTCTTTTTTAATACGTGCTCCATGTTTTATAAGGATTCCTCTCACAACTACCTTATGTGCCTCCCAGAGTATTCCTATCTTACAGTCTGGTTGTTCATTTATTTCAAAAAAACTTTTCATTTCTTTCTCAACTTCCCTTAATATCTCTTCCTTTTGTAGCAGACTTTCGTTTAGCCTCCAGAAGCTCCTCCCCTGTGCAGAATTCACCACCAAATTATACAGCAAGGATATAGGTGCGTGGTCTGACCATGTGATACTACCTATACTTGTTTTTTGAACTGATTGTAATTGTGCATGTGGTATAAGAAAAAAATCAATTCTAGAATAAGTCTTATGCGGCGTAGAGAAAAAGGTGTATTCTTTTTCAGAGGGGTGTTGTAACCGCCATGCATCTATAAGTTGAGCTTTATGTATTGTCTTTAAAATTTTTTTATTCCTTCCCGCTGAAAAAGTCGATGTCCCTGTAGATATATCCAATGCTGGTGTTAATGGGCAATTAAAGTCTCCTCCCATAATTAACTGTCCCTCTGAAAACCTCATAGATTTCTCTATTACTTTAGCTATAAACCTTTCCTGTCTTTTGTTGGGCGCATAAATTGTTGCTATTGTTATTTGTATTTCTCCTATTTTCCCCTTCACAAACAGAAATCTTCCTTCTGGGTCTTGCATTTTATCTTGGAAAGTCCAAGGGACAGAGTTTGCAATAAGTATGGAGACTCCTCTTGCTTTAGATTGTGTATAGGTGGAATGATATGCATAAGGGAAATTTCTGTTTTTAAGAAAGGGTAGTTTATCCGTCCTGAAATGCGTTTCTTGGATCAGTGCTATACTAGTATGTAACTGTTTTAGGTCAGATAATAGCATGTGTCTTTTTTCTGGTACATTGAGTCCCTTGACATTATATGATACCACCTTTATATTTTCCATCCTTAGCTCGTGACGCAAAAACGAGCAAAAGGAGGAAGAGAGAGAGAGAGAGAGAGAGAGGAGAGAGAGAGAAAAAAAAAAAAAAAAAAAAAAAAAAAACCCCTCCGCTTTCCCTAAACCCCCACCCCTCCCTTCCTACGGGTTTGAGGGGGACGATCTCCACAAGAGAGCGACCCTCTCCCCCGTAGTTTCGGATAATAACAAAACTTATCCTTATTTCACACGGTCACTTTCGTGCCACTTGTGTGACTCTATAGATAGGGTCGTGCCCTGAAGTGATTCTCTGTGGACTCTCCTCCACCTCCTCCCGCCGTTTTTTATGTGCTTATTCTATCCTTTTTTTATTCTAAGATTTACCGGAGTTTCCTTTTCCCCTCATATTCTTCAGCTTCCCCCAGTAAGTAGAGGCCTTCCCTTCTCATTAAATTACCAAAGGACATTAAAATGTCTAACTTATGGCCCTGGGGAGGTAGGTGGGGGGGTAGCAGGTTTGAGAGTAACCTCCCTCTTCCCTTCTCTCCCTTCCCCAACCATCCTTCCCCCCGATCCCCTGAGCGTCATTCATCACATAATAAACATCACAACATTTTCAAATTCACTAATTCAATCCCCTCCTTCTTTCCTCCCCCCCAATTGTTAATCTATCAATCCCCCATAAGTTTAGTAATTAGAAGAATAGCTTCCATCATAGTTTCAAAAATAAACAACAAAAAAAAAAAAAAAGGGGGGGGAACCCCTCCCCAAAATTAGTGATTAGAGGAATAACTTCCATCATAGTTTCAAAATTGTGTAAAAAAAAAAAAAAAAAAAAAAAAAAAGGGGGAGGGGGGGACCCCTCCCCAAAATCCCTCAAAAATTAGTGATTAGAGGAATAACTTCCATCATAGTTTCAAAATTATGTGAAAATCCCAAGATCCCCCGTAAAATTAGTGGTTAGAGGAATAACTTCCATCAAGAATTTAAAAAATTGTGTGAAGAAAAAAAAAAAAAAAAAAAAAAGGGGGGGAGATTATTAACCCTTAATTCCCATAAGGGGACCTCACTACAATCTCTTAATAGTTAAGTCTCTTTATCTTCTTTCTTCTCTTGATAGTATCTCTGATCTTTTCTCCCTTTGTTGAAGGTATGTTGACGGTTTTTCGCTGGGCAATCGGTTCAGCCAATTCACTATTTGAATAGGATCTGTTTCAATAAACCGGAAAAATGCCGTCTTGTCCTGATATGTCCTAAGGTTGAAATACTGTCCGTTCCTACGGAATGTTACAGAGAATGGGAACCCCCACCTGTATGTACATCCTGCTTTTCTTGCCAGATCTAATAGCGGTTTCAAAAGAGTTCTTCTTCTCAATGTTCCTCTGGCGATGTCTGCATATATCCTAACTATCCCTCCTTCCACTTTTATATCCTGGGATTCCCATGCCAGTCTTAAAATCCCTTCTTTATGTACGTAGTGAAATAGTCTGCAGATCACATCCCTTGGGCTTCTCTCATCCTTATTTCTGGGGCCAGTGGTTCTATGTATTCTTTCTATCTCTAGTTGTTCCGGATATTTATCCTTCATGATCTGTTTAAAAATATCTTCCGCTACTTCTAATAGTCTCTCTTTTCCCACCGTTTCAGGTATGCCTCTTATGCGTAGGTTATTACGTCTATTTCTGTTTTCTATCTCCTCCAACTGTAATTGTATCTTCTCATCTATCTCCCTTTGTATGTCTCTTGTTAATTCCAATGATGTTACTCTCTCTTCAATATCTTTTCTGGCCTTTGATTCCTCTACTAGAGCTTGCGAAATATTTTGTATATCTTTCTTAATTTCCTGCATTTCTCTCTGATGTGCTTCCTCTATTTTATGCACCATCTGTTCTATGTCTATTTTAGTTGGTAGAGCTTGTAGTATAGCTTTTAACTCCGCGCTGCACTCCAAGCTCTGTGTATAATTACAAGATATTTCATTCTCCCTTTGTCTCGTCTCCGGACTTTCCAGATAATTCTCCGAGGTAGGAGAAGTAGTCATAGAGCTCGGCACATCCCCTGACTCTGGGCTTGTTAAGGCACTGTTTCCAGATCTTGCCATTTTTACTTCCCTTGGCGTTTTATGATTATTAGCAAAATATTTATCTATTTCTCCTTCTGGTTTATTTATCTTGACTTTTATCGTGTTTTTCTTTCCTTTCCTTTTTTTAGTTAATGTCATGCTTTCCTTTTTAGTTCAATAACCAGTTCTCTCCCAGTTTCCAATAATTCCTCTAGTAGACTTTATTTCAATAACACCAAGAGGCAAACAGGTATCCGGCACAGAGGGGATGTAGTCCCTTTTTCTTCCACTTTACCTGCTATAGATATCACAGTCTATGGCCATCCCACAAGCAATGGAAATAGGTAGATATAGGTAGAAAAAGAACAAAAAGGTATTATCTCACCCACGTTCGCAGCTGTCCTCTTTCGGTAGGTATACAGTCCTTTTTCTCTGGGGGAAACCCTTCACATTAAGGAGCTTTAAAATAATATAATAACCTGCAATAGGTATCTTGTGCTTGTTCGGGCCGGCTTTTCCAACCGGGTATCCCACCTCCGTTTCTCTACAGTGTGGGAGCTCAAGAGGTTGATGTCCTATTTCCTCCTTCTACTCTCCTTGTCTTCTCCACACCGTTACCCCGGCGTGCTCCAGCAGCAAGGAGCTTGGCGGCGGAGACACTCAGCGGGAGGTCCGGGACACGGTCCCCTACCCGGTCAGGCCGCCCACGTTCCGAACGGCGGGATCTAGCCGGGTTCCACCTCTCTCTCCACGCACGAGACAGCTGCTCCTCTCCCCCCTCCCGAGGCACGAGCTGCTCAGATGTCGGCGGTTGGATCACAGCCAAGTTCCGGCTCTATAGCTCCGCTGTTTTAGGGCGTCCTCGCGGCGTCTCTGTCAGCTCCGGCGGGAGAGGTGTTCAGCGAGGAGATACACAGCCCACACTCACATCCTCACTTCCGGGCACGCCCCATCTCAATCCCTACACTCACTATTTTACATTGTGCAAAATTATATTTCTTCAGTGTTTTCACATAAAAGATAAAATAAAATATTTACAAAAATCTGAGGGGTGTACTCACTTTTGTGAGATACTGTACATATACATTTATTATCTTTTTTTCTGTTAGGAACTTGTAAAGTATTGCACCCACGATCAGCAGTTTATGGGTGTAATGCCACGGTTCTAAAGACTGTCTGTGTATTTGTCAGGCCATATCTCCAGTACAGGCAAGGCAGTTACACTGTGACAGGAAGCTCAATGAACTACCACAGTGCTCAACAGTGCCGTGGTAGTTCACTGAGAGCTACAAGCCGACAGCCGCAAAGGCTTTCAGACCTTGAAGTTTACCCATTCACAGAACAATGTAAATGGATGATGTGGCCGAGCGGGCAGGGCTTCACACAGCTGTGTTTTTTTCAGATTGTGACAGCTAGTGGGGGGGAGAAGAACCCCTGCTAGCTGTCAAAAACGGGGGATCAGTGGGAAGCAGGGGCCGATGCATATGTAATATGTTACATGTTATACCTTGAATATGGGTGTAGCATGTAGCATGTTACAAAAGTTGAACTTATCCTTTCAAAGAGGAAGTAAACCCTCCTCTGACACTTTTACCTATAGGTAAGCCTATGATAAGGCTTACCTATAGGTACTGTAAATATCTCCTAAACATGTACCGTTTAGGAGATATTTACCTTACATGCAGCCAGTGACGTCACTAGCGCATGCGCTCTGAAGGAACGGCCGCTGGTGCCGTTTCTTCAGAGCCCCGTGCCATGACTGTCGGCTCCCACGCACGTGCGCGGGAGTGACATCACCGCGGCTCCGGCCAATCAGATGGCAGGATGCCACGATCCTGGAAGACGGGCGACTGGACATGTCGCCCATCATACAGCTAAGCGGACGGCACGGCGGGGGCTCATTCTAAGGTAAGTATTTCATAATGAGCTAGTATGCGATGCATACTAGCTCATTATGTGTTTCTCTTTCAGGTCGAGAAAAAAAAAAAAAATTTCGTATGGGTTTACAACAAACCAAGTGCGTTGGCGTTTACAAGCATTTTTTCCAAAATACCACTCTCTGTTCATTTTTCACTCCCAAATGCTCACAATTAATTTTCCAATTATTAATTGGAAAACAGTTAATTATTAATTTTGGGCACTATTTTTTGAAAGCAGGGAGAGTATTGTATTTAGCAAGGAGTTATCTGCTTTTACTAGCTGCACTCATCATGGATCCAGTCATCAACAAGACTGATACAATAATCCTGCTGATTCGGTTGTGGAAGGTGACAAGACAGAGAGAATTGGATGAGAAGAGCAGAGTTTGTCGCTACTGGACTCAGCGTTTATCTTTGGGATACCTTGCTGACAGGTATGTAGAGCTGCAGAATTAACCCGACAAAATTCTTCAACTTCACAAGTCTGTTGGCACCTTTGATAATCTTCTGGAGAGGCTGCGATCCCTTATATCTCACATAGATACTCATATGAGCGTTAGTGTGTCATCTGAGGAACGATCTCCTGGTGACACTTAGGCATGTAGTTATGTAAATGTATTATAAAGTAATTTACTCATTTATATTAAAAAAGTGTATGTTTATCTATCTATCTGTCTGTCTGTCTGTCTATCTATATATACACACACACTATATTGTCAAAAGTATTGGGACGCCTGCCTTTACTCACACATGAACTTTAATGGCATCCCAGTCTTAGTCTGTAGGGTTAAATGATGAGTTGGCCCAGCCTTTGCAGCTATAACAGCTTCAACTCTTCTGGGAAGGCTGTCCACAAGGTTTAGGAGTGTGTCATTGAGAATGTTTGACCATTCTTCCAGAAGTACATTTGTGAGGTCAGGCACTGATGTTGGGCGAGAGGGCCTGGCTCACAGTCTGCATTCTAATTTATCCCAAAGGTGCTCTATCAGGTTGAGGTCAGGACTCTGTGCAGGCCAGTCAATTTGCTCCACGCCAAACTTGCTCATTCATGTCTTTATGGACCTTGCTTTGTGCACTGCTTTGTGCACTGGTCCAAATCATTTACATATACATATGTATAAAACCTGATGAGGTGGCATATCCGTGCTTTCAACCTCTGATGGAATTGACATTGGTGTGGTTGTGGTTGTGGATGAGTTAAAAAGACTAGCCTCCTCTTACACATTTTCCTCCTCCTTCTCTGGCTGATATACTGGCCAGCTGTATGTTGTGCTAAAAAGAGAATGAAAAAAAAAATTAAACATTTAAAAATATAAAAAAAAATAAAAAAACAACTTTAAAAAAAAATACAAAAAAGAACAAATAGATAAAAGAAAAAATGTAAAAAAGAAATTACTTGGAAAAAAGGCGTTATCAAATATATAAAATGTCCATTTTTGAAACAAAAACATGTAAAACATTTTTTTTATTAAAATTTATCAAAATTGTTTGAATTCTAAAAATGTAAGAAATTAAAAAAAGTTCTTATCAAAAATTGATAAAAATAATAAAATGAAAGAAAAAAAAAAAAAAAAACACTGCCGCAATTCCTCCCCTCACAAAAAATAAATGAATAACAATTTTTTCTGTAGATGCCATGGACTCCCTCAGGAAACCAAGCCCCGCAGCCATAGAGTGTTGTCTGAGATTAGGAATCTACTCCGCTGTGGTTCCATTTCTTTATTTTCATCTCTATTCATGTGACCACGCTGGGATTTCCACTGCATCTGGAGGATGTCAACTGAAGAAAAAAAAAACACAAAAAAAGAGAACATAAGAATACATACTACAAAAAAAATGACACAAACATAATATCATGCCAACATAAGCGCTTACATCGATCCTTCTTCTGCCTGCCCGTAAGACCATCCCAGTCCTCAGTCAGGCTCTGGCCAATTTTGTTCCAGATATTTCTTGAAAATACGCAATCTGCATATCTAAAATAGGACTGATCCTATATTTGGGGGTGCATTTGTACAGCTGCGATCAGCTGAGACTTGCTCACATCCCTAACCCTAGTCTCTCTCTCTGCAGCTGTGTGTACACCAGGACACGGCAAAGTCACAGGAAACTTCCTGTATAAACAGAATTTCTTACATTGTCCTCATCATCAACATCATCATCTTCGTGAAAAAAAAAATAAATCTTTTGACCACTAAACTTTGAAAAGCACATTTGTCGAAATGCGAGATGCATTTAGATGTGTTTGGATGCTTTTACATTTACATTTTTTATGCCTGAAAACTCCTCTCCTGAATGTGGTTTTGGTGCAGTCAGATTTCTGCCTCTAAACTTCTCTAACCACCTATGTGTCCATGGACACATAGGATAACATGGAGGAGCTTTCGGGGGCTTCAGGAAAAAATGTCAGTTTACAAGCTGCAGTGTTCATGGTTCCTAAATATGTACTGTAAATTAAAGGATAAGTTCACCTTATTGTGATGTATTTAATAAAATTCATATGTCTAGTTGACCTCATTTAAAGTCCCACATTCAGGTCTTTGTATATGTATATATTCAGGGATGGAGGCAACTAGATATACAATGTGGCAGATCATACTCTGCTTGTCCTGACATATTTGGGTGGAAGACACCCGTGTTTCCATGGTCTGCCACATTCTTTTATATTTTCATTTACCCATTATTATTCAGAAATATTTATTTCAATATTATATTACTTTAATTATCTATTGTGTATCCTAATAGTATATTTTTCCCCTAAATAATATTTCGCTATAACTTAGATTTTTAATCTTTAGATATACAACCTACATTTAAGCTCCTGATGAATGGACGGAGGTCCATGAAACGCGCCGAGCCTACATTTATTTTATTCAAGTTTGACATATTTAGAGACTGTGAGCCTACAGAGAATATGGTGTCATATGGAATCTGCTATATCCTTCAAAGATCTATATTTGATCCTTGCATTTTTGTATTTATTCGCATTTATTATGAATTGTATATTTTATTACATGTAATTTCTCTGTATGTGTCCTTATTGTCTGTATTAGCCTTTAACTACTTGCCGACCGCCAGTAGTACATATACTGAGGCAAGTCGGCCCTATTGCGCAAAACGATGTACCTGGATGTCGTTTCGTGCAATAGCCAGTGAGGGCACGCGCACGCCGCCAGGGGGAGCCAATCAGCGGGTCCGGCAGACGCGATCGTTCCCCAGAGAGACAAGACAGCGGTCTACCTATGTAAACAAAGCAGACTGCTGTTCTGTCACAGATGAACACAGGGATCCTGTGTTCCTCCTATTTAGGAACACGAATCTCTGTGTTCATCTAGTCGGTCCATCCCCCACACAGAAAGCACCTTCTAGAGACACACTTAACCCTTTGATTGCCCCTGGTGTTAACCACTTCCCTGCCAGTGTCATTAGTATAGTAACAGTGCATATTTTTAGCACTGATCACTGCAGTAATGTCACTGGTCCCCCCAAAAGTGTCAAAAATGTCAGTTAGGTGTCCGATCTGTCAGCAGCAATGTTGCAGTCCTGCTATAAATCGCTGATCGCTGCCATTACTAGTAAAAAAAATAAAAATAAATAAAAATGCCATAAATCTACCCCCCTAGTTTGTAGACTAGATAAATTGTACGCATACCAAACCAATCAATATACATTTTTTGGGGGTTTTTTTCCCCAAAAATATGTAGCAGAATTCATATTGGCCTAAAATGATTAAAAAAATAGGATTTTTTTTTATTGGCTGTGTTTTAATAGCAGAAAGTAAAAAAATTCTTGTTTTTTTCCAGAATTGTCACTCTTTATTTGTTTATAGAGCAAAAAATAAAAACTGTAAAGGTGATCAAATACCACCAAAAAAAAACTATATTTGTGGGAAAAGAAGGATATCAATTGTATCTGGGAATAGTGTTGCACGACCGCACAATTGTCAGTTAAAGCAACGCAGTGCCGTATTACAAAATATGGCCTGGTCAGGTGGTCAGAAAGGGGGTAAATCATTCTGGGGTTGAAGTGGTTAATTTGAAATTTGCAAGACTAAAAAAAAAGAGAGAAAATTGCAGTGCTTTGTGTCATCCTGTGTACGTCTACAGCCACTCAGTCATAGTCACACTTTAATCAGTTCCAATGTTGAAATATAAGGAAAAATGCAGTCAGCCAGTCACATGAGTATGAAATTACACCTGTAATGACAGAGAGAAAATTACTTCAGACTGAGATAAATACAGTAGCAATTTTGTAGACTCAATGAAAACTTTTATCTGAAAAAGTTAAAAGAAAAATATATTAACCACTTCTGGACTGGAAGGATTTCCCCCTCAATGACCAGGCCATTTTTTGCGATTCGGCACTGTGTTACTTTAACAGAAAATTGTGCGGTCATGCAATGCTGTACCGAAATAAAATTGATGTCCTTTTTTCCCACCAATAGAGCTTTCTTTGGGTGGTATTTGATCACCTCTGCGGTTTTTATTTTTTTGCGCTATAAACAAAAAAATAGCGACAATTCTGAAAAAAAAAACAATATTTTTACATTCTGCTATATAACATTCCCCCCAAAAATTTTTAAAAATCTAAATTTTTCATCCTTTTAGGCCAATTTGTATTCTGCTACATGTTTTTGGTAACATAAATTGCAATAAGCGTATTTTGATTGGTTTGCACAAAAGTTATCGAGTCTACAAACTAAGGGAAAGATTTATGTAATTTTTTTTTTTTTTACTAGTAATGGCAACGATCTGCGATTTTTAGTGGTACTGCGACATTGCGGCAGACAGATCGGACTCCTAACTGACCTTTTTGATACTTTTGGGGGGGACCAGTGACATTACTACAGTAATCAGTGCTAAAAATATGCACTGTTATTGTAATAATGACACTGGCAGGGAAGGGGTTAACCTAGTGGGTGATCAAAGGGTTAAATGTAAGCCTCAGGGAGTGTTTACTTACTGTGGGGGGAGGGGCTTGTGAAATGACCATAGAGACATGTGATTCTATATAGAAAGATCAAAGGCGCTCTGTAATCATTTCAGAGAGAAGTACAGTCGGCTGTGTTTATAACAGCTGACCCTTCTTCTCTCTCAGCGGGGAGCGATCGCAGGTGGCCGGCGGAAATCGGTACCGCCAGCCCCATGCATTGGCATCCCCGCTGCCTAGGTGTGGGCTGGAGCGCGCCGCCAGCGGCATGCGCTCGCCCTCCAGCACCATGCGCGAGACCGATGTAGTCCAGGAGGGTGCTACAAAAGCATTCAAAATGCCAAGTTTGGCTGTTTTGAATACTAACATTTTTTTTAAAATCTGGTGCCTTTTAAGGCTCCAATAAACAGGAAGTAATGCCATGATATAGCTTCCGGGTTACTGGATCCAAGACCTGATCAAAGCCAACTCCAGCTCTGTTCGTGTCTCAGGCCAGTCTGCGGATGTGCCGGCTGGTCGCTCAGGAACTGGAGAGCCCGGGCGAGCCTCAGAAAGCAGCAAGGGAGTCCCCTCCCACTGCTTGTAATAACAGCCGAGCAGTTGATTAGCCACATCGGTTGTTATCAAAAGAAAGCCGACCGTCGGCTCTAAAAAACAGTACCAGGGTGATGCCTGCAGCTGCTGGCATCACTACGGTACAACACCTTAAAGCAGAAGGCCGCATATTTGTGTTATGTTGGCATGAAAAGGTTTCAGTTGACCACTATTTTCTGCAATGCAAATATCTCAATTCACAAAGCTAACACACCACGATAAGTATCTTTTTTCAGGAAGATTTACAGTTATTTTTGCTTGTGTCCAATAAAATATAAAAATACAGTCACATAGCTGAAAATAGAGTCCTTAGGCTAGTGTTGAAGATTTGTGAAATGAGCCTAATGTGTGATTTAGGGGATATACTACCAGGAAATGTAACAGTAAAGTTTCCTCTTAGTTATGTAATTTTTACCTTTTTCTTGTATGTGTCATGGATGTAGCATGAAATATTTTGTAATATTTTGATGTGGAGGGAAACTTGTAGAACACTTACTGTATGTTATTCTATCATTAAAAGCAATGAAGATAAAGCTGGCAGGATGATGAGACTAAATGCATTTTCTCAAAGGCACAGTGAGTAATGCATTCATAAATAATTATGAACTACCGTACAAAGATTTCTTACTTCCAGCTAACTTATAAATTAATGAATATAGAAGAAACAATTTTCAACATACAGATGGCCACTTATGAGCAAATTGTGTGATTCATTGAATCAGTGGGCATAGCTCCTGGTATAGACATAGGAGGCTCTGCATACCCCTGTGTAAGGCCATATGTCACAGTACAAGTGAGAGAGAATGCAAATGCCAAGGCCTTGAATTTCCTTTTAAATGGAGATGTGGCTAGTGCTTGAATTTCTGTTTTGTGTTGGTCCTAAAGCCTAGCTGATGTCTCACACCTTTTATCTCTTTATAGTCCTGTATCCTTGCATAGTTTGATTTATCAAAAAATAAATACTCTAGCGCTCATCCACAGTGCTCCAATAGACAGTAATAAGGTATGCAATGCTTTTTCAGGTGCAGCCCTCCACTGATCAGGAAATCTCCTATCAACTGCAAAAAACACACAAGAGGGCACAACGCAACTCCTCGTGGATTACCACCATAAAATTTAGTAAATACCAAATAACAAATGGATACTCATGAACATAAAGGATAAACAGGCTTATAACATATGAACTTTAGCCTTGGGCCATAGGTCCCATCACAAAATCCTCAGATGGAAGATTTAAAGCATTTTGGGGGTCATGCCCCCTTCCTCCTAGCTAATTATAATTTGATTTATGACTGACTAACAACCTTTTCTCTAATTACAAATTATGCTTCCTACCCTCCCTCTCCAGTTTTCTATGCTGGCATACCCAGGGATTTTTTTTTTAGCTAGGATAGTTCAGAACTCCATACTGCCCCCTGCCACCTGCCGCCACTGCCACTCTGGTACTGGCCCTGTGCTTACAGAATTATTAATTGTAAACACAGAATCTAGTTTTCTGCACTACTAATCAAGCACAGGACCTTCCATGCTCTACATATGACACAGAGTAACAGGCCAGCCACAACAGCCTCACCCCCAGCGGGCACTGAACACTTCGCCTAGTAGTACTAGCTGCCCTTTCACAGCAGACCCTCTCTCTGACAATCTGTACTTAGGAGGGAATAGAAATGAGGCTAGGGGAGGATCTCTGTACTGGGAGAAGGGGTTAGTGGGAGAGCCCTGTTCGGAGGGAGAGGGTTTGGGGGGAAAGGAATTTTTGGTGATATACTGGCCTTTGTTACCTGCTCCTGAGCCCTGCACCCTGGGCGAAACTCACTCCTTAACCCTATACAATATGCACTCCTGAGCCTTGCAAAGTGTTTATTATTTCAGTTTAAACAGGTGCTGGTTGCTAAGTAGTCACTGACTATTTAGATTAGTTTCATTTTATAAAATAATTGTACATGTCAGCCTCTTGCATGTGGTATAGAAATGTCAAGCATAATGTGTGGGTACAAGGACTGTGGCATGTATACAGTGATTAGACCCAGGTTTTATGTAACTCTGCCCCTGTAAGACCCTCCTGCTACTGGCAAATTTGGCCACACCCACCATTTGGCACAATTGGTTTGCGAGGGGGAAGTGAATACTTGCATCTAATCTCTAAGAAAACAAGCCCTGGGCATAACTAAATAACATTCATATCCCTCAGGAGAGAGGAGTTAAAGCACAGTATACCCAATAGACCAAACATCCGACCCTGTACCTCTACTCACAGTCAATACAGGTAAAATGACCTTTAGGCCAGACTGGTACTCTGTATTCTCCAGACCGTAGAACAGCATTGAGACAACATATGTACTACTTGGATGAGCCACCAGAGATTCCTGTAATGTCACCCCTGGTGCTCCAAACCAGATAATCACTTTATGTACCATTTTCCCTGGATATACCCTCCAAAAGGACAGTAGGAAGCCTCAGGCCCCAAGCTTCGGCCTCTCTGAAGCACAGCATACCCTCCTCACCCAGCAAGCCTCAGGGGACAAGAATCTCAGCTACACACCTCCTCACTAGGCAGAGGCTGGTAGGCAAAATACCTTTCCAATGTTCCCTGGTTATTTATATACAGAGATGTATAGTAACTAAGTAGAACTACTTCACTGCTGTACTTAAGTACCAAAAGGCGGTATCTGTACTTTCCTAGAGTAGAATTTTTTTCTCCTACTTCCACTTTTACTTCACTACATTTTTTCAATGATTACTTCTACTCCGATATTTTTTTTTTGTGCTGCATAGTTACTCGTTACAATTATAAAAATTACCACTGCCAGAACAGTAGATGGCAGGTTTCATGAAGCTCAAAACATGTGTATTATCAGCGCATACGAAAATAAAAGCTACTGTATGCATAAATAAAAGCTGCATTTGAAATAATAAAAAACAATATGATGTTCAAACTTTTGACTTCTTTCTTTAATAACTACCTAACACAGTACTTGGACTTTTACTTTCAGTACTTGAGTAGCAATTTTTTTTCAAAACTACTGGTACTTTTACTTTCAGTACTTGAGTAGCAAAATTTAAAAAAAAAAAACTACTTGCAATACTTAAGTACAAAAAATGTTGAATACTTTAGTACTTCTACTCAAGTCACTTTTTGATCGAGCACTTCCACTTCTACTCAAGTCACTTTTTGATCGAACACTTGTACTTTTACTCAAGTATGGGTTTCGAGTACTTTATACAACTCTGTTTATATACTTCTCCAGTGTGCACCACTGGCAATAAACTGACAATTAACCAGAGAGATATAAACTATAACTCTGAGCTTAGGGAAATTTTGAAGAAAGCAGAACTATCAAATAGAGTTCATGCTGACTACAACCCAGCACAAGCAGCACTAAATTTAGGTAAGGGGCACCACTTCATAAGGAGGGGACCTGTTCATGTTACCAGTTTCTTATCCAGGTAACTACAGATTCATCAACTCTAACAGACCTTATTTTATAGATTTAAACATTTATGAAGTACAGTATCAAATACCATAGCAAAATCTAGACCAACTGGACCCACTGGAAGTCCACCATCTGATTTGTCACTCACTTCCTCATAGAGTGATAACAGGTTGGTCTCAGAAGAACAGATATAATCTATACCAGTTGCTTTTTTGCACTGCAAATTAGCTATATTTATTTATCTTTTAACAAATATCCCTAAAATATCTTGCCAATTTGACCAAAATGTTTTAATTCCTCCATCAATGTTTCTGCAATAAAAAATAACAATAGCAGTAATAAGTAATGATGATAATTTTCTTCATTGTCTTCTTTTTCGCCATCATCCTTATTACAGTTCTACACAAATGGTTCATTTATTTTTAAAATCAATTTCTCATTTTAACAGTTTATTGCACTTAACTGGAACAGGAAATTGAAATGTGACAACTGAGGACTTGTGTTGCAAGGATGAACAGTTATCAAGCTTCTCTCTATATGAATACAGCTGGACCACTATTCTGTTTCACCAAGCAGAAGTCATTGCAAGGTCACAGGAGAAACAGATGGGACGCTCACACTCAAGTGTTTTAGCAGTCCTCCCTGAGTAACCTAGATATCTGAGTTATGCCAGATCTAATGCAATTGCTAGGTTTTAGACATTATATGAGCCATATTTTATTATAACATTTTTGTATAAAATATCATAATAAACGTATTGCACACTGATTTTGGACATTGCAAGGCAACAATATATAAAATATATTTGAACCTTTTAAGCTATCCTGTCTTTGTTCATTAAACCAGTGGTAACAGCCCGGTGAATGACGGTGTTCTGCATGGCATTACCTTGAGACCAATGGCATTATGTTTGACTTTTACCTCTGTGACGGCATTCTGTGTGGCCTTACCCCTGTGACTGTTGGTATTCCATGTAGCTTAACTCCATGACTAGTAGTGTTCTGTGTAACTTTACCTCTGTGACTGATGTTGTTTGCCAATTTACTCCTGTAACTAATAACATTGTGTTTGGCTTACCTTGTGACTGATGTTTTTCCTTGAAGGGTTACACCAGTGTCTGGTGGTAGTCCATGTCACTTTGAGTTCATGCCTTATGGCATTCTTTGTTACCTTACCCCCCTGACTAATGGAATGTGGCTTTACCCCTGTTATTGGTATGTGGGGGTAACCTCTGTTGGTGTTCTGCTTTACCCTTGTTACTGATGGCATTCAATGTTCATTTTCCCCAGTACCGATGATATATTTGTGGGTTTACCGCTGATACTTATGATGTTTGGAGCAGATTTACCCTTGTTACTGATGACATTTTGTGTGGCTTTACCTCTCTTATTGATGAAATTATGTTTGGTCTTTCTTTTGCTAAAGTGGTTGTAAGCCTTTTTTTTTTGGTAATAAAATAACAAACATGTCTATACTTACCTGCTCTGTGCAAAGGTTTAGCACAAAGCAGCTCTGATCCTCTTCTTCTGGGGTCCACCGCCAGCGTTCTGGGCTCTTCCTCTTCATCGGATGCCACCACTCTCCCAAGCCCTGCTGCTGCGTCTATTGACACAGACAGCGGTACTCTGCCCCACCCCCGCTCCTATGTCACAGGATTTGATTGACAGCAGTGGGAGCCAACGGCTCCTGCTGCTATCAATCTGTCCAATGAGGAGAGAAACAGAGGCTGGAGCCGCTGCGATCATGCACATCGGGGGATCGAATCAAGCTCAGGTAAGGGGGGGGGCGCTGGATCACAGAAGGTTTTTCACCCTAATGCATAGAATGTGTAGCACTACTCCCATGGGAGCTGCTGAGTGTGGGTTCCCCTGGTTTACCATTAGCAACAGTAGGACATTTAAGCATGTTTCCAAGTGTGATTACCTCGGACGAGAAGCAGTCCAGTTTCTTTGTTGTTTTTTTTAGGGTTTATTGAGAACTTGGATAGGAGAAGGGATGAGTGGGATACTCCAACAACTGAACTATGCACATAATAGGCAGCGACTATACAGAACTACTGATTGACGCTGGTTAACGCTGACTGATGCTGGTTAATGCTGACTGACGCTGGTCACGGCTAGGTCACTTACTTTAGCTTCACTTTTGACTGTGAAAAGTCCTTTAAGCTCCCTAAGGTACTTCTTCCTGAGGTAGCTGACTTGTAGTGTATACTGTACTGCTGAGACACTTCAGGACCCTTCCTGGCACCCTCTTTATTCCCTATTCTTCACAACTTGGCACCCCCTTTACTGTAACATCCCAGATTAGCTGGCTCTCTGATCCCCTTGACCTTTCTGGAGTGGCCCCCTCTCTTAGGCAGACCCTGGGCAGATCTTGAGTACTCACAACACTGATTTTCCAGAACAATCCTGCTCCACAGCTCCACTTGGTCAGCACACACTGGATCCTCTACAGCACAGCTCATTCCCTGGTCCCTAGGCTGACTGCCTGGACCACCTTCCTCAGCAACAGGAGGAGAGACAACCGTCACCCTCCTCCTGTGACCTGGCTTTTCGCCCAAAGACACCCTGTCTCATGCTCCCCTCCTATTTATGTGCAATCCCAGGGAGCATTGCAGGAATGCCCTCCTACTGGAACTGACATAAAACAGAGTGTGCCACTGGCTAGGTTTCCTCCACTGTCCAATAAGGTCCCTCATTGGCTGCAGTGGGGAAACTCCCTCAGACCCAGTGAATTACACTTAGAAATGTGACAGGCTAAACTAGTAGATCAGACCCTCTATATAAGCAGAACAGGGTCACCAATATGTTTTACCTAGCACCTACCTGCAAGGGTGCTACAAATGTATTAAAGTGAAAAACTTTAAGGCTTTACAACCACTTTAATAATTGCATTCCTTGTAATTCTACCCCTTTTACTGAAGGCATTCTGTGTGGCTTTATCCATGTGACTGCTGACATTCCCTGTGGCTTTACCAGTGTAATTGATAGCATTCTGGGTGACTTTTTTTTACCTTGTGACAGATGGCATGTAGTCTTAGAAGTTCAAATTCTTTAGAACCCCATTCTCATAAAATACATTAATGTTTTTGGTACTAATAAATTGCTGCTCCATGCTATAAGCTGTAGTGTCCCTATTCTAAATTAAGTGATGCAGGGCTTTAGTCAGTCTTAGTCTGAATTGACAGTTCTATTATTTACAGGTTTTCCACCAACTTTAGGTTATCATTTAATTCTGCCTGCTGCTGGAGAGTTTCCCTGAGTGTAGCCTGGGTTATGAATATTAAAATGCCCTTGCACTGGGAGGTTTATTGCTAGTGGTCCATGCTGGGGATTGGTTAAAAATATTTGGGGGAGCCTTCCTGGAACCTCTCTTGTGTGTAGCTGATCCCTGACCGCCCAAACCTGATGTCTGGGCCAGGCACATGTGCTTGGGATAGACAGGTCTGAAGCTTGCGCTGCTTGGCCAAAGGTGTTGCCCAGGAGGAGTGAAGCTGGATCATGGATAGGAGCGCCAGGGGTGAACATTCCCAGCAAGAGGAGTGTTCGGAGAAGCTGGGCATAAGCTTGGACCACACTGAAAGTCTATGGCTCCCGCTGCTATCAATCTATCCAATGAGGACCCGAGACAGCGGCTGGAGCTGCTGGGCTCATGCTCGATTGGGTTCAGGTTCAGCTGTAGCAGAAAAGGTTTTTCACCGTAATGCATAGAATGCATTACTGTGAAAAACCATGAGACTTTAAAACTCCTTTAATGGACTTTTTTTTTGTTAGCGCAACTTAATTTACAAATATTCTACAGGGTGTGGTCACACTTGAAGTTGCTGCTGTTCAATATTATTTTCTTTAAGCGCGGTTAATCCCCCTCTATATACTATCCTTTAATGGACTACTTAGTGATGACTGATCTTATTGATAATTGCTGTGAGTGGGACTTTTGTGATCTAGAAGAGGTAGTAAAGTAGCAAGATGTAGTTGCATGCAGTTGCAATTTTTTTTTTAGTCTATCAGTGACTTGGCCTGTCTCTGTTAAGGGTAGTAAAGCTATTTAACTTTTGAAGAGTCTGTTCTGTATTGATATATGATAGCAGAGAAGACATTTTTTAGATAGCCTTTTATATCTTTCTGAGGTTTTTCAAGCATACTGCTTAGTTGCTCTGTATCATTGTATTATTCATTAGCACATTTTTTTGTGTTAAAAGTAATTTCTGCCTTATTTTCTTCATAACTTTCCTTAAGCGTGAATGAAGGCTTAACGTAATAAACCCAAAAACAAAAATGTTATATGTTGCAGCTTACCTGTCCTTAGTTGTGGTGGCTGCATTACTTTCATTTTGTAGGCTTTTTTCTGTTATATTCACCTGGTGATCTTGCCAGTAAGTTTTCTTTCTCAAGTTAAAGGGGAGCTCCACATTTGGCACCTTTCAGGGTGGGGGGAGCAGGTACCTGGTTTTGACAGGTACCCGCTCCCACTAGTTCGCACCCCCCTTTCCTCGCCGCCGGTTTTACTCCTGGTTTCCCTTACAAATGTAGGGGGTCAGCCCCTTGAATGACTAAACTCCATTACACTGTACTTCTATTGAGAAATTCCCACAGACTGTCATGCATCTTTCAGCCACAAGATGTCACTGTTGTTGTTTTTTAAGTGAAGGGATCTTTCTGGAAAGGAGGAGGGAGCAGGAAGTTCCTGGGATGGTGTGGTTTTCGTCTCTCTATGGCTGTGCTGAGCTGAGGAAAGGTACTGCATGCTGTGGCCTTGAGAGGGCATATAGACTGTATAATCCAGGGACAGAGCAACAGGATCTTGCCAGAGGAGACAGAGCTGAACTGTGATTTTTGGAAATATTGCTAGAGATAGGATAAAAAGCACCACATCCCTATGATAAATAGTAACTACAATGGGGGGGGGGGGCAAATTGGGACTTTAAAGGTGCAAATGATGGAGAAAAATCTGAATTCTCAAAAATTAAACATTTTATTACACAAAGAAAAAAGGACAAGACAGGACATTTGATAAAATGTTAAAAGCAAAGGAATGCACTCAAAAATATCAACTCTACATGTTTCGCCATCTTCATAATAGCTTCTTCAGGAGTTTTGCCAGATATTTCTTGAGAGTGAACATTTCTAGATTGCAGAAAAAAAGAGCATAAACAATAGAACAAAGGAATAACTACTAGAGCAGAAACCAAAAGGTCCTAAATTTGATGCCCTCATACATTTCACAATTTTAGCACTAATATCAAAAAAGTACCTTTATAAAGACCTGACCCCTTTCTTTTGCCGGAGGTGAACACAACGTAGGCGCCGGAGACCAGATGAATGAGGAGGGAGGAACTAAAACATCTAGCCCCTTAAAGTTGACCCATAGAGAGGGTGATAGCCAAGCCAAGGATAATACGTATTGAGAATAAGAGACTGCAATATAGGAATGTGTTAGAAACCATATGGATTTTGTGACTTATAAATATCACATTCTTGGATAGGAATATATTTACCTATTCTGAGATAGCAATAAAATAAACTTCAAAGGTATTCCAATATCAAAAATGGGGAGGGAGAACCAAGATTATCCCATATAAATCCCCAAGAAGAAATATCCCTTTAAGCAAGACAAAAAGATATATATATGGTGTGTAAGTACACCTAGAATTATAAAAAAAAAAAAAAAATATATATATATATATATATATATATATATATATATATATATATATATATATGCTAATGGTAAAAGGTAAAATGACCAAGAATATTTACCCTTATGAGGCAATATTGCACACATAAAGTTCCATCCACACTGATATGTAATCGGGCGCCAAATTGCGACAGACTTTCCCAATGGTATGCTCCAAAACAATGCTGCACAAGGGAGAGAAAGGGGCATAAAGCACGAAGTAATCTAGTCAGTATAAATAAGCCCAAAAAGAATCAGTGGAATGGTAAAAAAGAGAAGTGTTCCATTACCGCAGAAATCCTCAACCGCATGTGTCGTTCCCCAGTGGTCTAGTGTAATACTGACCATGTTGCGCCGGCATTTATACACCCTCTCCACTCCCGCGGCGTCTGACGTCACCGTAGGAGTGAGAGCAAGATGCACCCGGCGATCCAATTGAAGCCAAACAGGAAGTGCGTCATATCGACGCGACCGCATCACATGATGCGAGCCGGAACCGGAAGTCGAGGATGATTACATCCGGTCCGGTTGCCATGTAAGCAGAGGGGGTGAATTGAAAAGGAGAGATGGCGCTACCTGAAGATCAAAAGGGGGCTTCTACTAAATACTGAGCAAAGGGTCTGAATACTTAGGACCATGTGATATTTCAGTTTTTCTTTTTTAATAAATCTGCAACAATGTCAACAATTCTGTGTTTTTCTGTCAGTATGGGGTGCTATGTGTACATTCATGAGGAAGAAGAATGAACTTAAATGATTTTAGCAAATGGCTGCAATATAAAAAAGAGTGAAAAATTTAAGGGGGTCTGAATACTTTCCGTACCCACTGTATATATCTTTTTGTCTTGCTTAAAGGGATATTTCTTCTTGGGGATTTATATGGGATAATCTTGGTTCTCCCTCCCCGTTTTTGATATTGGAATACCTTTGAAGGTTATTTTATTGCTATCTCAGAATAGGTAAATATATTCCTATCCAAGAATGTGATATTTATAAGTCACAAAATCCATATGGTTTCTAACACATTCCTATATTGCAGTCTCTCATTCTCAATACGTATTATCCTTGGCTTGGCTATCACCCTCTCTATGGGTCAACTTTAAGGGGCTAGATGTTTCAGTTCCTCCCTCCTCATTCATCTGGTCTCCGGCGCCTACGTTGTGTTCACCTCCGGCAAAAGAAAGGGGTCAGGTCTTTATAAAGGTACTTTTTTGATATTAGTGCTAAAATTGTGAAATGTATGAGGGCATCAAATTTAGGACCTTTTGGTTTCTGCTCTAGTAGTTATTCCTTTGTTCTATTGTTTATGCTCTTTTTTTCTGCAATCTAGAAATGTTCACTCTCAAGAAATATCTGGCAAAACTCCTGAAGAAGCTATTATGAAGATGGCGAAACATGTAGAGTTGATATTTTTGAGTGCATTCCTTTGCTTTTAACATTTTATCAAATGTCCTGTCTTGTCCTTTTTTCTTTGTGTAATAAAATGTTTAATTTTTCAGAATTCAGATTTTTCTCCATCATTTGCACCTTTAAAGTCCCAATTTGCCCCCCCCCCCCCCCCATTGTAGAGCTGAACTGTGGTACTACGGACTGCAGCTGAGAACCAGAGAAAGAGAGGAGAGAACATCCCAGAGCACCTCAAGCAAGTTACAGAGCAAGGGGCCAGACTGCAGTGACCTCCACGTGACAGAACAAGATAAACAACCTGCAAAGAAACCCAGACCAGTGCATAAGAGACTGCAGCTACAGACAGCAAGGGACAGATCCAGAGACCTGACTGCATCCACCATCACAGAGACTGAGATAAAGCAGCTGTACCTACAGAACTGTGAGTGTGCACCGGTGCTAACCTGTGGCAGGGCATAGAGCAGGTTTCTGTAGACAGAGCGTTGCAGCAACGTGTCCCGGTTAGCGGGAATCAGATAGGATCATATAGCAGAGTAGCCTGTATTTCTGTGTGTGCGTTGGCGGGAGCCCCATTTTAAGTATCACGTTGCAGTTAACTTTGCTGTAAACCTGTGTAATCTGTTATTACTGTTAACATCATTCTCCGGCCATTATACTCTGTTGGTTAATAAAGCCGGTATCTGCTTCAGCCTCTCTGTTTGCTGTACCGTACTTGAATTCTGCATTGCGGTCCCCTACTCCTCTGACTGCTACAAGTGGCGCTGCGAGCAGGGTACGGTTACAGAGATGGAGGCGGCTGAAGGAAATGTGCATGATGCTAATGTGAGTACCTCAGGCAATGGTGGAACCCCTGCAAGGGCCCTCCCTATGGGCATGCTGTTTAACTTGCTGCCAAAATTTGATGGCAAGAACATGTCACTGTCAGACTGGGTGACAAGATTACAGAGCGCTGCAAGAATTTACAATGTCAGCCCAGAGTTACAGGTAGAAATTGCTTTGGCTGCCCTGGAGGGTGAGGCCCGAAAGAATGTGTTTCTACAATCAGAAGCCACACGCAGCACCTTGCAAGAGATTGTGCGATTTCTGGAAGAAATATACGGTGAAACAGCTAGTGCGGGCCACTTCCGGGCGAAATTCTTCTACCGGGTTCAGCAAGAAAATGAAGGGGTCTCACAATATGTGATGGCTCTACAAGAAGTATTGGCTGAGGTACAGAAAAAGGAGGCAGACGGAGTATCTGGCATGGCATCTGCCGACCGAATATTGCGGGAACAGTTTATTCTGGGACTCTTCAGCTCTCCCCTGAGACAGGTTCTGCGGGAGCGAGTCAGGGTGGACCCTACTCTGAACTTTCGGCAAATATTGGCGGAGGCTGTGGCACGCAGTAAAGAAGAAAGTTATGCCTCCGGAGTGATACGGACCCAGACCGCCACACCCTTTGGGGTTGTGGGGAAGGAAGAGGTCCTAGTTAAAGTGGTACAAGACCTGCAAAGCTCCCTGAGTGCTATGCACAAAAAATTGACACAAATGGAAAGGCGAATGGAGTCGAGCTATTCCCCTGGGGCTGCCTATCTGGCCCAACAACCGCCCTATCAGATTGCCCCACTGGTTCCTACACCACAGCATCCTTACCTGAGTTCACAGTCACACGAAGTTCCTCAATATCTTCCAACAAGTCCAGCCAGGGCGCCTCCCGCACGCAGGCGGAGAGACTATAGTCCAGGGACACAGTGCTGGCGGTGCGGAGAAGAAGGACACTTCGCCAGAGAGTGCCAGAGTGATCTATCTAGACGCTGAGAGCTGGCGTTAAACTACCCAGCACAGCACAGCTCTGAACACCTGGTCGCAGGGTCCCCGTCATACAAGCTGAATTTGAAGGAATCCCAGTCAACTGCTTAGTAGATACCGGATCACAGGTGACGACCATGCCTGAGTCATACTTCAATCGTTACTTCCAAGCACTGGCTAAGCCAGAACGAGAGACATTGGTCCGAGTTACAGCTGCGAACCATCAGCAAATTCCGGTCACGGGAGTCGTGTGGATGAACGTACGGCTGTGTGGACAGGAAGTGGGAAGAAAAGGCATTCTGCTGGTCCCCGAGACGTTCAAGGAGGATGTACCGGTGATAATGGGCATGAATATTCTACGAGAGTTGGATCAGATCATGTTCACTAAACGGGGACCTGGCTATTGGAAGCAAGCCACCCCACACAAACCCACGCAAAAAGCTTTCCAACGGTTGATCCGGTTCTGTGGGACACAGAAGAGTGTCCCAGTACACCAGTCCGTGGGAACTATCCGAGTGCCGGGAAAGGCTACCCTCAGTCTTCCTCCTGCTCGGGAGACTATAATGACACTGCCTGTGGGAACCTTCCGCAACCTTAAAGGTATGGAGGTGATCATCGAACCAGGGGGTCTAGGAGAACTAGGTCAGGATGCCCTAGTGGCCCGGACACTGGCAGTGGTCCAGAATGGACGAGTACCCATAAGAGCTGTGAATGTGGGACATCTGGAAGTCGCTTTGGCGCCTGGAGTAGAACTGGCCCGTGTGTACTTACATCGGGGAGAAGTGCTAAGTCGGGAAGAAGTGACTCTAGCTCCAATAGGCAATGCTGCATGGACACTGGCAGTTAGTGCCAGACCCGAAGAGGCTCCGACCCCAGAATGGAATGGGAGAACCATTGTGGACCAAATGGAGATAGATGTGAAGAATCTCGGTCCAGACCGTTTGCGGGCGGTTGAAGCCATGCTGTGGGAGAATCAGGCTGCGTTTGCCCGCCATGCCGATGACTTTGGCTGCACAGATGCTATCACACATGAGATACCGACCGGGGACGCTGCCCCAATCCGGGAGAGGTATCGACAGATTCCACCCAAGTTGTACCAGGAAGTGAAGACATTGTTGAAACAGATGATAGATTCAGGAGTGGTACGAGGTAGTCAAAGTCCCTGGGCAGCCCCAGTGGTGCTTGTCAAGAAGAAGGACGGCACTATTCGATTTTGTGTGGATTATCAGCGGTTGAATGCATGCACCACACGAGACTCATACCCTCTGCCACGCATCGAGGAGTCCCTGACAGCCCTAGGGCGGGCTAAATACTTCTCCACCCTGGATCTAGCAAGCGGGTACTGGCAAGTACCGGTGGCCGAGAAGGACCGGGCCAAGACTGCATTCATACTCCCCATGGGACTATTCGAATTTAACAGAATGCCATTCAGGCTATCCAATGCCCCGTGCACCTTCCAGCGGCTGATGGAGAAGTGTCTGGGAGACCTGAATTTTGAAGCAACCTTGATATACTTGGATGATATCATTGTATACTCCGCTACTTTTCAAGAACACCTAGACCGACTAGGACAGGTACTCAAGCGGTTGCGATCCCATGGCCTGAAGATAAAGCCAAAGAAGTGTAATCTCTTCAAGAGGAAGATAGAGTACCTAGGCCATACGGTGTCCCAAGATGGGGTGCTGCCATCTCAAGACAAAATGGCTGCAATACAACAATGGCCAGCGCCCAGAACACTGCGGGAGTTGAAGGCTTTCCTCGGTCTGACCGGATATTACCGGCAATTCATCAAAGACTACGCAAAGATAGCGGGCCCTCTGAATGAGCTGCAGAGAGGAACAGCTGGGAGGCCCAAGGGTCAAAGTGTCCCCTGGGGACAGAAGCAGGAAGAGGCCTTCCAGGCCCTGAAAGAAACCCTGACATCGGCCCCCATCTTGGCTTATGCTGACTTTGACAAACCATTCCTCTTATCGACTGATGGCAGCCTCTATGGACTTGGGGCGGTACTGTCACAGGTACAAGAAGGACGTAAAAGAGTTATCGCTTATGCCAGTCGGTCGTTGAGGGATACAGAGCGAAACCCTCATTACTATAGTTCCTTCTGGCTGGAGCTCCTTGCCCTGGTGTGGGCCATGACAGAAAAATTTGCGGGCTACCTGACAGGGGCTAAGATCTTTGTACAGACCGATAACAACCCCCTGGCCCATCTGGATACTGCCAAGCTGGGAGCCCTGGAGCAGCGTTGGGCAGCTCGCCTTGCCAAGTATGACTTCTCAATCCGCTACCGCTCTGCTACAGAGAACACTAATGCCGATGGTCTGTCGAGGGTTACTTTTGAGACTCCAGTAGGGGATCTGGATGAACAAAAAGAAGAGGATGAAACTCCAGACTTCCGCAGGTTCACACCTCCAGCAGTTGCAGCACAGACAAGTGGGGAGGCCCGAGTGCTACCCAAGGCATTAGGAAGAACCAATGAAGAATGGGGCCGAATACAGGATGAAGATGTCGGTCTGCGGCAGATGAAAGGTTGGGTGTCCCAGCGAAGAAAACCTGACAGAAAAGAAAGGACTGAGCTTGATGCCGAGATGAAGTCCATTCTACACCAATGGGATAGACTGGAAGTTCATGGAGCTGTTTTGTACCGCAAGTGGCAGCAGCTTGCTGATATAGAGGCAAGGTGGCAGGTAGTAATACCCAGAAGCATGGCACGAGAGGTAGCCAAGGAGGCTCATGAATTTGGAGCTCACTTCGGGCCAGTTAAGACCTTCGAGTGGCTGCAACACTATGTATATTGTCCACGACTGGAGGCCACGGTTGAGGAAGTCTGCCGGCAGTGTCGAATGTGTGAACTCACCAAAAGCACCGAACAGAGGGCACCCATGCAGTCCATACAGACCAAAGAACAGCTGGAAGTATTGATGATAGATTATCTTCTCGTGGGACAATCCGCCAGAGGTCCACAATACTGCCTGGTCATGATTGACCACTTCTCTAAATTTGCAGTGGTCACCCCAACTCAAGACCAGACGGCTGAGTCTGCAGCTCGGGCCATCTGTCAAGATTTCATCCGAGTCTACGGGTGTCCGAAGCGGATCCATTCAGATCAAGGAGCGTGCTTTCAAGGGAAAGTGATGGAGGAGCTACATCGACTGTATGGCATTGAAAAATCCAGGACAACTCCATATCATCCCCAAGGGAATGGGGCCTGCGAGCGCTTCAACCGGACCCTGCTTCAGATGTTGAGGACATTAGAGGAAGACAAAAGGATGCACTGGCCAGACTACCTCCATGAATTAGTCTGGGCTTACAATAATCGGGTTCACAACACAACCGGGTATACTCCGTACATGCTATTGTTCGGCAGAGCTGGCCAGGAAATTGTTGAACTGAATTTAGAACAACCACAGGACTTAATAGAACGATCGACCACCTCATGGGTGAAAGAACACCGTCAGCGGCTCCAGACCATCCGCCGATTAGCAGGCCAGCGTTTGCAAGAGAGAACTCATACTGACCGTCCTCCCCTCCAGGAGGTTCCGCTGCAACCTGGAGATCGGGTACTGGTGCGGGAGAAACGTCCCAGAGGCAAGTTGAGTGAGCGTTGGGAGGTACAACCTTACAAAGTGATCAGGAGAGTGTACCCCAATGGCCCGGTCTACGAAGTACGGGTGGAAAATGAGGAGTTTGCCTCAAGGATCCTACATAGGAATATGTTACGGCCATGTCGGTCTGAAGATCCCAAACCTGCTGAAGAGACAACACTTCCTGTCCCGTCCTCAGAACTCATTATCTCCAATGAAAACAATGATGAAGACTGGTGAATTGTTCCTGACACTACGGAAGGTCCCCAGGCCACAGGGGATGAAGCTTATGCTACAGAACCACCACCGGCTCGCAATGAGGAGGAACCCAGGTTGGCAGCTCCCAATGAGGAAAGTCAGTCCCTTACAGATAGTCAAGACCTCCGGAGATCCAATAGGTCTACTGCAGGGGTTCCACCAAACAGGTACAATGCTGATCAGTTCGTTTGGTCCACCTGTATGTGTTGTGGACAATGTTGTGCTGCTGTTAGAGATTGTAATAATCACTTTCTTCCCCATGGACTATATAGGATGGCCGAGGACGACCATCGTTAAGTGGGGAGGCATGTAGGGGGTCAGCCCCTTGAATGACTAAACTCCATTACACTGTACTTCTATTGAGAAATTCCCACAGACTGTCATGCATCTTTCAGCCACAAGATGTCACTGTTGTTGTTTTTTAAGTGAAGGGATCTTTCTGGAAAGGAGGAGGGAGCAGGAAGTTCCTGGGACGGTGTGGTGTTCGTCTCTCTATGGCTGTGCTGAGCTGAGGAAAGGTACTGCATGCTGTGGCCTTGAGAGGGCATATAGACTGTATAATCCAGGGACAGAGCAACAGGATCTTGCCAGAGGAGACAGAGCTGAACTGTGGTACTACAGACTGCAGCTGAGAACCAGAGAAAGAGAGTAGATAACATCCCAGAGCACCTCAAGCAAGTTACAGAGCAAGGGGCCAGACTGCATTGACCTCCACGTGACAGAACAAGATAAACAACCTGCAAACAAACCCAGACCAGTGCATAAGAGACTGCAGCTACAGACAGCAAGGGACAGATCCAGAGACCTGACTGCATCCACCATCACAGAGACTGAGATAAAGCAGCTGTACCTACAGAACTGTGAGTGTGCACCAGTGCTAACCTGTGGCAGGGCATAGAGCAGGTTTCTGTAGACAGAGCGTTGCAGCAACGTGTCCCGGTTAGCGGGAATCAGATAGGATAGCAGAGTAGCCTGTATTTCTGTGTGTGCATTGGCGGGAGCGCCATTTTAAGTATCACGTTGCAGTTAACTTTGCTGTAAACCTGTGTAATCTGTTATTACTGTTAACATCATTCTCCGGCCATTATACTCTGTTGGTTAATAAAGCCAGTATCTGCTTCAGCCTCTCTGTTTGCTGTACCGTACTTGAATTCTGCATTGCGGTCCCCTACTCCTCTGACCGCTACACAAACAATGGCCGCGGCAGTCCCCGAGAGCCGATTGAAAAATTGGCTGGGGTGAAGACATCACGGGATCCCTGGACAGGTAAGTGATGTAACAATAAATGTCAGCAGCTACAGTATTTAATATTATAATGTTAGAAACCAAACTGTCCAGCAAAAGTTGCAGTCAAAAGGTTGAGACAATCTATTTAACCGGTTCTGGACCACCCACCGCATATATACCGCGGTAGGCTGGCCCTCCTGCGTAAACTGACGTAGGGCTACGTTGGTCGCTCCTGCGTCGCCTGTCAGTGTTAACCACTTCTGGACTGGAAGATTTTCCCCCTTAATGACCAGGCCATTTTTTGCGATTCGTCACTGAGTTATTTTAACAGACAATTGCGCGGTAGTGCAACGCTGTACCCAAATAAAATGAATGTCCTTTTTTCCCACAAATAGAGCTTTCTTTTGGTGTTATTTGATCACCTGTGAGATTTTTATTTTTTGCGCTATAAACAAAAAAAGAGCGACAATTCTGAAAAAAAAAAAACAATATTTTTCACATTCTGATATATAACATTCCCAAAAGGAAAATGTAAAAATCAAAATCTTTTAACATTTTAGGCCAATTTGTTTTCTGCTACATATTTTTGGTAAAAAAAAATTGCAATAAGCGTATTTTGATTGGTTTGCGCAAAAGTTATCACGTCTACTAATTACGGGAAAGATTTATGTCATTTTTATTGTTTTTTTTTGTTCTTTTTTACCAGTAATGGCAGTGATCTGCAATTTTTTGCGGTACTGCAAAATTGCAGTGGACAGATCGGACCCCTAACAGACATTTTTGACACTTTTTTGGGGACCAGTGACATTACTACAGTAATCAGTGCTAAAAAAAATGCACCGTTACTGTAATAATGACACTGGCAGGGAAGGGGTTAACACTGTGGGTGATCAATTTGTTAAATGTGAGCCTAGGGGGTGTTTTCTAACTGTAGGGGGGATGGGCTTGTGAAATCAATACAGAGACCTGCGTTCCTAAATAGGAGGAACTCAGGCGCTCTGCGTTGAGAACAATTCAGACCGCCGTTCTCTCTTCATGGGGAGCAATCGGGGGTGCCTGGCGACAATTGCGGCTCCCGGCCCCATGAATTGGCTTCCCCACCCGTAAGTGGGCATGCGCGTTCCCCCCAGATCGCTCCCGCGAACAGGTACGGCAATTCGCGGGAACCTGGTCGGCAAGTGGTTTTTAAGCCTTAGGAGGCATAAGGGTTATTGGAACATCAGTGCTTTGTTTAGGTTAAGATTTGATAAGATAGCACTTTGATTTTTTCTTTCATTTTGGGGGAGTTTGTTTTAGGTACAAATCACATATTCAGAAGTAGGGAAAGTACCTGACAGGCTAGACATACACTTCAACAACAGTATGGATGGAGGAAACTACTCTGCTTTATATTGTATTCAGACAGTTGAAGCACCCACAGCTGTCTGAATACCCAAACAGTGAAAGCATGGAAGTGCAGCAGCTGCATGAACACGATCGCCTTTCAAAGTTTGACATGCAGGCAGGACAGGTGCACAAATCTGAAAGCAGACATTATGGGGTGGATTTACTAAAACTGGAAAGTGCAAAATCTGGTGCAGCTCTGCAGAGAAACCAATCAGCTTCCAGGTTTTTTTGTCAAAGCTTAATTGAACAAGCTAAAGTTAGAAGCTGATTGGCTACCATGCACAGCTGCATGTGTATTCACTATGGGCTGCCTGCATGCAGCTCTGAGGTGGAGGCACACGCATCTACCAGCAGCTCTGCGCAGGGAAGACAGGACTAATCACCCGTCTGAATGACCCCCTAATGACCCCCCGGATGCGGATGGCAGCGGGTGTCAGCGGAGGTGTCTCCACTGACATCCGATGCCCCATAGGGATGAATGGAGGATCCGATCAGATCCGCCTAAAAAACTGACAGGCGGATCTGATCGGATCCTCCATGCATCCCTATGGGGGCATTGGATGTCAGCGGAGACATGTCTGCTGACACCCGCTGCCATCCGCATCCGATCCTGTCCGTGAAATCCGGACGGATGGAAACCCTATTTTCCATCCGTCCAGGGGATCGGATCGGATGGGATCGGATAAGAGCAGACAGGCGGTCCACTCTCATCTGATTCCCCATAGAGAGCAGCGGGGCTCTGACACCTCCCTCTCCGCACACAGTGCAGAGACAGAGCTGTCATCCGCCTGCTCAGCGGGGATCGGCGGATCGATCCCCGTTAAGCAGAGCACGGTCCGCAACAGAATGCGGACCGTGTGAAAGGACCCTAATAGGTTAAAGCAAATACATTTTTTAGGTCTTATGGACATTTGTCCAGCTCCTTCAACGCCTTTGCTACTGGCAAGAAAAAAGCAGCTTAAAAAAACGTGCCTAAAGCCGCGTTTTGCAAACACATTTAGGCTCGTTAAGCATTTCGGAGTTTAATAATTCCATTGGCCATGATAATATTTATTCTGACCACTGGAATGAATGAATGCTCTAGTGCTAAAAGCGCTAAGGCTCCGTTCACATGTAGGCATTTTGGGGGAGTTTTTCTGCTCTAGGATAAGCTCTCAAAACGCCCAACAAGACAAAACTGTGAGCAAAACGCCCAACGCTCAAAAAAGTACTTGAGCTTCTTTTTGGGCAGATTAGAGGCGTTTAGCATTGATCTCTATTCAATCTAAAAACGCCTGCACAAAAAACGGCTGTAAAAACGCCTGTAAAACGCGGTAAAAATCGCGGGGAAAATCGCAGGAAAAAACGTGTGAAAACGCTACGCTCATGTGTGAATGTAGCCTTAGCGTCAAGGTGCTCAAACGCACCTCTCCTGAACGCGCAGCCTCTAAACATTCCTGCCTCTAAATTTTTGTAAATGCTTATGTATGCAAGAACACAGACTAACAGAGGGGTGGTTAGGGGCAGAAAAAAACCCCTAAAAGTGATGTTTTTTACACCCAGTGTGCAGGAGGCCTAAGAATAGCTAGCAATTGTTATTTGAGTATCATCCCACTTTACCAGTTCTTTAGTATTGAAAATTTCCTGACAGACTCCATGGCAGCCTACGTGTGGGTTAGTCCCGCCTCCTCCTACCTCAGAGGACCCCACTCCCATAAATTTCACTCTGCCCTAGAGACCATGTTCCTTTTTTGCCCTCCTCCTGTTGGATGGATATCAAGTCTTACCTCATGAAGATTTTCAGTCTAATTCCTGGTGATTTACACGATTGATTCCAGGCTGAATTCCTGAAGAGTCCAGTATGCCCTAGCTACTAGCGGGGTAGGACACGGGTGTGCAATCCCATGCATTGGAGAAGCATAAAGCCTGGCCACTGGCGGGCAAGCTGAATACGGCCAATCGTCCTAGCTACTAGCGGGAGGCCCATTAATACACCCCGAATCGATGCGCTGGAGGTTTTTGTGTGCCAGGTCTGACCGTGGTTTGGAGCGTGCTTGGTAACGTATGGCAGCCATTTTTTTGTATTTGTATTTTGTCTTGCGGTGTTTTGGAACACAGGTGCGTTTCATCTTGCGGCCCCGGCTCTTCCTGTGTCCCAGCGCAGCTTCCGGGTCACCGCTGGGTGTCTGGGGGGCGGTGCTGGCGCAGTGGAGTGGCTGTTCGTGCTCGCACATGTGCACGGATGCTGTCTGTCACGGGGGGGGGGGGGGCGGTGACGTCATCATCTGGCGGCAGATTTAAACTGCTGTCACAGTGGATCACATTGGGATTGTACTGCGGGCATATGCGGCGGCTTCCCTGTGTTTGATCGGTCTCTGCTAGTGGTAAGCTTAATCCTGCTGGATGTCTGTGTGCAGTCTGGTGTATGCAGCACTTCCTTATACTTGTGTTTATTAGTCTTCCTGTTAAGAGCAGTATGGATACTTCACCGCCCCCCAGTGGCCAACCCTTACTCTACAGGTAAGAGTGGTATTATTTTTACCTATCCCTGTACGGTTCGGATTTAGGGCAGTAGGGGTAATTCTTCCCTTTCTCTTAGCCCTTCTAGGCTGATAAACAAACTAAAGCACGCAAAGATAAGGACCTTACCAGGTCACAACGTCATCACACATCTCCTGGCACTAGTCTCCACAAGTCTTCTACCAAACATCACAGGGAAGGCTCCACGGTTGCATCAGCACAAAGACACCCTGATAGAAGATCTTGCTGGGGTTGTGCAGCACGTGTTTCTGATGGCAAATCAATATGCGATGCATGTTTTGCACATGCCTCTAGAGAAAGGGGGAATGATAACCAGCAGGTGGAATCCCTGGTTAGACGGGTAGTCCAAGAATCCCTACAAAACCTGGAGGTTGACCGCACCTGTAGCCCCTCAGCTGGTATGGCAGACATCCCTGTTAGGGATAGCCTCAGTACTCCCGCCCCTTCTCAGCAGAGCATTTCCGGCTTCAACTCCTCGGATAGTGAGGACGAATCGGATACTCCTGGCGCAGGCTTTGATTTTGCCTTGGCCCTCACCCTGGTTAAGGCAGTTAAGGGAGCCCTAAAGTGGGAGGAGCCAGTAGAGTCACCATCTAAACAAAGAAGGTACTTCAAGCACCTAAAGAAAGAGCGCCATAACTTTCCCTTTTTAGGTGAACTGGGCGAAATTATCTCGGATGAGTGGGGATGTGCAGAGAGGAAAAATTCTCTGGTATCCAAAGTTTCCAGGATGTACCCATTCAAGAGTGAGGATGTGAAACACCTGGAGTCAGCGCCCCTAGTGGACGCCGCCCTCATGAGATTAGCGAGGCACGTCACTCTTCCACTCAAAGACACAGTGTCTTTTAAAGATGGGCTGGAAAGAAGAATCGACACTGACCTTAAGAATATTTATGTGTCTGCTGGAATGGCTTGTGAGCCAGCCCTAGCCATTGCGGCTTTATCCAAGGCCATGGAGGCCTGGACAATAGAGGTGGATTCGGATCTAAGGTCCGTATCAGAAGAAGTAGCCAGAGCTTCAGCAGTGAATAAGCTCAGACTGGCGGCTTCTTTTCTGGGGGAGGCTTCCCTAGATATTATTCGTCTGGTGGCCCGGGTCATGCTCTCTTCAGTGACAGCTAAACGGGCTCTATGGCTGCGCCCTTGGCTGGCTGATCCTTCCTCCAAGCAGGCTTGGTGTCGTATTCCATTCAAAGGGTTTTTCTTGTTCGGGAACAAGCTGGAGAGCGCTATTTCGCGGGCCACGGGCGGTAAGTCGGGGTTCCTCCTGCAGGATCGTCTCCTGCTGGGTCAGAGAAGGACACAGTCCAGACAATCTTCGGATAGAGCGAAGGATGCTCGAAGTTACAGACCTGGTCGTAAATTCCGGAAAACATGGAGGAAAAATCCATCTTCAAACCAAAAGGCTTTCATAGGAGCCTCTTCTAGCAGCCGGGAAGCGGCTAAGTCCTTTTGATGTTGGGCCTGTCCAGACGGTTCAGGTCGGTGCTCGCCTTCTCCGGTTTCGACACGTCTGGGCAGCCTCGATAAAAGATTTTTGGGTCATCAGGACAATCTCCACAGGCCACACTTGGTCGTTCTGCAGTCCACCTATCCTCAAGTTCGTTCCCACAGCTCTTCCACGGTCGGAAGAAAAAATGCAAATCCTATCGGCATACATAGATGTGCTGCTGCTTCAAGGCGTGGTAGTTCCAGTACCAGCCAAAGAAAGGTTTCAAGGCCTCTATTATTCACTCTTCTTAGTAATGAAGAAGAACGGCTCCTGGAGACCGGTCATAGACCTCACACATCTAAACTCCTTTATAAAAAAGGAAAAATTAAAAATGGAGACACTATTGACAATCCGCCAGGCGGTACAGCCAGGAGATTGGCTTGTGTCAATAGACTTGAAGGATGCATATTTCCATGTGCCTATAGCAACAGAGTTCCAGAAATACCTGCGGTTTGCTGTGGATCAACACCATCTTCAGTTTACATGTCTCCGATTCGGGCTCACAACATCTCCTCGAGTATTTTCAAAACTCTTATTGGCTGTGGTAGCCCTGATCAGAATCAAGGGAGTGCATCTTCACCATTATTTAGACGACTTACTACTTCTGTCGCAAGATCGAGAGCAACTCCTTGTTCACAGAGATCTAGTCACAGCGACTCTTCTCGAGTTCGGCTGGTTGCTAAACTTGGAAAAGAGCATTCTGGAGCCAACACAGGCACTTATCTTTCTCGGGGCTCAATTCAATACAGTCAAGGGCACCATCTCCTTGCCTCTAGAGAAAATCCGGATTATCAGAGACAGAGTACAGCTGGCCATGTCATCATCTCATCTCCGGGTCTCACAGTGCCTCAAAATAATAGGTACTATGGTGGCCACGACACCTATGGTGAAATGGGCTCAATGGAGGATGCGTCCTTTTCAAACAGGATTTCTTCGCCAATGGTGCCCAGGCGACATGGATCATCTGATTTGGATTTCCCCAGTAATGCGGGACAGTCTCCTGTGGTGGTTGCAGAAGAGGAATCTACTCAATTGCCATTCTATCCTTCCCATCTCTTGGGTCACGATAACCACGGACGCAAGCAACACAGGTTGGGGCGCTCACTGCCTATCAGAGATAGCCCAGGGCAAATGGAATCCTTGGTTACACAGGGAAGTTTTGAACATCCTGGAGCTTCGAGCAGCGTTTCAAGCTCTCCAAGCATTTCATCACCTTACAGTAGGAACATCTGTCCTCCTGAGGCTGGACAATATGACGGCAGTGTCGTATATAAAGCGTCAAGGTGGAACTCGCAGTCACGCTTTATTGAGAGAAGTCGAGCCAATAATGGTCTGGGCCCAGAAATACTTATCCAACCTCACTGCGGTTTATCTGCCAGGGACACAGAACATCCAGATTTTTTATCACGAGTCTCCATGGACAACAACGAGTGGAGTCTTCATGCCAATGTGTTTCAGTGGCTAAAATCCCTAGGGTTCCTTCCGGAAGTGGATCTGTTCGCTTCCCCGTGCAACTTCAAGTTGGAGAAGTATTACACGAGATTCAAATGCCCACAAGCTTTCGGTGTGGATGCCCTAACAGAGCAGTGGAGGTTTCACAAGGCTTACGCCTTCCCACCAGTTCCAGTCCTCCTTCGATTCCTGACGAGACTCAGGTCGGAAGAAGTGGAGGCTCTTGTGATAGCCCCATATTGGCCCAACAGGCCCTGGTTTCCGATGCTACTACAGCTGAGCTTTCGCGAGCCAGTTCCACTACCTTCCAGGCAGGATCTCCTGTCTCAGGGAACGGTGCTACACCCTTGCCCGGCCCATCTGCACCTGATGGCCTGGTTTTTGAAAGGGAAAGGCTGGAGGCATTAGGGTGTCCAAGTGGAGCTATTTCCACACTGTTGAATGCGAGAAGAGCTGGAACAAAAAGAGTCTACGAAAGGATATGGAAGAAGTTCATGTCTCATATCTCCGGAAATATGGATGTGCAAGGCACTCCAAAGGTTCAACACATTTTGAGTTTTCTACAATCTGGCCTGGATCTGCCTTTATCAGTCAGTTCTCTTCAAGTTCAAGTGTCAGCTATCTCGGCTTTCACAGGAACATCCTGGGCAAAGCATCCTCTAGTGAGGCAATTTTTCAGAGGAGCTTCTAGGCTCAGACCACAAAGGAAGCCCAGATTCCCTAAGTGGGATCTTCCACTTGTTCTGGATTTCTTTGCAGACCTCAGGAAAGATAACCTGGTTCAACTCTCCATCAAAGAATTGTCTCTTATAGTAGCTTTCCTGGTGGCAGTCACCTCAGCAGAAAGGGTCTCTAAGCTAGGAGCTTTGGTATGCAAAGAACCCTTTTTGACGTTTTTCCCCGGATTGGGGGGTTCTGATTCCCATGTTGGATTCGCATCCAAAAGTATCCTCTATTTTTCATGAAAATCAGTAAATTGTATTGCCAACATTCAAATCCTCTGACTCTCCGACTCATCCACTGGATGTAGGGCAAATTCTGAAACTATATCTGGAAGCCACATCTCATTTCCCCCATTCGGATTATTTGTTTGTCCTGTTCTATGGGAAGAATAAAGGCTTGCGTGCTTCGTTTAGAACGATCGCATCTTGGATTGTCCAGTTCATTCAGTGGGCCTATAGAGCTAAAGGGTTGGCTCCCCCGGAGGCGGTGACAGCGCATTCTATAAGAGGAATGTCGACTTCTTGGGCAGCGTTTCGTCATGTGGCTCCTGAAGTTGTCTGCAAAGCGGCCTCATGGTCCTCAATTCACACTTTCATGGCTCATTATTGTGTCGAGCCAGCTTTTTTATCATCTGTTGATTTTGGTTTGCGGATACTATCAGTTGATGGTGCAAATTAAATTTCTTTTGAACAGCAGATTGCCCACCCTGGTGTGTTTGGCTAGTTATTTCCCACACGTAGGCTGCCATGGAGTCTGTCAGGAAAACGGAAAATTTATATCAAATACTAACCGTAATTTACCTTTCCTGATGGACTCCATGGCAGCCGGAGTCCCCACCCATCTGCCGGAGGAGGCTATTTTATGGAACATGGTCTCTAGGGCAGAGTGAAAGTTATGGTAGTGGGGTCCTATGAGGTAGGAGGAGGCGGGACTAACCCACACGTAGGCTGCCATGGAGTCCATCAGGAAAGGAAAATTACGGTAAGTATTTGATATAAATTTTCCGTTATTTAGCACCAAGAAAAATAAAAAAAGTGATTTTTTTTTATGTGCAGCTTCTTTTAAAATATCTACTACTTCACCCCCTTGCTGCCCAGACCAATTTATAGCTTTGAGCGCTCTCACACTTTGAATGAAAATGACTCAGTTATGCAACACTGTACCCATATAAAAATGGTGTTTTTTTCACACAAATAGAGCTTTCTTTTGGTGGTATGTAATCACTACTGGGTTTTTCTATTTTTTATGCTATAAATAAAAAAAACACATTTTTCTTTGTTTCTGTCAAAAATCTTGCAAATTAGTACCTTTTCTTCATACATTTTAACCAAAATTAATACTACTAAATATCTTTGGTAAGCATAACCCAAATAAGTGTATATTATTATTATTATTCATAGCATGTATATAGCAAAAATTGCACCCCAAAATACATTCTGCTACTCCTTCTGAGTATGGCGACACCCCAGCGTATAATCTTTGAGTCATAATGAGTCTTTTGAACATGTAATTTTTTCCACAAGTTTTTGTAAAATGTGGAAAGAAAATGAAAATGCATTTTTTTTTTTTTTACACAAAGTTGTCCATTTCTACAATATTTCTAACACATAGAATGTACATACCAAGAATTACACTCCAAAATACATTCTATTGAGGAAAGCGTAAAAAAAAAAGTATTACCTGTGGTTTTATTAGTGCAGTTGAGGAGATTAGAGGAGAGCATTGGTCCAGGCAGCAGGCAGGGACATGCTTAGCTACAACATGCTTAGGCATCAGGCAGGAATATTGTCTATAGTCAGTACTGGGATATTGTCAGCACAGCCAAAGCATTTTTCCTAAGGAATTGTCTAGGCAGAGACATGGTCAGCACAGCCATAATATTGGTCTTGGTACACTGTTACCTGTAGAAACTCATTATTTTACCGCTCTCCAGCTCCTCATAAACATACTGCCTCTTTCTACAGCTAATTATTCCCATAGTACAGATAGCAGGCAGAGGTGTGGTCAGTTAATGCGGCAGGCAGAGACATAATGGCAGTAAGGCAGCAGCAGGCTGAGGGCCTCAGTCAGGTAAGACTTGGCCACAGAGGTAGAGGCTTCTCACACCCAAATCTCTTTGAAGCTTCCGGGCTCCAGACCCTAATCCGGAAATTACGAAACCCGAAGAGAAACAAAAAATGAGTCTTCTCCATCCCGAAAAAAAAAACAATTCTGGAGCCCCTCACATATATGAGACCCCTGTGTACTACGGTAGCAGGGCAACAGATCAGTCTAGGGGTAGGCAGAAGCATAGTCGATAAAACATGCCAGGGTCAGTTCACGTGCAAGCAGTCCAAGCGGTAGGCAGAAGCGTATTTGATAAAACAGGCCAAGGTCAGTTCACGGGAGAAGCAGTCCAAACGGTAGGCAGAAGCGTAGTCGAAAAACAGGTAAGGGTCCATTTACGTGGAAGGCAGTGGCATTGTTATTTGAGGAAACATGGAAAATGGTCAGCACAGATGATGAAAATGGGGAAATTATTAAAAATATGGGCTAATATTTTAGGGATGTGTGATAAAGTTTGAAGCATTCTCCAATGCACAGGCTGGGTTTGGGGGGGGGGGGCACTGGGGACAATGGTAGCTGGTATCTCTACAAAATCCTCTTTTGCTGCATACCCAACATCTTTTTTGGCGTCTCTGGCCTGCTTCAGATGGTGGAATGTTGTCCAGAAAGTGGCGCTCATAAAGTCAGCTAACAGCATCAGAGCGAAGGTTTTCTGGGGGGGGGGGGGGGTAGGTGGTCTTTGTTGATACATGAGGGACATGACAATTTCTTCAATTAATTTTAGGAAGGGGATGGGGCTTTCTGTGGATTTGGTGTAGATGCATTATAAATGGCCAAATTAATTAAATAAATCGCTACTTTCTTGTACCAGAGACAGGATCTCCTTGTTGCCAAATAGGGCTGAAGCATTTGGTCATTGAAATCCACCCCCCCATGTAAAGTTTATATTCTTGGACGCATGCTGGCTTTTGAATGGGACCTCGTCTTCTTTGAACCTCAACTGTGGTGTCATTATGGATGGTGGACATCATATATACATTCCTGCTATCCTTCCACCTCCAGTTGCTTCTCAAAGCTGCTTTTTCCCCCCTTTGCATTTTTTTGTTGACTAGAGATTGTAGAAAGCCCTTCCTGTTCTTTCTGGTGGTTCCACAGGCCAGGGTTTTTGCAAGCTGTAGGTGTTTGAAACGGGGCACGCTGGTATAGTTATCCAGGTACATATGATAATTTTGGTTCAGCAGTGGGTATGCCAGGTCCCATACAATTTTTCTGGTTGTGCCCATGTAGGCTGGGTGCTCAGGGGGCTGGAGCTGAGAATATCTTCCTTCATATATGCGGACTGCATACAGATATCCTGTGGCTCTTGTTTTATTCCTAGCCGGCCTGTAAAGTGTACCAGAGGCTTATCCACACATATGTTCTGATAAGGGACATTAAGTTCTGAAAATCTTTGGGAAAAAAATGTGGGCGAATTTTACATAATTTGTCATAATTTGGATGGTTTCGGGGAGGGCACTGGGTGTTGGCGCTGAAGTGAAGGAAGCGCATAATCATCTTATATCGGGTCCTGGACGTCACAGCAGAATTAATGGGCATGTGGTGAATAGGGTTTTTTTTTTTTGTAAGCCCCGTGTTTATAATGAGGCCCATAAACAATTTGAACTCCTCCACTCAAACAGACGGGCATAGGATGATTGGGGGTTGTTTACAATATACTGCTTGGTATAGAGATTGGTCTGGTCCACAATAAATTGCAGCAAAGTGTTGGGCAAAAAAATAAAGAAAATTGATTTCTGAGAAATTCTCAGGATTTGCCATCACACCTGGCTGTGCGGTGAAAGGGGATGCTTGCTGATCCCGAGTTGGAAGGCAGTCCTGTGTGGTTGGCAAGAGCATCTGTGAGGTATGTAGTGGCCCTGACTCTTTGGTTATGTGACACTCCAGTGCTGGTAGTTGAAGGATTTGAAATTCCTGCACTGGTACTTGGGGGTTATACAGCTGTGCTGGTGCTGGGCCTGGGCTTTTGATCCTGGGGTGTATCGCTGGTGGTTGTGCTGGTACTGGGCCTGGGCATTTAATCCTGGGTTCTAATGCTGGTGGCTGCCTGGTTTTCAGGGCACCGTGCCCTTTTACGAGGGACCCATTCTTCCTCTGATTCCGTCACTGATCCACTGCTATCAATTGGTTAAAATTCTGAATTGTATTCAAAATCAGAAATGGAACCTGATGAGAACATCCCGCTGCTCTCATCAATCATGGAGACGATCTGAAATGCCTTATCACTGCTGTACACTTTTTTGGACATGATGGTGGCTATGTGACAGTACTTTGGTGATGGGCTGTGCGACAGATGACTGCTGACGGTCACTGATGGGTGGCAGGTGATGGTGACTGATAGGTGACAGGTGACGGTCACTGATGGGTGGTAGGTGACAGGCGATGGTCACTAATGGGTGACAGGTGACGGTCACTAATGGGTGATTGATGGCGTTCACCTATGGGTGACTGACGGTGACAGGCGATGGCACCGATGGGTCATAGGTGACAGGCGATGGTCACTGATGGGTGACAGTCACTGATGGGTGTCTGATGGGTGACAGGTGACGGTCACTGATGAGTAAAAGGTAATGATCACTAATGGGTGACAGGTGACGGTCACTGAGGGGTGACTGACGGTGACAGGTAATGGCACTGATGGGTGATGGGTGACATGCGACGATCACTGATGGGTGACAGGTGACGGTCACTGATGGGGGATTGATGGCGGTCACTGATGGGTGACTGATGGTGACAGGCGACGGCACTGATGGGTGATAGGTGACAGGCGATGGTCACTGATGGGTGACATATGATGGTCACTGATGGGTGATTGATAACAGTCCCTGATCGATGACAGGCGATGGTCACTGATGGGTGACTGACGGGTGACAGGCAACGGCACTGATGGGTTATAGGTGACAGGTGATGGCACTGATGGGTGATAGGTGACAGGCAATGGGCACTGATGGGTGACAGGAGCACCGCTGACGGTACTAATGGCAGTCTCTGATGGGTGACAGTTGCACTTTATGGGCACCGATGGGGTGACTGTTGGTTGACAGGTGCAATGGGGGGGGGGGGGCTGAAGACTGTATGGGGACAGGTTCTTTTTATTATGTGCTTGTGTAGAGTACACTGACAGAACACAGATCGGTAACTCACTGGTCTTGGCTCTTCTCTCCTCTCACTAGAAACGGTGAGTGAGGAGAGGAGAGCTGGTGACAGTCAGTTACCGCTCTGTGTTTACATTTGTGACCGGCGATCACATGGTAAACAGCCATTGTCATCTGTTGTTTACCACTGTCAGGGACAAGCCACCAACATGACTGTGCAGCACACTCCCGATCGCGCACATGCGCAGTCTAGACAGTAGGTTGGATTATGGATTGGTGATTGGATTACAGCTGATCACATGGTAAACAGCCGCGCTCATTGGCTGTTTACCCCCTGTCAGTGACGAGCTGTGTCTCGGGGATAAGCCGCCACCAACAGTGCAGGGCTGTGTGCACTTGACCGCGCGCATGCCCTACTTGAATGGGCCGACGTCAGAACGAGAGCCACACCGCTCCGCCGTCATTTGACAGTGGGCGGGCGGCAACTGGTTAAAAGACCAAAGTTGAAGGCATATTTACTTATATATTCACACTCTCTGTAGATTTATCTGAATTAAAAACCAAAAAGTTCACCTTTTACTTTACATCCCTAAATTTGTGGTATTAGGTTCCATAGACCATGTGACCAATGCTTGATTGGCACTTAAAGGGTGAAGGAATTTCCCATATTTAAAGGTTAGTAGGGTTTCTTTGAGCAGTAGTGAACTACTGCTTACTTTCATTTTAAGTCTTTCCTAGACAAAGATGGCAATTTGAAGGTGACTGCTTGCAAAACAGAAATTATGGTCTACATAATTTACATGAAGATAGATGGAGACCAAAGGAAGTTACAAAAACACTAATTTGTATACCACATCTGCTTGCAATTAGTAATTGCCTGACTTGGAAACATCAAGGTCACTTCCCCGTACACAGTATGCAAATATCCCTTTACGTGAGGCTGGCATGGAAAATGTTTTGCATGTTTCAGTCATGTCTGTGCCAAATTATATGGTCAAGTCAGGATGGCACAAAGTGCCGTTTCCTTTAAGCCACGTTTAAAAACTATTTTGTGTTATTATCTTCTGCATATTTTTGTTGTTTGCTAAATAAGCCACATGCACATGGAATGCCCAAACCACCACCCACATTGCAACCAGTGTTCATTTTTACATCAAATTTAGATTTAGATTTAGTCATAGTCTTTTGAATAAAATGACATTTTAGTTTTAGTTGCATTTTAGTCATCTAAATTGTTTTCATTTTAGTCAACTAAAATCTCCTACATTTTACTCGACTAAAATCATTTAGTCAAATAAAGTCTAATGGGTTTAGTTCAATTGCAAAGCAATATTTAACCACTTAAGAACCACGCCTATTTCTGACACTTTTTTCAAGGTAAAATACTTTTTTTTCTTGCTAGAAAATTACTTTGAACCCCCAAATATTATGAATATATATATATATATATATTTTTTTTTTTGCAATATTTTTTATCACACCGTGTATTTGCGCTGCGGTCTTACAAACGTAATTTTTTTTGGAAAAAATACACTTTTTGAATTGAAAAATAAGAAAATAGTAAAGTTAGTCCAATGTTTTTTCTATAATGTGAAATATAATGTTATGCAGAGTAAATAGATACCCAACATGTCATGCTTCAAAATTGCGCACGCTCGTAGAATGGAGACAAACATTGGTACTTAAAAATCTTCATAGGCGACACTTTCACAAATTTCTACAGGTTATTAGTTTAGAGTTACAGAGGAGGTCTTGGGCTCTCGCTTTAATGATTGCGGCGATACCTCACATGTGTGGTTTGAACACCGTTTACATATGTGGGCGCGACTTGCGTATGCTTCTGCGCTAACAGAGACGCTTTCATTTTTTATTTCCTATTTTTTTTCTTTTCTTTTTTCTTTTTACACTGTCCCTTTAAAAAAAAAATGTTGATCACTTTTATTCCTATTACAGGGAATAGAAATAAGCAGGACAAGACCTCTTTATTGAGAGATCAAGAGTCAAAAAGACCTCAGATCTCACATCTACACAAAAAAGCAATAAAAAATAAAAAAAAGTAATTTTTCATGAAAAATGGGCTCTTTAAGGCCATTGGGAGGAAGTGAGGTATGACGTCGCTCCAGTCCTCCAAGGGCATAGAGTGGAGTGGGGGCCATCTTGCCCTCACTCGACTTCCTGTCTAAGAGGAGAGCGGACCGGATCATTTTTCCTGCTACCAATGGCTCCGGTATGCAGAGAAAATCCGCCGCTGGGACCACCTTTATGTTAAAGCGGACTGCACACTGTTTAAAAAAAATACTGGGGTTTTGGCGGCTATCTGTTGCCATAACCGCGGTATTTAACGTCAAAGTACCGACGTATATATACGCCACACTACTAGCCCGGGTACCTGGTTGCTAGCAGAAAAGCCCCCCCCCCCCCCTTTTTTTTTTTTTTCTTATACAGGGGGATCACCTATCTCTCTAACTTTTCAGTTGCTTATTTGAAGCTTTTTAGCCTCTTATTATACAATGTCCAAAAAAACTATTTATTTATTTATTTTTCTGCTGACAATCAGATTCCCCAAGGCTATATATGATATAACATTTACACAATGGAGACCCCACAATTACCATAACTGGGGATTCTCTCAAAGTGTTTTCCTTTTTTTCTTGTCTCTTGACCCCTGGACATGATCTACATTTTTAACTATTTGGCTTTTGTCCCGCAGGATTGCCTACTTGGGGTTTCAGCTATTCCCACCCAGCCTCCTGCAGGAGACTGGTGTGCAAGCAATCTCGATCAATTTGACACCCAAGAATTTCCTTCCATTGCCGGGTCTAACATCTAGAATCCATATATGGCACCCCAGTTGGCACATATCGGCATATTGATTTCCTGTTTTTAGCCTTCACAGGCAGGCAAGTTCTCCTATTCATTACAGTGAACTATGTAAGTGCCTTCAGTTTTTCTGTTTAATATTACAATGATGACGAACTTGATGTTCTTATGTATAATATATCGCTTATATACCAATTATCTTTAGACCACCCTCCACGGGCACCCCTAAAGAAGGAGTTCTGTGTTTCCACTCCGAAACGCGTCGGGTGATACCCAGGGGTTATGTGGTTTATGTTCTACTGTATATGTAATGTATGAATCAACTTGCCTTTCAAATTTTATCTTTTTGTGTTATATTCTTTAATAAAGTTTCTAAAATTACTATTTGTGTACTTTTGATCTAATAGTGCCTAAAAAGTCCCATCCATAGGGGAACTTCATTGTTTTTGTAGTTCAAGTCTGGGATGTGGCACTCAAGGGATCACCCCCACATGAACCAAATGTTCTTGATATATATACAGTGGGCGGTCCGGAAGTGGTTAAGCATTTCTCTAGAATTTCCAAACCCTTGGAGTAAAAATCGAATAATATATTATTATTTATGGTATTATGGTTTTGTACATGCAGTACAGACACAGATTTAGCCTTTGTGATATATAACATCTTTATAAGTAAAAGCAAGTTTCATTACAAGAATGTTTCTTTTTTGACAAACAGAAGTGCAACTTTAAACTATCGTTTGCTAATAATCAGAACTGAAACTGTGCAATCAAAATTGGATAGTGTATGGGAGGCTATGTTTAACAACAGAAATAACAAAACAATGGGTAATGCCCTCACAAGCATCAGTGTGAAACAGGCATAGAATTAGTTCATTGTGAAGCCGTCAGTAGTGGCGACTGGAGCCACTGGGATCATGGAGAAGCAGTAGATGCCCAGGGAAGCCATGAGAGACCGCAGGAACCTCAGAAGAACTGCCAGATAGAGCAGTCAAAGGCATGGGTGCTAGTAGCCAATCAGGAACCGTTTCAGAGGCTAAACCACACCTCCTTCATCAGCTGATGAAGGAAGAAAGATATGGAATGGATTTTTGGTGCACTTTCAGAAAATGTGGTAAAAGCATACAATCTAAAAGAAGTCAATGGCGCCGCAGCTAAATAATGCATGGAAACCACACATAATGTACAGCGGCACTGCGCCCAAGATGCAGGGCACCAGTGTGAACCCGTCTTTACTGCAAGGATAACAGGGAGAAAGTAAAGAAAGATAGCCTAAATAAACAAAAGGAATGCAGTCATCACATCTAAAAATTGGTAAGCTACAATATAATAAACGTTTGCTTTTGGGTTTAACACTGTTTTAATATCCCTGGCAACATATAGGTTTAAGGTAATGTGCTTTTTTTGTTAATATTCTACAATTTACTTTATCTGTAACCTTTATGGCTTTAGAAGTTCCATGGATTGAAAATTGAGGCTGATTACTGAGCATTACTTATTACAACATGGTGGAAGCTGAAACATATGGTAACATTTTACCTTTCTTTTTCTTTGTAGTCAATTCCTCTTTGATTTGAGACTAAACAACTATATTAGTGGAATTCACAGTTTGTAATAAACAGTCAGGACAATACACTAGTGTTCACTACTGACTCCACTCTTTGTGTTGGCAGTGTCAGTTTGCATGATAGTAATGATTATTTATTATTATTATTATTTATTGTTGTATCTGAGTGTTTTGGTTACACTTTTTAATAATAAATTGAAATCCAATATTTACAAAGCTAAGAAAGATAATTTATGCAGATATTTGGACTTTATTATTTTTTTAGATAAAAAATACAAAGAATCCGCGCTTAGGATAAAAGTTAAAATTCAAGCTTGGCTGCAGCCCACTTCAAAAATACAGCCTAAGAAGGTTGTATCAGGTGAATGTATAAAAAGGGGAAGGGATTGGCGCTGCCAAAGGTGGGGTATCTATAAAAAGTAGGTTTCCTAATGGTGGTTATTAATATCTAATAAGATGTACAGTATATAATGGATTGTGATAGAACAAAGTGATTAGTGCATTTTAAGTAAAAATCATATCATCTCCAATACATAGCAACACAACAGTATAACCATATATATTTGCTATGGTGCAAGAAAGTGCAAAGTGCTAAAAAAGAAAAATGTATAGGTGATAATCCACTCAAATTATAAATTTATAACCAAATAAAATGAAAGATCCAAAAAGTGCTGAGTGCAATGGGTAATATCTCTTAGTAAATATTATAAATATCCTATCAAAAGAAATGAATTAATCCGACTATAATCAAAATGTGTGAATTAGTGATATTAAATAGGTGAACCATCCAGGATTAAAATAAATTAATATATCTGTGATTTTATAACTTCAATAAAATCAAATAGCATATATGAATAAATATAAATACAAAAATTAATAAAAAGTGCAAAAAACAGGTTGGTGACAAGGGGTGTCCAATACAGTCTTATATGAGTGCAAAGTTCATAGGAAAAGTTAATTAAGGTGCTCTTTTTTGGAGTGTCCCAGAGTGTAGTAAGTGGGCAAAAAATAGTAGGGTGCTCTCCCTCTCCTTAGGTCCCATGCTTACCAGAATTAAGTACCCCTACAGGGGTAAACCACAGGTCGATAAATAGGGATCGCTCCCATACAGCGGTGGTCCGGTCCCTGATCCTATCCTGGTTAGTGTCAACCCGGTCACACTCCAAAGCAGTAAAAGGTGGCTTACAGCATCGATATCCCAATGGGGGGGAAATAGCCAGAACAATCCCAGGGCATATGTAGGAAAAAGATGCTTCCAATAGTGAAGTAACGTTTGAAAAAACTCTTTTATTTAATAAAATCAGACAAGTACTCACATAGATAGCATATTTTGAGTGTATCCGTATGGCTTAGGAGCCGCAACTTCCTACATGATTTTTTTACAATAGCCACAAAAAGGTTGGTCGGGGCCTGGCATAAATCCAGTTAATTAACTTGGAAGATGTGGATCTGCATGCAGAAGACAGCCAACAGAAGGTTGGCAATTTTTTTTCAAATTCTTTTTTTGTTGACATCAACAAGGTACTATAAAAGTAATAAAAAAGTCTTAATAGAGGTTATGCCAAAATTATGCCAGGTAGACATTATGTGTTAACAGTAAGGATAGACCGATATGGTTTTTTCAGGGCCGATACCAATATTTTGGTCACAACGTATCGGCCAATATGGGCCGATATTTTGTACATTTAAAGTTTGGAAAAATAAAGAAAATTTTTGACACAAATCTGGTACTGAACATGTTAATTTTTGTTTAATGCTTAATGGCTGGCTTGCTGGCACCCTGTGGTGGGTGGCTGGCACCCTGTGGTAGGTGGCTGGCTGTCTAGCACCCTGTTGCGGGTGGCTGGCTGTCTGGCACCCAGTGGTGGATGGCTGTCTGGCTGGCATCCTGTGGTGGGTGAGTGGCTGGCACCCTGTGGTGGGTGGCTGGTATAGGGCATGTGGACAGCTGGCTGGTACAGGGCCTGTTGATGGCTGGCTGTCTGGCACCCTGTCTGTGGGTGGCTAGCTGTCTGGCACCCTGTGGTGGGTGGCTGGCTGGCACCCTGTGGTGGGTGGGTGGCTGGCACAGGGGCTTTGGGTGGCTGGCTGGTACAGGGCCTGTGGGGGGCTCGCTGGTACAGTACCTGTGGCTGGCAGGTATAGGGCCTGTGGGTGGGTGGCTGGCTGGTACAGGACCTGTGGGTGGCTGGCTGGCTGGCTCGCTGGTACAGTGCCTGTGGCTGGCTGGCTGGTACAGGGCCTGTGAATGTGGGTGGCTGGCTGGCACCGGGCTGCTGTAGGTGGGTGTATGGCTGTGATACACTCCCACGAGACTAGTCCCGACTCCAGACGAGGCTGTCCAAGGTGAGGGAGGCTGCCTAAGAAGCCCCCTTTGAAGACACGGAGACCCTGTGTCGTGCGCGTAGGGGAGGGGCCCGGACGGTATTACTGCTAAATCTAGGAAGAAAGGAGCATCACACAAGAGGGTTTCCATTCCCACCTGATTGCCATCACATCTAATCTATGCAAAATGCTGTATGTTTGGTGCACATGAGCACCCAATACATGTCTGCTATCATCCCAACTTACTGCACTGGTGTATTTGGATGCTGAAAGTGTGTCCTATCTGGAGTGATCATAACAGGATCGGCTTCTTTAACTCAGAGGACCCCCTCCTTGGATTTCTTTACCTTCTGCCCATTTGACCCGCCTTAACAGTGGGTCTGGAGGTTCTGGTAAGTAGACATCTACTACAATCTGTTGCATGCGGTGGTGATGTTTCCATCTAATTGACTCCATCTTGGGTGGCTGGACTTTTTCATCTTTCAATTGTGGATCATTATTTGTGTATTGTTGGACTTTTACCTCATAGTGTCTTGTCCTCACACATATGATTGGCGCTGTACTTGTATTTAAATTTTTATGCTGATTAGTTGTTTTTGTACTGGCTGCCTTTTTTCTGATTAATTGTTATATATCCTGAGTGTGACCCAAGTGCGGCCTTTTTCCCTATTTGCCTAAGAAGGCAGAATGACAACAAAAAATATCGGCCAGCTCGAGCCGATACCGATATATCGGGGAAAGTGCGTATCGGCCCCTGATATATCGGCCTTGCCGATAATCGGCCTATTTCTAGTTTACAGTACAGGGGGTCTTCATCAAATGCACAACTGCTCAACGTGAAATCCATAAAAAATGGAATTATAGTAACTAATGCTAAGTCTTGATGACAAGTTGATATCAAGCTTTAAACAGAAGACCTCTTGCAATGGCCATCTTGTCAAAGTCTATTTTCTTTCAGACTATAAAAAGCACAACAAGTAACTGAATTAAAAAAATGGAAAGAACTTTTCTTTTAGCTAAACCCTGAGGTTGCGGTTTCCCCGGAATTATAGGCATAGCAGCAATGGGGAGGGGGATAAAAAGAAAAACATTAGTCTAGAGGATAGGCCTGGGTACTGGAGGAAAACTTCCAAGAATGGGGCTGTAATATTTTTGTTAAGATGATCTCTATAGCCGTGATATTTTATGATTGTCATTGTGTTTGTATGTTTGTACACAACAATTATGTGATATAATTTTTATATGGAACAAATGAAATTTATATTAAAAAAAAAAAATTTGGTTAGCAGTTGCCTTTATAGTCCCATATACCAAGAGGGTAATCTTTTTTACAATTTTTTTAAGGGATGATGGCCACCTCTATCCAGGACTTTATGTAAATGGTTATTTTTTCTTAATCTAGGAGGAGGTTACCAATTTGCTTAAAGCGTAACTCCACTCTTGTTGAGAAAAAAACATCCCCCCTGGGTGATCTATGTACATTGCAAGGATTATAACAACCTTTGTTGCAGATTCCTGTCTTTTGTTATTCTGAAGAAATCACTCTGTGCGAGTCTAATGGGAGTGGTTTCCTAATTATCAATTAGCTGTGCACTTGCAGGGCACTAATGAGGAAATCTGCTAGGCCTGCAGCCCTTTAGACGTGTTCCTATTGGGAGTATCTCACCAAAAAGGACATTTTTGTTGCAGCAGATGATGCCTAAAATCTGGCTTGTATCTTAGTGCAGACTTCTGGGAAAATCAGTGAACCAATCACACAAGCAGGAAATGATGTTTCTGGAGTGTGGTCAGTACATATTCTGTGTGCAGAACAACTCCAGGTAGCCATATTGCATTGCATTTTCAGAAAATTACAGCGGCTGTAGATTGAAAAGGAAAGGTCATTTTTAATAACATTCAATTACAATATGACTTTGTGTCGTAATTGAATATGCTGCATTATTTTTTCTTTATTTGCTATTTTTCCCCCACGAAAGGGGAGTTACCCTTTAAAGTGGAACTTTTACATAGTAGGTGAGGTTGAATAAAGACAACAGTCCATCCAGTTCAACCTGTGTAGGTGTGTGTGGCTGCAATCATCTCACATACCCCTGAATGTTCTGATCCTTGAGATGTACGTCTAATAGTCTTTTGAAAGCCACCATACTACCCGCAGAAACCACCTCTTGTGGTAGAGAATTCCACAATCTTGTAGCCCTAACCGTAAAGAACCCCCCACGTTGCCTGAGGTTAAAACGCTTCTCCTCTAATCGCATTGTATGCCCCCGAGTCCTCATGCAATCCCTTCGACTGAACAGCTTTTTTTCTAAGCTGAGATCCCCATTGAGATATTTAAAAATTGCTATCATGTCCCCCCTCAGGCGTATCTCTTCTCCAGGGAGAATAAATCAAGCGATTGCAGACGCTTTTCATAATTAAGATCCTCCAATCCCCTAATTAGTTTAGTTGCCCTTCTCTGGACTCTCTCCAGCTCCAACTTTACCCATAACAATATGATAACAGTTAAAGTATATATTTTTTAATAACAAAAATGTTATAATTATCTGCTCTATGTAATTGTATTGCACAGAGCATCCCCAATCCTCCTCTTCTCAGGTCCCCCACAGACGCTCTGGGCTCCTCCCCCCTGCTGAGTGTCCTTATAGCAAGCAACTTACTATAGAGGCACTCGTACCTGATTGCTCCTGAACCTTACTCTGTATGTCCTTTGGCACATAGAACGGAGCTCAGCCCTGCCACCTGTTCCCTCCTCACTGGCTGTGATTGACATCAGCGGGAGACAATTACTCAGGTAAGTATTGGGGGGGAGCTGCACACTGAAGGTTTTTTAATCTACATGCATAGAATCCATGAACGTACATAAAAAAACCTTAATGATTTAGAACCACTTTAATGTTCTAAAACAAAAGAACATGTTTTCCACATAAATAATTATGCTCCCAAAATTAGTGTGTGCTGTAAATTGCCTCCAGCATTGTTCCTGTTTCTTCTTGCTGTAGGCTGCCATTTTTTTGAAACCCAGAGCAGTCACTTCCTTATTGGAAACTCTCCTAGCTCCTTGGTCTCAACAACTAGATGTCACTTTCTTCAATTAAAATATGTACATTTCCAGCCTTGATTGTATAGCTTGGCTTAGTTAGATAGGGGGGTCAATAGAATCCTTCCAGTGCTGACATTCACAGGCTGCCTTTGATGGAGAAAGGGGAGAATATCGGGGAAATAAAATAAGACACTTCCTTGTATGTTTAACTCGTTTGTGTCTCCCAGGCAGCAGAGTTTGTCCTGTCACCTCTCCTGCTTTTCTTTTTTCCCACCCTAATTTGTGTTTCCTCCACACAGTCTGTGTCATCCCTATTGCTTTCTTCCCCCTTCAGCAACAGTAAATCTAAAAGCTTTTAGCTGATCAGCCTCTAGTGGCTCTGATTTTATGCAAAGTGTCCAAATAGAAAGCAATTGAGCATGCGCATATGATTTTGCATAGCTATACTTGCAAAAGAGGTCAGCCTATAGTGATCTATCAGGACTTAATTTTCTGATTAAAGTTCCACTTTGAATGTAACTGTCCAAATAATAAAACACTTAGTAAATATAGATGATTATTATAATATGTATTGCTTTTGAAAGGAAGTGCAGAGGTATTCTAAGCGTAGTTCCCCTAAATTCCCACTAGGAGTCACTGTTTAATAGTGTGAGGCACCTGCAGTGTTGATGCAGCAGTGCTTTATTAATTGATCCCACCTTCAGGGTGTTGGACATTCTCCCTACCAATCATTAAAGTTACAAGAGGGATATGAAATCTTAGGAGGGCTGATCCTGGTCATTTCAGTCTATGGGAATGCTAGCCTCCAGCCAGGAGAGATGCAACCTACTAATACATAGATGCTTCCCTTTGTGGGGGAAGCCTGAGGACTGGGATGTTTGGACTTTATCCCAGTGTTCAAGCTATGCCACCATCTGGGGATTGGCTGAATGTGCAGAACCTTGTTTGTTTGACCCGTTTAGTAAAGAAATGCAAAAGAAATACACCAGTCTGGAAGTTGCATTATTCCTGACTAACAGAAACTTCCCCTGGAACTTTTCTGTGCATTTCAAGGAAGTGGAGTCCCTAGTTGTATGTTAAAATAAGCCACAGGATCCTGATAAGCCAGGCTGGGTTGTCTTTAGGGGCTTTTAGATAGGAAAGAGCCAGTGGAGGGCCATCCCAGGAGAAGAACCCTGGAGGCCCCATGGGAAATTGTTCCCGTAGACCACTGGTTACACCCACTGCCTGGCTCCAGAGCAGGACTATAACTGTAAGGAGGCATGTGCCCCGGGTGCCGTATTGAGCACCACCACTAACAGAAAAAGTGACAGTGGCATCACAAATCTTGTCAGCCTCAGTCCAGCACTGGGATCTAGGAGAAGAGAACCGTGAGGAGGTGTGGGCTGTAATCTCTCTCCCTCTCCTGATTTTGCCAGGGCTGGAACTAGGGGGGTTCTGTGCCCCCCACCCAGATTTTATTTTCACCACCAGCTCCAAAGACTTAGAAATGTGTATATGTTGCCCTTCTTTATAACACAATTAAAAAAAAAATAGCTACAATAGTCAAAAGCAACTATGACTCATGTTTTCTATCTATGACCTGTCCCAGTTTAAAATCAGAGCTGGAACTCATTCTGTGCAGTAGCTGGCTACCTGTCCTTCATTTTGCACATGGTCTACTCTTTATGTCCACGATTAAAAGACAGCTACCTATAAATCCTTGTATCTGCCAATTGTCATTTATATTCACTGTTGCAATGTACCCGTCTTTGCTTTTTTTCTTTTACAACAGTTATCTATCCTGCTATAAAACATTTTAAATCCTCACATTCACAATTAAACTATTTAAGATAGCAGCAGAATCTGGCCTTAGTCCAACTGCTTTCTGAATCTCACTGAAAAGAGATTTAAAAATATCAAACAGAGAAGTGGATTGACTTATATGGTACAAACCTCCCGTGCTGCATCAAAATGGTTGAATGAACATACGGGGCATTGCCAAAACATATAAATTCCCCAAATTACATAATTAAATCTATGAAGGAATACATGAAAATGCACAATAATGATGAACCTTTTCTAAATTGTCTGAGGAATTGCACATTCTTCACAATTAAATTGCTTTTCCCCTTTATGTTGCTAGTACAGAACAAAAATATGAGAAGGTGGCTGGTTACTAGGGGGCGAAATTTCTTCTTTCAGACAATATTATATGTAGGACTGTATGTTTTAAATCATCCAACCCTCCTTATTGAAGGCATTACTTATTGCTTATTGCCTTTTGCTTATTGCTATTGCTATTATCTGTCCTTGCATCCCAAGTACAGCTATGTCAATGCAACCTATGCAGTTCAGCCACTGCAGTGACTATTATTACAGCTATTGTTTTAGAGTTTGTGACCTTTGATTCTCTTAATGGCAAACTCATCAGGAATTGCTTATTACAGACTTTAATAAAACAATACAAGTCATAGATATTTTGTCTTGAATACTTTTCCTGGCAAAGTGACTATGAATGTACTATGCATGGTCAGTAAAATATTAATGCTATCATCCTGATATATGCATCAAGGATAATAAAATGTGAAAAAAATGTCCAGAATTTTTTTATAATCCTTTTTTTTTTTTTTTTTTATACTGATACAAATACTTCCGCAGCCAAGCTTGCTATCGGATAACATTTTGCATGCTGCAATTATCCCTCTGGCACATAAGCAAAGGATGTCAGACTAAACATGACAGACGGATGTTAACAAGCACACACATTCATGCTTCACAAATGATGATTTCCTTGTGTTTATTAAAACCTAAATAGGAGGTCAGTAGTAATCATAATGCTAACTATTAATAGCTATTAATAATAACTAATGCTAATAATGATTCCCAATATCACTGCATTTGAGTGGTGTGGGGTATATAAGACAAGAAAAGGTATAATAGTGTTAATCATATAATGGAATCTTCTGATGCTTATGTAAAAAAAAAAAGTATTTTTTTTTCTCTTTTCTCTGTATTTTCACTTAGTAGTCCTGTAATTATCACAATTTCTGTTCTTGGGCAGCTATGGTCACTCCTCCACTGTACCTATGGAAGTGGCTGTTTCATGCAGGCTCAACCTAAAACATGTCTACCTTTGTCTATCTCCATTTCCAAGGGGTGATGGGATTTGCAGATTACTAACAAACTTTCCATGAAAATGTTCTTAGCTTGAAAAAATGCTACTGCTAAGGGTTGGTAAACTGCAATATTGGACATCTTTGTTCTTGGGTTTAGTTATGATAAAACAAGTTACTAAGTTACAGTGGGTATAGAAAAGAATCACCCCCTCTAAAATAATCACATGTTGTTGCTTTGCAGCCTGAAATGAAGACAGACACAGTGTTTGTTTTATCCAGCTGTATTTACTAGTGCAACTTAAAACATCCAAGTGAAAGATATAACAACAACATGTCAGAAAAAAAATTAAAGCAGAATTAATGAGTTGGAAAAATGATCACTCCCATTATGTCAGTATTTTATTGGACCACCTTTTGCTTTAATTACAGCCTTTAGTCTGTTGGGATATGTCTCTACTAACTTTGCACATCTAGACTTTGCAATATTTGCCCACTCTTCTTTGCAGAACTGCTCAAGTTCAGTTACATTTGAAGATTGATGGTTTGTGGACTGCAGTCTTCAAATAATTCCACAGATTTTCAATGGGATTTAAGTCTAGGTGTCTGACTAGGCCATGCAAGGACATTATAATGGGAAAAAAGCAGCGCTCCAAATAGTGCAAAAATATATAACTTTCAGTTGAACATAAAAAGTGAAATAGTGTCCATGTGCAAAATAGAACTTAATCCTAATAAAGCAACATTGAAAAAATCTAAAATAGTCCATAAGTGCAAAACAATCCAATAAAGGAATGATCCATGCAGAGTGAAAGTAAAGGGATCCATCACCAGCAGCACCCTCACACTCAAGCTTCTTACCAGATGTCCAGGACCATGAATTAAAACGGTCAAACAGGCAGCGAAAAGTTTGTCCAGAAGGGTAACCGTCATATGGATCACAGATCCATAGGAGAGACTCACAATCCTTCCAAGACGTCTTGTTAATGACGAAAAAGCTGGCACTGAAATTTGCTGACACGGTCACTTGCTGGCACCGTCACATGCTTGCACTGACACTTGCTGGCGAGGTCGCTTGCTGGCAACAACACTTGCTGGCACTGACGGTTGCTGGCACTGACTATTTGCTGACACACTAAACTTTGCCACTGGCAATAATGCTCAATGCCTCTGTTCCTGTCTGACACGGTCAGTATCGCTGGGTGGCTTGATGCTGTTGCCTACACACAGAAAATGGTGTAACCACACAGCTGCAAACAGGAAGTGGCTGGTGCTGCTCTATCTGAGTTCTCTATTACCCTATTTTCCAGTGCCTTCTGGGATACTGGAGCCTCTAACACATAAAAAATGCTTCACTAACGCCTCGTAAATGCTATATGCACAGTTATGGTGCGCTACCATCGAAACTAATTGAGGCAGTTGACCAGTGGCAATGCCTCATGAAAGAGACATGCTGCTTAATTTTTAACACAACACAATTCTGCTGCTTCTGTGTGTACAGCACTGGGTGGCACCCATTGTATTATTCATGGCAGGCATTGAATGGCAGTTATGAAGCTTTAGAAAACACTGCTTAAACACAGGGTATTGGTGCATGTATGATTGAGTCCATAAAGTCACATTTAAAGAACTCTCTCCATGCTGTACAGTATTTTGAAAATCGTCTACAAAGTAAACCTGGACAGATTCACCTATTCCTAACTGTTAGGGCTCTGATACATTTTTTATTACACGACTTTGTAAAAAATAGCATATTATTCTGCAATTTTGTCTAATTTATGACACTAAAATTATGTTTGTGGCACAAAGTATACTAAAGTTATTAACAATCAAAATTACATTTTTAAAGTGGTGCTATTAAAGTGAACATGAATACAGACAAAATAATTAAGTGTAGCACCCTACAGGTAGATGCTAAGTAAAGGTATTGTGGGCTTTGTCTGCCTAACAGCAGAGCCATGTTTTCTTTTGTGAGGTAGGTTGTCATGGCTACCAAGTGTGTCTGCTGTGAGGGGAGTCTCCTCACTGGCCCTGTCAGAGGCTTCTCATTGGGCAGTTAAGGAAACCCAATCAGGGACACATTCAGGCTTGTAACTACCCCAGAAGGCAGATTCTGCCGCAAAGGATTATGGGAGTAGGTATAAGTCTGAGGGGAGTGCATGACTCCGCGTCTTTGGCGGAAGCAGAGTCCCAGGAAGGAGAGTGTGGCTGTCTCTCCTCCTGTCTGAGGAAGGTGGATGTCTCAGGGTGTCGTCTGAGTGTCCAGAGCGTGCTGAGTTGAGCTGAGGGGGATCCGGTGTGCCGAGAGCCTGCGGAGAGAGAAAGGGGTCCAGTCCCAGGAAAGCCTACACAGGTCGTGAGTACTGAGGATTGCCCTTGGGCGTCTGCCTGAAGTTAGAGGGGACCACTCCGGAAGAGGTTCTGTGATCCAGTGCCAGCTAGTTGTAAAGGGGGTACTTAGAGTGAGGACCCTGAAGCTACAGATGGGGTACATAGTCAGTGGACCCTGAAGAGTTCCAGGTAAAGAGGCACCCTCAGTTGGGCCCTGAACTGTACAGAGTGTGTCACTTGCAAGTACAGCTATATAGATTTCTTCTTCATACTACCTCAGGCTGGTCAAAGCGGGGGACAGTATTCAGTGACTTATACAGCACAACAGTGTCAGGAGTTCTACAGTTCTCAGTCCTGGATGTTCTGGACTAATAGTCGAGGATTCAGCACTTCTGTGTTCTACAGGCTATATACAGCGTTAGTCAACGTTGGCTGGCGCCGGCTGGCGTCAAGGAAGCACCAACGGCATTTTTCAGGAGCAAAGTCCCACATGTAATTAGTTCAAGCCTCAAGGAGTATCCAACTCATGCCGGAGTTGTCGCTGCTTCAGTTATCACACCCAGGGTCTCAGCTCAAATGGGCTGGAGAGAGTACCGGTACTAATGGCAGACCCACATCAGGCCACAGGCCTGGAAGCCTTGCTACATAAGCATGAATGTTAAATGAAAAGTATGGCAAGGAACAAGGGGAGACACCGCTCCAGGTGAGTGATTCAATCAGTATGCAACTCCACGTATGGGTGCAAGTGCCGGCTCGCTTCTGAGAAAAGGATCAGTGAAAAGAATGGCTGCACACCATGCTGGAGTCCAAGTAAATTTTATTGTATACTATAGACCAGTGATGGCAAACCTTGGCACCCCAGATGTTTTGGAACTACATTTCCCATAAAGCTCATGCACTCTGCAGTGTAGTTAAGCATCATGGGAAATGTAGTTCCAAACCATCTGGGGTGCCAAGGTTCGCCGTCACTGGTATAGACTGTATAGGATAGTACACACCAGATGACAGAGACAGTGGACAGTGGAGGGTTGACGCGTTACACATAAATATCATGTGCTTATTCATACCCATGAATAAGCACATGATATTTGTGTGAAACCTGTCAACCTATGAATAAGCACATGATATTTGTGTGAAACACTGTCTCTGTCGTCTGGTGTGTGCTATACAGCCTATTCAATAAAATTTACTTGGATTCCAGCATAGTGTGCAGCCATTCTTTTCACAAATGACTAGTATGGCCAAAGCTATTTTAACTCTACTTCTCCCGTGGGTTACAGGAGTGCAGTTATTTCTGTTCCGGGCAAAAATAAATTTTTAAATTTTTGCCTAAAAGTAACCCCGGGACAGTCAGGGCTAGTGCATTTAAGCAACGATAGCCTCTGAACTGTCGCCTGTTTCACTTACCTTTTAGAAGAAATACTTTCCTTGAAAATGTCTTGTCCAGCACTGCCATCTCAGGTGTGGGCAGCTGAAGCCGGAGCGTCCTCTTTGGTGTCCTCTTTGGTGACGTCGGAGTCCCAGAATACCCTGCTCACCACTTCCGGTGCAGGCGCGTCATCCCTGCACAGCTTCTGGTCATGCCCAGAAGCTGTTTAGCAGGGAATGACGCGCCTGCTCAGGAAGTGACGAGCAGGGCCAGTGTAGGCGCATTGACTCCTGGGAGCGATGACGCTCATCTCCCAGGAGTCAATTCAAGGAAGAAGGGACGGCACGGGCCGCGGCCACAGAGGGAGGAAGAGGAAGGAAGGTAAGTATATTTTCATTAAAAACAAGGTAAGTAAAACAAAAAATGTTTTAATTATCCAATTCTTTTTCAGGTTTGTGTAAGCTAGCGGACGGTGAAAAGTTTTTTTTTAATGTGTAACTCCACTTTAAGAGTAAAAGTATCAACCGCTATTATGTATTAGCGAGAAAAAATTCACTGATACTCATTTTTGGTGATGAAAATGTTTCTTCTGGGCCAGCACAAAAAAAAAACAACCATAATATAAGCTGTGAAATAATAATTTCCCAATACTCTTTACAGCTCCTCCAATTATATTTAATAGCAAACAGCATATTTGGATTATACCTCTATATAGAATAGCAAAGCAAGACCACAGTTTGCATGAAAACAATTTTTTCCACCCATATGTGTATTAAAGACATTTAATTAAAGATGGTAAATGAAGCAATTGGCTGTTTGCTGGGAGAACATTAGCTATTGAATGTTTATCAGCTTTTACCCGACATCTGTGCTTGCTCGTGTTTTAATTCACTGTAATGAGCTAAAACTGAGAAAATACTAACAGAAGAAATACAACAGCCAGGATAAATTGCAGTAAAATTGGAGTCTATTGAAAGAATTGTTTTAGTTTTCTGTCTCCTTCAATATATGCTCCAGTTTAAAAACAGAATGGAATGTTATCTATATTACCAATAAATAACAATCAATACCCAATAGGTGCACAATCTTTACACAAAATCAATACTAAATCAATAGGACAGTATTCATTTTGTGTAAAGTTTGCACACCTATTGGTGATTGTTTTTTATACAGTATATCCTGTATTCGGATTTGTTGTTCGCTGCATTTTTAACCACTTGCCGACCAGCCGCCGTAGTTATAGTGCAGTAGGTTGGCTCTGTTACGCAAAACGATGTACATGTACATCGCTTTGAGTAGCAGTTAGTGTGGGCGCGCTAATTGGCTAGAGGGGGAGCCAATCAGCCGGTCCAGCGGCCGCATTGTCCACCGGGCACCCGCGATCGCTCCCTATGGAGACAGAACGGCGGTCTTCCGATGTAAACACGGCAGGCGGCTGTTCTGTCAGTGATGAACGCAGGGATCCTGTGTTCCTCCTATTTAAGAACACAGGTCTCTGTGTTCATCCAGTGAGCCCATCCCTCACATAGTTAGAAAGCATCCCCTAGGCACACATTTAACCCTTTGCTCGCCCCTGGTGTTAACCCCTTCCCTGCCAGTGTCATTAGTACAGTAACAGTGCATATTTTTAGCACTGATTATTGTAGTAATGTCACTGGTTTGCTTAAAAGTGTTAGTTAGGTGTCTGATCTGTCTGCCCCAATGTCGCAGTCCCGCTAAAAATTGCTGAATGCTGAAAGATGCAAAAAGATAAATAAAGAAAAATTACATAAATCTTTCCCCTAGTTTGTAGATGCGATAACATTTGCGCAAACCAATCAATATACACTTGTTGGGATTTTTTTTACCAAAAATATGTAGTAGAATACATATTGGCCTAAAATCATGAAAAATTTAGATTTTTTTTTTTTTTAATTATTGGGAATGTTTTATAGCAGAAAGTAAAAAATATTGTTCTTTTCTTAATTGTTGCACTTTCTTTTTTATAGCACAAAAAATAAAAATGGCAGAGGTGATCAACTACCACAGAAAAAAGCTCTATTTGGGGGAAAAAAAAGGACATCAGTTTTATTTGGGTACAGCGTCGCACGACCGCGCAATTGTCAATTAAAATAACGCAGAGCCGTATCGCAAAAAAATGGCCTTGTCATTTAGGGGGTAAAACCTTCCAGTCCAGAAGTGCTTAAAACACACTAGGTACACTAAGCAGATTAGGTTTCTGTTTTTGGTATCTACATAACCAGTCGAAGGATATCTGAACAAAATTATTACAAATGCCAGAACTTGCAAAAGATTCATGTACATGTCAGTATTGTGTTTATGAATCTGTCGCAACGCTGACAGATTTGTCGCAAACACCTCTCCTGAGAAGTGGCGAAGTTTTACAGGCAGAGAAGCTTTTTGGAAAATTTGGGAGAGCAATGGAAATGTATTAAATACTATTTCCATAGATGAGACACAATAATGATACATGCAACACAATTAGAAGAGAAGTATGGTATTTTTTCTTAGAATCATACTTACTTAGGTGGGTGCAGCATTGGTCTAATGCTGCATCTGTCCCCTGCCAGCTCTAAGACTGAGAGCCAAATGATCAAACACCGTTGATCGGTCGGTTCTCACAGCTCCCTTAGCAGAAATGCTGGTGACTGTCACTCACCGCTGTCTACTTTGCCCCCATGTGCTCATTGGAGTGCTGGGCTGTGAAGGGGCAGGAGTGGCCGGTTTAGACTCTCAATGGCTCACTGGGAGGCTGAGCTGGGTGCTGGTCCAGGCATGTGGGTGGATATGATCTTTCCAGAGCCTTGAGCCTGGACTGGCTCTGTGACATCAGCCGACAGCAGGCTTCCGCTCGCTGTCTGCTGAAAACAGGTCACAGGAATGCAGAACGAACTGCACTCCTGTGATCTACAGAAATACAGCCAAATGAGCTTTGGCTGTACTTCTCCTTTAACAAACTACTTCTTTTTACTTCTTTATTAAAGAGATCTTCTTTACTTCCACTTTCCTTATCACTGATATGGTGGTATTTCTTTATGAATTTGTTGCAATAATAGTGTCATAAAGAAAAAATGACGCAAATATAAACTACTTGAATTTGTTGCATACATCAGTACCAACAATAAAAATGTTGCAGGGTTTTCAAGAATTGGCGCAAGACTTCCAACCACATGCACACTGCCAGAAATATGTAATGAATGCCTTCTTGAATGGCTTCCATTGTGTTCTTATAATGTGGCTTCTGTTTTATTTAGGAGACTCAAAACTGTGATGATGTAACACTGCTTTATGAATTCTAAAGATAATTTTGACCAGCCTCCCGAATGTCTTGGATGACTACCCACTGTCTGAATTCGTTTTACTCTGCTTGGATGAACTAGTTCATTACTGACACTTTAGAAAAAAACCCAGCCGCTTACAAATCCTAATCCGTTCTCTGTACTTTTTTGTCCCTACTTCCAAATGTATAAACATCCATGCACAGCCACAATCTGTTGTTTATTAGGTATTCCTAAACTAATATGCATATTTAATACACTAGTGAAAAAGTTGTTTGTAAATTGCAGTAAACCATCAAATTCTAGTTTGTTGCAATCTGAATAATTGCCATGGATTACTGCACTTTGCATACAGTCATTGCGGTTTTAACTTCCTTATTAATTAAGCCTACAATATTTGTTCTACCTCTTTGTGGGGCCTTCATTGCTTGTCCCACAAGGTCGGAAAGGGTAAGTATTGATTTTATTTCACTCACATTAAATAATGTTAATATGAGTGTGACAATGCAACAGAACAGAGCAGAGAAGGAGTACAAGAGCTTGTCAGCACCTGATGCATTTCCCAATTCAGGCATAGGGAAAAATAAAATGATGTTAATTTAATAAGGGCAAATAGGCTGTTCCCTTTGCATGGGAAATATACCCTGCTTAGTGAAACGGGAGACAGATAAATTGGAGCTGAATCTGACTAATGGCAAAGCAAAGGAATTTCTGGAAATTTTCCACAACAGGGACATGGAAATAAGCGTCCTTCAGATCTATGGACACAAGCCAGTCGCCTGGCTGAACTGTCTGTTTAATTGTGAGTAAGGATTCAATTTTGAACTTGTCTTTCCTTATGAACTTGTTCAGATGGGTCAGGTCTATGACCGGTCTCCATGCGCCGTTTTTCTTATGGACCATGAAGAGGGGCGAATAAATGCCCTGAAACTTTTTACCATCCAAAAGGGGCACAGCAGCCCCATGTTATCAGAGACTGTATGTATGCCAGGAGCATTAGTCTCATCTCTTTGGAGTGAGGAAGGGTAGTGGGAATGAACCCGACCTGGGGAGTTCTGCTGAACCCCCAAGAATGGCCTGAGGAGATCGTCCTGATGGTCCAAAAATCCTGGATTGAGGCCGCCCAGACATGCCAAAAATGGAAAAGACGCGCCCCCACCTGGCCTGCCTGAGCGTGCCCAATCTCAAAAAGACTTAGGGGCCTCCCGAGGAACCGCATGCTCTGAGAGCACTGTGTGCACTTCAGGCCTTTCGGCACCTAGCAACAGGGGCGTTGGTACTGCTAAGATTGGACAATACAACAACGTAAAGAAGCAAGGGGGAATCCGCAGCCTTTCCCTGTTGCAGGAAGTAGAGCCAATCATGGCCTTGGCCCAGAAGTACCTGTCCAACCTTTCAGGAGTCTAAGTTCCCGGAGTCCAGAACACCCAAGCGGACTTCCTGTCCAGGGTCCAGCTAGATCACAACGAATGGGCTCTCCATGCCGAAGTCTTCAAGTGGGTCTTGTCTCTGGGGTCATTCTGGAACTCGACCTATTCCCCTCCCCATGCAACAACAAGTTGAAGTTGCTCGAGGAATAGGTATCCCTAGGCCTTTGGGGTAGATGCCCTAACAGATCAGTGGAGATTTAGCAGGGCCTATGCCTTTCCCCTGGTTCCGGTCATTCTTTGGTTCCTGCAGAGGCTCAGGACAGAGTGCGTGGAGATAGTGGCAATAATCCCACACTGGCCAAACAGGCCATGGTTTACCCTCCTGACTCAACTCAGTTTCAGGGACCCAGTTCCCTTACCTCTCAGGCCGAACTTTCTATCTCAAGGGGCTGCCCTACATCCTTGCCCGGTCCATCTGCACCTGAGGATCTGGTTCTTCAGAGGGGGAGGCTGAATGGGATCATCTTTATGCTGTTAAGTGCTAGGAGAACAAGCACAAACAGGGTTTACGAGAGAATATGGTCAAGATTTATGGAATACATGGCCTCCACTACCGGTTCATGCAGCAGTCCGGCAGTCCAGGATATCTTGGGTTTCCTACAATCCGGCCTTGACCTGACCCACCGGGTACAGATGTCTGCAATTTCGGCCTTCGCTGGGGAGTGTCCTGGTCTAGACACCCTCTTGTCTGCCAGTTCTTCAAAGAAACAGTAAGGCTTGGGCCTCAGAGGAAGCAAAGATTCCCCAAATGGGACCTTCCACTCGCCCTTGACTTTCTCTCTGGAGTAGGTTTGGAGCATGTTAAACCGATCACTATCAAGGATCTTTCTCTCAAATCTGCCTTCTTGGTAGCCATCACTTTAGATTGGAGCTCTGGATTGTAAAGAACCATTTCTAACCTTCTTTCCAGATCGAGTTGTGCCAATCCCTATGCTGGGGTCAAACCCCAAGGTTACATCTGTTTTTCATGAAAACCAGGAGATTGTCCTACCAATGTTAAGGTCATCAGAAAGTTCTAACATTCATTCGCTGGATGTGGGAGGAACTCTCAGTCTGTATCTGCAAACCACAGCTCCTTTCTGTCTGTCTGACCATTTGTTTGTCCTCTTCCATGGGAAGAACAAAAGAAATGCGTGCCTCTTCCAGATCAATCTCGGCGTGGATTGTCCAGACTATCCAGTGGGCTTATAAAAGTAAGGGCTTGGTTCTTCCAGAGGTGGTGACAGCACATTCAACCAGAAGTGTCTCTACCTTTTGGGCGGCCTTGTGGCACGTCGCACCTGAAGTAATCTGCAGAGCAGCCTCGTGGTTATCAATTAACACTCTCATGGCTCACTGCTGTGTTGAGCCACCTTCTTTGTCCTCTGTTAACTTTGGCTTGCAAATTCTGTCTGTTGACGGTGCAAATTAAACCTTTTTTCGATCAGCAATTGCCCACCCGGGTGTGTTTAGCTAGATAATTACTATCAAATACTTACTGTAATTTTCCTTTCCTGATGGACTCCATAGCAGCAGGAGTCCCCTCCCAATTGCTGGGGTAGGCTAGTTATGGAAGGCAGCCTCAGGTGTGGAGCAAAGATTTATGGGAGTAGGGGTCCTATAGGGTAAGAGAGGAGGCGGGGTTAACCCACACGTATGCTGCCTTGGAGTCCATCAGGAAAGGAAAATTACGGTAAGTATTTGATAGGAAATTTTCTGTTTTTCACTCAACTTACAAATAATAGAATAACCAAAATAGTGAAGCGCTACCCACCATTCCAATACTGGATAGGGGGTGGCGCTGCACTATTTTTGTTATTATAGTCTATAGAAGGTACTTTATAGGTAATTGATGTACACTATATTGACATAATTTTTGGGACGCCTGCCTTTATATGCACATGAACTTTAATGGCATCCCCGTCTTAGTCCATAGGGTTCAATAAGGAGTTGGCCCACCCTTTACAGATATTACAGCTTCAACTCTTCTGGGAAGGGTGTCCACAAGGTTTAGAAGGTTCCAGAAGCACATGAGGTCATGCACTATGAGGTCAGGCACTTATGTTGGATGAGAAGGCATGGTTTACAGTCTCAGGACAGTCAAGTTCCTCCACCCCAAACTCACTCGCTCATCCATGTCTCTATGGACCTTGCTTTGTGCACTTGTGCGCAGTCATGTTGGAACAGGAAGGGGCCATCCCCAAACTGTTCCCACAAAGTTGGGAGCATGAAATTATCCAAAATGTCTTGGTATGCTGACGGAGTTCCCTTCACTGGAACTTCCTGACCTCCACCCGATAGAACTGATAATTCAGAAATAATTTAGGATAAATTAGAGCGGAAACTGCCAGCCAGGCCTTCTCGTCCAACATCAGTGCCTGACCTCACAAATGCATTTCTGGAAAAATGGTCAAACATTCCCCCAATTTTTTGCTTGTTCATTATGTATTCGGTCTGACCAGACTTCTGCGGTTGAGCACCCCACCCCCCACACACACCTGTACTCTATCAAGTGTCCACTATCAAGTAGATATAGGAGGAGTCGCTTGTAGTGTAGTCGCACATCTCTCCCAGCAAGGAGTGTTGTCTCCAAGGGTAAGAGAGGCTGGATTCATCCTTTTTTATGGATAGTGTAGGACCCACTGATAATGGGGTACTTTGACGTAGTGGTGGGCTTGAGCACGATATGGCCATATGGTGGGACCAAATCCCCATTTTTATTTATGGATTGTCTCCCTATTTGATAGCCTTTTCTTTTGCATGTGTGCGCTATTCTTTTTTAATTCCCATAGACACACTCCTAAACTTTGTGGACAGCCTTTCTAGAAGAGTTTAAGCTGTTATAGCTGCAAAGGGTGGGCCAACTCAATATTGAACCCTATGGACTAAGACTTGGATACTATTCAAGTTCATGTGTGTGTAAAGGCAGGCATCCCAATCCTTTTGACAATATAGTGTGTGTGTGTGTGTGTGTGTGTAAAGCATGGACCAGTGGCTATTGCAAAAACAGATGCTTTAAGTCCAATGTTTCTACTTCGGTTCTTCTGCTGTGTACTTTGAAGATGAACTCACAGTGCCTACAGCTACAGATGACAGTGTGGGTTAGGTAGGAGGCTTATTTATTGCTTGTTAAGATTATGTAAATACTTGGATGTCAATAGCCTGGTCACAGGTTCACTTTAAGGCCATCTATAAAATGAAAAACAAATAAATTCGCGCTGACAAGATTTTGTACAAAATTGCCGCCCACATAACATAGCACATGCACACACCATATCCTGAGAGCTTGTATACAGGACACAACAATCATTTATTTCCAGTGCACCTTTCCTTAGTCATACATTCAATTCATGCTTCAAGCCCACTAAAAATAGATTCAGTACAATAGAAAGACATGTGAAAAAGCCACAGGAGTCAGGTCTAGGAGGATGAATATATAGAAACAAGTTCTAAAGCAGATTTTAAGATTTTACTGTACCATTCTTACAATAAAACATCTTTTTAGAAGCGTTTTTTCCAACAGCTTTTAGATAAAGCATATTAAGGACAAAATCAGCATAGAAGATAAAGTTGCAAAGTTCAGACATTTGCAAACGTCTGTTTTTATTCTATGTTATTTTTTTCATTTTCACTGACTCAGAAATAATCTGTAAATATAAGTGGCTGTAACAGCAGATAACAAAATAATGTATTACAATATGCAAAAATACTTTTAAAGGCGATATATAGTCTTTTCAAATGATTTTTAATGTACGTGTAAAAGAGTTTAGCTTGTTATAAATATTGCTATTAAAAAGTCTTAATGTTTTAGAAGGCTTATTTTTATGTATCATGTATAATTATACATGGGAGCAGTCATATTTTCTCATAGCATATTCAGCCTCTGCTTCCTGCTTTGTTGTGCTACACATAGGGTGTGCTTTACTATTGCGTCACACAATGTACTTTGGGTTACTTTCCTGTGTGGGTAATTTTGTGATCTCAACAACTGAGGAGGTTAAAGGAGTTGTAAAGTCAGAAGGTTCTTTATCTTAATGCATTCTATGCATTAAGATAAAAAGCCTTCTGTGTGTAACAGCCGCCCTATTACATACCTGAGCCCCTTCTCTATCCAGCGATGTCCACGAGTCTTTTGGCCATCCAAGACTCTCCCTGCTCATTGGCTGAGACACAGCAGTGGCGTCATGGCTCCCGCTGCTGTCAAAGTCAGTTAGCCAATCAGGAGAGGGGGGGGGGGGCGAATGGCAGCTCCATGTCTAAATAATGGTATGGATTTTTAAGGGAAACCCACAGAAAGAAACACAAGAAGAAAAAGTAAGGACTCTCACCAAAATCACCCCCAGACCATTATCTGATAATGCAGGCTGGCTGACTAGGCCTCTGTAACTATACCAGACCATATGTCCTCTAAATGGGGGAGAAGAAGTACCTTTCCAGGGAGTAAATGGGGGGGGGAGAAGTACCTTTCCAGGGGGGAAATGGGGGGAAGAAGTACCTTTCCAGGGGGGAAATGGGAGGGGGGGAAGAAGTACCTTTCCAGGCAAAGCTCCTTGTCCATATGTTGATGAGGAAAAAGGCCTCTTTCCCACAACCCTAACCCTGTCATTGTGAGGGTCTGAAGGTGGGGACTTATCAGAACCGGTGAGCCTCCTTTAACAGTAGGAGGGCCCCAGATACTCCCATGTGAATAAGTAAAAGGTAAAAAGTGAAAAGCTAATGAACAAGCTGACATCATCTTATTCAAAAATACCATGATGTAAATCCATCATCATTAACGCCGTCCAGTGATGCATATCCACATCAGTTATGATGTACGATGCCTGCCGATCCATTAAAAGAAAAAGCTCGCTGACCATACTTGGTCAATGACATCACCAGGGAGACCCTGTCCCTTTACTTACTTTTAGTACTAGGGATCAGGAGATGTGATTCACGATAAGTGAATGATGGGTGCGGATTGTAACAGCAGGTTTTTTTCTTTCTGTGGGTCAGTGGGTGCCATTTTATGATTGATCTTTAGCGCTGGACAATGTGATTGACATTGGATTTACACTGTTGGAGCTTTTTATTTATTTTATTTATAAGGAACTTGTCAAAAGCTTTGTCTGTGGCTGTCAGCTTCCTAACATACAAACAAAAGGGAAGCTGTCACAGTTAGCAGTGGTAGTAATACCACTGCTTAATGTATTACTTTCTGCTGTCGCTAGAGGTTCAACTCTGCCAAACACCAATTTAGTTTGATCAACTGCAGAACTTCTGAACAAGCACAATTTAGTCTGAAGCTTTTTCAGACTGATTTGGCATCTTATTCATAATGATAATTAAAAATATTGCACTGGGACTGGTGGAAAAGATGTCACCCCCTCGTCGGAACTATATAGGTGGTGTCAGGTTCAGCAGTCTGTCCACACACTGTCTATGCAGACATGCACTGTTTTCCATCACCTGCATGGGTTAGATAATCTAAGGTAGGTGGCTGTGTTGCATGTGACAACTTGTTTTGGTGCATGGCAGGTCATTACAAATATTAGGTTTAAGTGCATACAGTTTATTTGGGGCATAGTAGAATGTGTAACTGTCCTGCCCCACCATCATCTTTGAGCACTACTGCACCTCTATTGTGACAAATATTGATTAACTAATTTTCCATACCATTATTGTTTTTTTGGCACAGGTTATGAAACTTTTTGTGCAAAAAGTCACACTTGGATTTTTTTTTTTTTTTTTTGCTTTTGCTGTACTGTGTTATATTTTTCATTTCAAACCATTCAAATTGAACTATTTTTTGGCGCATTGACAAAAAAAATCAGGTTTCTGTGTGCCAAATACAGTATTTGGCGTACCAATGACAGTTTACCTCGCCCAGAGTGTCCTTGGCATTAGGTCAATAGTGCATGGAACAGCCTTGTGAATCTTGTCTGTTAAGTGGCCAAGAGCCACTACACCCTTTGGCAATCTGCATAGAACCCAGGAAGTGAGAGGAGCAAGCTATTTTTCTCTTACTGAGTTCTTGTTTTATTAAAACCATTAAATAACTGCACAGTGACAAAGTATGAAATGTGCGTGTGGGCAGGGCTGCTGTTAGAAATCGTGGGGCCCCGTACAGCCTACCTGGCAGGGCCCCCCCCCCCCAAGACAATATTTTCACTAAAAATATACTAAAATCATTATTAGCGGACACAAACATAACAGAGAACCTGTGTGAATTATCCCTTTTTAAATTGTGTTTTACATTTTTTTTTTTTAAATGTTATTATTTTTTTATTTTTTTTTTTAAATGGCAAACATTTTTACAATTGTACAATTTTACAATTGCGTCATGCGTTCCCCTCAAACTTATACCCACTCCCAGAATCCTCTGCGGCAGAATCTGCCTTCTGGGGTAGATATAGGCCTAAGTGAGGCACTGATTGGATTTCCTCCACTGCCCAATGAGAATTCTCTCATGGAGCCAGTGGGGAGACTCCCCTCTCAGCAGTCACACCTGGGAGACATGACAGCTCAGCTGAAAATCATGGCCCTGCTGCTAGGCAGCCAAGGCCCATTATGCTTTTACCTAGCACCTACCTTGTAAGGTGCTACACAGTTATTTTATTTTTACAATTTTTTTAATGATTTGTTACAATATTTAATTTACATCTATCTATTTTTTTTTTTTTTACAATTTTTTTATTTTTTTCACAGAACAGGGAAGCCTGCAGTGCTGTGGGGGGGGGGGGGGTGAGTTAAAGGGGGGCACACGGGAAGGGGGGGGAGATCAGAAGCAGGCAGAACAGGAAGGAGGATCGGAGTCAGAGAGGCAATTACAGGAACAATGCCCTGTGTCTGTGTCTCTCCCTGCAGCAGCTGAAAAGCTGGCAGGAGGGGGGAAACTGACTTTCAGCTGCTGCAGAAAGCTGCATAGGGCTTTCTTCTTTAACTACCCCTCCGTCCACCTGAACCGATTCCAAGGGCTGTTGGGGCCCCCCTGTGTGCCTGGGCCCCCTACAGGAGGACTGGTGGCCCCCCATCAGCAGCCCTGCGTGTGGGGAAGGTTGTTGGTAGATATATGTGCTAATAGAGGGTCCCATCCATAGATCAACAAGTAGTATGGCTGTATACAATAGGATTTTAAACGCCCCTCCAGTGAGCACAAATTCCATGACTCATACTGTATTAAAAAAAATATACAAATCTTTATTTTAACAAATAAAACTATTTATGTTAAAAACACATATTCCCTGTATACATTTGTACATTCCTATCCTCGATTGTTATCCACCAAAATGGATATGGGCCATGGTAGTTAAGTTGAAACAGGTTGACGCGTTTCGCAGGGTAACTGCTTCCTCAGGACCTCCTGTTTCTTACAAGTGCAAAAGAGGATCAACAAACTCTGAAAGCAGAATATATATATATTGAGTTTACAATACATTCAGGACAAGTTTGAATGTTTGAATAGGTGAATAGGTGAGACAGGGGAAAGAAAAATATGACCAAAGAGTTTACCTTTAAATAAAGTGAAAATATGCACAAGTGCAATTCATGTACAAATGTATACAGGGGATATGTGTTTTTAACATACATGCTTTTATTGGTTAAAATAAAGATTTGTGTATTTTTTTTTATATAAGTGATGGAATTTTTGCTCATTGGAGGGTTGTTTAAAATTTCATTGTATACAGCCCTCCTAAATAACTGCAGAGATAATAAAAAAAAATTGAATAACCAGAGACTGTCACACTAAGAGAAATTGAATCACACATATTAGAGCAACTTTAATCCTAGAAATACAACTTTTTTTCATAGTTCTTCTGTATCTCAAGGTTTTTGGTGCATGTTTATACTTTTCAAATCACTCAGTACTGACAATTTTTAGAGTTAATTATTGCAAACATGTAAAGCAAGGCATGGGATTCATTAATTGTTAAACTCTTTTTGGAATACTGGGATTGTGATCGGAAATACATATTGTTTTACAGAAAACTTGGAGACGGTAGACCTGTCCACTAACTGCTGAAGCAGACATTGGCTAAATGATCCCTGTTGTGCATTCATCCTCATCAAATGCATATTTCCTTTGTTTCGGGTAGTGGCACTAAATGGCTATTTGCATGATATGATTACTGTTCAAGTGATGTTTAATTTGTAATACTGTATATGATATGCTGATTTGGGATGCTGGAGCATCACATTTAGATTTACAGGCATGATGCATACCTTTGCAGGAGAATGAGTATGCATTGGACATATGCATTATGCATGTGGTTTGGGGGTTCTCCTATTAATTTCTAATGAGTCCCCCCCCCCCCCCAAGCATCCATGCAGTAAACAGCATACCTTGCCCTGAACACACCACAAGCAGGGTTTGCTCTTGGATACGGAACTGGCTAAAAGGGCGTATCCAAAGGGTGGTAATAAACAGCACATACTCAGACTGGTCTGAGGTAGTAAGCGGGGTCCCCCAAGGCTCAGTCCTGGGACCAACCTTGTTCAATTTATTCATAAACAGCATTGAGGACGGGATCAGTAGTTCAATATCAGTTTTTGCAGATGACACAAAATTGGGCAGGACAATAACAGCACAGCATGAAGCAGATATCCTACAGAATGACCTGGACAAAATAACGGAGTGGGCAAAGACATGGCAAATGAGGTTTAACGTGGAGAAATGTAAGGTTTTACACTTGGGGACTAGAAACATAAAAGCACAATACACGTTAGGAGGGGAACCCTTGGGAGAATCAAAAATGGAGAAGGATCTGGGAGTCTTGGTTGATGATAGATTAGGCAACAGCATGCAATGTCAAGCGGCAGCTGCCAAGGCTAGCAGAATATTAGCATGCATAAAGAAAGGGATGTATTCCAGAGATAAAACTATAATCCTTCCACTTTATAAAACTCTGGTCCGACCTCATCTGGAGTATTCGGTCCAGTTCTGGTCACCAGTCCTCAGAAGGGATGTGTTGGAGATGGAGAGGGTCCAGAGAAGGGCAACTAAACTAATTAGGGGATTGGAGGACCTTGATTATGAGGAGCGTCTGCAATCGCTTGATTTATTCTCCCTGGAGAAGAGACGCCTGAGGGGGGACATGATAGCAATTTTTAAATATCTAAATGGGGATCTAGGCTTAGAAAAAAAGCTGTTCAGTCGAAGGGATTGCATGAGAACTCGGGGGCATACAATGCGATTAGAGGAGAAGCGTTTTAACCTCAGGCAACGTGGGGGGTTCTTTACTGTTAGGGCTACAAGATTGTGGAATTCTCTACCACATGAGGTGGTTTCTGCGGGTAGTATGGTGGCTTTCAAAAGACTCTTAGACGTACATCTCAAGGATCAGAACATTCAGGGGTATGCAAGATGATTACAGCCACACACATCTACACAGGTTGAACTGGATGGACTTTTGTCTTTATTCAACCTCACCAACTATGTAACTATGTAACTATGTAACAAGGCATAAAATCTTAAGTTAACTTCACATGCCAACTTATTAGGCAAGGGACATGAGTAGAATAGGCCCTTCATCTTTTAGTTCATCTTGCAATTTTACAAACATGGTGCATGTAGGAAAGTACCAAACTTGATGTATTATATTAGTCTTTTTTTATTTAAAGTTGCCACAAAAATAAAATCTAACACATGTTTGAGTTTCCAGGGCCCTCTTTCGTCTGGACTAAAAATAGCAAATGATTTCAAGAAATACATAAGTGATTTATTTGTAGAATTTGAAAGATTTGAATGTAAAAAATAAATTTAAAAACAATATATAAAAAATGTCAATTAAATATATTTTTAAGGGGTATCATAGACAAAATGGTATCTTAATCAATAATGAGGATATGTTCCCTAGGTTCACTTGCGTTATTCGGAGAGACTAGTGTGTAGTGCACATCATTTTTATGTAATGGGGAAATATGAATTAAAAACTGTTAATAGGAAATTAGAAAAAAAATGAACACCCACTGATAAAATTATTTACATTAAGCTGACTACAGTCATCCTTTAATGCAGCCCCCAGTCAGCTGATCTGTGATTCTGCTCTACTGACTAGAAATGGGAGCTTTTTTTTATTTATTATTAAAATGCAAGTTCTGAGCTTAAAAAAAATGATTCCTTAGTCTGACCCATTTATTAGTTATAAACCTGTTAAAAACTTTACAAAAAAGATCAAAGCAAATTCTTCCTCCATATTGTACTGAAATGCTTTAAACATAATTCACTGTTAATGATGCTTTCTGAATATTTTTTTTTTTTTTCAAGCAAGTTTTGCTTGCTTAAAACCGACCTAGTGAAGCAAAAATAGAACCGTTAGCTTCAATGGAGCAATTACTTTCAATACAGCATATGAGGATAAAGGTACTTTTGAATAAGTGAATTGTAATTAAGTATATATATATATATATATATATATATATATATATATAGTGTTATAGTGTGTATATATATATATATATATATATATATATATATATATATATATATATACTGTGTGTATATGTATATATATATATATATATATATATATATATATATATATATATATATTATATATATATATATATACACACATATCTATATATATATATATATATATATATATATATATACACACACACACATACATACAGTATATACAGACACTCCTCGTTTACCGACTTACCTGTTTAATGACCACTCAGACTTACGACCAGCTTTTTGGGCACTGTACATCGTATTGTACAGTACAGTACAGGATTTTTGTTGTTTATATTTTTTGTACTTATCCAAATTAAAACAATGTTATTGAGTTGGAGTTTTGGGTTTAGACTTTTTTTTTCAGAATACAGTACAGTACAGTAGTTAGGAATGCTTAAAATATTGATTACTTGTGGCTCCTCGTTTAACAACCAATTTGTTTAACAACCTGGTCGCTGGAATGGAACCTGGTCGTTAAGTGAGGAGAGCCTGTACTTATAAGTGTGTATGTATATATATATATATATATATATATATATATATATATAGTGAATCTGGAAAGTATTCACAGCGCTTCACTTTTTCCACATTTTGTTATGTTACAGCCTTATTTCAAAATGGATTAAAATCATAATTTTTTTCAAAATTCTACAAACAATACCCTAAAGTGACAACATGAAAGAAGTTTGTTTGAAATCTTTGCAAATTTATTGAAAATAAAAAACTTAAAAAAATCACATGTGCGTAAGTATTCACAGCCTTTGCCATGATACTTAAAATTGAGCTCCGGTGCATCCTGTTTCCACTGATCATCCTTAAGGTTGTTCTACAACTTGATTGGAGTCCACCTGTGGTAAATTCAGTTGATTGGACATGATTTGGAAATTCACACACCTGTCTATATAGGGTTCCATAGTTAATAGTGCATGTCAGAGCACAAACCATGCCATGAAGTCCAAAGAATTAAAGGAAAAGAAATAAGTGCGCTCTACCTGTGCTGAATGTTGTATGTGAGTCTCTAAATCCACACAACATCAACTTAAATGTGATGCAAACAAATACATCAAATTGACAAATGATACATGTTAACCACCAGTCTCTGTCAGCATCAATAGCTGAAATCCATATATTCCCATTTCCATCTCCATCCATTCCCAGCGGAAGCCTAGTGAGGGGAAAATATGGTGGCTGTAAATCCACAAGGTAGAGGGATTTTTGTCTGCTTTTGGAATATAGGATTATCACAACCTTAGAACTCTTTATTTGTGTTATGAAATTGACTCGGTTCACACTGGGGCGGCACGACTCTGTACTACTTCGGGGGCGACTTGTGCATTCCCATACACCACGACTTCGGAGCGACTTGCATGGACTTCACATAATGGAAGTCTATGCAAGTCGCTCCGAGGTCGCCCCGAAGTAGTACAGGACCCTTTTTCTAAGTTGGAGCGACTTGTGTCGCTTCAATTTGTTTATGATTATGAGGCCCTGTCAGCTACCTTCAAGGAGTAAGCCAGCAAGAAACCAAGTGTGCGCAGGTGGCTGAAGAAGAGGAGACTGTATAAAGAGACCATATATAGGACATTGTCCCTGAAGTTATTGAAGTCAAATGGGCATCCCATAACATCCCATCCCGATCCAAGTTGAAACTCCCTAATAAAACAGAAAAACAAAGCTATGGACTGTTCTGTCTCTGGAGTGTTGGTGAAGATTTGGTGTGCCTGACTGGGCAGAAGTGGGGGATCCCTTTAAACTGCAGCTCCTTTGTGGGGTGTGCTACACTAGTAAGTTTCTGGCCCCTCATAAGAAAATTTACAGTAGCAAAAGGGCTGAGCTATTTGAGATAATTTCTACTTCTGTGTTATCTACAGTGCCTTAAAAAAGTATTCATACCCCTTGAAATGTTCCAAAATGTGTCATGTTTCAACCAAAAAAGTAAATGTATTTTATTGGGATTTTATGTGATAGACCAACACAAAGTGACACATCATTTTGAAGTGGAAGGAAAATAATAAATGGTTTTCAAAATTATTTACAAAAAAATATGTGAAAAGAATGGCGTGCATTTCTATTCAGCCCCCTGAGTCAATCCTTTGTAGAACCACCTTTCTCTGCAATTACAGCTGCAAGTCTTTTTGGGTATTTCTCTACCAGCTTTGCACATCTAGAGAGTGACATTTTCGCCCATTCATCTTTGCAAAATAGCTCAAGATCTGTCAGATTGGATGGAGAGCATCTGCCACAGATTCTCAATTAGATTTAGGTCTGGACTTTGACTGGACCATTCTAACACATAATTATGCTTTGATCTAAATCATTCCATTGTAGCTCTGACTGTATGTTTAGGGTCATTGTTTTTTTTGCAGGAAGGTGAACCTCTGCACCAATCTCGTCTTTTGCAGACTCTAACAGGTTTTCTTCTAAGATTGCCCTGTATTTCGCTCCATCCATCTTCCCATCAACTCTGACCAGCTTCCCTGTCCCTGCTGAAGAAAAGCATCCCCACAACATGATGCTGCCACCACCATGTTTCATGGTGGGGATTGGGTGTTCAGGGTAATGTGTAGTGTTAGTTTTCACACATAGCTTTCTGCTTTTAGGCCAAAAAGTGCAATTTTGATCTCATCTGACCAGAGCATCTTCTTCCACATGTTTGCTGTATCACCTACATGGCTTCTCGCAAACTGCAAACAGGACTTCTGCTGGCTTTCTTTCAACAATGGCTTTCTTCTTGCCACTCTTCCATGAAGGCCAGATTTGTGGTGTGCACAGCTAATAGTTGTCCTGTGGACAGATTCTCCTACCTGAGCTGTGGACAGGGCCGGCGCTCCCGCTAGGCGAAACAGGCAGTCGCGTAGGGCGCACCGCCGCCTAGGGCGCAGCCTTACCTCTCAAGTGTCCCTGATTCGCCGGGATCGTCCCCAGTGAATCAGGGCTGAGTACCAGAATACTTGCGGCGGTGCGGGCGGCTTGGTTCCCGCACACCGCGAGTTACACATGGCTGCCGGTCTCTCTCCCTGGCTGCAGCCTGCCTGTGTCAGTGCAGACTGCAGAGAGCAGAGAGCACTGAACCCGCCCCTCCCCCTTCCTGTGTTTCCTGTACACAGAGGAGGCAGGAGAAGCTCACCACTCTCTGCAACAGCGCCGCTCTGATCTGAGGTCTGTGACTGTGATTTTTACATCTAATACTAACTTGCTGGGGGGGTAAATGGAGATTGAACTGGGGGGGATGTATGGAGGGGGGGATGTATGGAGAGGGGGGGTGTTTGGAGCTGGGGGGTATTTATAGAGATTGGGGGGGATGTACGGAGAGGGGATGTATGGAGAGGGGGGATGTATGGAGAGGGGGGGTTGTATGGAGCTGGGGGGAATGTATGGAGCTTGGGGGATGTATGGAGATTGGGGGGATGTATGGAGAGGGGGGATGTATGGAGCTGGGGGATTGTATGGAGCTGGGGGGGTGTATGGAGAGGGGGGATGTATGGAGAGGGGGGGGTTATGGAGATGGAAGGGATGTATGGAGCTGGAGGGGATGTATGGAGGGGGGGTGTATGGAGAGGGGAGATGTATGGAGAGGGGGGTGTATGGAGAGGGGGGGGGTGTATGGAGCTGGGGGGGATGTATGGAGCTGGAGGGGATGCATGGAGAGGGGGGGTGTATAGAGCTGGGGGGGATGTATGGAGCTGGGGGATGTATGGAGAAGGGGGTGTATGGAACTGGGGGGGATGTATGTAGATTGGGGGGATGTATGGAGCTGGAGGGGATGTATGGAGCTGGAGGGATTGTATGGAGCTGAGGGGGATGTATGGAGAGGGGGGATGTATGGAGAGGGGGAATGTATGGAGAGGGGGGGTGTATGGAGCTGGAGGGGAGGTATGGGGCTAGGGGGATGTATGGAGAGGGGGGGGGTGTATGGAGCTGGGGGGAATGTATGGAGGGGGGGTGTATGGAGCTGGGGGGGATGTATGGAGCTGGAGGGCATGTATGGAGCTGGAGGGGATGTATGGAGCTGGAGGGATTGTATGGAGCTGAGGGGGATGTATGGAGAGGGGGGATGTATGGAGAGGGGGGGTGTATGGAGCTGGATGGGAGGTATGGAGCTAGGGGGGATGTATGGAGAGGGGGGGTGTATGGAGCTGGGGGGAATGTATGGAGGGGGGGTGTATGGAGCTGGGGGGGATGTATGGAGCTGGAGGGCATGTATGGAGCTGGAGGGGATGTATGGAGCTGGGGGGATGTATGGAGCTGGGGGGGATGTATGGAGCTGGGGTGGATGTATAGAGCTGGAGGGCATGTATGGAGCTGGGGGGGGATGTATGGAGATGGGGGGTCTATGGAGCTTGGGGGGATGTATGGAGATGGGGGGATTGTATGGAGCTGGGGGGATTTTATGGAGCTGGGGGGGTGTATGGAGCTGGGGGGAGGTATGGAGCTGGAGGGGATGTATGGAGCTGGAGGGGATGTATGGAGCTGGGGGGATGTATGGAGCTGGGGGGGATGTATGGAGCTGGAGGGGATGTATGGAGATGGGGGGTCTATGGAGCTTGGGGGATGTATGGAGATGGGGGGATTGTATGGAGCTGGGGGGGGTGTATGGAGCTGGGGTGAATGTATGGAGATGGGGGGATGTATAGAGATGGGGGGATTGTATGGAGCTGGGGGGATGTATGGAGATGGGGGTGTATGGAGCTGGGGGGGTGTATGGAGATGGGGGGATGTTTGTAATCTTTCTACCACCCCACCCCATGTCATCTTCACCCCCCCCCCCGTACCCCACTGTCATCTTCCTACCATCCCACCCCATGTCATCTTCATCCCCCCTGTACCCCACTGCCAGCTTCCTACCACCAAAGCCCCTTAAAGTTACTGGTGCACATCATATATGATGGACGCAGGGAAAATTTATTTTTTCCAGTGACAACACGGACACAAGGACATTTCTCCTTCCAGTGAAAACATTTTTTTTATTTCAGTGACACCAAGGATGCAGGGACAATCTTTTTTCCAGTGACACCACAGAGTGCTGGCTATGGGAGGGGTGGGGGTTTTGGCATCATGTGCCTCTTTTCTTGTAAGGTGATTGGCGGCCTTTTAGAGTGTCCTCGGGGCGCAGAGCGATGCGCCCCGAACACTCCCACTCACGATTGCCGTCCTCTGATTGGTCTAGATGTCCGATGCCGTAGGGGCGGTGCTTGGGCGTCACTCACTCTGCTTCCCGCCACCTGAGCCTCACCCCAGACCAGACATCTTTGTCTCTCTCAGTCTCGTCATGATCATCTCTGCTGCTAGACTGCTACACAGGACAGGATGCTAAGGACGGGTCGGACGGACCGATTGTACTCAGGAGGACTGGACAGCGCTACCAGGGCAGCCAACCAGCCTGGACAGCAAGAAAGCGGGAGGGAGCCCTCAGCCCAGTCAATCCCCAGAGTTCACAAAAGGTGAGTGGAACTTGGCAACCCCCCATCACCAGCTTGCCAGGGAACTCCTGCTAAATCCTTCCAATAAGGGCCATTACATGTAAATAGTTAAGGTGAAGGCGTCTGGCTTTTTTGTTCAGGTAACAGTTATGGTTAGGCACGGATACCTCTCTAATCATGGAGGCTGATTGATTGCAAGCACTAATACTGCAGGATGTAGCACTGCACAGATACAGTTGCATGTCAAAGTTTAAAAGCTGCGCAGAAGCTGCTGCATGGCTCTGAAAACACACTGTCTGCTTCTGCACTGTTGTCATATTTTGGCATGTGGGTGTGTCTGTGCTAGGTGGAAAGAGGTGCAGACAAATGGCAATGTTAGGAGGTGGTCTGAGAGGGTCAGAGATGGGCATGGCCTGGGGGGAGTCAGAGATGGGCATGGCCTTGGGGGGGGGGGTCAGAGATGGGCATGGCCTGGGGGGGGGGGGGCTTTGTGAGTTCCTGCACATTTTTCCTGAGAAAAAATAGCCCTAGCTAGCATTAATCCCTGAACTTATTGTTTACGTTTTTTTCGTTCTTAATGCTGACATTCAGATTTACATTTTCTTCTTGTGATCACAAAACTATAAAATGTGTATTACTGTAGTAAGGTGTACAGTGACAGCATTAAAATCTTAATTTATGGCCAGGCCCCTAACCCCCTATTATTGGGATATATACTGAGAGACACCTTAATATGGGATGTACTGAGAGTGGGAGACCCCCTTTTATGGGTATACTGGGAGACCCTCTATTTTATTACATGGGTTCTCTCAGTATATCCCAGAATAGGGGTCTCTCGGTATATATATCCCATATGTGGGGAGTCATTCTCAGTCAGTCTATCCCATAATAGGGTGTCTCTCACAGTATATCCCATAATAGGGCCCCTGCTCCCTATTATGGGATATACTAGTACTAAGAGACCCGTTGATATTTGATATATTGGGAGAATTTGTTCACGCAAGCAAAATACAGGGGACAAAATGGGTGGAGTCTTTAAGGGGTGGGGCTTCTGAGAAGTGAGAGGGGTCAAAATGGAAGGGTGGGGCTGGCGCCCCACCATCCTAAAACTTCACCAGCCCCCACTGGAATCCAATGCATTTTTCTGAAACTGTAAAAGTACCCAGCTTTCTAAATGGACAGCTGGAGAATGTTACATTCCATACATACATGCATAGTTTACCTCAGCAAAATTTGTAACAGCTGAGAATACAGAAAAAATTGGGGGACAGTGGTCAAGCAAATTAGCAATACAATTAGACACAAAACATGTTTCCTTTAAATTAGCCAAGGTTATGCGCCTGTGTTGTATTTGTGATCCCTGTCCCTGAAGTCCTGGGCTGCTAACTGAGACACATTTGCAATGTTCTGAGACACATTTGCCACTAAAGATGAGACAGATTTTTACTCTCAACAGAGGCACAATTGAAAGTGGTTCTAAAGGCAGGGCATTTTTTTTTTTTTTACCTTAAAGCAGTATTAAAAACAATCTTCCTCCTGAAAATTGAGAGCATAATGTGCTAGTATGCATAGCATACCAGCACATTATCTAAGACTTACCTTAAAACAAAGCTCTCCAGTGGTGTGTTGTCACCACTGACCGGGCTTCCATTTTAACCCAGTTTTCCTTACGGGTTTATGGGCTGTGTTCTTTTGAATGGCCAAGCTGCCATGACGTTACTCCCACGAATGCACAAGGGAGTCACTGTTAATGGCACAGCCCTTTGAAGGAACGACATGCTGTCCCTTCAGAGCACAGTGAAGTTACCGGCTGCAGAAGTAGTGAATAATTTCTACACTGTGCACGTTTAGGAGATATTCCCTGTACTTGTAATCAAGTTTTATTATAAGCCTACCTGTAGGTGCAAGTGACCAAGCAGTGTTAACTACCACTTTAATGCATTCCCTGCATTAATATAAAAATGATCCCATTAGTTGTATCGCCCCCTCACCTTCCTATATACTTACCTGAGTCCAGTGATGTCCCCGCTTGCAGCAAGGCTGGTCTGTGTTCCTCTCCTCACAGTACACAGAGACAGCAGCTGGAAGAGGTAATGGGGCCACCAAGCCATGATGTGTGTGTCTATGGATGCACGCAACCCAACTCGGGGAAGAGGGAGCGGGGCCACCAAGCCACGATGTGTGTGTCTATGTATTCACACAACCCAACTCCGGGAAGAGGGAGCGGGGCCACCAAGCCACGATGTGTGTGTCTATGGATGCATACAACTTGACTCAAGGGAGAGGGTGCGGGGCCACCAACCCGAGTCAGGGAAGAGGGAGCTGGGTCACCAAGCCATTATGTGTGTGTCTATGGATGCACGTAACCCGACAAGGGGAAGAGAGAGTGGGGCCACCAAGCCACGATGTGTGTGTCTATGGATGCATGCAACCCGACTCGGGGAAGAGAGAGCGGGGCTACCAAGCCACGATGTGTGTGTCTATGGATGCACACAACCCGACTCGAGGAAGAGGGAGTGGGGCCGCCAACCTGACTCAGGGAAGAGGGAAGGGGGCCACCAAGCCATGATGTGTGTGTCTATGGATGCACACAACCCAACTTGGGGAAGAGGGAGTGGGGCCACCAAGCTGCGATGTGTGTGTCTATGGATGCACACATAGCAATTCGGGAAAGAGGGAGCGGGGCCACCAAGCCACGATGTGTATGTCTATGGATGCATACAACCCGACTTGAGGAAGCGGGGCTATAAACCCCGACTCAGGGAAGAGGGAGCGGGGCCACCAAGCCATGATGTGGGTGTCTATGGATGCACGCAACCCGACTTGGGGAAGAGAGAGTGGGGTTACGAAGCCACGATGTGTGTGTCTATGGATGCACACAACCCGACTCGAGGAAGAGGGAGCGGGGCTGCCAACCTGACTCAGGGAAGAGGGAAGGGGGCCACCAAGCCATGATGTGTGTGTCTATGGATGCACACAACCCAACTTGGGGAAGAGGGAGTGGGGCCACCATGCCACGATGTGTGTGTCTATGGATGCACACATATTGACTCGGGGAAGAGGGAGCAGGGCCACCAAGCCACAATGTGTGTGTCTATGGATGCACACAACCTGACTCAGGGAAGAGGGAGCAGGGCCACCAAGCCACAATGTGTGTGTCTACGGATGCACACAACCCGACTCAGGAGCAAGCCCGCAGGTGTGCCCCCTTACCAGGTGGCTTGCTAGGGGGCAGACAGAAGTGGAGGAGCCAAAAGCGCTGGCTGGTGGATCCCAAAAGAGAAGGTCCGGGCCACTCTTTGCAATACCATTGCACAGAGTATATAAGTATACCATGTTTAATATTTTATTTCAAAAATACATTTACTTCCGCTTTAAGAAGTGGTCAGGGCAGTTTTTTTTTTACTGTTGCAGTGCTACTTTAGAGCAGCATATGGAGGAACTTGTGAATAAAAATGAATTTGGATCTATTTATATTGTCACACATGTTTCAAACAGAATTCACCCAAGATTCACGCATTTTCCAGTTTGATTCAGTTGAAAAAATGTGAATCCCCGGTAAAATTGAATGCCTCATTCATCCATCCTTAACAATAACTATTATGTTAAGAGTACCAATTATTATTATCAAACAAACCGCACATACTGTATTTACCATTCTTCCAATATAAGTGCTGTTGGACACATTTCTGTATGATAACTTTTTGCTTTCTCCAGATTGGACATCTATATGGAAATCTCACAGTTGGACACAAAGTTTTTCACCACTAAGGTTTGTAATGCTTATACCATTCAGTGGTAACGTGAAATGAGCACTTTAGGTTATAATGTCCACTGTACAGATATTGCTTCACTTACTGGCGCTCTCTTACGAGTCCTTGTATTCCATTCATTGATGTTGTTTTAACTTTTATGACAATGGTATATTACATATTTAGAAAAGCATTAGCCCTAATGGATACAATTTCAGCAGGAAGAGGAAACAGAGTAAACAGAATAATAGACGAAATAAGTAGAGCAGATTAAACGGTCTAATGATAAACAGAGGTCATTCTCATATATTTGCAGGAAATGTGATAACAGGATTGCCCGTCTACAACAAAACCTCAATATTTCTTTTGCCCTCGCAGTTTTACCCTTTTTTGTTGTGATAGACATATAAACGGTGCAATAGGTTTTGAATATTGGTAGGATGTAAGCAGCAAAGATAGTTACTATTTCAAAAAGAGTATATAGCCTGAGAGCAATTGATTTGGCCCATGTGCACAGGAAATGTACGTGCTGATTTGATGGATGAAAAGCTTTGCAATTTTATTTTTTTTAAATAAATACAAGGTTTTGAATTTTGTTTTAAAGCATTTGTAAACCCAACATTTCATATTCCTGATCTGTGCCTGCTGCACCATGTACTTGTTTGAAAAAGTATCCTGTTCTCTTTGTATTGCTTCCTTTGTGTAAACTCCCTGGTGATCCTGCCAGCCCCTCTGCGTTCCTATTAAAAACTAACCACACTAAGCAGGCGAGCACACCATGGTCAGTTCTCTAGCTATGCTGGGAACTCATTGTACTGGCCTTCTTTTACAAAACATTTTTATTGTGTAGCAAACATAGTGTATACAGCAATTCCATATGCATGCATACAGCAAAATGGAACATATGAACAAAAAGCTTGATTAAAGACAATTAAGGAAATAAAACAATGCATATTCTTCAATGGGTAAGTGTTCTATTATAGAAGAAACCCCAGCGCATTGCACTTTCTAACTGGCCCGGCGGCGGAGGAAGGAGGAGGGGGGCCTAACTTCAGAGGGACCTCGCTGCGGCGGAGTCTCACGAAAGTGGGGACGGGTATCTGTCAAAACAGGTACCCGTTCCCCCCCTCCCCCCTGAAAGGTGCCAAATATCTCACCGGGGGGGAAGGAAGCAGATAAGCAGAGTCCCCCACTCTCGGGTAACATGGATGTGCCATTGTACTGTCCTTCAATAACCAGACTTGTCCTGACACGCCTCCCCTGCACAGCCTTTTACTTGGAAGATCAGTATGCTGCAGCTTCTCCTCCCCCCAGCTCTTATGCAGCGGAGAACCAAGAGAATGTGAACACTTATAAAAAAAGGGGAAAAAAGGAATTTATAACCATTTTTTTTATATCCATACACAATTGCTTTGCCTTTCATTTCTATTGTAAACTGAACAGGTTTTGCAGGGTGATAATTTATAATCAAATTTAAGTGGAGTTCGCCCCCCCCCCCCCCCACGAAAAAATGCAAAGTCAGCAGCTACAAATATTGTAGCTGCTGACTTTTAATATTAGGAAACTTACCTGTCCAGAGATCCTGTGATGTCGGCAGGGCCGGTACAAGGGGTGGGCGGCAGGGTCGGCTGCCCTGGGCGTCGTTAGCATGGGAGGTGGAGGGGGCGCTGCCAAGAGTGTTTCTGTGGCTATTAGTTGAGAGGAGAGAGCGGGATGTACTCTCTCTCTCTCTTCTCGCCAGGCTTCACACTGACTCCTATCACTGTAGCGGTCGTCAGATCGGGACTTCGGCTTTTCCTTCTCATCTTCATATGTCAGAGCGGAGGAGGAGCGGAGGAGGAGCCTAGGAGAAGACATTTCCTAAACCTTTGCACGGACAGCTGGGCTAGCGGAGAGATGCGGCTTCAGAAGGGGAAGAAGATTGCGGCTCAGGAATGACACTGGATGTCAGATCGGGACTATACAGAGTTTGTTACCCGCCCCCTTTCCACATTTTTTGCTGGGAGGAGAGGGGATAACAAACTCTGTATAGTCCCGATCTGACATCCAGTGTCATTCCTGAGCCGCAATCTTCTCCCCTTCTGCAGCCGCATCTCTCCGTGCAAAGCTTGAGGAATTGTCTTCTCCTAGGCTCCTCCTCCGCTCTGACATATGAAGATGAGAAGGAGCCAGTCAGAAGAGGAGGATCACAGATTGATGTGCCGCGCTGTATCTGAGGTCTGGAGGAAAGGGTGAACTGTCTGCACCGGGGGCACAAATCTTATCCTGTCACCTCTCAAATTCCACCATCTCAGCACAATCCCCCCCCCCCCCTCTCCCATATCGATTCCACCATGAAGTAATCATCTCCTCCCCACCCCTCCTAGTACAAATTCTCTTATCCCCCCCCCCCAGGACAATCCCCCCAAAAGTATTTGTACTAGGAGGGGTGGGGAGAAGATGATTACTTCTAGGTGGGATCGATATGGGGGGGGGGGGGATGTGCTGGGATGGGGAATTTGAGAGATGACAAGATAAGATTTCTTCTAGCAGGGAAATTGGGGGGAGGGTGCTGGGGGGGGGGTGAGGATTTGTGCCAGGAGGGGGGACTTGGGGATTGTCTTTGAAGAGATTATTGGGATGGGGTGGGGGGATTTGTGCCAGAACAGGAAGTCTTGGGGCTGTTAAAAAGGGGTATTTGGGGGGGGGGGTTGTGCCAGTAGGAATGATGGGGGGATTTGTGCTAGGGGGAAATTAAGACTTGTTCTAGAAGGGGAACATTTGGGGGGTACTAGGAGGGTGATTTAGGGAGATGGGGGGGGAGGATTTGTGCCAGGAGGGGGGGACTTATGCGGTGGGGTTGGGGGAAGAGGATTTGTGCCAGGAGGGGGGATATGTGCTGGGTAGATGGGGGAAGAGGGTTTGTGCTAGGAGGGGGGATTTGTGCTGCTGGGATGGGGGGGGGAGAGGATTTGTGCCAGGAGGGGGGATTTTTGCTGTGTGGATGGAGGGAAGAGAATTTGTGCCAGGAGGGATATTTGTGCTGTGGGAAGGGGGGGGGGCAGAGGATTTGTGCCAGGAGGGGGTATTTTTGCTGTGGGGATGGAGGGAAGAGGATTTGTGCCAGGAGGGGGGATTTGTGCTGGGGGGATGGGGGGGATTTGGGCTAAGAGGGTATTTTAGGGGTTTGGCTAGAAGAGGTGATGGGGTATTTGTGCCAGGATGGGGAGTTTTTGGGCTGTTAGAAATGGGAAAGGGGGGGATTTATGCTAGTAGGGATGATTGGGGGTATTTGTGCTAGAGGGGAAATTTGGGGGTAGGATTTTTGCTAGGAGGGGGAATTTGGTGGGATGTGCTAGGAGGAGGAATTTGGGGGGTTTGTGCTGGGGGGATGGGGGAAGAGGATTTGTGCTAAGAGGGGGGATTTGTGCTAGGATGGGGGATTTGGTGGGATGGGCTAGGAGGAGGAATTTGGGGGGTTTGTGCTGGGGGGATGGGGAAGAGGATTTGTGCTAGGAGGGGGGATTCGTGCAAGAAGGGAAAACATTTTTTTTGGAGGGGGGGGGGGATTTGGGGGAGAGGATTTGTGCTAGTAGGAAAATTGATGGGTATTTGTGTTAGGAGGGGACATTTGGGGGAGGAGAAGATTTGTGCTGGGAGGGGGGATTTGGAGAGGGGAGAATTTGTGTTTGGAGGGGAAATTTGAGGGGTGAGAATGTGCGCTAACAGAGCTTTTTTGAGTAGTGATAGTTGTGCTAGCAGGGAACATTTGGGAAGAGAGAGGCTTTGAGCTTAGAGAGGATGGGGGGAAAGATTTGTGCAGGGAGGGGGATTTCAGCAGGGAGAGATGTGTACTGGGAGGAGGGAGGATATTTGTTTGTGGAAATATTTGGCTTGGAAAGGGAATATCTGCTTAGGGCTAAGTGTGCCAATTAGTGCTCAATTCTCTTTTTTATATTGCTAAAACATTATGTTCCTACATCTTGGGGGGGCGCAGTTTGGTGTCTTCGCCCTGGGCGCTGGATGGCCTTGTCCCAGCTCTGGATGTCGGCACCCCAGCCGATTATAGGTTTAGCTCTTAGGTGCTTCTGCCTCCATTGGTGGTAGGGGAAACCAGCAGTAAAGCCTTTTGGCTTCATAGTTAAGCCCCGTACACACGTACCGATTGTCGGCCGTAAATATTCGGCCGACGACCGATCGGCCGATTGTAGGCTTGTTAGCATGATGCTTCCGACAGCCGACAGCGCATTTTCGGCCGAACAGAATCTGTCGTGCAGACTTTAAAATATTTGTTGGCCGTCACCAGAACGGCCGATTGTTCGCCAGTCAGTACAGATTTCGGCCGACAGACAGCAGATTAGCAAGACTGGGCATGCTCAGAAAAGAAAAAAGACAAGGAAAGTTAACCATCACACGACATCACTTCTGCAGTCGGCTGTTGTTGGCCGACAAAATTCGTGTGCAGTCTTTTGCAGTTTTCAACAGACACGACAGCCCTGGAAAAAAGACGGCCAATCGTTCGGCTGACGATCAGTACGTGTGTACGGGGCTTTAGTTCCCTACTACGCATGCGCGAAGCGCATTGAACTTTCTAACTGGCCCAGCGGCGGAGGAAGGAGGAGGGGGGCCTAACTTCAGAGGGACCTCGCTGCAGCGGAGTCTCACGAAAGTGGGGACGGGTATCTGTCAAAACAGGTACCCGTTCCCCCCCCCTGAAAGGTGCCAAATGACTCACCGGGGGGGGGGGGGAAGGAAGCAGATAAGCAGAGCTTCCAATTTTGGGTGAAACTCCGCTTTAACTCCTAAGTACTTAAAATGCAGAGTCTTCCCTCAACTTTTCAGGCACTCTACTTCTGACTTGACATTAAAAAAAATTGAAGACCAATAGAGAAATGAGACAAGAGGGAAGATAGCGCAGCGCCTTCTAAGTGCAGCAAGACATTTATTGAAGTATGTGCAGCAGTATTACACTCACATTTAGTCGCTGAATAAGATGCAGTTAGTCAAGTAATGTTGATCATCAGGAGCATCACTGGAGCAGGTCCTGGTGGTGGAGGCAGTGGATCCCGGTGAGAGCGGCAGGGGGTTCCTCCGTGTGTACAGGGATGGCCTCGGTGGTGTCCGTGGGCTCCTCGTCAACTGGTGGAACGCTGGCACTCGTGGGTCCTGGGATCCTGGAGTCACTCCTGGCGGTGATGCGGGATGCTACAGCGACGCGTTATCGGAGCATGCGCTCCTTCCTCAGGCCGTCTACAGTGGACAGCTACCCCCTGAACTGTTTGGGGGTCCCCCCACCCCTGGTGTTTCCCTTCTCCCTTCTCCCCCTCCCCCGGGTCCCCAGGACCAGACTTTTTTTTTTTTTTTGAGACCTCTTCTTGCGCCAATTCACCACCAAACCAATAGAGAAATGAGAACCAGGTATTTGCATGCGAATTTTTAAAAAATAGTTAGAATGAAATCTACTTATGGGTCGGATAATTATATGTGCTTTATTCTGCCTTTTGTATTTGTGTAGTAATTAGGGTTGAGCGAACACCTAGATGTCCGTGTTCGACGGGTTCGGCCGAACTTTAAAAAAAAGTCCGGGTCCGTGTCCCGGACTTTTACCGAACTTTTCCCGGACACCGAACCCCATTGAAGTCAATGGGGACCCGAACTTTAAGGCACTAAAATGGCTCTAAAACACCAAAGGAAAGGGCTAGAGTGCTGCAAATGGCAGCAAAACGTAATTAAGAGCATGGCAAGTGCTCTGCAAACAAATGTGGATAGGGAAATAACTTAAAACAACAAAAAAAAAACAGAAAAATAAAACAATGTTCTTCTTCATCTCTGAAGGACGAGGCCCATATGGAGTAGGAGGGAGGTTGAGGTGGTGGTGGATGTGGCGGTGACATAGGCGTGCGCACAGGGTGTGCTGGGTGTGCCTGGGCACACCCTAATCACCTAGGGCACATAGCATTGCCAGTGAGGAGATGGGAAAGATCTCCCTGGGACCTGCTCTGCTCTATTTCTCCTTGCCTACAGGTACATGGCCCCGATACATTACTCTCCCTGCTGGCAAACACATGCATGTGTATTTCAACTTTGGGGTGCACACCTTAATGCAATAGGCTGCGCACACCTATGGGCGGTGTAGGTGGAAGCGGCGGTGGAGGAGGACCAGGGCCGGATTAACAGCATCATGGGCTTGGTGCTGAGGATTTTGAAGGGCCTTAAGGGCCGTGCCTTGCCATGCACCCAGAGGAGGAAGGGTGCAGCCATGCATGCCTAATTCAACATGGGATGCTGTCTCTGGAGCCCATAAACACATCCATGCATCGCCAACTGTCCCTCCTTGTCCGGCCTTCACGCTGTGTGGGGAGGTTCTGAGGGTGCTGCCTGGGGAAGCGAGCATAGAAGCCAGACTTCTGTGTTTACAAGTGACAGAAGAGCGGTAACAGTGAATATGGCCAACCCGGGGCCTATATAAAAGGTAGGGGCCTGGAGCTGCAGCTCCAATAGCCCCTACATTAATCTGGCCCTGAGGAGGAGGACGAGGTAGCCAACACTGCTTCTTTTCAAAAATTTTAAATGAGGGTACACCCCAAAAGAGTGAGAAAGAGCAAAAATGGAACAATGGGTGGGTAAGGTCGGTATCCATTGCTATTCTGCATAAGGTACGGAAAAGTCCCGTGGGATCCATGCCTGGTTCATTTTAATGAACGTGAGCTTGTCCACATTGTCTCTGGACAGGCGGCTGCGCTTGTCTGTTATAACGCCCCCAGCCGTGCTAAATACCCGTTCAGATAATACACTGGCTGCAGGGCACGCCAGCACCTCCAAGGCGTAAAGGGCAAGCTCAAGCCATGTGCCCAATTTGGAGACCCAGAAGTTGAAGGGGGCAGACCCGTCATTCACTACATGTAGGCGTGTGCACACATACTGCTCCACCATGTTGGTAAAATGCTGCCTCCTGCTAAGACGTTCCATCTGAGCTGCTGGTGCTGCTGTTTGTTGTGGCGTGCTGACAAAGCTTTTCCACATTTCGGCCATGCTAACCCTGCCTTCTGAGGTGCTGGCGGTGCCCTGGTTGCGTTGGCGACCTCCTCCTCCTCCTCCTCTGCCTTGTGCTTCCACTGTGGCCCCGCTGTCAGATGGGAATGCCAGCAGCATGGCGTCTACCAGCGTGCGCTTGTACTCGCGCATCTTGCGATCGCGCTCCAGTGAGTGAATTAAGGACGGTACGTTGTCCTTGTAACGGGGATCCAGCAGCGTGGCCACCCAGTAATCAGCACAAGTTAGAATGTGGGCAACTCGGCGGTCGTTGTGGAGACACTGCAGCATGTAATCGCTCATGTGTGCCAGGCTGCCCAGAGGCAACGAAAGGCTGTCCTCTGTGGGAGGTGTATCGTCCGTGTCCTCTGTATCCCCCCAGCCACGCACCAGTGATGGCCATGAGCTGGCCTGGGTGCCACCCTGCTGTGAACATGGTTCCATCTCCTCCTCCAGCTCCTCCTCCTCCTCATCCTCCTCATCCTCCAGAACTGTGCCCCTGCTGGACAATTGCGTCCCTGGCGTTTGCGTGTGCAGGAACCCACCCTCGGAGCCCCTTGCGAATGACTGCCCTGAAAGCCTTGGAAATGTTACCTCTTCATCCTCCTCCTCCTCCTCATCCTGTGCCACATCCTCTTCCATCATCGCCCGAATTGTTTTTTCAAGGAGGCATAGAAGTGGGATAGTTAAGCTGAGAACGGCGTCATTGCCACTGGCCATGTTGGTGGAGTACTCAAAACAGCGCAACAAGGCACACAGGTCTCGCATGGAGGCCCAGTTAAATTAAATAGCGGAATAGAAAATATGATCCAAAAAAAGTGTATGTATATCACACGTACACAACCACACTGGGCCCCAATTACTATTGTTTGTACCCCTAAAAGGCTAGATGAGGAGTAGGGGGAGTATGGAACAGGCAGCACCCTCAAACCTTCAGAAGTATGAGATGAACCCCAACAACTTGGAAAGGTGGATCTCTCTCACACGTACCGACACAGACTATCCCGCAATTCAATTGATCCTCAAAGGTTTTTATTGAATAGCGGAATAGGAAATATGATCAAAAAAAGTGTATGTATCTCGCACGTACACAACCACACTAGGCCCCAATTACTATTGTTTGTACCCCTAAAAGGCTAGATGAGGAGTAGGGGGGGTATGGAACAGGCAGCACCCTCAAACCTTCAGAAGTATGAGATGAACCCCAACAACTTGGAAAGGTGGATCTCTCTCACACGTACCGACACAGACTATCCCCCAATTTAACTGATCCCCAAAGGTTTTTGATTAAATAGCGGAATAGAAAATATGATCCCAAAAAAGTGTATGTATATCACACGTACACAACCACACTGGGCCCCAATTACTATTGTTTGTACCCCTAAAAGGCTAGATGAGGAGTAGGGGGAGTATGGAACAGGCAGCACCCTCAAACCTTCAGAAGTATGAGATGAACCCCAACAACTTGGAAAGGTGGATCTCTCTCACACGTACCGACACAGACTATCCCGCAATTCAATTGATCCTCAAAGGTTTTTATTGAATAGCGGAATAGGAAATATGATCAAAAAAAGTGTATGTATCTCGCACGTACACAACCACACTAGGCCCCAATTACTATTGTTTGTACCCCTAAAAGGCTAGATGAGGAGTAGGGGGGGTATGGAACAGGCAGCACCCTCAAACCTTCAGAAGTATGAGATGAACCCCAACAACTTGGAAAGGTGGATCTCTCTCACACGTACCGACACAGACTATCCCCCAATTTAACTGATCCCCAAAGGTTTTTGATTAAATAGCGGAATAGAAAATATGATCCCAAAAAAGTGTATGTATATCACACGTACACAACCACACTGGGCCCCAATTACTATTGTTTGTACCCCTAAAAGGCTAGATGAGGAGTAGGGGGAGTATGGAACAGGCAGCACCCTCAAACCTTCAGAAGTATGAGATGAACCCCAACAACTTGGAAAGGTGGATCTCTCTCACACGTACCAACACAGACTATCCCCCAATTTAACTGATCCCCAAAGGTTTTTGATTAAATAGCGGAATAGAAAATATGATCCCAAAAAAGTGTATGTATATCACACGTACACAACCACACTAGGCCCCAATTACTATTGTTTGTACCCCTAAAAGGCTAGGAGTAGGGGGGAGTATGGAACAGGCAGCACCCTCAAACCTTCAGAAGTATGAGATGAACCCCAACAACTTGGAAAGGTGGATCTCTCTCACACGTACCAACACAGACTATCCCCCAATTTAACTGATCCCCAAAGGTTTTTGATTAAATAGCGGAATAGAAAATATGATCCCAAAAAAGTGTATGTATATCACACGTACACAACCACACTAGGCCCCAATTACTATTGTTTGTACCCCTAAAAGGCTAGGAGTAGGGGGAGTATGGAACAGGCAGCACCCTCAAACCTTCAGAAGTATGAGATGAACCCCAACAACTTGGAAAGGTGGATCTCTCTCACACGTACCAACACAGACTATCCCCCAATTTAACTGATCCCCAAAGGTTTTTGATTAAATAGCGGAATAGAAAATATGATCCCAAAAAAGTGTATGTATATCACACGTACACAACCACACTAGGCCCCAATTACTATTGTTTGTACCCCTAAAAGGCTAGGAGTAGGGGGAGTATGGAACAGGCAGCACCCTCAAACCTTCAGAAGTATGAGATGAACCCCAACAACTTGGAAAGGTGGATCTCTCTCACACGTACCAACACAGACTATCCCCCAATTTAACTGATCCCCAAAGGTTTTTGATTAAATAGCGGAATAGAAAATATGATCCCAAAAAAGTGTATGTATATCACACGTACACAACCACACTAGGCCCCAATTACTATTGTTTGTACCCCTAAAAGGCTAGATGAGGAGTAGGGGGAGTATGGAACAGGCAGCACCCTCAAACCTTCAGAAGTATGAGATTGTGTTCACTGTACCCCACAAAGATTGAGTTCACTGCACCCCACAATGATTGTGTTCACTGCACCCCACAAAGATTGTGTTCACTGCACCTCACAAAGATTGTGTTCACTGTACCCCCCAAAGATTGTGTTCACTGCACCCCACAAAGATTCTGTTCACTGTACCCCACAAAGATTGTGTTCACTGCACCCCAAAAAGATTGTGTTCACTGCACCCCAAAAAGGATGTTGTTCACTGCACCCCAAAAAGGATGTTGTTCACTCCACCCCAAAAAGATTGTGTTCACTGCACCCCACAAAGATTGTGTTCACTGCACCCCAAAAAGATTGTGTTCACTGCACCCCAAAAATGATTTTGTTCACTGCACCCCAAAAAGGATTTTGTTCACTGCACCCCAAAAAGGATGTTGTTCACTCCACCCCAAAAAGATTGTGTTCACTGCACCCCAAAAAGATTGTGTTCACTGCACCCCACAAAGGATTTTGTTCACTGCACCCCAAAAAGATTGTGTTCACTGCACCCCAAAAAGGATGTTGTTCACTGCACCCCAAAAAGGATTTTGTTCACTGCACCCCAAAAAGATTGTGTTCACTGCACCCCACAAAGGATTTTGTTCACTGCACCCCACAAAGATTGTGTTCACTGCACACCAAAAAGTATTGTGTTCACTGCACCCCAAAAAGATTTTGTTCACTGCACCCCAAAAAGATTGTGTTCACTGCAGCCCAAAAAGATTGTGTTCACTGCAGCCCAAAAAGATTGTGTTCACTGCAGCCCAAAAAGATTGTGTTCACTGCAGCTCACACACAGAAAAATGGATGTGGATCACTGACACCTGCCTATCTCCAATCCCACACCACACAGCAATATCGATTGTAGTTTGTAGAACACAGTTTCCCTAAAATTCAGCAGACTCTGTCCCTAACAGGATTGAGAAGAGATCGTAGATCAGGATTGAGTGCAGATTCACCCCACCCCCCACACAGCAATATCGATTGTAGTTTGTAGAAGACACTGACCCTATAATTCAGCAGACTCTATCCCTAAAATGCCTACAACTCGCCCTGCCTAAACACTCCGACCTGTCCCTCAATTCTATCCGGACACAAATGGTTTTTTCCTGCCTATCTTTCCCTAATCAGCAGCCAGCACGTTGATGTGTGCTCTGTCCCTGAATCTAAGCAGCATAATGACGCCGCTGCGGCTGCCTCGAACTTATAAAGACTTGGTCACATGCTTCAGACGGCCAATCACAGCTACTGAGACATTTGCAGGCATGGCTGGGATGGCTTAAGGCACACCAGTTAAACGATTGTTGATTGGCTGTTGAAAGCCCGCCATGAAAAGAGCGCCAAAGCATGCAAAACCCGGAAATAAAACGACCGAACACGGATTTTTACCCGAACATACAGTAAAGTGTCCGTGTCCGTGTTCGGGTACAAAAAATCCAATTATTCGGTACGAACACAAATAATACAGTCCGTGTTCGCTCAACACTAGTAGTAATACATTAAAATTCAGGTTATAAGTATTGCAGACATATTTATGTAAATGCTCAGCACAATCAGTCCAGGTGCAGACAACAGGAAATTCCTAACTCAGAAAATAAATTTCATTAATTCAGTGAATTAAATCAGCCAGCATTAATTACTTGAAGTACGTTGTTTCCTCTGTGCTAGTGGATATGTGAACTTGTTACTCATTTGTTCATTTGCATATCAGTCTCAGGGGAACACAGTTCATCAGCAGTGAGCTCAGCTTGTACTTAGGAGCAGTGATGTGATTAAATGCCTGCTATCAACTCCTCTTTATTGAGAATGCTACTTTCAGTCTCTCATGATCCTTCAAAACCCCATGTACAATGTATCATCAGATTATTTCCTCTTTCTGTCAAGCGTTACTAATGTCAGCTATGGATGGATTCATTTTTCTGCCATTTTTATGAAAACCCTCAGCTTTGGCTCTGCACCAGATAATTACAATGCACAACATAGAGACACAGAGACATTTTGTAATATTTTTTTCAGTATGGACATACAAAGGCAGCTTCACAAAAGAAGTTGAGGGTCTTTACTAAAAAGGTTGGTTAATATTTTTACTTCAATTGCCCAATCACATGAAAAGCATCAGCACGTGATTGGGTATTTAATGTGAACCGAATTTGCTTTCCACTAGCGACTGGATAATAGAAGTGATGATTTATACAATTTGAGTGAAGATTCTGAACTTCTTTAGTATATTTGCCTCATTCCTGGGAATACATTTACTGCGGCAGGTCAGCTCAAACAGGCAAAATCACATACCTGTACATTGTGGCTTTCTTCTGAGTCTGCTTGCGCATGCGCACGGACCCTGAACACTGTGCTGCCATTCACTGCAGCACAAGCCAATCAGCAGGACCTGGCCAATGATTTATGGCTGGCACCCACTGATTGGCTCAGCAAATGAAAGAAGAGAGCCCTGTCTTGGTAAACACAGGGCTGTCTTCAAACAGCAGCGATGTGCTGTTTTTTTTTCTCGCTGCAAAGCAGGGAATAAAAACTGGCACATTGATTAGTAAAACGCCACACAGTAAATGCACTGCGGACCCATTCACATGAGCGATCCAATCAGATATGCCTGTCAGTTTTTCAGGCAGACATGATCGGAACCTCCTGTCTCTTCTTTGGAATGGCAGATGACACCTGCCACCATTCAATTTGATCCTGTCTGCCAAAAACAGATGAGTGGTGTTCCTATTCCCCATCCATCTGGCAGATCGGATGGAAACGGACAGGCGGTCTGTTTCCATCTGATTGCCCCATAGAGGAGTGCGAGACTGCATACTGTAGCGGCGGACCACTTTTATCGGTTAGAGAATCACGGTTACAAATAAACAATACAGGGGTTATGGCATATTGCTGCAGCCATTATAATCCCAGTATTCCACTTCTGACCGAGGATGTCTTTTGTCTATGGCCTGGTCGACAAGTGGTAATCTGGTATCTAATACTAGCTGCCTTTTCTGACTGTTAAGCTGGATACACACTATCCAACTTTTGTGGTTAGATTTCCTTCAGATTTACCTTTTCTATGTAGTGCAAGGGCCTGCCAGATTGCATGCAAATTAAAAGTGTTTAAGTTTGACCTCATATTATATGGTTTTGGTAAGTCTAAAGGAAAAAGTCTTCAGAAAATCTTATAGTGTGTATGGCCCATTAGTTACATAATGCTGATCAATGATTCTTGATAAAGTGATTGAGTGATTTTTCTTTTATTTTTAGCCTCGAAGATTAAGATTAATAATTTTATTTCCCATAAGTACAAGTAATTTGAGCCCTTCATAGACATTGAACCATATCACCATTTTTTTTTCCTGCTGTCAGTTGTTTACTGGAGACAGCCATTTCAAGTATATAAATGTGATAGTAGCACACTGCCACCTATTGGTAAAAATTAAGAAATTACAGGATGCAGCTGCTGCAATCACCAAATGTGTTGCCACATCCACAATATTAAAATGTGTGATCACGCTGCCTCTAAATCAAGGTAAGAATAATAACTAGAAAGTGACAAAAAATGACTAGATAGGTAAGTATTTCATATATATAAGACGCCAGTGCAAATTAAATCCATAAACAAACATATAATGCAAAAAAGGCCAATGCAATAAATAATAAAGCTTCTTACAGCTTGTGCAATCAAAAAAGTCTTTATTTGATAAGGTGCTTCATAAAGATTACACCACAGTGTAATGATAACTTTACACTCGTGTTTCTTTCACCATGTGAAGTGCAAGCTCTCCTCCATTATAGACCCCTAAGGGTCAACAAAGCATCAACGCAGATTAATCTTGGACCTAACTCTTGTGTTCAGGTTCCTTTAAGAATGATGGAATTTCCTCTCCAAGATGGCTCCACACAGCTCACACATAGGTCATAGGCAACAAACAGAAAAAACAGCCTCCAATAGTGCAGTACCTGGGTTATTAAGCTCAACAAACCGCATAGAACCCACTTCATAAAGTGCACTCACATTTATTAGGTAAAAAAACAAGCATATAATATGTGATCTCACGTGATCCAGTGAAATCTCCCGCCACCGGGCTCAACCTCTACGCGTTACGCCACCAACGTGCGTAGCTTAATAATATTAAGAGCAGTGGGAGGTGCCTAAGCTCATATATATATATATATATATAACATAAACCTGTCATTGACCGACACAGCTTCTGAAGACGCTCAGTGGGAAGGGCGAAAAATGTCAAGCGTGGATGTCCAGTGACGAGCAGCTCTTATATGGGAACACGCTGAGGCGTAGTTTTGAATACTTTTAGCTTTTAATTGATCTATTATGTAAGTGGAGTTGCGTCTTTTAATATTAATAAAAGTTAACAGTATCACACTATGGATACTCTCCTTTTCCTTACATGGTGAAAACCAATGCTGGTTAATGCTTGGAGAGAGAAGTGGAGGAGATAAGGATTAAAGAGTCTAGTAATACTACATGGAAGGAGTGGAGGAATGAGTATACATAATCTGGGCTGGTCTTATGCGTACAGCTGGTGAGTGGGGGCACATAGGAGGGGAGCATGCCATGTTGGAGTCACATTATAACAAAATTCACAAGAGTTTAATGGACTAATTGATGTTAATGGACAATTTTTTGATTTTTTATTGCACAAAGCTCTTTATTTACAGCACTTGATATTAATTTATTTTTACTACAATTTTGTTATTGCAGCACTTTATTCTACGTTTCTAGTTTATTGAACACTTATTTGATAAATGGAATGTGCTTTTTGCATTATGCACTTTTAATAGGGCAGCGCTGTAGTTACTAACTCTACTACACTTTAATCATTATCATTTCTCTCTCTGTATCCAAGGTAGACTGGTGACTGTACAGTCACAGAATTAAGAAATGTATTCCCAGCTCATTTATGGCCTATAAATTACACTTTCAGGGGTATTTGTTAAAGAAGTGAACAAAATCAGTGATGATGTGCAAAGTGTGGATTTCCTTAGCAACCAATCAGATTTGAGTTACTGAAGTCATGATCATTGAAATAAGAATTGGTGGAACTAGATGGACTTGTGTCTTTTTTTAACCAGACTAACTATGAATTTTGAACACTTGCCATGGCTTACTGCACAATGTATATCATACTACACCCAACAAAGTAAGCTCATTTATGCTTCTTTCCCAAAGATTAATTTCCTAATTTAATAAGCAAACGCAAAATGCATTGACTTTATATAACGTTCAGTAATCTGCATGAGCCAGTCAGGACTTACTTTAAATGTGCTGACAACAGTAAGCTGAAATGTGATTGATTAGTATTTGTACAGTAAATATATCCCCACAGTGTCTGGAAAGTCTTTATTAAATCCGATAAAGCAGAGACTAATGAAGTGCAGTATCAAATAAAAACCAAGATTTCAGCATTCAATAATACAGTACACTATACCACATATTGCTTCTTGTATAAAAATGGCCTAAAGACCCATGTGTTTTCTTTCGGTTTCATATCGATTGTATCTTGGTTACTGAAGAAAATGAAAATGGCTGTGAAATAATACCGAATAACTTTAAATAACATCCTTGTTAACTTTAATATAAAGTTTATATTTTCTATAAAATCTGAAATCATAAGGCTGGTACATTAACCTTGTACACATCATCACAGATCTTTTTCCATTGCTCTCGGTAGGCTTTTAACAAAAAAAAAAAGTATAAGAATAAGAAGTTCTCCATGAACAAATGCTCAACTGTAGTTTGTTACTATGTAGTTATGTCCTTGGAGTGCAGTCTTGTCTAAAAAGGCATCTTTGCCTAAGCAGCCTGAGTGTATTCCTTGTTTAGAACTGCACTTACACTTGCTCAATAAAATTAACCACTTGCCTACTGTGCACTTAAACCCCCTTCCCATCCAGACCAATTTTTAGCTTTCAGTGCTCTCACACTTTGAATGACAATTGCGCGGTCATGCAACACTGAACCCATATAAATTTTTCGTCCTTTTTTCATAGAAATAGAGCTTTCTTTTGATGGTATTTATTCACCACTGGGCTTTTTATTTTGTGCGCTATAAATGAAAAAAGACCGCAAATTAAAAAAAAAAAAACGTTTCTTTTTAGTTTCTGTTATAAAATTTTGCAAATTAGTAATTTTTCTTCATAAATTTTGGCCAAAATTTATACTTCTTCATATCTTTGGTAAAAATAACCCAAATAAGTGTATATTATTTGGCCTGCGTGAAAGTTAGAGAGTCTACAAGCTATTATGCTAATCATTGAAAATTGATCACACCTAATGTACTGACAGCCTATCTCACTTCTTGAGACCCTAAAGCCCCGTACACACGTACCGATCGTCGGCGAACGATCGGCCGTCTTTTGTCCCCGGGCTGTCGGTGTCTGTTGAAAAGTGCAAAGACAGCACAAGAATTTTGTCCGACGACTACAGCCGACTGCAGAAGTGATGTCATGTAATGGTTAACTTTCCCTGTGTTTTTTCTTTTCTGAGCATTCCCAGTCTTGCAAATCTGCGGTCTGTCGGCCGAATTCTGTACTGACTGGTGAACAATCGGCCGCTCTGGTGTCGGCATACAAAAATTTTAATGCTTGCATGACAGATTCTTGTCGGCAGAATGTGCGCTGACGGCTGTCGGAGGCATCATACTAACAAGCGTACAATCGGCAGATCGTTCCTCGGCCGACGCTTGTCTGCCGACGATCGGTACGTGTTTACGGGCCTTAACAAGCCAGGAAAGTACAAATGTAGGCATGGTGAGTTTTTTGATGTTGTAACTTTTTCCCACAATTCTTTGCAAAATTAATTTTTTTTTTTTTTACAAAATTGTCATATTCAACAGGTTATTTCTCTCACATGGCATATGCATACTTACAACTACACCCCAAAACACATTCTGCTACTCCTCCTGAGTATGGCGATACCACATGTGTGAGACTTTTTTACAGCCAGGCCACATACAGAGGTCCAACATTGAAGTAGCACCTCCAGGCGTTCTCGGAGCATAAAATACACTTTTCATTTCTCAACCACCTATTACACTTTTGAAGGCCCTGGAGCACCAGCACAATGGAAAAGCCCACTAAATTACCCCATTTTGGAAAGCAAACACCCCAACGTATAATCTATGAGGTATAATGAGTCTTTTGAACATGTCATTTTTTTCCAGAATCTTTCGGAAAATGTGGAAAAAAAATGAAAACGCATTTTTTTTACACAAAGTTGTCAATTTATAAGATATTTCCAACACATAGCATGTACATAGCAAAAATGACACCCCAAAATACATTCTGCTACTCCTCCTGAGTATGGCGATACCACATGTGTGAGACTTTTTTATAGTCAGGCCACATACAGAAGTCCAACATTGAAGTAGCACCTCCAGGCGTTCTCGGAGCATAAAATACACTTTTCATTTCTCAACCACCTATTACACTTTTGAAGGCCCTGGAGCACCAGCACAATGAAAAAGCCCACTAAATGACCCCATTTTGGAAAGCAAACACCCCAACGTATAATCTATGAGGCATAATGAGTCTTTTAAACATGTCATTTTTTTCCAGAATCTTTCAGAAAATGTGGAAAAAAAATGAAAACGCATTTTTTTTACACAAAGTTGTCCATTTATAAGATATTTCCAACACATAGCATGTACATAGCAAAAATGACACCCCAAAATACATTCTGCTACTCCTCCTGAGTATGGCGATACCACATGTGTGAGACTTTTACGCAGTCAGGTCACATACAGAGGCCCAACATGCAAAGAACACCATCAGGTGTTCTAGGGACACATAGCATGCACATACCATGAATTACCATGAATTACACACCAAAATACATTCTGCTGAGCAAAGGGTAAACTAAAGCTTACCTGTAGTTTTAGAAGTGCAGTTGTCCACAGGAGTTGAGTCCAGGCAGCAGGCAGGGACATGGTCAGCAACAGTGCATGCAATTCTCCATGCAAGGATACCAGTCCAGTGTCAGTGCAGGCCGAGATAATGTGAGCAGTGCTGGTGTGGTCAGTTCATGCGGCAGGCAGAGGCATGATGGTAGTAAGTCCTGCAGGCAGAGGTAGGGCCTCTGTCGGGATAGAATGGGGACAGGGGTAGAGGCTTCTCCCACCCAAATAGCTTTGAAGCCCCCGGGATCCAGACCCTAATCTGAGAAGAAGAAAAACAAAAAAAATTGTTTTCTTCATTCAGAAAAACAATTCTGGTCCACTCACATATGCGAGACCCCTGTGGTATGAATCCCACTACTTCCAGAGGCAGGCAAAAATCGTGGTCAAACAGTCCAGGGTCAGTTCCAGAGCAGGCAGAGGTAGGTACAAAATCGGCAGGCAAAAGCATGGTCAAATAACAGTCCAGGGTCAGTTCCAGATCAGGCAGAGGTATGAACAGAATCAGCAGGCAGAAGCATGGTCAAAAAACAGGCCAGGGTCAGTTCCGGAGCAGGCAGACATAGGTACAAAATCAGCAGGCAAAGGCGTCATTGAATAACAGTCCAGGGTCATTTCAGGAGCATACAGTGGCATAAGGGGTGAAGGCGGAGGACTACGTTTACCATACTAATAATTTAGACAAGTATGGTAACGGCGGAAAAAGTCTTCTACACAGAGGCCTGGTTGGGAAGGACACTGGGGACAATAATAGTGGGTGTCTTTTCGAATTCCTGCCTTGGTACACACCCTACATTTTTTTTTGGGTTTGTTTGTGTGGGAGGGACTTTACTGGGAAAATGGCGTTCGGAAAGTCTACTGATTACGTCAGATCGAATGTGTTCTGGTGGGCCGTTTGGAAATATAAGGGCAGTGAAGATTTCCTCCAGGTAATAAAGGAAGGGTTGGGGGCTTTCGGTGGACTTGCGGTATAATATGTATGAATTGTATGTGGCCAAATGGAAAAGATAAATTGCTACTTTTTTGTACCAATGATATGTACGTCTTGTGGGTAGATAGGGTTCCATCATTTGGTCATTGAAATCCACTCCCCCCATGAATAAGTTGTACTCATGTACACATGTTGGCTTTCGGATTGGGCCATTCCTTCGTCGGGATTCCACATAGTTGTCATTGTGGATCGAAGACAACATGTAGACGTCTCTTCTGTCCCTCCACTTCACAGCCAGAACTTCCTCATTTCTCAGACTCGCCGTCTCCCCTCTTCTCAGCTTGGTGTTTACTAGCCTTTGAGGAAAGCCTTTCCGTTTTTTTTGGACCGTGCCACATGCAGGAGTCTTCTTTCTGTGAAGGTTTCAGAACAGGGGCAAACTGGTGTAGAAATTGTCTACGTACAGGTGGTAGCCTTTTTCAAGGAGAGGGTAAATGAGGTCCCAAACTACTTTCCCGCTTGATCCCAAGTAGTCCGGACATTCAGGGGGATGCAGCTGGGTGTCCTTCCCTTCGTACACCCTGAAGGCATATGTGTACCCTGTGGCTCGGTCACATAACTTGTACACCTTCACCCCATAGCGGGCCCGTTTGCTGGGAATGAATTGTTTGATGCCCAGCCTGCCGGTAAATTTAACCAGGGACTCATCCACACATACATGTTGGTCTGGGGTAAATAATTGAGGGAATATTTTCGAAAAATGATTTAGAAGTGGCCGAATTTTGAATAGCTTGTCAAATGCTGGGGAATTTCGGGGAGGGCACTGGGTATTGTCGTTGAAATGGAGGAACCTCATGATCATCAAATACCTGGCCCTGGGCATTACTGCAGAGTAGATGGGCATATGGTAGATTGGTTTGGTTGACCAATATGCTTGCAGTTCTTTTTTTTATTGAGTCCCATGTTGAAGGTGAGGCCTAAAAATATCTTGAACTCCTCCACCGTTAGGTCTCTCCACTCAAAGGGACGGGAATAAAAAGATGTGGGGTTACTCTGGATAAATTGTTGTGCATACAGGTTGCACTGGGCCACAATGGACGTCAGCAGGTCCTCCGTAAAAATTAAACGGAAGTAGTCAATTGGGGCAAAGTTCTCCGTGTTGACCTGGACTCCTGGCTGGGCAGTGAAAGGGGGGATGATGGCTTCTCCTGAGTTGGGAGGAAGCCACAGGGGGTTCTGAAGGGCATAGGGAAGGCTGGCGTTGGTCCTAACCCTTTGGGGGCGAGGTGACACCCCACTTGAGCTTGGTCTTTCTTGCCGAGGCACTGTGGTGCTGGTGGATGGCACTGCGGAGCTGGTGGATGGCACTGCGGAGCTGGTGGATGGCACTGCCTCCTCCTCACCAGAACGCCTTTGTTTGGCAGGCGGGCAGTATTCTTCTTCGTCGGAGTCGGTCTGCGTCCCGCTGCTAATGACCGGCTCGTAATTTACTTCGGAGTCAGACTCTGACTCCGAAGATTCCGAAGCAGAAAGCTCCATGTCCTCACTGATTATATTAACCGGTTGCCGACCGCCGCACGACTATATACTGCGGCGGTCAGCCCCGGCCAGGCAGAGTGACGTATCGGTACGTCACTCGCCTGTCACTGACTTGCGAGCCTATCGCGGGCGGGCGCGCGCCCGCCGAGGCGCGCGCCCTCCGCGGCTCGTTCACAGGCAAGTCAGTGCGTGTGACCGGCGGACTCGATGTCCGCCAGTCACACTGCGATCGCTCCTGTGAAGGGAGAAAGACAGAGCAGCTTGTGTAAACAAGCTGCCTGTCAGTTCTCCCTGTGTAAAAGTGGAGATCTGACCGTTCTACTATGTAGAACGGTTGATCTTTGCTTTTACACCAATAGGAATGTCCCTACACAGTTAGAATAACACCCCTAGGACACACTTAACCCCTCCCTGTCCAATAAAGTTAACCCCTTCCCTGCCAGTGTCATTTTTGCAGTAACAGTGCATATGTATAGCACTGATTACTGCAGTAATGTCACTGGTAACCCCAAAAGTGTCAAAAATGTCAGTCAAGGGTCCGATCTGTCCGCCGCAATGTCGCAGTACCGAAAAAAAATCGCAGATCGCCGCCATTACGCGTTAAAAAAAAAAAAAAAAAAATGACAAAAATCTTTCCCTTTGTTAGTAAACGCGATAACTTTTGCGCAAACCAATCAAAATACGCTTTTTGCGATTTTTTTTACCAAACATAGGTAGCATAAAACAAATTGGCCGAAAAATGTTAAAAAATTTTGATTTTTACTTTTATTTTGGGGAATTTCATATAAAAAAATTTGAAAAATATTGTTATTTTTGCAAAATTTACGCTCTTTTTTTGTTTACAGCGCGTGATCAAAAAATCGCACAGTTGATCAAATACCACCAAAAGAAAGCTCTGTTTGTGGGAAAAAAAGGGCGTCAAATTTGTTTAGGTACAGCGTCGCACGACCGCGCAATTGTCCGTTAAAGTCACGCAGTAAAAAAGCGCAAAAAAACCCCTGGTCCTTTAGCAGCCGAATCCTCCGGGGCTTAAGTGGTTAAAGGCCTCCTCGGCTAAGAAATTTTTTTTTGCCATCGTTGGTGATACTGATGGGCACGGTGACACTGATGGGCACTGTGAGACTGATGGGCACGGTGACACTGATGGGCACTGTGACACTGGCACACTGATGGGCACTGTGATGGGCACACTGATGAGCACACTGATGAGCACTGATGAGCACACTGATGAGCACTGATGAGCACACTGATATGCACTGTGGGCACACTGATGGGCACTGTGGGCACACTGATGGGCACTGTGGGCACACTGATGAGTGCTGTGGGCACACTGATGAGCACTGGGCGGGCACTGATGAGCACTGGTGGGCACACTGGTGGGCACTGGTGGGCACACTGGTGGGCACTGGTGGGCACACTGGTGGGCACTGGTGGGCACTGGGTGGCTCTGGTGGGAACTGGGCGGTACTGGTGGGCACTGGGCACACTGATCTGTGGGCACAGATGGGCACACTGGTGGACACTGGGCACTGTGGGCACTGTGGGCTGATTTGCAATTGTGAACTCACGATCTCTCCTCTCCTCACACTGCAGTCTGTGTGTGAGGAAGGAGAGCTGGCAATGAGAGATGATCTCATATGTTTACATTTGAGATCATCTCTCATTGGATGCCTAGATTGAGTGACGAATGGCCGCTGTGATTGGCCATTCGTCACGATCTGTGATTGGCTGTGTCCAAGGGACACTGCCAACACAGATTATCCCCGGTGCGCGCTCGCGGGAGCGCGCTGGGAGACTGTTCCTACGAGGCAATGACAGATGATCTCATATGTTTACATATGAGATCATCTGTCATTGGATGCCTCGATCGTGACGAATGGCCGCTGTGATTGGCCATTCATCACGATCTGTGATTGGCTGTGTCCAAGGGACACGGCCAACACAGTTTCCCCCCGATGCGCGCTCGCGGGAGCGCGAGGGGGGCGTGTTAGAGGGAGGCCGTATAAAGACGGCCTCCCGAAAATTCAAGTCCGCGCTGCAGCCGTATATAGGCTGTAGCGCGGATGTCAGAAGGTTAAAGCTAAGCTTTTTGGGGGGAACAGCATGATACACTTTATGTGTAATGGTTTGTATCCTATTACCTACAAGCTGCTTGTGAACAGGGCTTAGGCGCCCGTGTGGGGGGCAAGTGGAAATGCCCTTAGGCTACATTCACACCTGAGCGTAGCGTTTTTCGCGCGTTTTTTACCGCGATTTTAGCGGCGTTTTTTACCGCGATTTTACCGCGATTTTTACCGCGATTTTTGTGCAGGCGTTTTTAGATTGAATAGAGATCAATGGAAAACGCCTGTAATCTGCCCAAAAAGAAGCTCATGTACTTTTTTGAGCGTTGGGCGTTTTGTATACAGCGTCAAAACGCTCAGATGTGAACAGGGGCCATTGAAATGAATAGGATTTGTCTTGTTGGGCGTTTTGAGAGCTGATCCTAGAGCAGAAAAACGCCCCAAAAACGCCCCAAAACGCCTAAATGTGAACGGAGCCTTACTAATGCCTGAACTTTAGGCTGGGAGATGCAGTCATGTGACAATCAACATTAAAGCAAATATACCAATCTTAGAAGTGAGTTACAATAGCATCATTAACTCCTTGCTCTCTGCGCTCACTCCATTGCACTGATGACACTTGTACACTTCAGACACTCTCATGCACTGAGGACACCACCTCCCAGGTGTGCAGCATTTTGAGGTCTTTACTAGGCTCTACCAATGCAGTAGTTTATGTCACCTGTCTTCCAGTGACACATGCCATGGCTGTTATGGGATACAGGAAACACTCTCTCTCTATTTTTCTTCAACCTCCATGGTTGATCTCTTCTCCTGGGCCATCTCTACATACTCTCTTTCGTGATTCAAGGCTGGGTCCCTAGGCACTCTGTCCTGCAGGTCCGGTCCCAAAGAGTAGGAATAGCCACTAGTGGAGCACTTAACCTACTCAACTACCAGAGGAACCATCACCCCTGCCAGTCACCCACCTCCTGGCTGATTGGTTGCTTTAAGCAATGACACAACACTGTTGTCCTTAGCAGCAACACATTAACTTTCACTGGAAAGTGCGTTAGACCCATGTGTTGCGGATCCTCTAGCTTAGTTCCCTTGTTGTCTTGCAAGCCCTGTTCTTTTGATATGCTGTGCATGTACCCCTTTACAAGACTATTATAACAAGACTTAAGATCAGGCAAAGCAAGCAAACAAACAAAAATCCTTGACCGAGGTAGTGTCTGAATACAGTACAGTTTTAAAAAGCAGTTTCAACACAAATCCTATATAGAGCTCTTCTAACAATCCTTAGAGTATGTATACCTTATACAGAAGTCAAGTTCAGAAAACATTCCCCTTAAAGGAAATAGCCCATTAAGGCAATAATCCACAAGAGATAGTGCAAGTCCCTTAGAGTCCATGTTTGGCAGTAATTCCGTGATTAACAGCTATAAGTCCAGGAGGTCCCAAGACATGAGACGATCTCCAGGAAGCTCAATGAGGCTACTGTCAATCCCCCAAAGGGGGTGATCACTCCAGCAGAATTTCCCCGGGCATCGACCCAGGGGCTTGGAGGCAGCCCCTTATACAGTATCTTGATTGACCTGTAGAGGGTAGTAACCCAGCTGAACATGATGGGAAAGTGATGAACCCTTACAGCCTGGCTACCTCAGCACACAGGCTAGCTTAAGGACACAGGAAAACATGCAAACATTGTAACATTTGACACCTGGCTGGCTCAGCTAACATACAGAAATGAGCACAGCCAGGGGAAAACAAGTGCTTACACAGGCAGACACATTAACCCCTTTTAGGCACCTGCCTACATGTAGCTTCTGCTAAAAGCTTTAGCTGTTGCAAAGAAAAGATGTGCTATTCACCCGCCCCCTTCTGCCTTCCCCACCATTCACAGAACTATTATTACACTCCCAAAATTTATCACTCAGTTCTCAAAAATGTTGTGGGTTATCAGCCCACAACAGAGCTGAAAGTAGAATTAAACCCTCCTATTATTACCTAAGTACCGGGGAGTACCTTAGCGTCTGGGAGCACCTTAGCGACTGGGAGTACCTTAGTACCTGGGAGTACCTTGGCAACTAGGAGTACATTAGAGACTGGGAGTACTTTAGCGACTGGGAGTACCTTAGTACCTGGGAGTACCTAGAGACTGGGAGTACCTTTTAGCGACTGGGAGTACCTTAGCGACTGGGTGTACCTTAGCGACTGAGAGCACCTTAGTACCTGGGAGTACCTTAGGGACTGGGAGTACCTTAGCAACTGGGAGTATCTTAGTTACTGGGAGTACCTTAGCACCTGGGAGTACCTCAGCGACTGGGAGCAATTTAGCGACTAGGAGTACCTTAGCGTAACGCTCCTGCGTTTTCTGAAACAAGATGGATTTGCAGCTGCAGAAAAACTCCACTCAGTAGTCATGTAGAGATACGTTGAAATACCAATTCCAACTCCCAAGACTCATCACTGTGGTCTATCTGATTCAGCATACAAATATACACACTCAATAAGATGTTCCTGGAGTGATAGATGTATATAGCAGTATAGTGGTGATGAGTTGAAGAGACAGGTATGAACAGTGACAAATAGGTGAACAGCACTTGAGAGAAATGTTCATGAGAGTATAGATGGTAACAGGTAGGATGCAGATAGGTTAGCAATCATGTATGGTAGTAGGTGGTAGGACAGCAGATGACATACAGGAGAGACTAACCCAGTGCAAGGATAGATGTTAGTAGGCTCAAGAGCTAGCAATCTAAAACAACAGTGCAGATGATAGTTACAGTCCTTAATATGCAGAGCTAGATAGTGTAAGCTTAGTAGGAAGGTTATGGAGGATTCCCCTGCGGGGTACTTATCACTAATAGCAAGCAGTAGTAGAGAGGTTCGGTATGAGCGAGTGATCCGGTAGCGGGATACAGGGATCAGCAGCGAGGTTCCGACAGCGAGGTACGCTTGTAAGCATATGAGCTTCAAGGCAGGTTGAACGAACATGTGAGTGAGAACGCCGGCGGTTGAAATAGCCGCTCTGCGGCGCTCAGTGATGACAGCATCGGTCTTAAAGGTGTATGCGCACCTACCAGAAGAGAATGGTGGGACGCATACACTGAAGTGGAAAGTGGAATAAGGGTACCAGAGGTACCAGAACATTACACTTAGTACCTGGGAGTACCTTAGCAGGTGGGAACACCTAGCAGGTGGGAGTACCTTAGTACCTGGTGACTAGGAGTAACCGGAGAGTGGGAGCATCCAGGGACTGAAAGTCAGGTGAGAGGAGCGACTGGGTGGTAACTGGAATAGGTTTAGTATCAGGGGAGCTAGCATAGGCTAGGTAATAAATTAGCAGGATATTATTATCCCCATAAAATAGAAGGTAATAATGTCCAACAGGATTGGGGATGCCGCTCAGTGCACATCTTGCTCCATGTATCCGTTCCTTGATGAACCAATAGAGGGCGAATACTGCTGTGCGAGATGTGAGCGACTTGTTTCTCTGGAAGCGCTGATCCAAGATCTAGAAAACAAGGTCGCAACACTGCGCAGCATTAACAACCTGGAAAGGAGCTTGGACCTTATGCAGCAGGTGCTGGTGGGGGCCAGCATAAAGGAGGGTGGGGACGTGGAGACATAGGCAACGGAAGTAGGCAGTTGGGTGACAGTTAGAAGGAGGGGTAGAGGGAAGAGCGATAGGGAGGCCAGTCCTGAGTTGGTACACCCCAACAAATATGCCAGGTTGCAAGATGGGGATATCAGCTCAGGGGTCGCAGTGCTGGAGCAGACGCCCTCCCCTAACTTACAGGGGAGTGACAGCTCCAGGTAGGAGGGGGGCAGAGACTCAGGAAAGGTTAGACAGGTAGTGGTAGTAGGGGACTCAATTATTAAGAGGACAGAGAGGGCTATCTGTCAAAATGACGGTGAGCGCCGAACAGTATGTTGTTTACCGGGCTCTCGGGTTCGGCACATTGCGGATCGGGTAGACAGATTATTGGGCAGGACTGGGGAGGACCTAGCGGTCATGGTGCATGTAGTCACTAATGACAAAGTAAGAGGAAGGTGGAGGATCCTAAAAAATTATTTCAGGGACTTAGGGAATAGATTGAGGAAAAGGACCTCCAAGATGGTTTTCTCTGAAATACTACTTGTGCCTCGATCCACACTAGAGAGGCAGAAGGAGCTTAGGGAGCTGAACAAGTGGCTGAGGAACTGGTGTAGTAAGGAGGGGTTTGGGTTCCTGGAGAACTGGGCTGAGTTCTCAGTCGGCTACTGGCTCTTTAGTAAGGACGGGCTGCACCTTAATGGGGACAGTACAGCTTTATTGGGAAGAAGGGGAGGGCTCAGAGGTAGTTCCAGTTAGTAGTGAACAAAGGACAAAAGCTACTATGGGGGTCAGCTACATGACTATATAACCGTAACGACAACTACTGGGGGGGAGGGGGGTGTGTGCGGACACAAACCACATACCAAGCAGGAATAAAGGTAATGATAAATCACTATCAATTCCAACAACACTAAGAAGGGTATACACAAATGCCAGGAGCCTAGCAAATAAAATGGAGGAATTGGAACTGTTATTACGCGAGGAGGACATAGACTTTGTGGGAATAACAGATACTTGATTTGACCAGTCACACGACTGGCTGGCAAATATTGAAGGGTATTCTGTGTATAGGAAGGACAGGGAAGGCAAAAGAGGGGGAGGGGTATGTCTCTATATCAAAAATAATGTAAGGGTGGTAGAGAGGAGTGACATTATGGAAGGGATGAGGGCAGAGGTGGAATCCGTGTGGGTAGAACTCCAAAAGGAAGAAGGAAGGGGGAAAGTAATAGTGGGGGTATGTTATAGGCCCCCCAACCAAAGTGAGGAGGTAGAGCTGGAATTTCTTTCACAGTTGGGCACAGCGGCTAAGCAGGGACAAGTCATCGTAATGGGGGACTTCAATTAACCCGACATTGACTGGGAAGAGGGGTCAGCTCACTCAGTAAAGGCCCGTCATTTCATGAATGTCTTACATGACAACTGCATGTCACAGATGGTAGATTCTCCTACTAGAAAAGAAGTATAACGTAGACTGGGACCTAACCCTAGGAACATTGAACACGGAGGAAAAATGGGAATGGTTTAGTAACATATTAAACAAAAGTATTGCACAGTGCATTCCAATGGGAAATAAATTTAGAAGAGCCAAGGTGCCAGGGTGGCTAAACTGTAATGTAAAAATGCTTACTAGAGTGAAAAAAATGGCCTTCAAGAAATACAAAACAGAAGGGACATTATTAGTTTTCCACCAATACAAGGAATCTAACAAGAAATGTAAAAATAGAATCAGGATGGCTAAAAATGACTTTGAGAGACACATAGCAAAGGAGAGTAAAAAAAAAAAAGAAATTCTTTAAATACATTAATAGCAAAAAAGCAAGGTCAGAGCATGTTGCACACATAATTAACAATGATGGGAGGATAGTTACAGAGGACAGAGACAAGGCAACTGTGCTAAATACTTTCTTCTCCTTGGTTTTTACACACGAAAAGGAGGGACGAGGACTGTCTGGTTAGCACAACATCACAAGACTTGCCGCAGTGGCTATCAGAGGGTGAAATCAAGGAAAGACTTGATAACATTAACACTAATAAATCACCAGGACCAGATGGCTTGCACCCGAGCGTACTCAAGGAACTCAGTAGGGTTATATCTAGACCATTGTTCCTAATCTTCATAGACAGTATATTGACATGCACTGTACCAGGTGACTGGAGAAAAGCTAATGTGATATCAATATTCAAAAAAGGGAGGAGGGATATTCAGTGAAACTATAGAACGGTCAGCCTGACATCAATTGTACATAAATTATTGGAAGCGTTGATAAGGGACTATATCCAAGAATTTGCTAAGGACAACAGTATCATCAGCAGTAATCAGCCCGGGTTCACAAAAGGACGTTCTTGCCAAACCAATCTGTTAACATTTTACAAGGAGGAGAGCTGTGAGCTAGATAGGGGGAGACCTGTGGATGTGGTGTATCTGGATCTTGCTAAGTCATTTAACACAGTTCCCCACAAACGCTTAATCTACAAACTAAATTCTGCAAGCATCGACCTCAAGGTTTGTTCTTGGATAGAAAACTGGTTACATGGGTGTGTCCAAAGGGTGGTGATAAATAACACGTACTCAGACTGGTCAGAAGTGGTAAGTGGGATCCCCCAGGGCTCCGTCCTGGGACCAATTTTGTTCAATTTATTCATCAATAACATAGAGGACAGAATCAGTAGCCCAATCTCAGTTTTCGTGGATGACACAAAGATATGCAGGGCAATAACTTCTCTTCAACATATAGAAATCATACAGAATGACCTAAACAAAATAACAGCGTGGGCAACTATGTGGCATACGTGGCAAATGAGATTTAATGTAGAGAAGTGTAAGGTATTCCACTTGGGGAAAAAAACCATAAACGCAAATTGTGCTCTGGGGGGGGGAACCTCTGGGCCAATCCAGAATGGAGAAGGATTTTGGGGTTCTAGTAGAAGATAGACTAAGTAATAGCATGCAATGTCAAGCTGCAGCTGTCAAAGACATTAGCATGCAGAGCATTAGCATGCATAAGGAAGGGGATATATTCCAGAGACAAAGCTATATTCCTACCACTTTATAAAAACCCTGGTCCGGCCACACCTGGAGTATTGTGTCCAGTTCTGGTCACCAATCCTCATAAAGGATGTGCTGGAACTGGAAAGAGTCCAAAGAAGGGCAACTAAACTAATTAGGGGATTGGAGGACCTTAACCGGTTGCCGACCGTCGCATGACTATATACGGCGGCGGTCAGCCCCGGCCAGGCAAAGTGACGTATATATACGTCACTAGCCTGTCACTTCCTTGTGAGCCAATAGCGGGCGAGCGCGTGCCCGCGGAGGCGCGCGCCCGCCCCGGCTCTTTCCCTGAGAAGTCAGTGCGTGTGACCGGCGGACCCGAAAAAAATCGCAGATCGCCGCCATTACGCGTTGAAAAAAAAAAGGCCACAAATGACAGAAATCTTTCCCTTAGTTAGTAAACGCAATAACTTTTGCGCAAACCAATCAAAATACGCTTTTTGCGATTTTTTTTACCAAACATATGTAGCAGAAAACAAATTGGCCAAAAATGTTAAAAAAGTTTGATTTTTACACTTTTTTTGGGGAATTTCATATAATAAAATGTGAAAAATATTGTTATTTTTGCAAAATTTGCGCTCTTTTTTTGTTTATTGCGCAAAAAGTAAAAATTGCACAGGTGATCAAATACCACCAAAAGAAAGCTCTGTTTATGGGAAAAAAAGGGCATCAAATTCATTTAGGTACACGGTCGCACGACCGCGCAATGGTCCATTAAAGTCACACAGTGCCGAATCGCAAAAAAAGCCCTGGTCAGGAAGGGGGTAAAATCTTCCGGGGCTTAAGTGGTTAATCATGAGGAGCGATTAAAAGAGCTTAATTTATTCTCCTTGGAGAGGAGACGCCTGAGAGCGGATATACAAATACCTCAATGGTGATCCGAGCATAGGTAAAAAACAATTTAGTCTCAAGGAGTGCAAGAGAACACGTGGCCACACAATGAGATTAGAGGAGACGCAGTTTAACCTTAAGAGGTTCTTTACTGTAAGGGCTGTGAGAATGTGGAACTCTTTTCCACAATTGGTGGTAGCTGCAGGGAGTATGGCTACTTCTAAAAGACTCTTGGACGTGCATCTCACAGATCACAACATTCAGGGTTATGGGAAATGATCAGTCCACTGACACACACACACACACACACACACACCTGAACAGCTTGAACTGGATGAAATGGTGTCTTTATTCAACCTCAACTACTATGTAACTATCTATGTAATTATTTACAGCCAACGATGCTGCCATCTCAGCCAGTCGTGCAAAAACCTACAAACGAATAAACACGTAAGTGAACATAAAACGTGCATGTGAAACACACACACAAAAAAGTGCACTTAAGGGTGTGCTTTAGTCCACCCCCGGAAGCGGTAGGACTTCGACCCTGATCCCCCAGGGCACAAGGCTCCTGACAGGGATTAAGGGTTTCCATGGTGTACCTAGCCAGAAGGCCTGGCAGACCCGTTCTTCAGGCCAGCCAAAGCCGACCCTGAATACCAGGTCAAGGGGCTCTCCCGAAGACAGACCCCCAAGAGGCAGGGGAGGAAGGAACCTGAGGGCAACACATCCTCCCCTAGACTTCAGGGTAAGCCCGAGGACTCACACCCTACAATCCAGAAAACACACACAAAAGTGAAAGTGACAAACAGTGAGGGAAAGCAAAAATTGCCCTGGACTTTAGCCAAAAGGCCCAGCCCATGAGGCGCAGTGAAGAAAGAAAGCAATTTGGTGCTGTGACCTTGTGCCTGTTCACACTGTGGGGTCCCACACCCATGTGTTACTGAGAGCACCCCTGGGGCGACCACTCCCAGGGGGCACAGTCACTCCGGACCTTCTGCCCTCCCGGCCCCTGGCCAGACAAGGTAGCCCATTCAAATCAGGAGGTAATAGATCCTTCCAGCTTTCTCGGGGAGAACTTACTCCTGGCCCCCAATTACGCTCAGGCGCTCCGGTTTCAATTCCTGCCAGGTCCCCATTTCTCCAGCAGGTTTGCATAGCCACCACCCAACCTTGATCAGGTCAGATGACAGCACAGCGCCCCCACTGGATCACTGAGAAAAACAGATACTCCACTTGATCTAAGCCAAAAGCCATCTCAGCCATTGTTTGATTTGCAGTTGTCATGATGCTGCATACGTGCACATTTATGACATCAGCCATTAAAAGGTTTGACAATACCATTAGGAGCTAACATTAGGGTGACAGTCCCTGACTTTAGGGGCTGTCCCCAGAAAAAGAATGTCCCTGATTTAATGATTCAGCCAATTTCTCAAGAATGGCCAACTGATCAAGGCTAAGGCCAAGGCAGAGTGGGGGAGCAGTGATGCTTGGACAAGCATGTGACGGCCTGTCTTAGCCATGGCATGCACAAAATTGGATGCAGTTTGCCATCTTTGCCTTGGCCACTAGATGACCTTGTCCTGGCACTGCTTTGAATGATTGCATAAAATGGGCATAGTTATTTGCCCTAAACCAGAATAGATACTAGGCCAGTAACACTGCCCACACTGGAGCATTTCTTTTCCACTGGCACTGCTGACACTGGGGCATTTCTTTCTTTCCACTAATATTGCCAACACTGGGGCATTTCTTTCCTCCTGCTGACATCGCCATCTGAATTATTCCTCTGCCTCTGCCCATAGTTCAGTATGGTACACTATATGCTCTGCTAGTACACCCCTCCATTTTCTTCAGACCACTATTGACACTGTATCCCTTACCTCTCTTTTGGCACAGTGCATACAGCACAACATACATTCTTTTTTTGTTGGAATAGTCTTTATTAGGATTTTAGAACACAATAACAGAAATAAAACAAAAACAAAAAGTAAACTGTTGTGAAGACAATGCTAAGACAATAGTGCATGGCATGAGGAAGTATTGCTATCACTTAAATACATCCACAGCAGAGGTTGAGGTGCTGTCTTTGTGTTGTAGCTATTGTGGCATTTAAGATGTACGATTAGTATCAGAAAAGTAGCACAGGAAGTTGGCCACCCCCACCCCCTGGCACCCCACTTGGGAGCAAACTGTGTTGAGGGGAGGAAGCTACAGCCTCTCCACCCAGGCACTCCCTAGTAGAACATGGACATCAATAACATATGGTTTTACATCATGTTTACTCATCCATATGGACCACCATTTGTCTAACTTATTACAATTCAATTGGTTTATCGCCATCAACCTTTCTTACACATGGTTTTTCGTCGAACTGTCTTCATAACTTCTGATATATTGGATTAATCTATGGAACTCCATTTCCTGAAAATATTGTTACGAGCTGCTAGGAAGATATGGCATACCACCTGTCTCATTTGTGATGGGTATTTGTCTATGCCTATGTTTAAAAGTGCTAGGCCTGGTTTTGGAGGATTTAGGATAGCAGTGGTTGAAGAGATTAGCTGGAAAGTTTAGTTCCAAAAACTAGTTAGGCTAGGGCATTCCGACATATGTAGTAGATGGCCTACTTGACCGCAATTGTGCTACCAGTTAACTGTGTGAAGTAGGGAGAATTTGGAAAGCTTGTACAGTGTATAATGCCACCTGTTTAATAGTTTGAGCATCATCTCCTAATGATCACTACATTTGGAAAACCCATAGGTCAATTGGATGGCAATACCCCAGACCTTCGAAGGGTAAGCTCGTCCTAAACACCATTTCCCATTTCAGAATTGGGGAAGTCTTTTGAGTGCCAATTTGTCTTGTAATATATTATAGAATGTGGATATGCCCCCTTTAGCCGTTTTTTGGCCATGCAGGAAATTGCATGCTTTTGGCGGTATATTCAAGAGGAGCAAGGGTTGCTTGCATAAGAAATGTAGAATACGAAAACATAAGAATTGGAGGTTAGGTGAGAGGTGGAACCGCTTTTGCATGTCCTCCCATCTGCTAAGTTTATCAATATGGAAGAAGTCTTGTACTTATTGCACTTCATTCATTTGGAGTGGTTTGGTATATAGAAAGGGAATCAGGGATTCTAGTGCCCGAATCGGGATAAGAGGGGGTTTTATTGGAGATTCCTGTTTGGGGCCCTTAAGTAGATTGCGCCAAGCCAACAATGATGCCGCCATGGGCGGTGAAAGGGAATTTACATCCCAGGATCTCCATATGTCCAACATTAATAGGGAAGTAAGGTCTTGGGTACGTGCTAGGGCACTTTCAATGTCAAGCCGTAGTGGCTCATCCTCTTTCGGTAACCAGTATTGCAATTGGTCTAATAAGGCTGCTTGGCGGTAATCGAGGAGGTTGACCATTCCCATTCCCCCAGCTTTTTTGTGTTTTACCCGTTTTTTTTGGGCGCATCTGGGTTTTCTATTTTTCGAATTAAAACTGTTTAGTTGGGTTGTTAAGGATCGTATCAGAGATGTAGGGACCGGGATGGGGAGAACTCTAAAGAAGTATAAAATGTGAGGCATAATCATCATTTTGTAGGCTGCTAACCTGCCCACCCATGATAGCTCCGATTTAGTTATGTGGTTGAGTTGGTCTTTTAACTTTTGGATCAAGGGTATATAGTTAGTTTAAACTAGGGAAGCCGAGGACGTTGTCAGCGTAATACCCAAGTATGGTATGGGACACCTTGAGTGCTCCAGGAGAGCGGTAGCGTATTTTGGAGACATTTTTTGACCTCTGATGAAACGCCTAGATCCAGGATCAAGGATTTTAAGAAATTTACCTTATAATAAGAGACAGAGCTAAATGTATTTGGGAGAAGGAGTGCTTGGGTTAGGGATTGTTTAGGGTTTGTCAGGAGAAGAATTACATAATCGGCAAAGAGGTTGATGACATGAGACATTTTATGAAATTTGAATCCTGTAATTGAGGGGTTGGAACGCTTTTGACTCTGCTAAGGGTTCTATCATAAGATTAAAGATAGTAGGAGATAGAGGGCATCCTTGCCGGGTACCATTAGTTATGTTAAATGATTAAGAGAGAAAACCTGATGTGAACACTTGGGTGGAGGGGCAAGAATACAAGGCGAGTATAGCTGTTTTTATGAGGCCTTGGAAGCCAAATTTTGTATGTACGTTTCGACATGAAATGATAATACTTGATATAACAGGCAGGGCTCCTAAATAACAAATATAGTAGCGCAAGATGAAAAACATGCAGGCTTAATAGTGATCAATGAATAAATGACCCTACAAAAGTCCCACAGTCCTCCAATTCAGAGTAGGAATAAACCTTCCAAATAATATACACTGTATAAAATAGATAAGCGATCCAGATACAAGTTCAGATAGACGTGCGGATTAGGATGAGATCACCACTTATTCCACCACTAAGTGCCACACAATGATGTCAAATGGCCACTCACCGGAACACAATGCTTAATCACTCTCGTGAATAAGCTTATATCGCATTGTGTATGAAATGCAGTCTCCACATTCAGTTGATCAATCCCCACAACAACGATGTTCCGAATCGTTTAAAACGAAGCTCCAATACATGTGAAAAAAATGACAGCCTCCACTAGTGCAACATTGCTTGAACAATTTATTCATAAACAGCACTAAAATCATTGCACTCACTTGTAAGTCATAAGGAATAGGCACATCATACATGCAGCTGGTTCGGATAGCTCCCGTAGCACACAGGACTTGGCTCCACGCCAAGGCAAGGGAAACCGGAACCCTCCGTCACCGGCAAAACAGTAGCTGGGTACGCCGCTTGGCCACGCCCCGACGCGTTTCGTCACTCCCGACTTCGTCACCGGGAACGTTTCGACATATTTCGCCATTTCACTTTATCGAATGCCTTCTCTGCGTCAATGGATAACAGCAGAGAGGGCGTTCGAGTCCTTTCTGCGTAATGTGTGATGTTTAAGATTCTTCTCGTAGTACAGAAGGTTCCTCACGTCTCACAAAGCCCATCTGGTCTTTTTTTTTAGCAAGAATGGGATCATAGAAGACAGGTGCTGGGCTAATAATTTGGTGTACACTTTTATATCCGAATTTAACAGCGATATGGGTCTGAAATTGCAGGTTTGGTAGGGTCTTTTTCTGGCTTGGGAATGTGATTTTCCCCAAATGCTCACTGTTGGTGACTGTCAGAAAAACTGCTTTGTCCTCCAGTATAGAAAGAGATTGCACCAGATGTATTACCTTATTACCTGGGACCTTTTGGAAATCATATATCCTGAGATTGTGGGTGAGGTTAATGGGTCTGGAAAATTTGTGGTTTAAAGGATAGGTCTGTAGTTTGCAGAATGGTGGATAGGTGGGAGCCAGGTGCACTTTTTTTACACCATTCTATTGACCCTAATAATGCACATGGCTGTCACCTACACACCATTCCAGTGACCCTGTCCTGTACCGGTAGGTACCTGTACAGGTAACAGCCAGGTGGGCTGTCAGAGTCACTGGAATGGTGGAGAGGTGGGAGCCAAGTGCGCACAGCACTTCAGTGACATAGGGAATGTACATGGCTAACACCTCTCTACCCCATCGCACCCGTATTACCTTGCTTCTGCCAGTGCCTCCTCACCACCACCTACCCCAGAAAATGTGGGCTGCTTCCATCCTCTGAAGGACTCCTGCACAGCACAGGATTCTCCTCTTCCACCTGACCTCCAGGCAGGCAGTCAATGAAAAACAAGAATGTTGCCACGCTGACAGTATGTTTATATACTGTGACGGAAGTGTAGGTAAGACAGAACGCACATGGAGAGCAGGAGTGCCAACAAAGCCTTTTATTGAACGGTAGCGGGTATGTTCACAAAGAAAGGGCCAAACAAAGGTGCCCAGGGTCAGACCCAACGTGGGTAGGACAGAGTTGCAGATAAACGGGTTAGTCCGTAACAGGGGCTCCCAATAGAATGGGCAAAGTCCTGGCCAGCGAGGGATTGGGCCACACACAGATCAGGGCAAACAATGAGGTGACAAAGTTCAGGCAGAGTTCTGGTAGGCCCAGTGTTAATCCACTCACCAGCAGGCAGGTACAGGATGAATCCAAAATCCAGGTTGTAGGAAGGGACAGGGTAAATCCAAAATTCAGGTTGTAGGAAGGGACAGGGTAAATCCAAAATCCAGGTTGTAGGAAGGTTTGAAGAGGCCCGCAGGAACCAATAGGGGATTCTGTGTTCTCTGGCCGCAGCTCAGAGCCACACAGTCTTCCAAACAGCAAAGATGAACTACACCCACGAGAGACTCTCACTCAGCTCAATATCTTAGGACTTGTGTCCCAGCAGGTGGGCCAGGCAACTCCCAGCCAGGCGTCCAGTTTCCCCAGCAACCAGCCCCGCCCCCCTCTACTCGAGCCCACACAAGGAATGTGTTCATTGTCCACAGTGAGCATGAAGGCGGAGAAGCAGACATTCAGGCACCTTGCTGGGGAGGGGAGAGGGACAGCACAGTGGGGGGGGCAGGCAAAGGAGTGAGCAGCCAGGGGGGAGAAAAGAATCCCATGCTGGGGAAGATAGTAAAGTACTGGGGGTGCAGAAGAGAGGAAAAGAAGGGGGGGGAAGTAGGGTCCGTGACAACCCCTCCCCCTTTTATTTTACAAGTGCCGACAGGGGGACCTCGGCAGGTCTCCTTGGAGGCACTTGTGGTAATAGGCTCACCTACTGAAGGTCCTGCTGCCGGGTATGGTGGGACAAGGGGATAAACACTGTAGACTCCCTGAGGAGGATTGGGCGCCATGGTGGTCAGCCAGTCACTGGGAGGTTGGGGTAGAGGTCCTTCCGCTGGGGCCAACTCTGGGTAGTTGACTGGGCGACTGTGGCTGGCGGATGTGGTGCGACGGTTCTGAGGGCAGCTGGCCTGAAGATGCCCAGGTTGGTTACACCTATAGCACCGGAATTTGCTCAATGTGGGGTCAGAGTCTAGTTCCTGTTTAAATTTCTCACGGTCCCAGGTCAGGGTGGTATTCTGGTCAGGGTTGGTAACACTCACCGGATCCAGGGCAGAAGGGGAGTCCCGTTGGGTTTTCTCGGCAGGCAGGCCGTGGCTGGCTTGGCTCCTGGTCACAGCTCCGACGTATTGGCACTGTAGCTCTCCTAAATCATTTCCAAGCAGAATGTCCGCAGGTAGTCCAGCCATGATTCCAATTTGGCAGCGCTTTTCCCCAAACCCATAGTCAAGGCGAACCGACGCCTTGGGGATGTGTTTCGTAGTACCACCTGCCATTTCAATAAAGAACCCGGGGCCTGGCTTGATGGCTTCGGGTTTTACCACGCGGGGATCAGCAATGGTGAGGAAGGCCCCAGTGTCCCGAAATCCCGTAGTTCTCTCTCCATCAATCAGGACCTCCTGCAGGTGGCGCTGCCTCTGCTCTGGGTAGGATGGGACAAGGGGATGAACACCGTAGACTCCCCGAGGAGGATTGGCAACAGTGGGGGTCAGCCAGTCACTGGGAGGTGGGGGTAGTGGTTCTTCCTCTGGGGTCAACTTTAGGTAGTTGACTGGGCGACTGTGGCTGGCAGACATGGTGCGACGGTACTGAGGGCAGCTGGCCTGAAGATGCCCGGGCTGGTTGCACCCATAGCACCGGCGGTCCAGAAATGGCCCAGAAGTACGAGGTCGGTAGGAAGGGGCTGTGGATGGTGTTGGGGCAACAGGGCGCTGGAGGAGTGGCAGAGGGTTGCTGGGAAGTGGTCTGCCTGTGTTCTGGGCTTTGGGCGGCTCGACTACCAGTCTCTTCCAATGGGGTTTAATGGCAAGGGCCTCGTCTGCCAGTGCAGCAGCCCGCTCAAGGGTGCCAGGGTCCCTCTCCTTCACCCACTCCCGCACCTCTGCTGGGCATTTGGCAAAGAATTGTTCCTTTAGAAAGGCCTGGACAACTTGTTCAATAGTAAAGGCCTGCTCCCCCTCCAGCCAGCGTCTGCAGGCCCGCGAGATTTTGTGCGCATACATCTTGAAGGAAGGCTCAGAATGACAGGAGAGGTCCCGGAATTTGATCCGGTGGGTTTCTGAAGTTACCGCGTAGTGTTCTAGTATAGTCTGTTTGATCCTACTGTAATCTCGATTCCACTGTGCGTTCATTGTCCGGTAGGCAGCAGCCGCACCCCCTTCCAGCAGGCCCACTAGGTGGCGTACCCAGTCTCCACGGGGCACCTCCAGCAGCTGACATAAGTGTTCGAAGTCCTGGAAGAACTCGTCCACATCCCCTGTAGCTTCACAAAATGGCTTGAAGTCTTTGCGAGTCACTCTTGGTAGATCAGGCCCACTTACTCGTAGGCTGGGAAGAGGGTCCCGTCCTCTGAGGCCTCCCATTGTTTCTCGCTCATGGGCCCTTCGGATAGCCTCCCTCTTGTCATCCAAGGTGGCTCCGGGCCCCAGGATAGCCATCTCCTCTTCGTACCATGTGATCCAAGGGCTCCTGGGACTTGAAACGGTGGATGCACTCTGTTCATTCTCTGACGGCGGAGCATTCAAGCTTTCAGTTCTCTGAAGGCCGGCTTCCTCAATGGCGGTGACCAGCTCTTCTTTGGACAGGCCCCTGTAGGTAAGGCTTAACTCCCGAGCCTTTTCTTGCAAACTTGCCACAGTCCAATTTCTGTACTCCCCACCCCGCGTTGGGTCCAGTGTGAGGGGGCTGCTCTCCATCCTCTTCAGCGTTCTGATCCCACCGCTGCCACCAGTGTGACGGAAGTGTAGGTAAGACAGAACGCACATGGAGAGCAGGAGTGCCAACAAAGCCTTTTATTGAACGGTAGCGGGTATGTTCACAAAGAAAGGGCCAAACAAAGGTGCCCAGGGTCAGACCCAACGTGGGTAGGACAGAGTTGCAGATAAATGGGTTAGTCCGTAACAGGGGCTCCCAATAGAATGGGCAAAGTCCTGGCCAGCGAGGGATTGGGCCACACACAGATCAGGGCAAACAATGAGGTGACAAAGTTCAGGCAGAGTTCTGGTAGGCCCAGTGTTAATCCACTCACCAGCAGGCAGGTACAGGATGAATCCAAAATCCAGGTTGTAGGAAGGGACAGGGTAAATCCAAAATTCAGGTTGTAGGAAGGGACAGGGTAAATCCAAAATCCAGGTTGTAGGAAGGTTTGAAGAGGCCCGCAGGAACCAATAGGGGATTCTGTGTTCTCTGGCCGCAGCTCAGAGCCACACAGTCTTCCAAACAGCAAAGATGAACTACACCCACGAGAGACTCTCACTCAGCTCAATATCTTAGGACTTGTGTCCCAGCAGGTGGGCCAGGCAACTCCCAGCCAGGCGTCCAGTTTCCCCAGCAACCAGCCCCGCCCCCCTCTACTCGAGCCCACACAAGGAATGTGTTCATTGTCCACAGTGAGCATGAAGGCGGAGAAGCAGACATTCAGGCACCTTGCTGGGGAGGGGAGAGGGACAGCACAGTGGGGGGGGGCAGGCAAAGGAGTGAGCAGCCAGGGGGGAGAAAAGAATCCCATGCTGGGGAAGATAGTAAAGTACTGGGGGTGCAGAAGAGAGGAAAAGAAGGGGGGGGAAGTAGGGTCCGTGACATATACATTTTAGTCCAGTAGTCTGGAGATGATTCCAGAGAAATGCCCAATTTCAGTAATGACACAGCAACCAATTTGACATTTTGTAAAGCTCCCATGTACTTTTTTCACACTGTGAAATTACTTTTAAGAGACTCAACCACTTTAAGACCGGAAGATTTTCCTGCTTAATGATCAGGCCCTATTTTGCGATTCGGCACTGCGTTACTTTAACCACTTTCAGACCGGAGGATTTGGCTGCTCAAAGACCAGGCCCTATTTTGCGATTTGGCTCTGCTTGAATTTAAAGGACAATTGCGCAGTCGTGCGATGCTGTACACAAACGAAATTGACGTCCTTTTCTTCCCCACAAACAGAGCTTTCTTTTGGTGGTATTTGATCACCTGTGCGATTTTTATTTTTTGCGCTATAAACAAAAAAACAGCGACAATTTGGAAAAAATAACAATATTTTTCACATTTTTTTATATGAAATCCTCCAAAAAAAAATGTAAAAATCAAAATTGTTAACATTTTAGGCCAATTTGTTTTCTGCTACATATTTTTGGTAAAAAAAATCTCAATAAGCTTATTTTGATTGGTTTGCGCAAAAGTTATTGCGTCTACTAACTACGGGAAAGATTTATGTCATCTTTATTGTTTTTTTTTTTAGTAATGGCAGCGATCTGCAATTTTTTTCGGGACTGCGACATTGCAGTGGACAGATCGAACCCCTAACTGACATTTTTTACACTTTTGGGGGTACCAGTTACATTACTACAGTAATAAGTGCTAAAAATATGCACTGTTACTGTAATAACGCCATTGGCAGGGAAGGGGTTAATACTATTGGTGATCAAGGGGTTGAATGTAAGCCTAGGGGAGTGATTCTAACTGTGGGGGGCGTGGCTTGTGAGATGATCACAGAGACATGTGATCCTATATAGCAGGGAGAAGGACGGACGGCTCTATTTACATCAGCCGTCCGTCCTTCTCTGTCAGCGGGTAGAGATAGAGGGTGTAAGGCGACAATCGGAGCCACCTGACACACGAACTGGCTCCCCGGCTGACGAGCGTGGACGGGAGCACGCTCGCCCCCTAGCCTCCTGAGAGGGAGCGACAGAGAGCTACATTGCTTTGCCCAGGAGCGGCTGCCTGCCGCAGTAAATCCGCGGCGGGTGGTCGTCAAGTGGTTAAAGATATTGTAAAGTCACATGGTTTTTCACCTTATTGCATTCTATGCATTAAGGTGAAAAACCTTTTCTGCTTCAGCTGCCCCCAGAGCCCCCTCTTTTTCCTACCTGAACCCGATCGTTTTAGCGATGAGCATGAGCCCAGCGGCTCCAGCCGCTGTCTCGGGTCCTTATTGGATAGATTGATAGCAGCAGGAACCATTGGCTCCCACTGCTGTCAATCAAATCCAGTGACACGGGGGGCAGGGGTGGGGCCACGTTCTGCTCTCTGTGTCAATGGACGCAGCAGGAAGTCTCCTGAGCATGCCCGCACGGGCGCCTCCATTGAAATCGGCTCTCTGTGGGGGCACCCGATGGAGAGGAGGAGCCAGGAGCAACGCCATGGCACCCCAGAAAAGAAGGATCGGGGATGCTCTGTGCAAATTACTTGCACAGAGCAGGTTACATAGCTAGTGAGGTTGAAAAAAGACACTAGTCCATCCAGTTCAACCTATGATGAGTGTGTGTGTGTGTTTGCTGTTAATAGTACATCATATCCCTGTATGTTGTGGTCGTTAAGGTGCCCATCTAATGTTTTTTGAAACTATCAATGCTCCCTGCTGATACCACTGCTTGTGGAAGGGAATTCCACATCCTTACTGTCTGACGGTAAAGAACCCTTTACGCAGTTTAAGGTTAAACTGCTTCTCTTCTAATTTTAGTGAATGGCCCCGTGTCTTTTTTAATTCCCTTTCACTGAAAAGTTTGTTCCCTATGCTAGGGTCACCAGTACGGTATTTGTACATTGATATCATATCCCCTCTCAAGCATCTTTTCTCCAGAGAGAATAAGTTCAATGCTTCTAATGTAGCCTATCCTCATAGCTGAAGTCCTCCATTCCCCTAATTAGCTTTGTTGCCCTTCTCTGGACTCTCTCCAGTTCCAGCACCTCCTTCCTGAGGACCGGTGCCCAGAACTGGATGGCATACTCGAGATGTGGCCGGACCAGAGTCTTGCAGAGTGGGAGAATTATTCTTTTATCTCTGGAGTGAATCCTCTTTTTTATACATGCCAGTATTCTGTTGGCTTTGCTTGCAGGAACTTGGCATTGCATGCCATTGCTGAGCATGTTGTCTACTAGGACCCCCAGGTCCTTTTATACCTTAGATTCCTCCAGAGGTTCTCCCCCTAGCGAATAACTTGCGTTTGTATTTCTGGCACCCAAATGCATTACCTTACATTTTTCAACAATAAACCTCATTTGCCATGTAGTTCCTCAGTTACTCAACACATAGTTGCTCAAAAATACATAGGTACTCAACAAAGTCAGTTACTCAACAATAATCAGTTACTCAACATTACTCAATTACTCAACAATACACAGGTTCTCAACAATACACAGGTACCCAACACTACTCAACAATACACAGGTACTTAACAATACACAGGTACTCAACACTACTCAGTTACTCAACAATAATCAGTTACTCCACAGTACTCAACAATACACAGGTACTCAACAATACTCAGACACTCACAGTACTCAGTAGTACTCAGGTACTCACACTAAACCTTCCTCAGCCAGCGTCCCACTACACACAGTCAGTCAGTCTTTTCTGTCACAGTCTTTGCTATATATGTCTCACTGCTCCTGCTCAGACCCCCTGTGAACTGACACTTGTCAGCAGCTTCTTTCTCCCTTGGTTAGCCTGCCTCTCACTGCTCCTGCCTCTTTCCTGTCACACTCCCCCTCCGGTCAGCAGTTTTCACTTACCCACCGCCTCTCCTGGACACCTGTCACTCATGGTCTCCCGGTCCCACTGTCACTCCCATTCTGCCCTCTCGATGGTCCGCGCCTGCCGCCACACTTGGTCTTCGGGTCCCCTGCCGCTACTCTTGGTCCCCGGGGTCAACCGCCGCTGCCTCTCATGATCTCAGTGGGGGGGTCTCAGTGGGGGTTCGCTCTGATCCACAGCTCCCAACAAACTCCATACCACGCTGTCGCCACACCACACTGTCTCAGCACTTCTGCTTCTCCCAAAAAAGTAACAGCACCACCCGCTGTTCGGACTGTCGTGTATGCCACTCCTACAGTTCCTAAGCATAATATATATATATATATATATATATATATATATACAGTATATATATATATATATATATATATATATATATATATATATATGTGATATATCTAAGGTAAGTATAACATGTTTGTTATTTAAAATGAAAACAAACCTATACAATCACTTTAAACTGAGCTTCAATGACTATTTCGATTTATTGTTTTCTTATTCTCTCAAAATTAAGGCTCCGTTCACATCTAGGCGTTTTGGGGCGTTTTTGGGGCGTTTTTCTGCTCTAGGATCAGCTCTCAAAACGCCCAACAAGACAAATCCTATTCATTTCAATGGCCCCTGTTCACATCTGAGCGTTTTGACGCTGTATACAAAACGCCCAACGCTCAAAAAAGTACATGAGCTTCTTTTTGGGCAGATTACAGGCGTTTTCCATTGATCTCTATTCAATCTAAAAACGCCTGCACAAAAATCGCGGTAAAAATCGCGGTAAAAAACGCCGCGAAAATCGCGGTAAAATCGCGGTAAAAAAACGCGCGAAAAACGCTACGCTCAGGTGTGAATGTAGCCTTAGGGTCCAGACAAGTAAACTTGTAAACAAATAAAAAAACAGTTTTCAAGTTGCAAGAAAAGAACTAAAGGGGGTGGGGAAGGTAGGTATCTTCCAGTATGTGTAAATACTGTACAAATGGCAAATAGTAATATATACAGTATACTGTATATACACATACAATATTGGATATACATATAAACCAATAAAGTGTATGGATCTTTGGAAAAATAATACTGAGACCAGAAAGCCTACATAACTGTAGAGGAAGAAAGGATGTAAAACCAGTCACATGCCTGACGAAGGGGTCCTGTGCGGCTCCGAAACGTTGCACCATTTTTTGATGTGATTGTATCTTGAATAAAGTTTTTTGGACTGCTTTTGCAAGATCCTTGGTGTGCTGGCGAATATGTATTTACTAGGATGTAAAACCAAACTCTTTTTGGTATCACAATCTGGATTACTGAACAATCAACCAATTTACCAATGATATTAAAGTGGAATTCCACCCAAAAGTGGAAGCTCCGCTTATGTGCTTCCTCCTCCCCCCTCCGGTGCCACATTTGGCACCTTTCGGGGGGAGGGAGAAACGGGTACCTGTTTTTGACAGGTACCCCTCCCCGCTTTCGTAAGACTCCACCGCGGCGAGGTCCCTCCAAAGTTTAGCCCCTGTCAGGGAACTTCCCACAAGAGAGCTGGATCTTCCGCCCACACTAATGCAGCTATTTAAACCAGCCTGCTCCAGCCATTAGTTGCTGGATGATCTTCAGCTTCCTGTTTCCTGAGTTCCTGTTCCTGTTTACTTGGATTACCTGTTACCGACCCGGCTTGTCTCACCTGTCTTGTCTCTCCTCCTGGCTCCGACCATCGGCTTGTTTACCCACTCTGCTTCAGTCTGCTGTTCCCGTGTATGACCCCCGGCTTCCTCCTACGGACTCCTCTACTGCTTGATGAACTGTGTTTGACCCCTTGGCTTGATCTTGACCTCGCTCTTGTCGCACGCCTGGCTACCTTCTCCAGTCACCTTCAAGGCATCCTGCATTTCAGCACGCACTATGTGTCTACAACCACAGCAGTCACCTCTTCACCAGAGCTTGCCGCAGCTGGCGACCCCTGTTCCTTTGGGCACAGCATTCCCTGTCTCCACCTCCAGGGGTGCCTTGCACTTAGCCACAAGGGAAGCCCTCTCAACACCTCGGCCTCTGATCAGGTACGTGATAGTATCATCCAGCCAGAATATGTCAGAGGCCGACAGAGGTGCTTCCCAGCTCGAGGCTCTGTGCCAGCAAGTCGCAGCCCTCACCCAAGCAGTGACCAACCTACAGGACGGGTACTTCCAGTTGGAGGGTCGTTTACAGAACTTGACAGTATCTTCCGCAACTACAGCTTCTCCTTCTGCAGGTCTTGCATCAGCCTCACTGACTCCGGAGCGTCACTCACCCACTCCTATGATGATGGCTCCTCCTCCTGAACCCAGGGTGCCCACTCCAGAGCGTTTTTCCGGCGATCGGAGGAAGTTCAGGGCTTTTAAGAATGCCTGTTCTCTCTACCTGGCTCTGCAACCAAGGACCTTCTCCCTGGAAACAGTTAAAGTGGGATTTGTCATCTCTCTGCTATCCGATGAACCGCAGTCCTGGGCTCATCACCTGTTGGAACAAAAAAGTCCTGTCATCAACACTTTGGACACCTTTTTTGAAGCCATGGGCCAACTATATGATGACCCACAACGCAGGGCCACTGCAGAGGCCACTCTCCATACCTTACAGCAGGGGAGGCGCCCTGCTGAAGACTACACTGTGAACTTCCGCAAATGCTCAGCGGATACTGAATGGAACGATGCCGCCCTCAGGCACCAGTACTGACTTGGCCTATCTGAGGCCCTCAAAGATGAGCTGGCACGAGTAGAAAGCCCCACCAGTTTGGAGGGCCTCATTCAGCTCGCCATCCAACTGGACAGACGCCTGCGGGAGCGGCGATCTGAACGTGTTCAGTCCTTCCGGCCTTCCTGGATGCTACCTAAGGTCCCAGTTGTCCCTGCACCTATTCCAGCCACAGCAGCCTCCTCTGAAGGAGAACCTATGCAAATTGGCATGGTTCGTTCTGCCCTGACCTCTGATGAGAGACTCCGCCGCAGGCGGGCTAACCTCTGCCTCTACTGTGGGGAGGCCGGACACTTTCTCCGCAACTGCCCTGTGAGGCCCAGTAAGTCTTCCCCACACAACTCCATGTATCAGCAAGTCCCAGGATCTTCCCTTACTCATCTTGTTCTCCATGTCTCCCTACAGGTAGCGAAAGGGGAGGTCCGACTCCCAGCAATAATTGACTCTGGGGCATGTAGTTGCTTCATGGATGTAACCCTTGCTAAGGACTTCCGGATTCCTATTCAGACTAAAGAACTTAAACTCAAGGTCCAGTTGGCCGACGGTACCACTCCTCGATCCGGGCCTGTTACTCACGAGACGGTACCTATTCTTACCATTACTGACTCTGGCCATCAAGAGTTCCTGAAGTTTGATATTTTATGTTCCCCCATGTTCCCCATAATTCTGGGGATACCATGGTTGCAGGCACACAACCCGCAGATAGACTGGATCCGAAGGGAGATCTCCTTTGTGTCCCCCTACTGCCTTCAGCACTGTCTGATGCCCAAACCTGTGTCTCCTTCCAGTTGCCTGACCGTCCAGCCAGTCTCCGACTCCAGCCAGGACGTTCCTCCAGTTTACCATAATTTCCTGGACGTCTTTGACAAAAAGAAGGCCGATATACTACCACCTCATCGCCCCTACGACTGCCCTATCGAGCTATTACCTGGTGCAGAAGTTCCCTTTGGAAGGATTTTTCCACTTTCAGAGACTGAGCTTGAGGTGTTGCGCCAGTACATTGATGAAAACCTAAAAAAGGGATTCATCCGCCCCTCATCTTCTCCAGCTGGCGCCGGAATTTTCTTCGTAGAAAAGAAAGATCATACCCTCAGACCCTGTGTGGATTACAGAGAGCTCAATAAAATCACAATTAAAAACCGGTACCCTCTTCCGCTTGTTCCTGAGCTCTTTCAGAGGTTCCGTACCGCCCGGGTCTTTACTAAATTGGACTTGCGCGGTGCCTACAACCTAGTACGCATTCGCGAGGGCGATGAATGGAAAACAGCCTTTCGAACACGTTTTGGGCATTTTGAGTACCTGGTTATGCCTTTTGGTCTATGTAATGCTCCAGCTACCTTTCAGCACTTCGTGAATAATATCTTTAGAGAATACCTGGATAACTTCATGATTGTGTACCTGGACGACATTCTTGTCTTCTCCCCTACCCTGGAACTACATAGAATCCATGTCAAGAAAGTGCTGTCCACACTAAGGGTACACGGACTCTATGCAAAAGCAGAGAAGTGTTCCTTTGAAAAGACTTCTATACAATTTTTGGGTCTGATCATTTCCATTGATGGGGTAGCCATGGACCCCCAGAAGGTATCTGCCATCCTGGAGTGGCCAGCTCCCACGGACAAAAATGGCATTCAGAGGTTCGTAGGGTTTGCGAATTTCTATCGGAGGTTCATCAAGGACTTTTCTGGCATTATCGCCCTGATTACCCAGCAAACCCGCCAACACTGCCGCTTCCAGTGGTCCCAAGAGGCTCAAGAGGCTTTTGATAAATTAAAGGCGTTATTCACTTCTGCCCCTGTCCTGCAGCATCCCGACCCCGCCCTGCCCTACGTACTGGAGGTTGATGCATCTGAAGTCGCCACAGGGGCCGTCCTATCTCAACGTCTGGGCCCTAAAGCACTATTGCATCCAGTGGCTTTCTTCTCCCGAAAGCTCTCTCAGCCGGAAAGGAACTATGATGTTGGGGATCGGGAACTGCTCGCCATCAAAGTCGCTCTGGAGGAGTGGAGATATCTCCTGGAGGGTGCAGCGCACCCAATTATGATATTCACCGACCATAAGAACTTGGAGTATCTCAGATCTGCCAAGCGCTTGAGACCACGACAGGCCAGGTGGGCCTTGTTTTTCTCAAGGTTTAATTTTCACCTCACCTATCGCCCAGGATCCAAGAATGGTAAAGCGGATGCTCTGTCACGAATGTTCCCTGAGACCCCAAATACTGCCACCCCCAGCACCATTCTGTCTCCCCAGAACTTTCTTCTTATCCAGCCTGATCTAAGGGCCACCCTGGAACAGGTTTCTGCCCGGTGCCCTGAGTCCGAAATCCCCACACTTAGAAGGCAGGAAGGTCTTTTGTGGCACGGGGATAAGATTTTTGTACCCGAGGGAGCCAGAGTCCAGGTTCTTAAAACGTTCTACGACCACCAGCTGGCAGGCCATTTTGGGGTCTGCAAGACATTAGAACTGATCCAACGTTCCTATTGGTGGCCCAACCTTAGACAGGACTGCAAAGACTATGTAAGTTCTTGTACGACCTGTACCCGAAGTAAAGGAAGTCTCACGCAGACTTGGGGCTTGCTAAGACCTCTGCCTGTTCCGGACCAGCCTTGGAGGATGTTGTCTATGGACTTTATTGTAGAACTGCCCCCTTCTGAAGGTTTTTCCACTATCCTGGTAGTAGTAGACCGCTTATCAAAGATGGCACACTTCCTGCCTATGGTGGGCACTCCCTCAGCCATGGACACAGCACATATCTTCATCAAGGAGATTGTAAGGCTACATGGCGTACCAAACAGTATTGTCTCGGACAGGGGGGTACAATTCACCTCTCGATTCTGGAGGGCCCTCTGCAAGGCTTTGGATATCAAGATTTGCCTATCTTCTGCCTATCACCCCCAGAGCAATGGCCAAACGGAGAGAACAAATCAAACGTTGGAACAATACCTTCGTTGTTTTTCTTCCTTCTCACATGATAATTGGGTGGCCTTACTGCCCTGCGCAGAGTTTGCTTACAATAACTCTATTCATGCTACCACCAACCAATCCCCATTCTGGGCCAATTACAGCTTTCACCCCTCTTTTTTACCCAACTCTGTACCAGAAGCAACGGTACCCGCGGTTCAGGATAGATTAACCTTTATCCAAGAGAACTACCTAACCCTCCAGACAACCATGCGTAAAGCGCAGGAAGATTATAAGAGGTCATATGACAAGAAGAGAAAGGAGAATCCAGGCTTGAAAGTGGGGGATGAAGTGTGGCTCTCCACGGCAAACCTCAAACTACCCTGCCCATCACGGAAGTTGGGTCCAAGGTACATTGGCCCTTTCAAAATCAAGAAGGAAATCAACCCTGTAGCCTTCGAACTTTCCTTACCGGATTCCTACAGGATCCATCCTGTTTTTCATATCTCCTTGCTCAAGTCTGCCTCTTCTGGCCCTTTCTCAGGAAGGGGTGATCCACCTCCACCTCCCATCTCGGTGGGTGAGGAATTTGAGTATGAGGTAGAGGCCATCCTAGACTGCCAAAAGAGGGGAAGACAGGTCCAATACCTGATTAAGTGGAAAGGGTATTCACCTGAGGAAAGTTCATGGGAGCCTGCAAATAACGTTCATGCCCCCAAACTTCTTAGAGAATTTTTCAACAAGCATCCTGAGAAGCAGGCCCAATTGGGCATCCGGAGGCTGCCCTTTGGGGGGGGGGCACTGTCAGGGAACTTCCCACAAGAGAGCTGGATCTTCCGCCCACACTAATGCAGCTATTTAAACCAGCCTGCTCCAGCCATTAGTTGCTGGATGATCTTCAGCTTCCTGTTTCCTGTGTTCCTGTTCCTGTTTACTTGGATTACCTGTTACCGACCCGGCTTGTCTCACCTGTCTTGTCTCTCCTCCTGGCTCCGACCATCGGCTTGTTTACCCACTCTGCTTCAGTCTGCTGTTCCCGTGTATGACCCCTGGCTTGCTCCTACGGACTCCTCTACTGCTTGATGAACTGTGTTTGACCCCTTGGCTTGATCTTGACCTCGCTCTTGTCGCACGCCTGGCTACCTTCTCCAGTCACCTTCAAGGCATCCTGCATTTCAGCACGCACTACGTGTCTACAACCACCGCAGTCACCTCTTCACCGGAGCTTGCCGCAGCTGGCGACCCCTGTTCCTTTGGGCGCAGCATTCCCTGTCTCCACCTCCAGGGGTGCCTTGCACTTAGCCACAAGGGAAGCCCTCTCAGCACCTCGGCCTCTGATCAGGTACGTGATAGCCCCCCTCCTGCTTCCACCGCCAACAGTCCAGTTAGAAAGCGTGCTTTGCGCATGCACAGGAGGGAACCAAAAAGCTTTACTGCCGGTTTCCCTTACTACGAATGCACACAGCGGCTGCCCTGTATAGGACGGTCTGCAAGTGGTTAAAGAACACCCCACCCAAAAAAACAAATGACATATAATACAAACTTCATGCACACATAGTAACCAAATAGAATCTATACATGACCAAAATAAACTAAAATATAATTGGTGGCTGAGAAGTTAGAACTATTTGCATTGCCTTTGCAATACCTCCCAACTTTTTGAGATGGGAATGAGGGACACCTATTATCAAAAGTATATAGGTAAATGACACACCCCCTGTCTCGCCCCTTAAAGGAGAATTATACAACAACAAAAAAAAATTAGCTAATCCCAAAAGTGCTTTTATTTTATTTACCACTACTATTTCTTTATATTGGCTCTTGAACTTTACAAATGCAGCAATTTAGAAATTGGATTAAAGGTTTAGCACTGGTAAACACCTTTTAAATAATAAATAGTGCATTTTATATACAACAATATAGATCAGACCAAAGGGACAAAAGAAGAGGAAAGAGGGACAGAGGAACTTTGTTCCAAATCAGGGACAATCCTTTGAAATCAGGGACAGTTGGGAGCTATGCCTTTGTTAACAGAACCCTGTTAATGAATTAGTAGGCTTGTAGCCCTTTCAGTTTCCAACCAGAGTCAGATTATGTTCTGTCTGAATGGTTTTATAAATGTATACACCCTGAAAAAATCCTACTTAAGTGATCAGCTACTAACCAATATACAGGATTAGTCGGAATTGAAGCACAATATTTTGATGTGTATTTTGTAGCTGGGTGACATTCTTCTCAATGTCTGGTTTTTAAAAATAGTCATGGCACACTTACAGTGCCATTCACTACATGGTGGCAAGGTGGTAGTGAAAGAAAGAGTTAAAAAAAAAAAAGTGTTCTGCTATTCTACATTGAAAGTTGGTGATTCAGACCTAGTTGCCTTGGAAACTGTGACATAGGGAGTAGGAAAAAGGAAAAGAATGAAAGTCTTTTTTGCACCTCCATTACATGTGCTTCCAGTCGCCTTGTTACGATGTGAATACATTATATATTGTATGTGTAAAGGAAGCATGACAGCTTAGCACCTGGAATAATGTGCTGCCACATGTTCTGTCTGAAGACAAATTACTATTGATCCTGTCCCCTTGCAGGAGCAATTACATGATTAACTGAACCTGTAAATAAAGCTATTGCAGCAGTCAGGACCCTGTATATTTGTATTTCATTCATAATAAACCAGCTTTCTTCCTCTAATGTATAAGAAATGGGTCACATTTTCATTAATGCATAATCCCAATTTTAATGTAGCAATGTCTCTTTCATTCAGCATTCACATCACTGACCTATGAAGGTCCAGTCAATGTGTAATATACGGCAGCTCATATAAAGCCGTATGTACAAATACAGATGTGAACTTTACTATATATGTGTACAAAAAACCTTAACGTTTGGAATAACCTTTACATGAAGGTGTAACATAACAAGTTGTGATGATATCACACATAATGTATTCTCTTAATTATGTGATATTGCAGATATTTTATTTATTTAATAATGAAAGCTGAACTCCAGATATGGTTTTAATTGCAGAGTTAAATTGGTCCAGCTTGTAACAATGTAAGTATATATTTTCCATACATGTGGGATCGCTGTGAAAGCAGAGAATTTATGTAGGACTCAGTGCTCTTACAGTGATCCTATTGGCTTTCAGGCCCCTTAGCCGAGTGGCTGCTCTTTGGAATGGTGAACAGATGGGGTTGCCAGCTTGGTTCAGCCACCATTCACAGAACACCTTATATATTTTTCAGTGAATACAAGGGTTCTCTGATTGGAGAAGGTGAGGAGCCAGGTCAGCGACAATAAAACCTTCACTTCCTTCAATCAGAGCACACCTTGTTTTCTTCGGGTAAAATAGAAGATGTTCTGTAAATGGTGGCTGTTCCAAGCACACAGCCTCCTGTGATTAGACAGGACAGACTCCTTTCCTGTACTGAAATTGCTTACTCTAATTTCACTGCACGCTGTGAGCTTCTAACAGTATGTATTAGAATGGGGGGGGGGGGGTCTCCAAGCGTTCTAAACAAAGGGTCAGTTTACTGTCCTTCAGACTTAAGAGGGGCCAGACCGTGGCTATAAGCGGTAGAAAAGGTCCCAACTTTAGTGTGAATAAATAGAGCCCCATCTTTGTTATCACTGGAATTAATAGTGCCCTACTGTTGTTGTCAGTGGGAGGAATAGTGCCCCATCATTGTTGTCAGCGGGAGGAATAGTCTCCCATCATTATTGTCAGTGGGAGGAATAGTGCCCCATCATCTGTGTCATTGGGAGGAATTGTGTCCCATCATAGGTGTCATTGGAAGGAATTGTGTCCCATTATTGGTGGCATTGGGAGGAATTGTGTCCTATCATTGGTGCCATTGGGAGGAATTGTGTCCCCTTTATTGGTGCCATTGATAGAAATTGTGTCCCACCATTGGTGCCATTGGGAGAAATTGTGTCCCATCATTGGTGGCATTGGAAGGAATTGTGTCCCATTATTGGTGGCATTGGGAGGAATTGTGTCCCATCATTGATGTCATTGGGAGGAATTGTGTCCCATCATTGGTGCCCTTGAGAGAAATTGTGTCCCATCATTGGTGCCATTGGGAGAAATTGTGCCCTATCATTGGTGGCATTGGGAGGAATTGTGTCTCATCATTGGTGGCATTGGGAGGACTTGTGTCTCATCATTGGTGGCATTGTGAGGAATTGTTCCCTACCATTGGTTTCATTGGGAGAAATTTATGTCCCATTGTTGGTATCAGTGGATAAAAAAATAGTGCCCTAGGGGCCGGATAAAGGCAAGCACAGGGCCCCATCTGGCCTTCGGCCCCAGTTTGGAAACCACTGTATTGGAAGATTCAGTATCACTTGCGGGCGTCACCCAGGGCAGTCTGTATGCAGATCCAGTCTGCCTGGAACGCTTATTCCTCCAGACTAACAACCACTCATCAAGGCAGTTTGACATTGGCATAACTCCTCCTAAGAGCCAGCCCACTGCTTGCATCAGTTCTGAAGACTCTTGAAAGGGGTACTGAAGCTATGCATTGTGATGCTTTCAGAAGGCTATGAACTTTTTAGTCCTATTAAACACGTGTTTTACATATTCTAATAGATGCATTTTCTAACTTGCATGTTCTAGGGATTATGAATTTACAGGTGGGGAAAAGCTAGATTATTTGTCCAATATTTTTTGCTATCTATAGCCTCCTGTCTAAGTGACACCTTCTTTCCTTTCTTCACAGCAGTGAGAACAGATAGAAAACCCAATTAGTATAAACAGCCAGCACACCAGATATAAATCTCAAAGTTTCAAAAATGTATCTTTGATGCATTGTTATTTATGTTGCCTTTTTTTACAATATACCTAATTAATGTGTTTGTAAATGGAAATTAAAAACAAATAAACATGTTTCTATTCACCTGGTCTGGGCAATAGAGTAGTAGTTCCCTTGCCAAAGCTCCTGGCTCCTCCCCCATTAATGCCCCCATAAGAAGCTGCTTGCACAGACAGCCGGGCTAAGCCATGACCGCAGCCCCCCCCCCCAACACCCCCGCACCCTCGTCACTGGATTTGATTGATAGTAGCAGGAGCCAAAAAGCAGAAAAAAAACATATCCACTAATATTTCGTATTCATGCCAGACAGTTTTCTCGAAATATATAAAAAATTGTCATAGCATATAAATTAGCAGATTTCCTAGAACATCATGGCAGCATACAATGGGATGTGGCTCCATCCCTCAACCCCACAGGACTGTCAATCTGTAATTTTGAGACAGTCAGTAGCATTCACAGTTCTCTTTTCTGTCCTCCACATAGGACTGACAATCAAGACCCTTCATTTCATTTGTCCAAGCCACGTTTAGACTATCTTAGGTGGGTTTCTCTTCTGTGCAGCCTCTAAAGGAACTATATGGGGTGAGCCCCATTCAGTAGATCTGCAGGGCATATCTTATTACTGACTTTAACCAAGCCTTCTTTACAAGCAGCAATCTAATCTGCCTGTATCTTTCTACTGGAGTGCACACCATCGATTCCAGAGGCTTTCTACTCCTTCCTGTGTCTCCTACTTTCTTCTCTCTATGCATTTGCTCCCTCTGTCGGCACTATCTGTTCTGTTTCCTTGTTTTCCCTCATCTAAGATAGTGGCCCTACCTCTGAGTAATGTGTGAGCCTTTGTGAGCAGTGCGGCTCGTGATGACGTCACCAGAGGCCCTGAGTAGGCCATACCATTGACCCAGACCAAGGCCTTTGGACAAATATACAACAATTTAACCCAGGTACAGAAAACATCACTAAGCCAAATTTTTTTCAAAACTTCGCACATATAACACTACTCAATGTCGAGTGAAAGAAGGGCTCTATTATTGACTGCATCAACTGAAGTCTGAATATTTAGGTATACCTGCTGTTAATTGCAGTGGAGAGATTGGGCATAAGCCCATTTGAGCTTGGTGTATTATTTTACAAATACCCTTATCTAATCTATTGGAAATAACTTTTGCAAAAAGGTTTACATCACTGGTAAGCAGCGATGTTGGTTTATATGAATCCAGATATAAAGGATCTTTCTCTTTTTTTTTGGGTATCGCCACAATAATTGCTTCTGTCATGGAAGGAGGGAGGGAACCAGAAGAAAAGACTTTATTAAAAGTATATTGGGAAATATTTGGGGCTACTTAAAAACTGGTCCAAATCAGCCTTAAAGCAGAGTTCCGGCCTATTTTGCAACTTTAGTGATTCCTGGAGTGCTCGCTATGCTGATCAGCAATTGGGAATTTATACATTTTTTTCAGGGGTCCCTTACCTTATTTTCAGGGCATTTTTGATTGTACTTCCTCCTTCTCCCCCCTCTGTGGCCGCGGCCACCGACATCACTTCCACCTTTGCATTGCATCCTGGGAGCTGTTTGTCATCACTCCCAGGAGGCTGGAATCAGGAAGAACTCCCAGAACACTCCCTGGAATCAGGAAGAAGGACACAGCAGATTACACTGCAGCTTCAGATGCCCACATCCAAGATGGCTGCGCTCAGACAGCGTTTTTAAAAGTAAGATTTTGTCTAAAATCCAATACTATACACCTTGTAAGTATGAGAATAGCGGTTCTGTAAAGGGCGATGGATTAGTATTATAGGGGTATTTTTAGTTAAAAAAGCTATTTGAGGCCGGAACTCCGCTTTAATGTTCCTAGATGAGAATCCCTCTAGTCTGCATCCACGCTCTGCCAAATTCCGATAATTCACTCTTTCAAATACCTGGGTATCCAGGTCACAGCAAAGCCCACTAAGTTCTGCCACTTTAATGTTTTTATCTTGGCATTTCATGGCTTTCAAAACTGTGATAGGTAGTAAGGAGTGAAATCAACAATTTACGCACTTGGAAAGCCTGAAGGTGGTGATTGTATTTTGGGGTCCTGTACGTGGTTAGACTGCAAAAAAAACTCACACATGGGGTATCCCCATACTCAGGAGAAGCAGCGGAATATATTTTGGAGTGTCATTTCACATATACCCATGGCATGTGTGAGCAATATATCATTAAGTGACAACTTTGTGTAAAAAAAACAAACAAAAAAATAATAATAATTTTCCCGGAACTTGTGACAAAATATAAACTATTCCATGGACTCACCATGCCTCTCAGCAAATAGCTTAGAGTGTCTACTTTGCAAAACGGGGTCATTTGGAGGGGGGTTAGTACTATCTTGAAATTTCAGGGCCTCCGAAACTGTGACAAGTAGTGAGGAAGTAAAATAAGCAATTTATGCCATTAGAAAACCTGAAGGTGGTGATTGGTTTTCGGGGTTCCATACACAGCTAGGCTCCCAAAAAGTCTCACACATGTGGTATCCCTGTACTCAGGAGAAGCAGCAGAATGTACTTTGGGGTGTCATTTCACATATACAGCAATATATCATTTAGTGACGACTTTGTGTAAAAAAACAAAAAAAAAACAAATTGTCATATTCCTGAAACTTAGGGCAAAATGTAAAATACTCCATGGACTCAATATGCCTCTCAGCAAATAGCTTTGGGTGTCTACTTTCCAAAAAGGGGTAATTTAGGGGGTGTTTGAACTGTCCTGGCATTTTATGCTCAGTCTTAGCCACACATCACCCACTCTTCTAACCACTTGAAGACCAAGCCTTTTCTGTGACTTTTTGTTTACATGAAAAAATATTTTTTTTTACTAGAAAATTACTTTGAACCCCCAAAAATTATATCATTTTTCAAAGCAGAGGCCCTACGGAACAAAATTGTGGATGTTGCAATTTTTTTCGTCACACGGTATTTACGCACAGATTTTCCAAACGCAATATTTGCGGGGAAAAAAAACACTTTTTTTTTATATTTAATGCAGAAATACACTATAGAATTCCTAATTGTTTTGTAAAATTTTAAAGATGATCTTATGCTGAGTACATAGACACCAAACATGACATGCTTTAAAAAATGTGCACGCCCGTGCAGCGGCAACAAATTACGTACGTTTTTAAAAGCCTTTAAAAGTCTTTACAGGTTACCACTTTGGACTTACAGAGGAGGTCTACTGCAAGAATTACTGACCCACAGGTGCTTTATATCTAATCATTAGATTCCGGGTGTGTTTCATCACTTCCCTCAATCTGTTTCAGCTGATTTGTCGGCTGCCTATTTATGCGGCTCTCTAATGAATAAGCTATCTTTGGAATCGTGAAACGCGTTTACCTGTCCCGTGTCTATGTGAAGCATTGTGTTTATTCAATTGTACAGGGAATTAAACACTTCCATCTTCATCTTCTCCTGAGTGCGGTCACATTTCTTCTTTTGATTATTGGACTATTGGATGATGGATCCGACCTGCACCGGAGCACTTTACCTCAGCTGAGCGGCTTTTTTCTGTTACCTGCATTGTTTCTCCGTGAGTGATCGCCTGCCCGGTGAGTGTTTTTGGATATTTATCCTGAAGATTTACTATTCCCCAGCTATTTTATAGACTTTTAAGTACTACTCAACAATGCATTCACATACAGACACGGAAGAGCCTTATACTAGTCGGACATTCAGACATTTGAATAACAATCCACTGACACAAGATGCACAGGCCACTTTAACACAAGCCAAAGATGACACTTTAGCTTCAGCCAAAACTTTATTTCATAAATTAGAAAAGCTGATGGTTAAAGAGGTCAAGGCTTATTGGGGAAAAAACTACCTTCATAGAATATATCGATGTAGCACGTATTCCCAGAGGCTTACGCATCAAAAAATTTCCTACTTTCGAATTATTCAATGAGGAATTAAAACAGCAATGGACTGAAACCCTCTCTCTTTGTTCATTCAGTTTGATGAAATTGATTATAATTCCAAATCTTTAGAACTGGACAAGCTACAGGAAGAAATCACAGCACTACAAGCTGAGATAATACCCCTGAAGGAAGTCTCACAGTTCTCTGAATTGGATAATAAATTAAATGAAAAAATCAACAAACTGGAAAATGATACCATCAGAGGCAAAAAGGAAAAACTTCTCAGGGACAAAACTGACTATGAAACCAATAATGTCTATACCTGGAAGAAGTTCAGTTCATGGAATCAACACTATATCAAAAAGAGGGTGAGTTTTTCGGACCCTGAGATTGGTGTCACGGATACATCTATGGCTCCTACAACATCTGACACCTCCATGGAATATTCCAACACACATCGATCAGGAAGTGGATTACATACCCCTTCTACTACTCCAAAAAACGACACTGCAAAAAAGACAAAAACAAAAAGTTTAAGAAGAGAAAGGAAAAAAGCAACAAGGAGAGGAGGAAGGAGACACCACGGGATGCATGGATGGTCTATCCCGTTTGAGGACTCATCGGAAGCATTAAGCGAAGATCTTGATGTTTCTACAAATATAAATCTATCACAAAAAATTCTTACTGACAGTGAAATTAGTCTTCTTTCCAGAGGCCTCAATTTTTGCCCTCAAGCTCACTTTAACCCCTTTGATGTTATACTTAATGTCAACAGATTCATTCGCAACTTGACACTTAAAAGACATTTTTTCAATAGTGACAATACTAGTTCAGAAGTTGGTTCACAGGAATCACCAAGCGATCTGTTGATGTCATCAATCCCTATTTCTCCATCTCTCACTTTTCGTGAGAATTGTGCCATCATTGAGTTGGAAGATCTGGCCATTGACAGCGATATACACGCAGAGGACAATCAGAATACTAAGAGGGTTCATTTATCTGCTTTCTCAGACTTTTATCCTATTCAATCACGTTCCCCTGACATGGATACTTTTCAAAATTTAGTGGAGAAGGACATCTTTAATCTGGCTACTACTACTCCTACATTTATTCACAGATCATTAGATAATCTTTCAATTAGTGAAAGAGAAGCTCTTAAACTATTAAAGGATGATTCATCCATCATAATAAGAAATGCTGATAAAGGAGGAGCAGTTGTAGTATTAGATGCAGATACATATAGAGATGAAGCGCTCAGGCAATTAAATGATACTGACACTTACAACATTCTGAGATGTGATCCCACTAACAGATTTAAAGCACAACTGTTATCCTTGGTAGACAGGGGGGGGGGGGGGGGGGTTAACATAGGAGCTCTTTCTGTTAGAGAGTCTGAGAAAATGATACCTGAATTTCCAGTGACCCCAATTTTCCACCATCTCCCCAAGGTCCATAAAGGCACGAATCCAGTACTCCGGAGACCAATAGTCTCCGGTATTGGTTCCCTGAATGAGCGCCTTGGGGAATGGTTGGATGGCCAACTCCAGGACATAGTGCAGTCCCTCCCAGGATTTTTAAAGGACACCAATAGTTTGTTGAACATTATGAATAATTTTTCATGGAAGGAGGAGTATGTCTGGATCACATGCGATGTATCCAGCCTCTACTCCTCAATTCCACATACTTTAGCTTTAGATGCAATTAAATTCACTCTTGAACAATATACTAGTTTGTCCAGTTTGCTACAATCTTTTATCCTTGAGAGACTGCATTTCCTGTTGACTCACAACTATTTTTTCTTTGATGGGGATTTCTACCTCCAGAGATGTGGGGCAGCTATGGGAGCCAAGTTTTCTCCCTCCCTCACCAACCTCTACATGGGATGGTGGGAGAGGTCCCACATCTTTGGCGGTAGGAATCCCTACAGAGATCAGATCGCTATGTATTACAGGTACATAGACGATCTGATCTTTGTCTGCGATCATAATGTCAATTTAGATGATTTTTTGATGTATTTGAATGACAATGACTTAAACCTCAGGTTTACTGGACATAGAAATGCAGACCGGATAGAATTTTTGGATGTTGCCTTAAGCCATGAGGGCAAAAAGGTGGTCACTGGCCTGTATAGAAAGCCTTTGTCGGGTAACAGTCTCTTGCATGCCAAATCGAGTCACCCACTACTATAAAAGGTATACCAGTGGGACAATTCCTGAGACTTCGTAGAATTTGAAGTAGCCTATCATCTTACAAACGAGAAGCTTGCATTTTACCTGCACGATTCCTCAATAGAGGATATCATAAATGGATGATCAACAGAGCTTATCATCTGGCTCTGAAATAGGACCGTGCAGATCTTTTACATACTACCAAGTCTCAGGAACGCAACAGTGGCTTTACAAATGGAGCCCACAATAAAAAGCAACATTTTTTACATAAATCTAAACCATCCTCATCCATTACTTTGTCTTTCCCCTATAGTCTTGAGTTTGACAAGGTTAGAAATATTGTAAAGAAGTATCTTCTGATTCTTTATGCTGACGACATCTGTGCCAATGTGCTTAAGGATGGTGTTAACATAGTAGCTAAGAGAGCTGTCACTCTAATCAACTCTCTTTCACCCAGCTATTTTTCTTCTAACAGAAGAACACAATCGCCTACGTGGCTTCATTGCAGAGGCAACTATAAATGTGGCATGAAGGATTGCTTGACGTGTCCACACATTATACTAAACGATACCTTTAAATCTTCTACATGTGATAAATTGTACCATATTGACAGATTCTATAACTGCAATACACAATACCTTGTTTACCTTATCACTTGTAAAAAATGTTCTGTTCAGTATGTAGGCAGAACCATACGAAATATAAAAGATCGCTTTAGAGAACATCTCTACATCTCTCAACATAAAAGGTTTAAAATCCACTAATGTTGCCCGTCACTTCAATAATGTACATGGGGGGGACATTTCTTTAGTTCAAGTTCAAGTTATAGACAAAATTATCATACCTGTTAGAGGGGGGTGACATCTTTCGATCCTTATGCAGAAAAGAGGTTTTCTGGATTTTTAGACTCCAGACACGTATACCGTCTGGTTTAAATTTTGAATGGGATGTCACTCATTTTTATGAGTGAAACCCTTCCCAATTTTCTTGTAAAACATGAGATTTGTTCTACATATTGCCATTCGATGATTACGTGTAAATTAATACATGCTAAGGATGGCTACCTTTGAGCATTTTCTATATATGTATGTTTTATTTTAATCTTTATATGTATATATATACATTGCTCATATACAGGTTCATATATATATATACTGTATATATAAATATATATATATTTTTTTTTTCTGACATTTGTTTGACGTGTTCTCACCATTATTTTGGCTTTTTCTTCAGCCTCTCCCGTACAGTGACATTCAGCCACTGGCGGGATGGTTGGATATATATCTTCCCCCATTTCTCACATTGAAAGATTTATTCTTGTCGATGTATGTAGGGTCTATGAGGACAGTTGTTGGATTTACAACCTATACCCAACCTATCTCATTCTAGTGAGAGATTTACAAATCTTCAAGCTAATTATCAGTCTAGTTTTCTTTTTTGTTTACTTTCTATCTATCGATGTGCCCAGTGACTTTCAATTGGATGGTTCTCTAGTAGCAAGGCTCTTTAGAAGATTTAGGACTTATTAATATGTTTATTAAACTACATTTACTAAAACTAATTTTAATAATATATAATTGGATATTTTTGATAATGATGGAGATGATGAATATAAAGGTTACTATTTATTTAACTAAAACATATTTATAATTAGACATAGTGACCAAATCACATTTATTCCAGGGAGGTTCTTTTATAACTCACACCTCTTATCATGTATTCTTTGATTTGAATAATATGGATTGTACTGACTGTTTATAGATTTGAAGATTCATTTGTCTACCTGGATGTGGATAAAGGGATACTATGATATATTGTGTGTGCATATTTGCATACATTAACTATGTTGTACTTGTGTCCAATAAGGTTCCTCCCCCTAGGGGGTTTTTCTATTTATTTCCCTTATTTATCTCTTTATTTATCCGTCCATTTATTTATTTACTTATATTTATATATATATATATTGTTCTTTTTCTTCATTTTTTAGACAAACTCGATGGGGACCTATTGTTTTGTCGTCGTGACCTTAATGTGTATTTTATATCTGCATACTTTTATGTATATTAGGCACTTATTGATACATTGGTCCCAGCCTTTTTCTGCTTTATTCTTTTCTTTTTGAATTTGGCTATAGGTCCCCTTGTTGAAACTATCTTCTTAAATATACTTTCCATTTATATTTTTTCACTTATATATTTTTTTCACTTCATTTATTCTTATTTATTTATCGTAACATACCATTTTCTAGTTTCAATTAAATTCACACACATGTCACTCTTAACATCTTGAGGTCTGATATACTATATTTGATATACTGTATTTCTATATTCTTTTATTATTACATTTTTTTTCATTTATTTTTCACTTCATATCATTAATAACCCCTTATATGTTTATATAAACGTATTTATCCAGTTCATTCCATTTATTGTATATACATTTTATATATATATATATATATACAACACATTTTCTATTTTTCACATTCATTCTTCTATGAAATTCTTTGTTTACAAATATATTTTCTTCTTCCCTTTTTCTATACCAATTAAGTTTTTCGGCTCTTTAAACATGTATGGTGCGACTTTTTGCTTATCTATGTGTGTAATACATATTAGACTTTTTTGTCTATTCAAACTTAATGCACATTAGGGGTAGGTTCAATATTGGACACATTTACATGTTTTTGATTTTATAAAAATGTTTTTTCTTGTTATGGATATATTGTGTGCATTTTTTGTATTCGGTCTTGTTTTTTAGTGGGTTTGAGGTGACTGACCCGCAGGTGCTTTATATCTAATCATTAGATTCCGGGTGTGTTTCATCACTTCCCTCAATCTGTTTTAGCTGATTTGTCGGCTGCCTATTTATGCGGCTCTCTCACCAATCTCCCACTATTGGTAATGAATAAGCGATCTTTGGAATCGTGAAACGCATTTACCTGTCCCATGTCTATTTGAAGCATTGTGTATATTCAATTGTACGGTGAATTAAACACTTCCATCTTCATCTTCTCCTGAGTGCGGTCACATTTCTTCTTTTGATTATTGGACTATTGGATGACGGATCCGACCTGCACCAGAGTACTTTACCTCACCTGAGTGGCTTTTTTCTGTTATCTGCATTGCAAGAATTACTGCCCTCGACCTGGAGTTCGCGGGGATACATCACACGCATGCTGCAATTGTGGTTTACATATGACAGTAGACCAACGCTTGCATGCGCCTTTGCGCGCAAGCACGGGGGGACAAGGGGGCTTGATTTTTTTTGTTTATGTTATTTTGACACCTTTCCTTTCATTTATTTTTTTTTTATCTTTTTTATTGTCACTGTGAATTTGAATATCGCCTATGATAGCAATCTGTAGTGACAGATACTCTTTTTTAAAAAAAATTGGGGTCTTTTAGACTCTAGATCTCTCCTCTGACCTTAACGCATGTGACCACACCAAAATTGGTGTGATAAAATGCTTTCCCAATTTCCCAATAGCCCTGCTTATTTCTGGCGAAACAGAAGTCATGAAATGCTCGTAGCTTCCGGTATCTTAGGCCATAGAGATGATTGGAGCCATTCTCGTCTCCAATCAGCTCTATGGTTAGATAACTGAACCACCGGCTGCACTCTCGGGTTAACCGGTGGGACAGGAGAGCCCGAGAAAAAACGCAGAAGGCGGCGGGAGGGGGGGGGAGTCCCCTCCCACTGCTTGTAAAAGCAATCTAGCAGCCAATTATCTGCTAGGATTGCTTTTACATGTAAGCCGACTGCTGGCTGTAAAAAAACAATACCAAGATGATGCCTAAATCTGCAGGCATCATCCTGGTATAACCACTCAAAGTCCAGCAACGTACCAGTACATTGCTGGTCCTTGTTTGTCATATAGTGTAAGTTTTTTTTTTTTTTCATGCAGCATGTGGGCTGAATGAAAAAAAGAGTACGTAACAGAAATCTCCGCAGGAAAATTGTGTAGTATACGCACCATTAACCGCCCAAACATCCAAACCCACCCACCCAAAGTGAACAGTAAACATAAAACATTACATTGGTACCTGAAAAGTATCAATGAAAAACAGTAAAAGTAGGAAGAGTATAAGTAGAAGAGCAGAGTAAGAACAGAAAAATAACTCAGACGACAACTATTTTTGGCTTTTTTATTTTATGTTTTTTTTTTCATTTTTATTTTGTTTTTATGTTTTTTGTATTTTTTTTTACACTTTTTTTTCTTCAACGTCAAAGTTCCAGGTTCCAGGTTAGGATCTTTCAAAATGACGATAGCCATCGAACATCTTTTGAGACCCTGTGTAAGTGTGACAGCCAGGACAATAATTACGGCATCTTTTTTGGGGGTATCTTTGAGTAGGGGTACTCGGGAGGAATTCCGGAAAATGCCTCTCATGCAGCCGGCTCACTGCATCTGGTACGGGAAGTTGAGCAGGAGCACCTGCTGGAAACAGAAGGGCTCTGATTATCTCTTCTTAGTAGTGTAGGTAGGATAATGTTCCAGCAGACGCTTTGTATAAGACAAAAGCGTTGTAAATAACCAATTGAAATAAGTATACAGACACTTTTTTGTACCAGCGTCTGGCCTTACGGGTAATTAAGTACGGTCCCATCATCTGGTCCTTGAAGCCCACCCCTCCCATTTTACGGTTATAGTCATGGACACAGAGGGGCTTCATAACAACAACACCGGTGACCGTAGTAATTTCGACTGCCGTGTCTGGGTGAATGGAGGACAGAACTAAAATGTTCCGTTTGTCCCTCCACTTCAATGCAAGCAATTCATCGCACCTCAAGCAGGCTCTCTCCCCCCGGACTCAGTGGGGCATTTACTAGTCGTTGGGGGAAGCCCTGATGATTAGATTGCACGGTGCCACAAGCACCAATTTTGTAATTGAAAGAGGTGTCTAAAAAGTGGCACGCTCCAATAAAAATTGTCCACGTACAAGTGGTACCCCTTTCCGAATAAGGTTGACACCAAGTCCAAAGCTGCTCCCTATGTAGTCTGGGCAGTCGGGGGGCTCCACAGTGCTATGTTTTCCCTCGTAGACATGGAAACTAACTGTATAGCCTGTGACCCTGTCACACAGCTTGTACAGTTTGACCCCGCATCTGGCACACTTGCTGGGGAGATACTGTTTCATAGCAAGGGGGCCAGTAAACTTAATCAGGGACTCGTCAACGCAGACATCTTGTTCAGGGGTAAACAAGGCTGCAAACCACTGATTAAAGTGGTCTACGAGGGGCCGAATTTTGTGGAGCGGGTCATATTCAGGGTCTCCCTGAGGACGACAGAGTCCATTGTCGTTGAAATGCATGAACCAAAATATTTGTTTGTATCGAATCCTGGACATAACAACAGAGAACACGCACATTTTTTTTTTTTTTTTTTCAAATTTTTTATTTAAAGAATACAATACAGGCAACAGGCAAATATGTAGATTCATGAAACAACAGGTTTGTCATTACAACACAAAAGTGCGGAGAACCAAAAGCGGACAGTATGAGAAAATATAAAAAGGTGATCCGCTACTTTAAATTACATTTACGCAGAGAACGCGCCATTCCCAGGTCCTCCGTGTAAGGGAGGCAAACTTACCCCGGGAATGACGCCTCTAAAGTCAAACCAGCAAACCAGCAAGTGAAGGAGAACAAGAAACCGTACTCCAGGTGGGCAGGCGCCTGAGCCTGTGTGCATCCTGAAATTTTTTACTTTTTTTCACTTTAAGGTTACCAGAGTGAAAAAAAGAAAGAACGTTGTAGGAAAGATAGAAAGAAGGATTAAACAGAGGGAAAGGCAAGGGGGGAAGAGAGAAAAAAAAAAAGGGTGCAAATCCCCCACGCCAACCCGGACGGGAATTTTTGAAGGGATCGGACTGGCCAGAAGGGCGCCCAAAAAGGGCTGCAAAAGTTGCTACATCTCAAGCGGCACCAACCCCCTACAGTGGGTCAGAGTATGGCAGGTACTCCTCGGAGACTCGAAATAGGTTCCAATGTATCCACCTAGTCCTGTGCGCCTCTCTCGTCCCTCGGAGTTCGGACGTAAGTTCCTCCATATGCTCGAGTTCGCTCACCCTGGCAAGCCATTGCGAAACCGTGGGGGCAGATTGCTGTTTCCACATAGCTGGAATGCAGGCTCGCGCAGCGCTTAAGAGGTATTTGAGTAGGGATTTGCTGTATCTCTTCTTAGACATAGGCGTGAGGTTAAGCAGCACTGCCTTAGGATCCCCCTGCAAAGCCACATCCGTGAATTTCTGAATGAATTGCAGTACTGGGTCCCAAAAGGAGGCAAGGACGGGACAATCCCAAAAAATGTGCAAGAGAGTGCCCTCGGAGGAATGGCACCTCCAGCAACGGTCACTCTGTTGAGGAAAGTATTTGGCCAACATCGATGGCGTTCTGTACCATCTGGTCATCAATTTATATGTAGTTTCCTGATATCGGCTGCTGAGTGCGGACTTGTGCGCAAAATACAATATGCGCTCCCGCTGAGGGACAGAGAAAGTAGCTCCAAGCTCCCTTTCCCATTTAGCAAGAAAAGGGGGCTCAGATCCCGCCCTAAGCTCCAAAAGGAGCCTATAGGAGTTGGAAAGGGATCCACGGATCGGTCCCTCCCCCAGGCACAGCTCTTCAAAGGCGTGTAGATCACGCTGGAAAGACGAGTAATGTGGCTGTGAGTGCAGGAAATGCGAAAGTTGATGAGAGCGCCATTGGTTAAGGAAAGAGGGGGGTTGGCCAGGAGGCAGAATACGATCTACGCGCCACCCCCCGGGACTCAGTAGTTGGGAAGCGCGAACCAACCCAGTGGCAGATAAAAGACTAAAATGCGCATCCGCAAGCCCGGGCTGGAAGCCCAGATGTCCAATAATAGGAGACATAGGAGAAGGATGGCCCTCCAAGGAGGCCATGCGGTAGAATCTGTCCAACTCGGCCAGGGTGGCACCTATCAAGGGGTGCTCCGAGACGGTGGCCAAGTGATGACGCCCTGTCCAGGGCAATCCCGCGAGCGGTGCATCACATGCCTCCTGTTCCAACTGGACCCAAAGCTTAAGGGACTTGTGTCTGCACCAGTCCAGGACCCTCGTCATGTGGGCAGCAGTACAGTATAAGGCAGGGTCCGGAAAGCCTATACCCCCCCTGTCCTTGGAACGTACCAACACGTCGACTCCAAGACGGGGATGCCGACCATGCCAAACAAATTTGATAAACGCTGAGCGGACCGAGTGTAAAAAGATACGAGGCAGTCTTATCGGCAGTACCTGCAAGAGGTAAAGCAACCGGGGCATCGCATTCATTTTCAAAACATTACAACGACCAAACCATGACAATGCCAGCGAGTCCCATTTCTGTAAGTCTCCGGACAGAGTGCCTAGGAAGGGCTGAAAGTTCAAGGAGAAGACCTCAGACAAGTTTGCAGAGATCTTCGTGCCTAGGTACTGAATGTAACGCGTGGCCCATCGGAACGGGAAGTGTGGGCGCAGGGCCGAAATAGTCGCCGTGGGAATCGAAACGTTCAAGGCCTCCGATTTCTGGAGGTTGATCTTGAAATTGGACAGTGAAGAGTAGCGGCTCAACTCAGCAAGTAAAGAAGGAAGGGATATGAGAGGTTTGGTGATATAAAAAAGTAAGTCGTCTGCGTAAGCAGCCACTTTATGATGGCAGTCAGTTGTACGTACACCCTGGATCGAGGGATTATCCCGGACGTGTTGGAGGAACGGTTCCAATGTCAGAACAAATAGCAACGGAGACAGGGGACATCCCTGTCGGGTGCCGTTGGCTATAGGAAAGGGGTCCGAGCTAAACCCGTTGACGTGGACCGTCGCAGTGGGGGTAGAGTATAGCGAGGCTATCCAGGACAGCATCGGGGGCGGCAGGTGCACATGTTGCAGCGTGGCATGAAGAAAAGACCAGTTCACCCGGTCAAACGCCTTTTCGGCATCTGTAGACAGGAGCAATAGCGGTGTGCGAAGCCTCTGTGCTCTCTCTATAATGTTAAGGGAACGAACAGTATTGTCCCTAGCCTCACGTGTCTGAATAAAGCCAACCTGGTCCAAAGAGACAAGACGCGGCATCAACGGAGCCAGTCTAGTTGCCAGGATCTTAGAGAAAAGCTTGACGTCGCAATTGAGCAGGGAGATCGGCCTATAACTCCCACACAAAAGGGGGTCCTTGCCTGGTTTGGGGAGGACCGTTATGCTGGCTCTCAGCATATCCGACGGTACCTGTTTGTCGTCCGTAATGGCATTGAAAGCTTTAACGAAATGTGGCGCGAGAACATCCTGGAAGGTCTTATAATACGTTCCCGAGAAACCATCAGGGCCAGGTGCTTTGCGTAAAGAAGTGGACGCAATTGCCGCCCCAAACTCTGCCACCGAAATGGGCTGAGAGAGGTCCTCCACTTCCTCAGCGGTGAGGGTTGGAAGGTTAGCCTCGCGAAGGTAGGAGGCCAGACTTGGAGGGATCTGAGGCTCCAAGGGCGAGGCCGGCACTCTATCAATGTTATATAGCGAAGAATAAAAATCGCGGAAGGCCTTCGCCAGGTCCGGGGTGGAATGAATCCTCGTGCCCGTCGGAGTAGACAAGGCAGACACGAAGGTAGAGGACCTCCCCGCTCTCAGGGCGTTAGCGAGCAAGCGGCTGCACTTGTCCCCGTATTCATAAAAAGACCGTCGAACCTTCACCAAGACATGTTTTGCCTCGTAGAGGGAGTGTTCCCGTATAGCTTCTCGAACCTCCAACAACTCCACGGCCGTGGCCGTATCCGAACCCGCTTTATGGCTACTCTCCAACCGCCGAAGGCGTGACAGGAGCCCAGAGAGAGTCTCCATTCTCTTTTTTTTTACAATGTGGCCGTGCTTAATCAAGATTCCCCTAATAACGCACTTATGAGACGCCCAAACTGAAAGGGGATTGTCTACCGAGTCCATGTTGGCAGCAAAAAACGCCTGTAGTTCTGCAAGGACATCCGTGACTATGGCGGGGTCCTGCAAGAGCGCTTCATTCAGCCTCCAAGAAGGAGTGGTTGGATGGGAGTTTTGGATGTTGAGTTCCAACACCGTGGGGGCATGGTCCGACAAGGCGATATGCCCAATCTCAGCTTTGGAATTTAACGGAATGGACGAATGTTGAAGCAAGAAAAAGTCGATCCTGGTATAAGAGTCGTGTACCACGGAATAAAAGGTGTAATCCCTCTCCCGGGGGTGAAAGATCCTCCAGATATCCACTAAACGATGGGAGTGCAATAATTCGTGCAAGCGGCGTCTCACGCCGCTCGACATAGAGGAGGTACCCCCAGAGGAATCCACCCGTGGATCCAGGCAAAAGTTGAAGTCCCCTCCCAAGATCAAAGTACCCTCGAGGAAGGAATCTAAAGTGGCAAGGAACTTTTCCAGGGCAGGAAGTTGGCTACTATTGGGTAGGTAAACAGTAGCTAGTGTGACCTTATGATCATAGATCGAGCCTTTAAGCAAAAGGAAACGCCCTTCCGGATCGGACAGCACGTCCTGGAATTGCCAGGGGAGAGAGCCCGCTAAGAGGATACTGGTCCCCTTTGGGTTTAGAGGACGCTGAAGAACTATGGTAGACCGTTGGAAACCGTTTGTTGCAAAGTTTTGGTATTTTGTCGCTCCGAAAATGAGTCTCCTGTAAGAAGACGACCTGCGCCTTCTGACGCCAGAGTTCCGAAAGGCAACTCGTTCGCTTTTCAGGCGAGTTCAAGCCCTTTACGTTCCAAGAAAGAACTTTCAAGGCCATGATCTCCAACACAACTGAGGACAAGAACCAGTCCAAGACAGCGTGGGGGAAGGGGGGTAACGAGGAGGGAGGAGAAAGAAAAAAAAAGAAAAAAACACAAAGAAGGGGAGTAGAGGAAAAGACTGAGGGGGGCTAGGCTGAGAAAAAGTGCAAAGGAGCAAGAAAAGAAAGAGAAGAAACGGGAAGAAAAAAAAAATACTCAAACTATCAAGAAATCTCTATCGAGATATTCGTCTACCACCAGGGTAGAGGCGGCCTAGAGAGGGAAGTGGCAAAGCACGGGTATGCTCAGAGCCCCGGCCGTGTGGCTCCCCCACCATAATAAAAAAAAAAAAAAAAAATAAAAGAAAAAGTAAAACAGCAAAAATAACCAATGGACATGCCACCCAACAGACATCGGAAGGACCAAGTCTTATACAGGACAGTGGAAAAAAAAAAAAAAAAGTCACAGTAGAAAAACAACACAGGGGCAAAAGAACCTGGAGAACAGCAAAAAAAGCTACAGTCCTGAAGGAGAAAACGAAGTCCCCCACCCATAGCACAAATCCCACCAGAGGAGCTCAGCCAGAGTCGGGGGCCCGGTCATCTCCATTCGCCCGTCCCCACTAAGACTCATCCCCGGAACCGGCCGAGCCACACCCTATCCCCACCCACTAACAATACTGAGAAAAAAAAAAAGTCAAGTGAGGCCTCCAAAACAAGGGAAAAAGAACCTCATATAAAGTAAAGTAATGTGTAGCCAGCCCCGAGACCCGAGCCGGCTGTGGGCAACTTTTGGCAAAAAAAAAAAAAAAGTGGGTGGAGAGATCAGTCAAATGTACAAAAAGAAAAAAGCGGGTGGAGAGATCAGTCAATTGTAACATCTAACAGTGGCGGGTACGGACAGTCATTTCCCAAGAACTCATGGGAGTCGCTCAGAAAAAGCGAGCGAACAGGAACTTGCAGACCCCATGTGAGTAACCAGGAACTCTTCACGGTGTGGGCCGTCTGGAGCCTCGGCGCCTGCCCCTCCGTGGGCGGCGGTTGTAGCGATCTTCAGGAGGGTCCCCTCTGGAAGCAATGGTGCGCGGCTCCGGGGTGCCCGCTGATGTAAGCCAGTTCGGCACCTGCATGGGTTCCATTGCAGCGAACTGAAAAAGGTCAGGAAGGCCAGAAGGGTGACGCAGGTAGAAGGATCTGTTGCCATTTTTCACAATGACATGAAAGGGGTGTCCCCATTTGTAGGTGAGACCCTGTGCCCCCAACCGCTCCAGCAAGGGTTTAAGGGATCTGCGCATTTGCAGTGTTTTGCGGGACACGTCAGGCAGCAGGTGGACCGCGGCCCCATCAAACTCCAAAATGCCCACCTGCCAGGCCCTCTGAAGGATTTCCTCTTTAAGATTATAAGAATGTAGGCGGCACAGCACATCTCTGGGTCTATCCGAAGTTGTGGATTGAGGACCCAGAGTCCTGTGGACTCTGTCAATGACAATGTTCGTCTCAGGGGGGCGATCCAAATACCTGTTGAAGATGGAAGTCACTGTAGCTCGAAGCGCCCCTTGTTCAAATGACTCTGGGATCCCCCTAAGTCTGATGTTCTGTCGCCGGCTACGGTTCTCCAGGTCGTCGAGAAGTAAGTGCAAGTTGGTAACCTGATCAGCCAGATCTGTATGGGAGGATTGCAAAGCTTGGACAGCTTGGGATGTGGTCCCACACTCCTGTGTCACAGCAGTAACCTTAGCATCCAGATCTGTGACCTCCTGTTTAAGGTTCATCACCTCACCCCTCAAAGCTGTCTCGACCCTGTTAGCCAGGGACTCAAAGTCTGCTCTTGTGGGGAGCTGCTGCAAGAATGCCCAGATGGCCTGTTCTGACTGTGGGGCGGAAAGGGGCACATTGGTGTGAACTGCAGTCTCAAGGTTACTCACTGTGTGGTGTGAAGCAGGCACCTGGACCAAGCTGGCAGGAAGAGAGGTCTGAGTGTGTCCTGTATAGGAGAACTCGGCCGGGGAGCAAGAGAGATCCATCCCCCTCGCGATCTCCTCTTCATCTAAGCCCAGGGAGAGTGATCTCGGCAGGCAGGGAGACAGGTCACTCGGCGGAGAGAAAGGGGGCAGTTGATGGTCGTCTCCCTGAGAACACGCACATTTGATGAATTGGGTCAGTGGACCAATATGTAGTTGACCAATATATAGTTCTAAACAGATCAGATATTGATCTGTTCAAACACTATACTAGTAATGGAGGTGTATGTGTGTGTATTAGTGTAATTGACTCTAACTGACGCTAAATAACGGTGGTGTGGTGGGACCCTGACGCAAACTAGCGTCCCCCGTGACACTAATACAGTGATCGGTAATCACTGTATAAAGTAAACACTGTGACAGGGCAGTGAAGGGGTTAACTGGGGAGATCAAGGGGTTACACCTTTTTAGGGGATGTATGGCGGGTGGCCTAAACCTATTTGGGCCTAGCGCAAGCGCAAATTAGGGTCACAATTGACAATAAATACAGTGATCAGTAGTTACCTGTATACTGTATATATTAGTGCACTGTGTGATAGGGAGTGAAGGGGTTGACTGGGGGAGATCAAGGGGTTAAAACTTTATTAGAGGATAGATGGTGGGTGCCCTAAACCTATTTGGGCCTAGCGCAAGCGCGATTTAGTGTGACAAGTGACACTAAATACAGTGATCAGTAAAAGATCTGTATACCACTGTATATAGTGTACACTGTGAGGGGTTTGGGGGGTGATCAGGGGTGATCAAGGGGTCAAAGTGTGCCTATGTGAGGTGGTGTTAGTGTACTGTTGGTGGAACTCACGTTTTAGATGTCTCTCTTTCTTCTCCTGGAACCGAAAGGGCTCCAGGAGGGAAAATTACATCACTTTCCCTGTCTGTGTTTACATGACACAGGCAGGGGACATGATGCCATTGGGCAGAACTGATCACCAGATCCAGACCAAAAATCAATGCATTGGTCTGCATCTGGTGACTGATTGTTTCTGAGCCCAATCACACCGCGCGCCCTGCGAGCCGTGAATGCGCGCAACGTAGGTCTACGTTGCCAGACCCAGCTGAGCTGTTGCAGTAGCAGCAACGTGAGCGGTCGGTAAGTAGTTGAAGTTATACAAGATAAGCATATTGAATGAACCAGTCTACAATAGGTGTAAGATAGACCAGTGTTTTTCTAAGTTTTTTCAGCCAAACAATCCCGGGGCACACCAGTCTGATGGCCCGTTCGCACCAGAAGGTGCATCTGAGCGCACACGCTTTTTTCCGTGTTCCCCTCCTAGCACAACTCCACCAAATCTCCCCTCCTAACACAACCCCCACCTATATCATCCTCCCAGCACAGACCCCCCTCCTAGCACAACCCCCCACCCGAATCCCCCTCCCAACACAAACCCCTCCTTATAGCACAACCCCCCCCCCCTTAGCACAAGCCTCCCAAACCAACTCCCCTTCCAAGCACAAACTCCCACATATCCCCTCTCTTAGCAAAACCCCCTAAATCCCCCCGCCTAGCTCAACCCCCCACCCAAATCCCCCTCCCAGCACAAACCCCCACTCCTAGCACAACCTCCCTCATCCAAATCCCCCTCCCAGCACAAACTGACACAAATCCCCCCTCCTAGCACAACCCCCCCTGAATCCCCCCTCCTAGCTCAATCCCCCATCCAAATCCCCCTACCAGCACAAGCCCCCACTCCTAACACAACCCCCTCACCCAAATCCCCCTCCCAGCACAAACTGCCACAAATCCCCCCTTCTAGTCAAACCCCCCCCCCAATCACCCCTCCAAACACAATCACTCACCAAAGTCACCCTCTTAGCACTACCCCCCTAACCCGCCCCCCTAGCACAATCCCCCACCCAAATCCCCCTCCTAGCAAAAATCCCTCTTATAGCACAACCCTACCCCGACCCAATTCCCTCTCCCAGCATAAATCCCCCCTCCTAAAACAACTCCCCCAAACCAAATCCCCTTCCCAGCACAAATGCCAAAAATCTCCCGTCCTAGCACAACCCCCTGCAAATCCCCCTCCCAGCACAAACCCCTGCTCTTAGCAAAACCCCCTCACCCAAATCCCCCTCCCAGCCCAAACTTCCCCAAATCTCCCCTCCTAGCGCAACACCCCCCCCCCCCATCACCCTCCCAGCATAACCCCCCCCCCCCCCCAAAATCCCTCTCCTAGCACAACCCTCCTCCTGCTCCCAAATCTACACATAGCACAATTACCCCCCAAGTCCCCCCTCTTCCTTACAGTAGTGACAGCCGCCAAGAAGGGAGAGAGCCAGGAGGAGGCGTGAGTTGTGCTTTCTATCCCCCTCCCCCAGCTCCTCTCCTTCCTGAGATGTCAGCGATCCTCTGTTAATAGGAGGGAGAGTGCACAGATAACTCCTGTGTACAGAGGAGGCCGAGAGCTGTGCCCGGACTTCCCCCCGCTCTCTGCTCCTCTCTGTGCTCTGTGCTTATTTGTTCCAAGCCCCAGTGGGTAGAAATATGCTGGGGGTAATCCACCTAAACTTAGTGATAGATAGACTACTTCTCTGATGGTACTTGTACAAATATTTGGTAATATACCCAGCTTGGTTTATTCACAGTTGAAGGGGTATGTGTGAAGAAGTGATAGGTGGATTGAATACAATGCCGTTCTAAAAACGTAATGGTCTCAGCAGTGGTATGTGTCTCTTGGAGACAAATTAAAGGGGGTTTAAATGCAGACTGATACTTTAAGGAGTTATTGGTACCTTGCACATTCCAAAGATATTAATCTGATTACATAACCTGTCAAAAGCTGGTAGAAAAATGTAACATTGTAAGTTGCTGGAAATAATGCTCTGCTGATGAAAATGAAAGTTGATATTCAAGCATGGAGATGTCCCAGTGTGGTGCTGTAACATAAAGTAAACAAATAAATAAAAAAAAAAAGACAACAACAAAATAAATTCAAAAACAACATCAAAGTAATGATTAATACACAACCTTAAGGCTCCGTTCACATGTGAGCGTTTTGGGGCGTTTTTGGGGCGTTTTTCTGCTCTAGGATCAGCTCTCAAAACGCCCAACAAGACAAATCCTATTCATTTCAATGGCCCCTGTTCACATCTGAGCGTTTTGACGCTGTATACAAAACGCCCAACGCTCAAAAAAGTACATGAGCTTCTTTTTGGGCAGATTACAGGCGTTTTCCATTGATCTCTATTCAATCTAAAAACGCCTGCACAAAAATCGCGGTAAAAATCGCGGTAAAATCGCGGTAAAAAACGCCGCAAAAATCGCGGTAAAATCGCGGTAAAAAACGCGCGAAAAACGCTACGCTCAGGTGTGAATGTAGCCTAAGATTGCAGGTGCACTAGAAAAAACAAAACAACAAATAGCTCCCCGCAGGAGTATGAAAAGGCCTACAGCCAATATGCAGCACCTTCAGCCGGATGGTTTGCAAATGGTAAATAAAGCAAATAAATGGAAGTTACTACAGTCTGAAATTTCCTTTTCTTGGAAGGATAATAATGTAAGCCATGGAAAGTAATAATAATATCTCCTGACTTCTTCAAGTGACTCTATTGATTTTCCCACCTATCCAACCATTCAATAGCAGACACTGGGGTTTTGAAAGATTGGGTTTCCGCATCCGCCACCACTTGAAGCTTTACATCATACATGATAGAAATAAGTAAACTGAAGCTTTTAAAGCCTTTTCCTAACATCTTGAAACTTAGCCCTTTTTTCTGAATCTCTGGGGATAAAAAACTGGAAACAGCAGAATGTGGGCCATTAAAGGAAAGTTCACTAACAGTACAGGCCTCTTGAAGTATTAGCTCCCGATCTCAATAATTAAGAATATTAAGGACAAAGCCAAACTTAAATCCTCCTATGCCTCCTCTCCAACAATGTGATGTCTGGGAGCTCCCTTGCTGGTGCCAACATCTTTGCCCATTCTTCTTCTGAGTTTGTCATCTTCAGCCCTCTTGTTTGGTCAGTCTAGGATGAGGTTACCCTGGCCCATACATATGAATTAATTCATCCCAGCATCGAGGCATGTCAAATTTGTACACCGAGTGGCACATGGTTTGGTTTTGGTCCTAAGTTTAAAAAAGGAATTTGATTTTAAATATACATGTTAAAGAGACCAGTTTAAAGTAAACCATGGTAACAATGTATTATACTGTTTAAAATGCTTATCACTATGTCGTTTTATAAATATAGATGTACATGGTAGCAGCCATATTTACTTATTACTAATTTTCTGCTTTCTGGTGCTACACAATGGTTGTGTTTTACTGTTCTTTCTCCAAATGCATGTCTTCCTGTGCACTTCCTAAGTCTCTGGTGCCTAGTCTGTGACCCAAGAGCCACATGTGGTCCTTTGGTACTTTTTGTGATAGCTCGCTATCAGCTGACCCTGGTTCACAGAAGGACAAAAGTAATTTTACTCCTGTGACCCACAAAAGAAGTATGGCCAAAACAGTTTTAAGATGCCTATGGATTCTGCCAAGTCAGGAAGTGGAAATACTGTCCAGACAGACTGGGTTAAGGAACTATATCATTGCCTCTACTGGTAGTTGAAACAGAACAGGGAATAACTACCTTTTACAAAGCTTTTTTGCTGCATTCAGGAGTCCCAGACAGCTTTTCTGCTAATAGCCCTCCCATTAAAAGCTGTGTTTACCATGCTAAATCTGAATGTGCACCTAAAGGTTCGATATAGCACCGGAAGCTGGCTGAAAGCTTTAAAAATGCTTTGATTGCGTTACATGCCTTACACAAGCTGAGGTTTGTGAGTACAAAACCTAAAAGATCTGACCTTCTGGCACACTGCAGTATTGTTTGTAATAGCATAGGGCGATGTTTCTCTATTGACTGTGTACCCCTTTATAAAAACTAGCATTTACTAAATACTAGTGATCGGTTTTTCATTGCTGATACCGATACCGATATTTTGGCAATGCATATCGGTATAGGCCGAAAATGACCGATATTTTCGTAGAAAAAAAAAACATTTTTTTTTTTTTATTTGACAGGTACTCTTGTGGAGGGATCTGGGGGTCTAAAAGACCCCAAACCCCTCCTCTGTACTTAAAAGGATTCAAAATGCCAAGTTTGGCTGTTTTGAATGCTGTAATTTTTTTTAATCTGGCGCCAGACAGTACCCGGAAGTGATGTCACCTATGACATCACTTCTGGGTTTTTACATGGAGACCCGATCAGAGCCAAATGCAGCTTTGATTGGGTCTTCAGCGGCCGTGCAGGCTGGTTGCTCGGGTCTCCCGGTGGGACGGGAGACCCGGGCGAGCCACGGAAGATGGCGGGAGGGGGGGGCGTCCCCTCTCACTCCTTGTAATGACAGCCAAGCGGCTTCTCAGGCACATCGGTTGCCATTACAAGACAGCTGACCGTCGGCTATGGAAGCCGGTACCAGGGTGATGCCTCTAGCTGCAGGCATCACTCCGGTACAAGCACTTTCCGAAATATCGGCAATATCGGTCACCTTGGTGGCCAATTCCGATATATTGGGTAAAGTGCATATCCACACTATATGTAATCGGTCGATCTCTACTAAACACTACCAGTGCTGTACCCTACGCTAATAATCCACTAGTGTGTGGTAGCGGCGGAAACAGTCACCGTGGCAAAGACCAGGTCGGCCAGGACAGTCGGGACAATAATTACAGGTGTCACGCCTAAATCCACGCTTGCTGCAGACACGGCATCTTTTTTGGGGGTATCTTTGGGTAGGGGTACTCGGGAGGAATTCCGGAAAATGCCTCTCATGCAGCCGGCTCACTGCATCTGGCTGGGGAAGTTGGGCAGGAGCACCAGCTGGATACAGAAGGGCTCTGATTATCTCTTCTTGGTATTGAAAGAAGGATAATGTTCCAGCAGACGCTTTGTATAAGACAAAAGCGTTGTAAATAGCCAATTGAAATAGGTATACAGACACTTTTTTGTACCAGCATCTGGCCTTAACTGCAATTAAGTATGGTCGTTGAAGTCCACCCCTCCAATTTTATGGTTATAGTCGTGGACACAGAGGGGCTTCTCAACAACAACACCGGTGACCGTAGTAATTTCGACTGCCGTGTCTGGGTGAATGGAGGACAGAACGAAAATGTTCCGTTTGTCCCTCCACTTCACTGCAAGCAATTCATCACACCTCAAGCAGGCTCTCTCCCCCGGACTCAGTGGGGCATTTGCTAGCCGTTGGGGAAAGCCCTGGCGATTAGATCGCACGGTGCCACAAGCGCAATTTGTAATTGAAAGAGGTGTCTAAAAAGTGGCACGCTTGAATAAAAATTGTCCACGTACAAGTGGTACCCCTTTCCGAATAAGGGTCACACCAAGTCCCAAACTACCTTACCGCTGCTCCCTATGCAGTCTGGGCAGCCGGGGGGCTTCACAGAGCTATCTTTTCCCTCGTAGACACGGAAACTAACTGTATAGCCTGTGGCCCTGTCACAGAGCTTATACAGCTTGACCCTGTATCTGGCACGCTTGCTGGAGAGATACTGTTTCATAGCAAGGCGGCCAGTAAACTTTATTAGGGACTCGTCAATGCAGACATCATGTTCGGGGGTAAACAAGGCTGTAAACCGCTGATTGAAGTGGTCTGCGAGGGGCCGAATTTTGTGGAGCCGATCATATTCAGGGTCTCCCCGAGGACGACAGAGTTCATTGTTGTTGAAATGCACGAACGGAAATATTTGTTCATATCGAGCCCTGGACAAAGCAGCAGAGAACACGCGCATTTGATGAATTGGGTCAGTGGACAAATATAACCGCAATTCATTCTTTTTTGTAATGCCCATGTTGAAGGATAGGCCCAGAAAGATTTTAAAATCGGGAACTCTTATAGGATTCCAGGCGAATGGTCTGGCAAGGGGTGAATTTGGGTTGGCGGCGATGAATTGACGTGCACATAAATTTGATTGATCCACAATAGATCTGTAAAGATCTTTAGTCGGGACAATAATTTCAGGTGTCACGCCTAAATCCGCGCTTGCTGCAGACACGGCATCTTTTTTGGGGGTATCTTTGGGTAGGGGTACTCGGGAGGAATTCCGGAAAATGCCTCTCATGCAGCCGGCTCACTGCATCTGGTTGGGGAAGATGGGCAGGAGCACCAGCTGGATACAGAAGGGCTCTGATTATCTCTTCTTGGTATTAAAAGAAGGATAATGTTCCAGCAGATGTTTTATATAAGACAAAAGCGTTGTAAATAGCCAATTGAAATAGGTATACAGACACTTTTTTGTACCAGCATCTGGCCTTAACTGCAATTAAGTATGGTCCCATTATCTGGTCGTTGAAGTCCACCCCCCCCATTTTATGGTTATAGTCGTGGACACAGAGGGGCTTCTCCACAACAACACCGGTGACCGCAGTAATTTCGACTGCCGTGTCTGGGTGAATGGAGGACAGAACGAAAACGTTCCGTTTGTCCCTCCACTTCACTGCAAGCAATTCATCACACCTCAAGCAGGCTCTCTCCCCCGGACTCAGTGGGGCATTTGCTAGCCGTTGGGGAAAGCCCCGGCGATTAGATCGCATCTGTGCCACAAGCGCAATTTGTAATTAAAAGAGGTGTCTAAAAAGTGACACAATTGAATAAAAATTGTCCACGTGCAAGTGGTACCCCTTTCCGAATAAGGGTGACACCAAGTCCCAAACTACCTTACCGCTGCTCCCTATGTAGTCTGGGCAGCCGGGGGGCTCCACAGAGCTATCTTTTCCCTCGTAGACATGGAAACTAACTGTATAGCCTGTGGCGCTGTCACAGAGCTTATACAGCTTGACCCTGTATCTGGCACGCTTGCTGGGGAGATACTGTTTCATAGCAAGGCGGCCAGTAAACTTTATTAGGGACTCGTCAATGCAGACATCATGTTCGGGGGTAAACAAGGCTGTAAACCGCTGATTGAAGTGGTCTACGAGGGGCTGAATTTTGTGGAGCCGATCATATTCAGGGACTCCCCGAGGACGACAGAGTTCATTGTTGTTGAAATGCATGAACGGAAATATTTGTTCATATCGAACCCTGGACATAGCAGCAGAGAACACGCGCATTTGATGAATTGGGTCAGTGGACCAACATAACCGCAATTAATTCTTATTTGTAATGCCCATGTTGAAGGATAGGCCCAGAAAGATTTTTAAATCGGGAACTCTTATAGGATTCCAGGCGAATGGTCTGGCAAGGAGTGAATTTGGGCTGGCGGCGATGAATTGACATGCACATGAATTTGATTGATCCACAATAGATCTGTAAAGATCTTCAGTGAAAAACAGCTCAAAAAAATTAAGGGGATTAAAACCAGCTATTTCCACTCGAATTCCAGGTTGGGCAGTGAATGGGGGAAGTACTGGCGCTTTAGAATCTGTGGGCTGCCAATTAGGATATGCCAGCGCTTCAGGGAGGACACTATGGACTCTACGGGCCTGTCTTCGAATACGCGGTGGCTGCGGGCCACTACTCGTGCTAGCCACCGCACCAGCTTCCACTGCACTTATGGGACTCGCCACATCACTAAGTCTTACTGCAGTGCTGGTTGTACTAGGTCCAGGGTGTACTAGGCCGCTCGTGCTTGCCAGATTATGAGAAGTGTGAGCGGCACTAGTACTGGCACTCTGCTGCATATGAGAAACATCCGGTTCTTGCATCTCCGCAACTCCAGAATAGGGTCGGGTATGCCTGACCTTAGCAGGGACCCATCCGTTGTCAGAGCTATCTGTCAGGGAGCCGCTGCTGTCTACAGGTTCATATACTGACCCTAATTCTGCCAGTGAGGCTTCCCCATCGCTCTCATCTGACATTGTCAGTATACTGTGGGCCTCTGCACTACTGTACCACCGTTTGGACATTTTATCAACTAAAATTACCGGTACAGTAGTGTGACTAACAGGTAAAAAAGCACTTGGTTGTCAAGGACTGTTTGGTCGCTACAAAAAAAAAACTGCTAGTGCTAGCAGAGATCAGGCCTGACTCTGCTAACGCAGCAGTTTTGTGTGATTTGTGTTTTTTGGAAGTGACAGTAATCTATTGATTACTGCACTTGCCTGGGTAGGGTGGGTTGGGCGGAGGGGCTAAACGCAGGTGCTGGCTGGAATCAGTGCTGATCGTGCAAACACCGCATTTTGGGAACACTAAACTATGGGGACGCTAGTATAGTTCTGATCAGTTAACATAGGGACATCAGTTAGCACAGGAACATATGGATTAGATGTCATCCATTTATCATAACACACACCCCTCCCCCTTTAAGTTGTAACCCAACTTATGGGTACAATCTGGCCGCACTCTTAGCTTGTAACACTATTGCAAGGTATAAAAAGCTAAAAAGATTTAAAAGAATCCAGCCATCCACCATTTCTCATACAAGCTTCCTGCTTTATTGTACTGGGCCAGACTCAAAAAATATTGAAGCCAATCATTTAGAATTTTTAGAAAGAGGTCAACAATAGTAGCTGACATATTTCTCCCAGTACAGGTTTCTACTAAAAATAATAACAAAAAGGTGAAACTGCATTATTTCCATACAACATAAAAAGCTACAGCAGCAACTCTCCTGTGAGACACACACACAGCACCAAATATATTCCCTTATAGAGTTACGCTTAATGTTACAATTGAAAATAAATAAAAGAAGAAAGTCCAAATTGTGAAAAAGTTCTTAAGACAGTAAGTGCACCATCCATGACCAGAAAAAAAGTGTGTAATCCTGAGGGAATGCCTCCACCTTACTAAGTGCTTGCTTACCAGCTAATGGTGACCTCCTATTACGGAAGGTCCACCCCACTTGTGGCTCAAAGCCCAGCCAGGGCCTCTATCCATCCAGGGGGGACATATGTAGCCTGGTGAAAGTAGCAGCTATTTCTTCCAAACAAAAGTTAGATATCCAACTTTCCAGGATTGTCTATATCAATAGTTAATTGTTGCTGTGCTGTGTAGTTTGCAACTAATGAAGTTCTTCCTTAAGTTTGTATCTTTTTTGGGGATCTCTTATAACCGAGTCTTCTTAAAGTGGTGGATTTCCTTACCTTTAATTTAAAGTCCCCCTGGATGGAGAGAGGCCCTGGCTGGGCTTTGAGTCACAAGCGAGATTAACCTTCTGTAACAAAAGTGCACCATTAGCTGGTAAGCAAGCACTTTCATTCAGGATCACGCACTTTTTCTGGTGATGGATGGTGCACTTACCATCTGAAGGACTTTTTCAGAATTTGGACTTTCTTCTTTTATTTAGGTTTCTATTAAAAACAAGTGAATAAATGTGTTAAAAGTTGACTTTATAGCACATGTAGAATTACAGCATTTACTAAGTAAACTAAAATACATTCTGACATCAATCTGTTGATAAGAATCATAATTTGTCTGTGCTGTATCTAGTATATTACCATGCCCCCCTGCCCTGGAGGCGGAAATAGGCTATTGTCACCATTGTTGTTATTGTCTGACTCTTTTATAACTCATAGACCTACAGCTATTTAGCACATTGATAACAAAGAGCAAAAAAGCACTTAAGATCTGAAGCTCTTTCCAAAAACTAAAAGGGTCACAGGTAATTCTCATTTAATTTCTTTCCTTGCAACATGGATCTATGTACTAAACATTAATAAAATACCTTTGTCATTTCAAACTTTGTCAAATCATTTAACACTTTTTCAGTTTATATACTGAAAGGTATAATTACATTTCGTTTTTTTTTTTTTTTTTAGTTACAATTCTTACAGAAATATGGACTCTTTGCCATTAGGGCATTTGACAATTACATACACTTTTCATTCACTGCATTTCAAGGTCAGGTTTAATCCTAAAGGCACTGCTTTTCTTTTCATAAATCCATGTTAATGGAATTGATCCATGCCCCCTAGCCTTTAATGACTTCCTGGATGAACACCAATAAGCTGGACTGTCCACTACACAACAGTGAAATTAATTTTCTCAATGAAATGTACTCACTGGTGAGGAAGGAAAATCTAAATGGAATGCTCTGAAAGAAAACAGCTTTAGTAAGTGGATTATGGTGTTTGCCTAGCGACATATAGTTTTTATAAAGTAGAATTTAAATGTTATAATCTGTTTAATACCCTGAAGCATTTTTGTTTAATTTAAAATAAATCAAAGGCTTTAGTGAGAATTACTTCATTTATGCAATCATCACTAATAAAACACCTGTAAAAGAAATACGAGCAATGCCTGTTTTAGGTACATGGGTCCTGAATATAGTATTAGAGAAATGTAGATGGTTGGAAAGTTGCAGCTGTGTATTTTCAGTATATTCTGTCAGACCGGACAGTTGTAGGGCCCTTGTTGCGACTCAAAAAAGACCCAATTTAAGGTTCATCTGATAATGAATGAATTTAATCAGTAGGGCGTTAAATAAACAGTTTGTGTGTTCCATATGTAGAGATGTGCCCCTAACAATACAATACAATAAATAAAAACACATTCCACTGGGTTCCAAAAAATTACATTAAAAACAGAGGTTTTAGTTGCATAAAATTGCAAAATATGTGGAAGCCACACTGCTTTCATAATGCTTCGCTATGAAGTATGGTCCTAAATTCTTGTCTAACAGAGCTCCCACAATGGGATATATAGCAATGAATAAATTGAGGACTGGTATGCCTGGAGGTGGCCCTTTCCTCTTTAAAAGGTGCAAAGGCACACCAGAAGCCCAGCACTGCACAGTGACAACTAAGGACATCCAAATTGTCTGTGCAGCAAATCCAGCAAGCAAAACAAAAATGGTAACCACAACAATCAATTAAATTCTAGCTTTTTAAAATGTAGTGCTCACCCCCAGAGGGGCCACTGGAAATTGCCCATGTCTCCCTTAACTGTTCAGAGGCTGTAAGGTCCAGACACAAGTTCCAAGCACACCAATCAAAAAACAGGTTCAGTCTAGGACAGCCTTTTTTTTAACCAGAGTGCCTTGAGGTACCTTCTGGGATGCCCTGGCAAAATGCCTAAAAATGGATCAAAAATTGTATACAAGCCATCAGGTGGATCAAGCCTGCCTTTAAGTTAAACAAAGCCACAGGTTTTCATTATGCACCATTATGACTTTCTAGACACGGGTATCTTAACAACCAACATCATCAGTTAATAAGGAGGATGTATGTTACTTCCACAACATCCTTGTTTGACCCTCCTGTGCCCCTCTCCCTCAGCATTGGGGTGACATTAGCTGACTGATAGAGAGAAATTGAGGTAGAAGAGAAACATTGGAATACTAGTTAGTACCAGTGTGCACAATTTACTTTGAAAGAATAAATCACCTCTGCCTCGGCTGAAAAAATGTTGAGAAACACTGGTCTAAAGGATGTTTTTTTGTAGATTTTTTTTAAGGACTTTAAACAGTGGGAGATATTAGGGTACAGGATACCAAAAAATGCAAAACAGATACAGGAGGACAGATTCTTGAGCAAAAATCCTTTAACAACAGCCTTGAATATTGCTGGAGGCAGAGGGTATAGCCATCTAGTCTGAGAGTGTGTATGAGCAGTCCTAGTCCTTACAGCAGCCTCTGGCATCTATCCCTAAAGCACATGCACACCTGGAGCCCCAAGCATAGGTCCTACTGAGGACAGCTGTCATCAACCCAGTTTCTAAACACTCAACACTCTTCAGTGACGAAGGGGTCAGTCTCCAGCCCAGCTCCCTAAAGTAGTATCCTCCAGTTAATGTCTCCCTAGTCCACATTCTTTCAGGCTCTCAACCAAGCACATGAGGCCTAGCCTCAGTACATTTGGGGCCTCCCGCTGGCAGCATCCCCAGGAGAAAAACAATACTGAACAAGCCTCTCAAACATTTATCTTCTCCACTGCCTCCTTCTGGACACCCTCTTCTAGGGATTGACTGAGGTCAGATACATATTCATAACCCAGTGGCTGACTCTCCTTCTCTATTTCTGGAAGCTTTTTTCGGAGGCAGATAGGAGCTATCAACCACCAAGCTTGGGGGAAATCTGATCAGACCTAGAAAATAGATTGCTGATCCTCTAAGTACAGCAGAGCCAAATGTTTAGCCTGTCTAGGACAGGATGCTACATCAAGTAAGGTTCAAATGGACAAAGCACCTCCTAGAACAGTAAAATGAAAATAAATTCCCATCATGCTTACCAGCTAGTCAGCAAAAAACACCTTCTTCACTGTTTCAACATTCATAGCAATGAATCATATGTATCATATATTGAAATATGAAAGTAAAAATCCCATTGGTATATGCATTAATTATAATACCATCAAAAAGTGCAGTTAGAAGCTACCATGATAGACAACTTCTAACATCTCTCACAACTCAAACTATAAAACAGTTTGTTGGATATAATATACCGGCTGCTGCAACATTGATTAGACACTCCACAAAATTATATTTCAAAGGTAGAAAATATATAGAGCAACATAGCCTTTAGAAATTGCAATATGTATAGGAAAGATTATTAAAGGAACCAAAAGTTCCTAGTAGGTATCTAGGATGTCGGTTAAAATGATTCAGCTCATACCTTCGTAAAGAAAATGAGGCCTACATATCCTCCATGGTTTCAAAGGGAGTGCACATATCTGTGTCTGAGATGCTGTCAGTAGTGCACAATGCGATGAGAGGGAGAGGGCATGAAGTTGATTTGTTTTTTAAAGTTATGTCCTGCCTAAAAAGTCCTGCCATCATAAAGCTTCCTATATTAGTCTAAAAATGTAGGGATGCAGCACAGATATTAAATCCTAACTCTCTAATAGTTAACCATGATTTAATGAAGAAGTGAAAAATCCGCACTAAGGGCTCCTTCACATTAGATGAGTTGGGGCTATGCCAGTGGTATACCTAGAACATCTGGCACTCAGTATCGGACATTTTTTATTACAAAACCCCCTAAGTACAGAAATACCCCCCTCCCCAGCACAGAGCCTGCTAACAGTTCCACATTCCCCCCCCCACTCCAATTTTCTCCACCATTTAACTCCATTCTCCCCTTCGTATAATAGAAGACCCCCCCCCAGCACAAGCCTGTCAGCATAGACCACCACCCAGCATAGATCAACCCACCCAGCACAGGTCTACCCCCTTCACAAATTGATTATTTCCCCAGTACAAACCCCTCAGTACAGAATCCCCACCCCCCCCCCCAGCACACACCCTGCTAACATTTCCACATCCCCCCAATGACTCACCAGAAATAAAGGATCTTCTATGAAAGAGCACTTCAAATGCACAGTGTACTGCCAGTACCCGGTATTCTTTCTCCACCTCACACCACCCACAGGATTAAGCATGTATTTGATTAAACAACAGAAGAATGTTCATCACATAAAACCATTCAAATCTTATTAATACAAATAAAACAGATTGTGCACTTGCATGTTATTTATATATTTGGCATAAACTATTAAAGCTTGTTCCCCTAGGAGGAGCACTGTCGCTCCACTACAATCACTCTGGAGCTGAAGTGCGTTCCACTACGGCCAGAAACTGGAAGTTCGGTGTCGGATGTGAAATCACCTGTAGCAAACCACGTCCCACTGTTTCATCTCTACTGAGGTCTTCAGGAGGCACTGCTACAGTGATATTCCCTCCCTGCTTTATGAGGATATCCACTGTGGTACAGGTGTTACATTAGTCAATATAAAGCTCAGAGGGATAGTTCAGAACAGAAGAGGAAAATGATGGGCAGAGCGGAGGAGGAAACTTCTTCTCACTCTGCACTCCTGCTGTAACTGAAGAAGCAGGTGAGGACTTAAGGGGGGTGGTGCACCGCCTGACATTTTTCTTTTGTATCAAATTGTACAACACAATGAGATTAGTGTCAGTTGGCTGCAGCACCCCCAGTAAGTCCAAACCGCACTGCCTGCACCACTATTTAGAGACCAGTCCGAAATCATAGACAAGACAAAATGCTTTTTTCCAAACAGTGTCAGTTTCAGCAATGCTGTGGTGTGCACTGAAACAAACTACTCCATGCAGTACTTTGTTTCAGTGCACAGGGTCGTAGTGCACAGAGAACTATACTGATATCCTTTACTGGACACACGAAAATCTGTAGCAAACAGCCATGTTGTTCAGTCATTATAGGTCAGCCATGACAGGCTTGCAAAACAGTTACACATTGCCGCAGTAATTACCCCCTTCCTCTTCCTCTAATTCATGGAATGCATATGTTTTACACTTCAAAAGAGCCGGTATCTCAACTAGTGTCTTGCAATAGTGTGGGCTCTCCAGAAGTTGCAAATGTACATGTATGGATGGCAGTTCACTGTGTTAATCGAATCCCTTGAGCTGGCTAAATCAAGTTGCTGGGGAGAATGGTAAACTACTTTGGTGGAGCTTAATTCTTCAGCAATACGATTTCACAATCCAGCATAAGAAAGGCAGCACCCATGGCAATTCTGATGGGTTGTCGTGAGAAGCCGAGCCGTCAGGAGGGGAATTGCAGTTCCCTCCTATGCAACCACCTGAGGGGGGAGGTGTAATGATATCCCTTAATGGACATTCGAAAAGATGTAGCAAGCAGGCCATGTTGTTCATTCATTATAGGTCAGCCATGGTAGTCTTCCAGAACAGTTACACATTTCTGCAGTGATTACCCCCTTCCTCCTCCTCTAATTCATGGAATGCAGAGGTTTTACACTTCAAAAGAGACGGTATCTCAACTCAGAGACATCAGAAACCAGTACTTAGGCCTGTGCAGAGCTGTAAACTGCTAATTGAGTCTTGGCACGATGTTTGTTTCTGCTGTCCAGGCCTATCATAAAACTATGACCAAATCCATTAAGGATACCCAGAACTAATGTGGATCGATAAAGGCAATCAGAGAGCTCTGCCCATATCAAAACTTAATAAATCCCATTCATAAACTCAGACAGGAACATGAAACATTAATATTAATTATATTTGGATAAGAAATGTCGTACAGAATGAATTAAGGTCATACATGACCACACTAGCATATATAGAAGGGAAGATAGCTGTCAGATATTCCCTGGGTGACAGGTTTATCTGAGCTGCCCTGCATTTAGTATCCCTGGATGTGAAATTTAGTATCCCTGGATGCGAAATTCCATGCTGGGTGGTGGCAGTTAAAGGGCTAATTGCTTATTTAGCCCAGTGACGATCGCTTTCAGCCTGCTGGCACCTAAATTGTGGTCCCGTGAGCTGGAAAATTTTTGTGCAGGATTGTAGTGGCATTGCTACGTAAGTGACAGCGTGGGGTGAGATTGACTGGTCCTGGATCTGAAACCTGCATCTGTCACAGGAACGACTGCATCTTGACAATTTTCTTATTTTTATTTCTGTAAGAAAAGAGGGAGGAGCCTTATCATCTTGACAATTTTCTGGTAAAAATGTTTTCATAAGAGTCTGCAGAAAAATAAAATATTTAAAAATATGTTGGTGTAATAAGAACACAGATTAGAGCAGGGGTTTTTAACCTGGGGCCCATAGATCCTTTAGTGTTCCATGGATAGGTTTCAGGGGGTCTGCGAGTGTCCAATAAAAAAGTAACATTTACTATACAGCTCCTCCTCCCCCCTTTTTTTTTTTATAGCAATGTATAGTTTTGTATAGTAATCTGAACTGAACATAATTTCCAAGAAAAGCCAAAGCGCTGGTACTGGAGCTTCATTTGCATCTCTGCTTGGTGTGTCAACTACATCTGCAACTGTGCATAACATGTGTGTAGCTTTGTGGGAAAGAGCATGCAATTCCCAAGGCGCAACTTCACAACTGTGGTAAGACATCATCATAGAATTCCAGGGGGAAAAAAAATTCTAATTGTATAGGCAGATTGGACAGCAAAAACATGAGAGTCACAAAAGCTGCCCTATTCTGAATATAGATATTATGATTAAAAGAAATAATTTTCATTTGGTCTTATGGGACTTGTAATGCCAACATGTGGTTCATCACTGGGGATGTGGGAGCTTACAAAATACATAGTCAATCAGGATAAAAAAGACACAGGCCTTCCAGTCCATTGTGTTAGTTAAAATCCTCTAAGAATGTGCCTTTTTTTACAGCAGTATGTTTTTTATAGTCTATTTGATCTGCCCCGAATATTCTGCTGCATTTTTTTTATTATTTATAAGTTTTATTTAGTCTTTTAGCAGAGCATACTGAACACATGACAATGAGAAAACTTCCCATTAGAAAGTACATACAGCAATAAATGTACATATAGTAATCACTGTAAGTCAGCAAAGGTTAAAAAATACAATTAGACAACTCAGCCGTAACTTACCAGTCAGATGTCTGTTGAATTCCATGATGAAAGAGAAAGGGTGGATAACATTTTTATAGACCCAGTTTGGGCAAGCAAGGGTTTTAAACATAATGCTAAGCTAAAAATAAAATTATTTATCTTTTCATTTCAGTGCTACTGTCAGGTGCTATATGCCATTGATTTCTTTTACCATGTACATTGGCCATCTGACAGGTGGGTCTGCGCTCTTCCATTTTTGCAGTATGCAGACCTTGACTGCATTGAGTAGATGTATCAGGAGGCAGTGGCGGCCCGTCCATTGTCTTCTGCCGTCTGTCTGACACCCACCACCACCCCCCCTCCCCCCCCGACTGATTGAGCACCAGCCGCCACTGTCAGGAGGGATCTCTTAAATCTGTGCCTTGAGAGTGGTGTGAGATACAATGTGAACGTCCCTAGACAATCCTCCAGAGAAGTGTCAGTGACTCCATGGATCAGGGGCCAGATCTCTGTCCAAAAAGGGTGCAAGAGGGGGCACAACCAGAAAATATGTAACAAAGTGCCATTCTCCTGTTGGCAGAACCAGCATAAAGGTGAGACTGTGGGATAAATCTTATGTAGGAGGGTGGGCATCCTTTACGAACATATTTTCACAGCTTATACTGTGAAGAAACTTTTCCCTATTTGGAGATGAAATTTATTTTCCTCTAAATGTAAAGAGTGCCCTTTAGTCCTCTGATGACCTCAAAGGGAATAATTCAACACCAAGTTCACTATATGGACCCCTTATGTATTTGTACATGTTGATCATATCCCCCCTAAATCTCTTTTCAAGAGAGAATAAATTCAGTTCCTCTAATCTTTCCTCATAGCTGAGCTCCTCCATGCTATCAGTTTGATTGCCCTTCATTGCACTTTCTCCAATTCCCAGATATCCTTTTTGAGAACTGGTGCCCAAAACTGAATTGCATATTCCAGATGAGGCCTGAGAGGGAGGACTGGTGGGCAATGTAAAGAACTCAGTATCCTGTTGTGAGGCCCAAGACAGGGTTCCCCCCTTTCACTTTTGCTCTTTGAGTTAGCAATTGAGCCATTGACCATAGCTATCACTCTCGATCGGGATATTAAGGGTTATCTGAAGGGCACAGATAGCTTTAAATTATGTTTATATGCAGATGATGTTCTTTCAATTTTTTCGAACTTAAATGTATGGCTTTAGTGATTATTATACCTCCTTCCAGGAGGGAGGCTCTCGGGGATAGCTTTCCATTCATCCAGTCCTCTTCTATGATTCCTTATGCTGGTGTTATTTTTCCCCTTAAATTTTCAGGATTTATTTCAGTATAGTTATCCACTAATTATCACCAATCTTAAACGAATAAGAAAAATAGTGCAGCTCCTCCAAAACAGAACCTTACCAACTTACAAAATAATGTACAAAAAACATCTGCAATACTCAAAAATATTTAAAAAAAACATTTGTGGAAATAAAGTCCAAAACTAAAAAAAATCAAATGTGGTAAATATCACCGCAGAGAAAGGGTCTTCCACCAAGTAATGGAAATCCTCCCCACTACATGTGAGCAACAGAACTAGGGAGGGATGTCTGTCAACATGAGGGGGGTTAGGCAACTGGGGAGGGATGTGTGACAGTGGTGAGCGGTGAATACAGAGAGTTGGGATGTGGTGTCCATTTAAGGATGTATGGCAGTAGGGGGAGGTGTTAGAAATTCTGTATATAGCCCTACAGACTAAACAGTGCACAGTTCACATGGGCTTTGCTGTTAAACTGCAGACAGGAAACAGGAAATGTTATTATACAGAGAAAAGACAGAGTTTACCATAGAGCAGTTGCAAACTTCTAGACACTGTCATCTAGTGTCTGAAGACTATATCTGTAGTTGTACAAAAATATATGAACAATGTATTCCAACAGGAGGCAACTAGGTTGGCAGCGTGTTGGTCATAGATGAAAAACAAGAAAAGAGAAATGTGTGTCTTAAGCCATGCAGGAGATTCCATGTGCTGTTGAACTGAGCTTGTCATCACTAATCACAGTGGTACAAGATGGAAGGCAGCTACTGCCAACAAGTGTGCTGTGTTAAGACACTATATTTTTTGGTGTTTTGATATTAGTTTTCATTTAATAAAGTTATCTGTTATACTTCGTGGGTGTTCTCTGTTCCTCTCTTATATCTTTTAATTTGTATTATATCATTCACTATCCATTTTATTATTTTATAGAGGTACTAACTTTAGTTCCTCTTTAATGACATTGCTTGGTGCTGCACAGTTTGTCACTGTACTTATTGCCACATTCCTTGCCGACAAGATAATGCCATTAAAACCAATGTATTATAGAAAGCCTTGATGATGATGAATTATTCATTTATCGGTTTAGATTTCTGTAACTTTCATCAACACATATCTCTGTGTAGATTTTAAATAAAGCATCATATTCTTCTTTACATGCTTGTTTTCTGCCCAGAAGGTATGAGTTAAAACATAAGATTTGCTATGGTTTGTGCAAGGTGATTCTTCTCATTTCCAATACAGTCACCATGACCAAAATTTAGGCCAAATCCCAAACAGCAATAAACATCTTGTGGTGAAGCGCCCATTTACTCACCATGCCCAGTTGCAGGGGCAGGCCCCTTTAACTCAATTTCCCACAACTTCCTTGGTTTCTGGACACATCCAGGGTAGATAGGTTCCTCAGCTTCCTTCCCTCAACAGCTCAGAGAGGCCACACTTGATAAGGCAAAAGTAGCAAGTGATCTGCAGCCAGGTAATCGGCCCTCCACTGCTAGAATAAGCATATGTGGGCAGCAAGGCAGGAGCATAATAGCACCTCTCAAATTACTACCAGAGTACCCAGGTTCTAGTAGAGTGGCTATTTGTCCTTGGATCCCTCAAACTGTTCACTTGTGTTATCAGAAGTACCATGAACTTCACTGAAAGGAATGCTATACATGAGGATAGTCACAAGTATCTGTTTGTGTTCCATACGGTTTTGATAAAGTAGTGATTCTCAGCTGGACTCTCTTTTTTTATAGTGTCTTAGAAAAGCTATGCTATGCAGCCACATGTTACCCTAATTGAGCCACAGAGACATTGCTGTAAAGAATTCATGTTTGTGCAGCTTTCATAATCTGTTTTGTATTATTCTGCAGTTTATGCATGCTCTTTGCCATCTGGAACCTGTTTTGTATCTGTTTAGTAAATTACGAATTACACTTTCTCCCTGTCATTCGGCCAATTGACCTTTTTGTTAAAGTGTTGCATAGATACGAACCATTCCCCATTCTAAAACTAGTCACTGCCTTTTCTTTACACAAATGTTGCTGTATTTTAGTGTTCTCAATCTGATCAAAGTTAATGTAGCCAGTGGCCAGGCGCTGGGCTACAGCAATATGGAGAAGGAGACTACTGAGATACTGATGATATGTTGCACCATTTTCTGACCAGCAGGGGGGGAGCTAAAGTCAGGCAAGCCCAAAGACTTCTAGGCAGAACTGTGAGAATCCTGGGAGTTGTAGTTTGAGACAGCAGCCATACATTGGGACAAATACAGTAGACTCCTTACACTACAGATCCCAATAGGCACTGTGCAGTAGAAGGAGTGGAGAGATCATTTTTAATAAACTGCCCAGGAAAATTCTTCTTCTTGGCACCGAGAGTGTAAGAGAGAGAGAGCACCTCTGTCTGCATATTCACCTGCCAATGGGAAACCATACCAGCAGAGATCTAAGCCTGAGACTGGAAGTAAGGACATCGGGGAGCAGCACAGCACCTACAACATCCCAGCACCTGCACTGCTTGAGCGTCCACTCACCCTCTGCTTCCCACCGCTGATCACCTAAGACTTTTGAGGAGAGACTGAGTGGACCCCCCTCTTCTACAGCGAGAGGGGACTAGTGAAAGATCTATTTGTCCATTGCTGATACTGCTAGCACAGACAGACCCACTGAGTGCAGGGCACCAAGTGTATCCAATCCATATCGCACCCATTCTGTTCTCTATACCGCACCTATTCCAAACTTAGAATGCAACTATACCAACCCTATACTGTATCATACCAAACTTTTACCGAATCTGAATCACATCTACCTTGCACCTGTGCCGAGACTATACCATACCTATACTATAACTATACTGCATTCAGCCTAACTGGGACTGTTTTGAAGGCACTCTTAAAGGGCCTTAATGATAGCTGGCAGAAGGACATCTCAAAAGGACTGCCCCTCTCATAATATTTATTCAGTAAACCCCCGATTCTTTCCCTGCCTCCTCCCCTATCATCCTCCCTCTCATTCTTTTAGATAGAGCATACACAGTCTAGGATCGCGCTCTCTCAGTATATTCCAGAACTTGGTAGTTTAAACTATACTAGTGCTCACCACTGCACTTGAGGTGGCCTTGCTACTGTTTATGCTGATCTGGATGCCAAGTGTCATCTTATGCCTAGTCCCTACTGTTAATCACTTTGTATGCAAAATTGTGCTATTAAGATTATCAATCTATTTTATGATTGCCTTGTTACCAACCATATTGGGTGACAATCTATTAAATTTGTCTTTTCTACCTGGTTTGGTGCCTGTTTAGTTTGATATAGCTCTACTTTTGGGTACTAAGTATTACTTTCAGTGATATCCTGTGATATTGTTTGTTTGTACATTCAACCTGGTGTGTCAGAGGGGCTGAGGTTCTTGAGAAGGTCAAGACAAAGAACGGAAGAGCCATCCTATCAAGCAGTTCCTATGGGAGTAGTGCTACATTAGAAAAATGTTCTTACAACAGTCATCTGTTTCCCCATAACAATAAAAGATCAGTCTGATTGCTGGCTTCAGAACTAAAAGTCACAGAACCTTTTTCTGCACATTGGTTGCATGTTGATCAACTTCCCCAGACCAGTTTAGTTTTGGCTGATTGCAGATGAGAAGCTCTCTCCCATTGGAACAAACCACAGGCTCAGCACAGCAGTGGCTTATGAGGAGAAAGAAGAGTTCCTAAGAAACCCAGTGCACAGCAATGAACCGTGGAATGTCTAATTCCGAATTTCTGAATACAGCTTTAAAGTGTTAAATTATAGTAATCCTCGGTATTAAAAGGGGTCAATAAAAGTCTTATGGGATTAATTATTGGCTGCCAAACATTTACCACCGATGTTAAAAGGGTTTAAATTGGGGGGTTTATAGAGCAATAGACACCTTGCCAATGATGGGGTCCATCCAAACTTTTCCTATGCGAGTCTAGGTACACCTTTCAATGACAGGTTCAAGATTCTCAAGAATTAACTATTCACGTAATATAGGCTTGTAACAACAATTCAAAGTCATCGGGCACCTTTTTCATACAGTTCTCCACAGAAGAAATTAATATATTTAACTATAAATGGAGGGAATATCTTTCCTAATCAATGTTATATAAAATAGTTTAAATCATTTGAAAGTGTAATTGTTCTATTGGTACAATATATGAAAAGTTTTATCAAATCCCTAAAAAGAAAAAAAAAATTGTAAAAATGTTTCAAAGAGAGAAAGTGGGTTGGGAGTTTGTATGAGGCTCACATACAGATGTGTCTCCATCCCTAATGTAACATAAAAATAAGAAAAGTTTGGGACTTTATATGAGGTGTGTGGCCCTTAGTGACTAAAATAAGTATAGACACATCAAAAAAATGAAGAAGTCAAATATATGTATATCACATATATAATGGGATAAAAAAGGGTAAAAAAAAAAAAAAAGGGGGGTGGGGGGATAATGACAATGTACATGGAGGATAAAATGAAAGGTTATAGATAGTACAAGGATGGTATGATAAAAACATCAACACAGATGAATAATAATATATGTGTATAAATGCAGGGTAACAGCATCGAACACAATACATGCAGATGGTAAAACAATGCAATGGAGTACATGGTGAAATGAAACTAGTACGATGAAATTGCTTCTTGGAGAGCTTGACGCGTTTCGTGTAAAGACACTTCATCAAGAGCAGGTGCAATTCATGTATCTAGAAAAAATATAATATATATACACATATATATATATGTCGGATAGCTCTTCAAGAAGCAATTCTATCATACTATTTTCATTTCACCATGTACTCCATTGCATTGTTTTACCATCTGCATGTATTGTGTATTGATGCTGTTACCCTACATGTATACACATATATTATTATCTGTGTTGATGTATTTATCATATCACCCATGTACTATCCATACCCTTTCATTTTTATCTTCGATGTCCATTGTCATTACCCCCCCCCCTTTTTTTACCATTTTTGATCCCATTAAATATGTGATATACATCTATTTGACTTCTTCATTTTTTTTATGTGTCTATACTTATTATAGTCACTAAGGGCCACACGCCTCATATAAAGTCCCAAACGTTTCTTTTTTTTGTGTGTGTAAAAAGGTATTCAGTTTTCTAAAAAAACTAGATTATTTATTATTTATTTATTATTTATTTATTAATACAAATGCAAATATATGCAATATTACTTAGTTCTCCACCAATCCCTGTTTCTTTAAGGAAGTGCCATTTCAGTGCTCCGTTTTAATTATGCATTCTTAATTCTTACATGAAAGTGAATTGAATTTTAACATTGGTTATGGACCCAGATGAACTGAATTACAATTAAACCACTATAATTATACTTAATTAACTTTGCTCCTACCCACCCTATTGGGATAAAAAAAATTATTGGCATTTTCTGAAGAGTGGAAAGCACAGATTTCCTAAAGCAGCAGTAAGCTGTTGAATTAAGGAATACCCTTGTGGGTTTTCATTGGACGTCAGCTGGCTTTGCCATGCTTAAAATAGAATCAGCGATGTGCAAGTTATTTTTATGTTACTAAGCTAAATATTGAAAAATATAGATATACTATTAGTAGTTTTCTATCTATAAGATTTACAGTAAATAATCATAATTGGTAATAATGCAGAGCTTTTTATACCAGGATAACCAATATCGTCTATCTTGCAACTGGAAAAATGTATTAAAATGATGAGAGGCTGACCTTTGCAACAACCTCTATTCTAGGTTTCTTCCATCCCTCTAAAGCCCAACTCCAACCAAAACATTTATTTTGGATCGAGTAAGGAATCATCAGAGCCTCTTTACGGTACTTATTACTTCCTGCTTCAACTTTGGGGAGGTTTCCCCTCACTTCTTGTCAGTCACACAGGCAAAAATTTAAAGTCGGGTGAAAAAGGGTTAGAACTTCTGACAATGCTTTATTGAGGTGTGTGCTTTCCAACCTGGTGGTGACCGCACCTCCTGTTTTCTCTTTAGGCATGACAGGGACAGGTAGTAAGATTGTCACTGGTGGAGTGAGGAGGAGGAGGTTGTATGGCTTTTGCTGACTTTACATAGCAGCTGCTGTCACTCAGTCTGTACAGGCTGGGCGAGGGGAGGTGGGGGGTGGGTGTCAGCAGAAGTCTGACCACAGGAGTACAGGCGCACCATGCATAGGCACGGTGGTCTGTAGCTCTCAAGTAGAAAGCACAAACGCAAACTGGCTGCGCAAGGACAGATCTGCCTCCATCCTTGGTGTGGTCAGTTTTAAACAGAAAATGGGGTGGGGGGGGGGGGGGTGGTAGGATCGCCAGGTATTTGCGAGCTAATGAACAAATACAAAGACAAAAGACTATATTTACCACAGGGTACATGTAAACACAGCACGTTTCTGAAATATATTTTGGGGCAGCATAAACAAAAGATAGAATAAACCCATAAACAATCATTTAATATATTATATTTTACATGTTTGTAGGCTCTTTTTCTTTTTGCATCATGGTCCAGCCAGTAAGTCAGTTTTTTTTTTTAACCCCTTGGCACCGCCTTCTGCCGCTCCTTTAAAGGCTTTAGAATGCCGGGAGGGGGGTGCGGCTTTGGTCATGTGATGATTGTGATTGGCTGTCACGGCAGTCACATGACCGTTAGCCATTGGTGCCGGGGACACGCACGGGGCGTGCTCTTGGCGCAGTTCTATTGGCGCTATTGCACGCAAATATGCTGCCACTCGGCCTGGATGCCGAGAGGCCGCATACTTGCGTGCACTCGGCGCCAACAGGTAACTTCTTTTACAAGACCAAGCTGTCCGGCAAAAGTGACAGAGGATTGAGACAAAGCATTTGACATTGAAAGGGGTGCTTATTATTACTGTAACTACTTATAAAGTGTTAGGTGGAGTTTGGCTTTACTTTGTTAGTCAAGTCCGTCCAAGTCTGATAGTTCATCTAACATTACCCTCTCCTCAGATTGACAATGCTGCTTTAAAAGGTGTCTCCTTTGCTCCCCCATCCTGAGTGGAAACAACCTAAGACAGGAAGCGTGTTACTGGCCATATCCTCAGGTGAAATAAAGGATAGAAACACAGCCTCAGACCACTGTCATTTTACCTAACTTGTGACAAATGGCAGAGATGTATAGTAACAAAGTAGAACTACTTAAGTACTGTACTTAAGTACCGAAATGCGGTATCTGTACTTTCCTAGAGTAGAATTTTTTTCTCCTACTTCTACTTTTACTTCACTACATTTTTTCGATGATTTCGATACTTCTACTCCGATATTTTTTTTTTTTGTGCTGCATCGTTACTCGTTACTTTTCTCTGCCTTTCCCTTTTTCTTTTTTGTTTGGTTTCCCTCCTTTCTGCTCTCTCCTACTCTTTCAATTATCCTCCCTATTGTGCCTTCCCCCCTCCCCTCCCCTTTTCTATAGGAAGGCAAAGGTAAAGATACCCCCCTTTTTCATGGGTACCTGGTCTCTGGCCATTTGGGTAGCGTTGTTCCGCTCCAGGCTTCCGCTGGGCCGGCGTGGAGTGCTCCCACATGCGCCTCTCCTCTCGGCGCTCTGACATGTGTGGCGGCCTTCGGCCACTCCGCTCCTCCCCTCCTTGTCTCCATTCGCTGATGTCTCAGCGCTGGGAGGCGGGGATTCCGGCGCCCGTGCAGTAGAGGCACGTGCGCATGCGCAGTGCGATCGAGGCACTGGCGGCCATCTTGGTTAAGGGAAACATGGGGGGGGTCTCTGATGTAAGGGGGGCTTTGTGTGGGTGGTCTCTGATGTAAGGGGGCTCTGTGTGGGGGGGTCTCTGATGTAAGGGGGGTCTCTGATGTAAGGGGGGCTCTGTGTGGGAGGGCTCTGATGTAAGGGGAGCTCTGTGTGGAGGGGCTCTGATGTAGGGGGAGCTCTGTGGGGGGCTCTATGGGGGGGGCTCTGATGTAAGGGGGGCTCTGTGGGGATGGTCTCTGATGTAAGGGGGCTCGTTGTTGGGGTCTCTGGATGTAAGGGGGCTTTGTGTGAGGGGTCTCTAAAGTAAGGGGGCTTTGTGTGGGGGGTCTCTGATGTAAGGGGGGCTCTGTGTGGGGGGTCTCTGATGTAAAGGGGGCTTTGTGTGGGGGGTCTTTGATGTAAGGGGGCTCTGTGTGGGGGGTCTCTGATGTAAGGGGAGCTCTGTGTGGGGGGGTCTCTGATGTAAAGGGGGCTCTGTATGGGGGCCTCTGATGTAAGGGGGCTCTTTGTGGGGGCTGGGGGGTCTCTGCTGTAAGGGTGCTCTGTGTGGGGGTCTCTGATGTAAGTGGAGCCTCTGTGGGGGGTTTCTGTTGTAAGGGGGCTCCGTTGGGGGGGTTTCTGTTGTAAGGGGGGCTCCGTTGGGGGGTCTCTGATGTAAGGGGGGTCTCTAATGTAAGGAGGGCTAAGTTTGTAGTGATCATAAAAATGAAAAGTCAAATGAAGTGCAACAAAAAGTGCAAGAAAAAATGTGCAGGGCGCTGGTGGGGGCGCCACAGGATCAGCTCGCACAGGGCGCTTGAACACCTAAGGCCGGCCCTGGTTGGGAGGTTCTTTCCCATTAACAGCAGATATGAAATTATATTCATCTTGTTTTGTCACATATATATATATTTGAAGATTCACAATATTTGGAACTTTTTATTGACTTAGATTTCATATACTCTTCCTTTATTTCATTATTGGAATATATTGTTGTATATCACATTGGTTTTTATATGATTTTGCGCACCAATAAGCTGTGGAGAAAAAAAAACATGCAGGGAAGAGAAGGAGGGATGCTTTAAAAGGGGAAGGGAGGGACATACTTTATCTGTTTTTTGTTTACAAAAAGTTACAGCCTAAGGAATTGTGATTGTCCTTTAGGTTAATCATTTGAATAAATCATTTGAAATAATAAAAAACAATATGATGTTCAAACTTTTGACTTCTTTCTTTAATAACTACATAACACAGTACTTCTACTTCTATTTTCAGTACTTGAGTAGAAATTTTTTTTCAAAACTACTGGTACTTTTTACTTTTAGTACTTAAGTAGCAATTTTTTTGAAAAAACTACTTGCAATACTTAAGTAAAAAAAATGTTGAATACTTTAGTACTTCCACTTAAGTAACTTTTTCTGCGAGCACTTCCACTTCTACTTAAGTCACTTTTTGATCGAGCACTTGTACTTTTACTCAAGTAGAAATTTTGAGTACTTTATACAAGTCTGACAAATGGCCAGTCAAATTCACACCGCACTGTCACGGATAAGTGACAATAGCACTCTCAGCCTCACCCAGCACAAAGATTTTCTAGCTTGTGGGACCACAATCTAAGTGTCAGCAGACTGAGAGCGATTGTGACTGTGTACAATTAACTTTGCATGTAACCCTTTAAACCCCAAGCTGCCACCAGATAGCTTTCGGCCTATCAACCCTTTACAATAACAGCATGACAATTATGAACTTAAATAAACATCTGTAACATACACTGTCACCACAGACAGGTATGTCCAGAGATTTACACTAAAATAGCACTCTTCAGGACACAGGGATTCTTTAGGTTCTGTGTTAATGCTTTAGAGACACTTTTACCACTTTCAAAAGAGTGTTTACTTCCATTCTGGGCCAATTCTGACATCCCTCTTCTACATTTAAGAAACATCATTTTTTTTTGCTAGAAAAGTACTTTGAACCCACAAACATTACAATATATATATATATATATATATATATATATCTCCCTGACTCACTGTCAGCACCATGTGACCACTGTAACCAATCACAGCAGGTCACACGACAGTTGTAAACAATGGGTGGCTTCCTTTGCCATCAATTGACAAGTTCCATTGTCCATCCATTGTGTGGCTAGCTGTGATTGGCCAGTGTGATCACATGGTACAGACAGGGCCAATCACAGCCCATCTGTACCATGTGATTAGCTAATCACAGCTAATCAATACAAAACAAACTGAATGAATCAGTTTCATTCAGTAACGTGTTTGGTTATAGCAAGCCACATTTGGAGCTCCTCCAGTATGAGGAGCGTTTAAAAGCATGTGATGTATTCTCCCTGGAGAAGAGACGCCTGAGAGGGGACATGATAGCAATTTACAAATACCTATTAAAAAAAATAAAACTATTCAGTCGCAAGGAATGTAAGAGGACATGTGGCCACACAATGCGATTAGAGGGAAAGCAATTTACCCTCAGGCTATGCAAGAAGTTTTTTACAGTAAGGGCAATAAGATTGTGGAACTCTCTTCCACAAATGGGGGTAACTGCGGTAGTATGGCTACTTTTAAAAGACTCTTGGACGTACATCTCAAAGATCACAACATTCAAGGGTATGGGAAATTAATACGTCCACACATACCTACACAGGTTGAACTGGATGGACTATTGTCTTTATTCAACCTCAACTACTATGTAACTATGAAATATACTGCTATAAGCAATCATAATGTGTAAAAAAAAAGTATCCTGATCACTTCCCCAGGAGCAGTACAATCTCACTATAGTAACATTGTATTGCTCTGGTCACAGTGTGTTAAAAAAAATGCAATACAAATAAAAAATGTAATTAAAAAAAAAAAACAGTCAGTGTCCCTGATAGCCACCACACTAGGTGACAGTGTGTAAAAGAAAATGTGTGAATTTTTATATTTTTTCATTTTCCAAAAACTATGATAAAAAAATTACAACTTCAAAAAAACGCACCATGCCTCTTACTAAATACCTTGGACTGTCTATTTTCAAAAAAGGGGTCATGTTGGGGATATTTGTACTATCCTGGCATTTTCAGGTCCCAAAAAAATGAGATGAGGCCGCCAGTACATCAGGATTGATCAATTTTTAGATATATACAATAGTTTGTGGATTTTATAACTTTCACACAGACTAAATAATATACACTGATTTGGGTTATTTTCACATAAGAAATGTAGCACAATACACTTTGGTCTAAATTTATGAAGAACAATTATTTATTTGCAAAATTTTATAACAGAAACTAAAAAAAAAAAAAAAACATTTTTTTTGTTTCAAAATTTAGTTTTTTTTTTTTTTATTTGTCAAAAATTAAAAAAACCTAGTGGTTCCTAAATACCACCAAAGAAATCCCTAGTTGTGTGAACAAAATGATAAAAATGTATTTTGGGTACAGTGTTGCTTGACTGTGCAATTGTCATTCAAAGTGCAACAGCACTGAAAGGAAGGCAGGAAGAGGGTAAACGTGCCCACTATTGGTTAAACAAAACAAATGTAGTCACCACATTTAAGGATTGGTAAGCTTCAAAATATTACATTTTTGTTTTTGGGTTCAATGATGCTTTAAGGACTTGTCTCCACATTGGAGAATGGCTCACTATAGGGTCAGTCTCTGCTGTGGGATGACCTCATTTTATGATTGCCAGCCCCCTTCCTCCAGGTTTTAGGACAGGGCTTTGATTTTCTTTGGGTCTTTAGTAAATTCAGATATATTTATAATTGCTTTAAAAATAATACAACCTAATTTTAAAATATTGAACCACTTGCCAACCAGCCACTGTACATGTACTGCGGCAGGTCGGCTCGTTCCCACGAAACGATGTACCTGTACATCGCTTCACAGGGCCACGAGTGGGGGCACATTCAGAGGCCCATTCGCCACAAGGGAAGCTGATCAGCAGGTCCGGCAGCCGCGATTGCCACCGGGCACCCGCGATCGCTCCCCGTGCAGAAAGAACAGCGGTCTGCCGTTGTAAACATGGCAGACTGCTGTTCTGTCAGCAATGAACACAGAGCTCCTGTGTTCCTCCTATTTAGGAACACAAGTTCCTGTGTTCATTCCATAAGCCCATCCCCCACACAGTTAGAACGTGCCCTCTAGGGACACATTTAACCCTTTGATCGCCCCTGATGTTAACACCTTCCCTGCCAGTGTCATTATTACAGTAACAGTGCATATTTTTTAGCACTGATTGCTATAGTAATGTCACTGGTCCCCCCCAAAAGTGTCAAAAATGTCAGTTAGGTGTCCGATCTGTCTGCCGAAATGTCGCAGTCCCGTTATAAATCGCTGATCGCCGCCATTACTAGTAAAAATAAAAATAAAAAATAAAAATGACAAATCTATTCCGTAGTTTGTAGACGCGATAACTTTTGTGCAAACCAATCAGTATACACTTATTGGGATTAGAATACAAATTGGCCTAAAATTATGAAAAAATGTGATACTTTAATTTTTTTTTTTTATTGGGAATGTTATATAGCAGAAAGTAAAAAAGGATTTTTTTTAATTGTCGCTCTTTTTTTGTTTATAAAGCTAAAAATAACAAAAAATAAAAAAAAAAATCGCACAGGTGATCATATACCACCAAAAGAAAGCTCTATTTGTGGGGAAAAAAGGACAATTTTGTTTGGGTACAGCATCGCACGACCACTCAAATGTCAGTTACAGTAACGCAGTGCCGAATCACAAAAATTGGCCTGGTCATTAAAGGGGAAAACCTTCCAGTCCAGAAGTGGTTAAAAAAGAGCTGAAAATTCATCTTCAAGTGTTACATGTATGTCATATCATTTACATTTAAGTATGTACTGTATAGCTTCTAGGTAAAGTAAAAAAAAATATAGAATTAAAAAAATGTATTCAAGATCATTTCATTTTTAAGGGTTATTTCTTGGTAAGGATGAACAGCATAAACAGCAACACTCCACCATTTCATCTCCAGACTCTTACCTTAAGGGATTTCACATTTTCCATTCATGAATCCAGCCAATCACAGAGACTTTCATCTGTTACTGACAGTGAGAAATGTCTAACACTGCACAGCTTTAGCAGATGCGATTTCCCAGGAAATGAATTGGAAGGATTGCATGTGCTGCACAAGTGACTTTGACTCAGGAATGACTCATCCAGCATCTTCCCTTGAAAGGCAAATGCATGTGCTGAGCTGATAAACAAATGAGGAAAGCACAAAACCCTGGGGACCAAAGGTTATCAGTGGAAGAGGGGGAAAAAAAGATGCCTTACTTATTCAGAATACGATTATAGAAAGCTAAAAAAAAAAAAAACAGGATTGAATTCATTTCACGATACAGTATGTGGCTCTAAAGGAAATATTTTAATAAATGTTTATTGTAGCCTTGCACTGTACAATAATAGTAAGTGTTATGCTTCTAACAGTAAGGATGTAATATAGTCAATTGTACATGCCTTATTGTGCTTCTTTTATTATTTTTTTTATTATTATTCTTTATTTAAGCTGAATGTAAATGAGAGATATAGAGGTTTTTCAATTAAATCTTGATTTTAGAATAAAAATCATCTGCAAAAGGCAAAGCTTGTGGATTTTGGAAGCAAATATAACTGTAGATGAAAACCCAGAAGTTTTATCGTTATCAGTCTTTAGCCACCTCGATTCACCCCCTTCCTGCCCAGGCCAATTTTCAGCTTTCAGTTCTGTCACACTTTAAATGACAATTACTCAGTCATGCAACACTGTACCCCAAAAATAAATAATGTTTACAATTTTTTTTAGACAGATCAAGCCTTTTTTAGTGATATTTAATCATCACTGTTTTTTTTTTAGTTTTTGCTTTTTACATTGGGTTTAGAAAAGAATCTGCCCCCCCTTTTAAAATAATCTCATTTTGTTGCTTTACAGTCTGAAATGAAGACAGACATGTTTTTTGTTTTATCCAGCTGTATTCACTGTATAACATCCAAGTGAACGATATAACAACTAACATGTCAAAAAAAACAAAAACAGAATCACTCAGTTGGAAAAAGGATCACCCCTTGTGTCAGTATTTTGTTGAACCACCTTTTGCTTTAATTACAGCCTTTAGTCTGTTGGAATATGTCGCTACTAACTTTGCAATATTTGCCCACTCTTCCTTGCAGAACTGCTCAAATTCAATTATATTTATTGTGGACTGCCATCTTCAAGTCATTCTACAGTTTTTCAATGGGGTTTAAGTCTGGCCTCTGACTAGGCCCTGCAAGGGCATTCACCTTTTTCTCCTTCAACCACTGTGTGGTCATTTTTGCTGGGCCATTGTCATGTTGGAAGGTAAACCTTCTTCCCATTGACAACTTTCTGGAAGATGGCAGCAGATTTTCCTCAAGAATTTGACAGTATTTTACCCCATCCATTTTTACTTCTATTCTGAAAAGTGCTCCAGTCCCTGCTGCAGAAAAACACCCCCATAACAGAAAATTACCCCCTCCATGCTTTACTGTAGGAATCGTGTTATTTTGATGGTGAGCTGTATTGGATTTCCACCAGACATATCGTTTGGTGTTGAGGCCAATTAATTCAAATTTAGTCTCATCTGACCATAACATCTTTTTCTATGTGGCCTCTGAATCTTCAAGGTGTGTTTTGGCAAAGCTCAGTTGTGGCTGTATGTGGCATTTCTTGGGGAGTGGCTTTTCTCTTGCAACCCTTCCATACAAGCCACATTTGTGGAGAATTTGTGATAGTGTTGTCACATGCACACAATGACCCTTCTTTTTCATAAATTCCTGCAACTGCTTCAGAGTTGCTGTGGGCCTCTTGGTAGCTTCTCTGATCAGTTTTCTCCATTCATCCTGTTTGGAGAGACGTCCTGATCCAGGGAGGGTCTTTGTTGTAACAAATATCTTCCACTTCCTAATAATAGACTTCACTGTGCTTCTAGGCATTGATAAAGCCTTTGAAAGTTGTTTGTATCCATCTCCTGACTTTTGCCTGTCCACAACTTTATCCCGGAGATCCTGGTGACAGTGCCTTTCCACCTATAGTTGGATTGCACTATCAAGGATTGAAATGCTCCAGGAAAGCTCTTTTCATGCTGAGCTAATCAAAATGACCACAGCTGATCACAATTGAAAGTCAAATGTATTTGTGTGCCATTAAGAAGGTGATTAGCTACACCTGAGTTTATAAGTCATTTTAAAGAGGGTGATCCTTTTTTCCAACTCAGCGATACTGTTTTTGAATTTTTAAAATTTTTTCCTGACATGTTGGTGTTATATCTTTCACTTGGATATTATAAGTTGCAGTGAGTAAAATAAAAACTGTGTCTGTCTTCAATTCAGGCTGCAAACAAACAAAATGTAATTATTTTTAAAGGGGGGGGTGATTCTTTTCTATGATACAAAAGAGAATGGGAGGAGGAGCCTTGAGGAGGCACCCTCTAAAGCTTGGACAGTAATGTCTGGTACCACATCCTAGAGGAGAAGTTGCACCAAAAAAAAACATAAAAACTAAGCAGAGGACTTTAATGGCACTACTTGGATAAAATATCAATAGTTTTATTGTACAATTTTAAAAACTATATATATATATATATATATATATATATATATATATATATATATATATATATATATAGACAAGACTTACAAATACGCATACTTTTACAGAGACATATACAGATGTTGTGTTATGTTATTCAAATTAAGAAATCCACCCCCCCCCCCCCCTTTGTTCAGTTCGGGTGGTGAGTAGCTTGCTGTGATTTCAATTTCGATGCAGTTATATTTCACGGGTCACTACCCGCTTCTTCAGGAAAGAGACTACAGCCAAGCTCTCAGTCAATATAGATATACATGTAAACCAAAACAACCACAGTAATCATTCACCGACCAGCTGTTACAAAATCCTTCAATAGATGGGGTAATCCACACGGGCTTTGTTTACAAGATAATAATTCAAGAAATTAGGAGGACATTTTAGCAAGATCGTGTCTGAAAACACATTTTTTACCAGTTCGAATAAGTAGGGAAAAAGAAAAAAACATAACACCCAAAAAGACATTTGTGTTACCCTAACATTTGGACCTAATATAACTAGTGCCTTCACCTATAGCAGAGAGAAAAATATGAATCAGCGGCTGGAGCAGTGGGTGGAAGCAGAATATCCCCGTCCTGGAATAGTGGTACACTTTACCATCAAATGAATAGGTTAAATAAACACCACTCTATCCAACGTTTTTCTTAATTTCTGTTATAAAATTTTGTAAATAAATAATCTTTTTTCATAAATTTAGGCCAAAATATATTCTCCGACATGTCTTTTGTAAAAATACCACAAAACAGTGTATATTATTTAGTCTGTGTGAAAGTTATAGTCTACAAACTATGGTATATATTTGAAAATTGATCAGTCCTGATGTACTGATGGCCTATTTCATTTCTTGAGGCCCTAAAATGCCACGACAGTATAGATACCCAAAAAAATAGCCCCTCTTTGGAAAGCAGACAGACAGCCTAAGGTATTTAGTAAAAAGGTGAGTTTTATGAAGTTGTCATTTTTAGTCACAAATTTTTAAAAAATGAAGAAAGTTGTAATTTTAACAAGTTATGTCTCACACACAGCATAGGCATACTAAGGCCCTGTTAACACCTGAGCGTATTTAAGCTCGTAAAAAGCTTATCTCTGAAGTCTCAAAATGCCCAACAAGCAAAATCCTATTTATTTCCATGGCCCCTGTTCACATCTGAGCGTTTTGTTGCCTGAAGCAAAACGACTGACGCTTAAAAAAGTACATGAGCTTCTTTTTTGGCAGTTTACAAGCATTTTTTGTTAGATGTCAATGCCTGCCTGCAAACACCTGCAAAAAAAACGCCTGTAAAAAGCCAGAAAAAAAGCCCAAAAATAAACGCCTGAAAATAATCAGGTGTGAATGGAGCCTCAAAATTACAACCCAAAACACATTCTGCTATGCCTCCCAAGTATGGGGATACCACATGTGTAAGACTTTTTCACAGCCTAGATGCCAGCATTAGTACAAGCAGCAGGCAGAGGCAACGCTGCATTAGTTATGAGGAACACTGTTGCTGTTCTACACTGGACTGGTTTAACTGGGACTGATGTGGTGTTTTTCAGGAAAACTGTTGCTTGCAGCACTGGTCTAGTGTTTGGGCAATCAGGAATACTATATTGGTCTGGCAACACTGTGGCTGGTGTGTTGGTAGAGAATTGTAACTGGCTACACTATTGTAGCCTCAGGATTGCCTCTCAACTGCTATCCCCTTTAGCTGCAGAGACAGTGACCAAGGGTGTACACATGCCATGGCTGCAATGATTTGCTTCACAGCTGTGGCAGAAGTACCCCCTGTACTCACACTGATCATAACCCATTCAAGGAATGTGGTTTCTTGTGCATGGTCCAAGGGGTAAAAGCAGTTGATGAGGAGGCAACAAAATGCCTCTTCACTGCCTGTCAAATTCTCTCTGAAGAGCTATCCATACATGGCTGGCTCTTCAGAGAGCATTGCAAATCTGAACAAGTCTTTATGGTGACATTGTGACCGCTGTGGTGGTGATCAGGGACACTGTAACTGGTGTGGCGAGGATCATGTACACTAACTGTTGTCGCGGTGATCACAGACACTGTGACTGGCACAGTGGTAATTAGGGACACTGAGTGGGTGGCAGTGATTAGGGACACTAACGGGTGACAATATGGAAAAAAAAAAAAAATTTCTACAATTTTTTTTTTTTTTTCAATTCGTTTTTTTACACTGTCATCAAAGTAGTGCAATGCCACCACTCTACTACTCTGGTTAGGTGATCAGTATCACAATAATAAATAATGAATCATGAATGAAATCCCTTCAAAACAATTAATTTACTTGTAAAAATGTGATAGCTGTAATTGGTCACAGTGATCACAAAGTACCTGGGCCAATCACAGCGGTCTGGTACCGATCTGTCTGTTCCGCTGTGTCTGATGACTCAGTGGTAGTAGATCTTCACAAAGACAGAGACTGGAAGCCCATGGGACAATAAAGAGACACACAACATGCATTAAAAATACATAAATATATTTCATGAAAAAATACATATAAAAATAGAGCATGAGAAAATGTTAATTATATTCATCAATGAAAAATAGAATATTTGTACGTACAAAATATAACTTCAACTATTTCTGACATTCCGATACTCTGTAATTGTCGATCTGTGCTGCATCTATCTCAATGCGTTTCATGAAATCAGTATTTCGCTTCATCAGGAGGAATACAGATATGAGTAGTTGATGCCATAATTTGAATCTTCTCATATATCACTAAATATTTCTCTACGTCCATAAGACTGTTCCAATAGATAACAAGACACAATAAAAAAGATCATTCCTCCTCTAGGGAGTGCGACTCTTCCCACCACTTTTTATTGGTGCGGCCATCCGTGACAGATCACTCTATGCTCCAGGGATTTTCCTAGGAGTCCGCTGTCTGGCGTAGATACCTTGAGGCACCGCCTGCTTATCCGTGGCTTGACTCCCTTCTCTCCCCAACTCCCGGGCGGAAATGTTGGGAAGAGTTGTACTCCCTAGAGGAGGAAGGACCTTTTTTATTGTGTCTCGTTATCTATTGGAACAGTCGTATGGACGTAGAGACATATTTAGTGATATATGGGAAGATTCAAATTATGGCATCAACTACTCATATCTGCGTTATGAGGATAAGAACATTTTCAGTAAGTACAGGAAATACCTGTTGATCATACCATCCACTGTCAATCACAAGCAAAGTAGACTTGATGGGGAATTTGTTTCTCAGTTCCCCATCAGGCTCCGGCTACTGTCAGTTCAGTGTGATTCATTGACTGCTAGGGTTTTGGTGGCCTTTATCCTAGAAACCAATGAAGTAAATGTAAAGCACAAACATATTAATAATGTAATGAGCACAGAACACCTCTCTCCACCTGTACACCAACTTATATAAATATATATGATATCCACTATAATTTTATAGAGCCATTGAATTGATACTTTGAAGAGTTTGCTGGTCTAAACATAAGGAGAGTATTCATTTCACTGAATTATAATTAAACACAAAACCTATTTGATGTCTTTTGGATTACATTGTTGTGGCAGAAATTCTATGAGAATAGGTACAAGGGTTAGAGATAATAAACCTGTGAGAAGCCACTTTATTTAAACCAGTGTTAAACCAATGCATTTCAGGGCTACAAAACAAACAATATACAATAAAACACAGTTGGCATGATTCACTAAACTGCAACATTCCTATGTGTTAAAAATTATGATTTCAAAATACATTTTACAAAAAAGACATAACATATATCAATGTTGCATTGCCCAACTGGATCAAATTGGGTTACAAAAAAAAAATCAAACACAACACGCCAAAAAATGTTTTAGTGCATCGAATTCCATTTTTTTAAAAAAAGCAGGGTAAAACAGGTGAACATAAAAATTGTAAACTCATTTCACCCTTTAGTGAATTGGGCCAAAGGCAGAATAGCAGCTTTAAGTTTGTCTCTTGCCTTTTCGCTGGTGCTCATTATCCTCGTTATTCGCATTTTCTGCAGACCAGACAACATTCATTTGTAACCAGAACTGACACACGTTATAATTTAATTTAGAAATTCAAATAAAAAAATCTAATTAACGTAAAAGTTGTGTATCTGTGCTTTGCAGTTAGATACATTAGGATATCATAAACACATTTACTGCACAGAAAGGATTGTAGTTTTGCTTATTTTTTTCAGAGATTGCAATGGCTTAATTTTATGCAGCTAACCTAGGCTCTATATAAATAAAAAATGATTGTATAAAAAAAATGTAAAATGCTAAACTGTGGTTCTAATAGCAGATTTAAATATTTTGTATTTATTTTCATTAGCATTATAATAAGTAGCTTGAAGGAGAGGGTGCAGTTTTTCTGTTTATATAGTAGGCACACATAACTTTTATTCTTTATTTATTTCCCAGCTGTGTGCTTAGATTCCCTAGAGAGGAAGGCATTATTAAGTGTTGGGTAGATGGTTCTGACCCCTATGAAACAACAGCCTCCAAACACCTGGTCTCATGGATTAGTCAAATGACTTAATACATTTGTGAGCAATCAATGGGAGGTGTTGATATAAACATTCTAATGAACGTTTGGGTCATTGCTGCATATTGATTTGTAACGCATCTCTGAAACCAACCTAAAGCAGCATATCCATTTCATTTTTCCCCTCTTCCATTCTGTTATTTGGTGTTTACGTTTCTAATTATAGGCCTTTTCAAAAAACAGAAAATCATATCCTATTTTATTAAAAAGCTGAACAGTATGATTGAAGATTGATGTATAGGATTTGACATTAGTGTTAGCTTTTCACAGATCCATCACTGAGGTTAATAGAATGTAGAGAGGTGGGGCAGTGACGCCACCTTGTTCAGTTACAGAACTCAGAATTCAGATAATACAGAGAATTCTCAGAATGGCGCCCGTGCTGAACACCTGACCTCTTGTGTTCACAATGCAGCAGGTGAGTTATTCAGCATGGGACCCAGAAGCGAGTGGAGACCACAGGAGCAGCGTTGTCTGTGTTTTCCAACTTCAAGGGGCATTGGCCAGGTATGGTATATAGTAACTTGGTCCAACCTAAACCAGTGTACTTATGAATAAAATATCCATACCTGGAATTGCTCTTTAAAATACTCTTGTGCCTAGCTTAAGATTGGGGGAAAACTTATTGAATCACAATTTAATGAATAGCAACAATTTTAAATGTACATGTAATTGTGGGTTGAGGCCTTCCCAAGACCTTCATATGTCATCAATTACTTTAGTACCATAATAGCCTAATTTAGGACAATATGAATGTACATACGCTTTCCCATGCCAATTCCAATCACTTGGCAGAAGTGATAAAGAGTAAAATGCCTGTCTGAATTAGGCAGATTTGCTTTACAGTAGACCTGCCTCAATGAGCAGTAAGAATACTTTAAAACAAGCCCTCGTTCACCTCTATAGCTATAGGCACTGTGGTAAATTTATCTTTAAAATTCACAACAGAAGCACTGAAATCTGAGAGTAGATCTTGGGAGCCTGCTAGCCATTTCAGCGTTTCATATTCCTGATGTATGTCTGTTGTACCATGTACTTCTATGTAAAAGTATGTCCTCTATGCATTTACTCCTTCATGTTATGAGGTAGACTTTCATGTCATCTGCATTCGTAATGTTTTGCAGGTAATAGCTGGCACAGGCAGGGTATCTGTGGAGTCCTTCTTTACTTCCATGAAGTGTTGGACCACTTCCTTGAGGAGCAAATCCAACTGGCAATCTTCTGCTGAGCTGCAGTGGCTTTCTGCTGAATCTCTGCCATCTGTTGCTGAATCTCTGCAAACTGGCAGTTTGTTTCCTGTTGGGTTGCAGTGGCCTGCTGCTAGGCATATCCTCCATGTTTCTATAAACCCCACACCAAAATAAAAAAAAACAGCGTGGGGTCCCTCCCAAATTCATACCAGACTCTTATCTGTGCATGCAGCCTGGCAGGTCAGGAAAGGGAGGGGACGAGCGAGCGGCTTCCCCTTCCTGAACTATACCAAGCCATCCTCCAAACAAATATATCAGCCAAGCGCTCACTCCGAAGGGGAAGACTGGCGTGCTGCTCTCCTCAGGCAGGGAACTCCAAACGGATGCATAAAAGAAAGGAAAAGGAGGCGCAAACACCTAGTGCATTACCCGAGGTACTGTTTAAAATGATTTAATAAAATGCTGAATGCATACTCACAAACATGAAGAATTAAAATCGTATTGCAAATTCCCGTCACCCATGTGTTGGACCATGTCCTGGAAATTGCGACCGCTATGGTCCAACACATGGGTGACGGGAATTTGCAATACGATTTTAATTCTTCATGTTTGTGAGTATGCATTCAGCATTTTATTAAATCATTTTAAACAGTACCACCGGTAATGCACTAGGTGTTTGCGCCTCCTTTTCCTTTCTTTTATATACCAAGCCATGCCTTTAACATGGGGAGGGGGTGCTAATGTTGATGGGGGACAACGGTTGTAAGGTCTGCAGGGGGGGGGGGCTTATCAGAATCTGGAATAATAAAACAATGTCCCATAGATCCATCGTCAATCACATCGCGCACCGCTGAACCCGAAAAAATGTTTTATAGGTTTTTTGCCTTTGTCTGGATCAATTGTGTGCATAGGATTATGTATATAGAGGAGAAAAGAGGCAAAAGCAGAACATATAATTGGGATATCTAGGCTATGTACACTGCTCAAAAACAATTAAAGGAAAACTTGAAGTCAATTAAATTCCTGGGATATTGATCTGGTCAGTTATGTAGCAGAAGGGGTTGTTAATCAGTTTCAGCTGCTTTGGTGTTAATAAAATCAACAACAGGGGCACTAGATGGGCAACAATGGGACAACAATGGGACAACCCCAAAAACAGGAACGGTTTTACAGGTGGAGGCCACTGAAATGTTTTTTCCCTATTTTTCCCATTTTTTCTGACTGTTTTTCACTAGTTTTGCATTTAGCTAGGGTCATTGTCACTACTGATACCATGAGGCGATACCTGGACCCTGTAGAGGTTGCACAGGCAGTCCAAATCCTCCAGGATGCCACATCAATACGTGCCATTGCCAGAAAGTTTGCTGTGCCTTCCAGCACAGTCTCAACAGCATGGAGGAGATTCCAGGGGACAGGATTTACTCTAGGAGAGCTGGACAGGGCTGTAGAAGGTCCTTAACCCATCAGCAGGACTGGTATCTGTTCCTTTGTGCAGGAAGGAACAGGATGAGCACTGCTTGAGCCCTACAAAATTACCTCCAGCAGGTATGTCTTTGACCAAACAATCAGAAACAGACTTCATGAGGGTGGCCTAAGGGCCGGATGTCCTTTAGTGGGCTCTGTTCTCACTGCCCGTCAACATGGAGCTCAATTGGCATTTGCCATTGAACACCAGAATTGGCAGGTCTGCCACTGGCACCCTGTGCATTTCACAGATGAGAGCTCATGTGACAGACCTGAAATGGTCCAGAGAAGCCATGGAGAATGTCACACTGCCTGTAACATCATTCAGCATGACTGGTTTGTTGGTTTGTCAGTGATGGTCTTGGTAGGCATATCCATGGATGGATGCACAGACCTCTACAGGCTAGATAATGACACCCTGACTGCCATTGGGAATCATGATGAAATCCTTAGCTGGTGCAGTGGGTCCTGGATTCTTTCTGGTACACGACAATGCCTGGCCCTATGTGGCGAGAGTATGCAGCCAGTTCCTGGAGGATGAAGGAATTGATACCATTAAATGGCTCCCACACTCGCCTGACCCAAATCCAGTAGAACACCTCTGGGACATTATGTATTGGATCTATCCGATGCCACCAAATTGCACCTCAGTCTGTTTAGGAGCTTAGTCCTGGTCCAGATCTGGGAGGAAATACACCAGGACACCATCCGTCATCTCATTAGGAGCATGCCCCAACGTTGTCAGGCTTGCATACAAGCATGTGGGGGGCCATACAATCTACTGAGTACCATTTGAGTTGCTGCAATGAAATTTCAGCAAAATGGACTAGCCTGCTGCATAATGTTTTCACTTTGATTTTTGGAGTTGTCTTGAGTTCAGCCCTCTAACACATTACCTAGTCCATATCAGTATATTAATCCAGCATGATATTTTTCCCCATTGAGATCTCAAGGTGTTTTCAAAGTGTTCCTTTAAATTTTTTGAGCAGTGTACATTCTGCTTTTGGCGCTTTTTTCCTTGAAAACCAAGGCCTTACTCGAGCAAATAGCCAGATACCCCCCCCCCCCCCCCTGAGACTTGCCCAAGGAGAATCATCACCGAATGGTGACCATTCAGTGATTCGCCATGGACCAGAAAGCCAAAACACAGAAACCATAACATTGACTTGGAATTGAGGCCCCTATAGAAAACAAGAACCAATAAGTATACTTGCATGCATGCACCTTGTGTGGGATTTTAAGTATTAACAATGGTTTGGCTACATGAACTATGTGGGTTTTCTACATACACTACAGAAGAGATGGAGCACCAGTCAATATAATGGTGGCCTGAAAGTGCCTACTACATGTTAATTTAGTACTTGCTTGAGCGCAAGGGAGGCTTTCATAGTGTTTACAGATGTGTTTTTGCAGACGAAGTCAAGCTGTACAATAACTTACTAAGTTTTCAATAAGTACCCACCTCTGGACCACTATACCCCCTGCCTTTTTCCTGGGGGGGGGTTACCCAGTACATCACAGTCCTAGACCTTCATGTTCTTTACTCATTATCACCAAACCTTGGACTCTCTATCCCACATATACAGTATAACGGATCTATGGTCTCTCCTGTGCTGTTCTAGTGTATACATATGGACTATATCCTGGGAAATATAGGGTCCAATCCATGTCCACTAAAGGATCACAGATTTATTGCATCCCTTCTTACTTGGTACACATATACAGCATCTCACGAAAGTGAGTACACCCCTCTTATTTTTGTAAATATTTTATTATATCTTTTCCTGTGACAACACTGAAGAAATGACACTTTGCTACAATGTAAAGTAGTGAGTGGACAACTTGTATAACAGTGTACATTTGCTGTCCCCTCAAAATATCTTAAAACACAGCCATTAATGTCTAAACCACTGGCAACAAAAGTGAGTACACTCCTAAGTGAAAATGTTCAAATTGGGCCCAATTAGTAATTTTCCCTCCCCAATGTCATGTGACTCGTTAGTGTTAAAAGGTCTCAGGTGGGAATGGGGAGAAGGTGTGTTAAATTTGGTGTTATCGCTTTCACTCTCTCATACTGATCACTGGAAGTTCAACATGGCACCTCATGGCAAAGAACTCTCTGAGGAACTGAAAAAAAGAATTGTTGCTCTGCATAAAATTGCCTAGGCTATAAGAAGATTGCCAAGACCCTGAAACTGAGTTGCAGCATGGTGGCCAAGACCATACAGCGGTTTAACATGACAGGTTCAACTCAGAACAGGCCTCGTCATGGCCGACCAAAGAAGTTGAGTGCATGTGCTTAGCATCATATCCAGAGGCTGTCTTTGGGAAATAGACATATGAGTGCTGCCAGCATTGCTGCAGAGATTGAAGGGTAGGAGGTCAGCCTGTCAGTGCTCAGACCATACGCCACACACTGCATCAAATTGGTCTGCATGGCTGTCGTCCGAGAAGGAAGCCTCTTCTAAAGATGATGCACGAGAAAGCCCACAAACAGTTTATTGAAGACAAGCAGACTAAGGACATGGATTACTGGAACTATGTCCTGTGGTCTGATGAGATCAAGATAAATGTATTTGATTCAGATGGTGTCAAGCGTGTTTGATGGCAATCAGGTGAGGAGTACAAAGTCAAGTGTGTCTTGCCTACAGTCAAGCATGGTGGTGGGAGTGTCATGGTCTGGGACTGCATGGGTGCCGCTGGCACTAGGAGCTACAGTTCATAGAGGGAACCATGAATGCCAACATGTACTGTGACATACTGAAGCAAAGCATGATCCCCTCTCTTCAGAGACTGGGCTGCAGGGCAGTATTCCAACATGATAACAAACCCCAAACACACCTCCAAGACGACCACTGCTTTGCTAAAGAAGCTGAGGGTAAATGTGATAGATTAGCCAAGCATGTCTCCAGACCTAAACCCTATTGAGCATCTGTAAGGGATCCTAAAACGAAAGGTGGAGGAGAGCAAGGTCTCTAACATCCACCAGCTCTGTGATGTCATCATGGAGGAGTGGAGTTGGACTCCAGTGGCAACCTGTGAAGCTCTGGTGAATTCCATGCCCCAGAGGGTTAAGGCAGTGCTAGAAAAGAATTGTGGCCACACAAAATAGCGACACTTTGGCCCAATTTGTAAATTTTCAATTAGGGGTGTACTCACTTATGTTGCCAGTGGTTTAGACATTAATGGCTGTGTGTTGAGTTATTTTGAGGGGACAGCAAATTTACACTGTTATACAAGCTGTACACTCACTACTTTACATTGTAGCAAAGTGTCATTTCTTCAGTGTTGTCACATGTAAAGATATAATAAAATATTTACAAAAATGTGAGGGGTGTACTCACTTTTGTGAGATACTAATATATATATATGTATATAGTGTATCCCTCTTCAACAAACCATATATATATGTATCCCTCTTGAACAAACCAATGTAAGTGTTTGAAGGCATACTGTCTGGTTTCATCGTAGCAAAGGGGCAAACACGCATGATGATGTTGAATCTTCTAAAAATGAAGAAGCAACATGGTGTGTACATTTTTTTAACATGGAAAAAGCATCACATAATGAACCTTAGTGTATTAGGCCATTAGCTTTCAATAAACAAGCAAAGAAGTTTGAGGTTGTAGAGCTAATTTTTTTCTTTGAGAATTCTGAGAGTTAAAGCTTGAATGCATCTATTTTGTTTAAAAATAGAAGCCTACAAATCTAAAGCAAAGTCTGGCTTTTAAGAGGCATGCATTTGGCAGCTTTCCAGAGATAATTTACTGCCAATAATTTAATGATTATAATAAGATCATTGGATTGCTGATGCATTCAAGAGCTAGACAGCTTTTAGAGAAAGAAAAAGAACTGGTAACATAGTGGGCCACATTTTTTTCGGTAGCAAATGTGCACACAGAGCAGTGCTAATGCTATTAGTTATTATACTAGTATTTCTGTAAGTAATGGCTATGACGCATGAAGCATCTGGTTTGAAAACATCACCTCAGACACTACCTCAACTTACCTCTAATGATCAAAGCATTTTAGTTTTAGAGATCTGCAAAATGGATTATATGCAAGACTGCACTGGAAGTGCACTGGATTCTGACGCTGTAAGCCTAATAGATAATTAATTTGCAAATATGCTATAACTGAAACTTTCTTTTAAAAAATGTACTATATAAAGCAAGATGTCTGCTGGAAAAATCCTTTGTCCAGACAGAAAAGACACTACACATAGAGGCCTATCTTTACTGAAATTAGAGATGTAATTAAAATAATTCTAAATATAACAATTGATAAAAAGGTGATTGATAAGCTACGTGTTCTAGATGGCATGAAGGTACAAAGTACCAATAGGGATGTCTATCATGCTTTAACAGCTTGACTTTTTGTAGAATTTTTGTTAATCCTATAGGGAGAACAGTATGTTAGTCCACAATGTTTAATTACAAATGTATCTAGTATATTTCAGACCCATTAAGTTAGATCACTGAAAATGAAATGGAGGTCATACTTACAGTGCTACAGGGGAACACAGTACGGTAAAACAAAACCAAAGAAAATTGCCAGCTCAACTCGCCAGCCATTCTGCTACCAACTGAATTATCCTAACAGTTTGCGTTAAAAACAGGGGTTTAGTTAGCACATATTTGCAAATACATGCGTAAGCTGCAGAGCCACTCCAAGGCACTCCACTATTTCTGCAGTCCTAACTCTTGTAAATTTATGAGAGCTCCTGCAGTGGAAGCACACTGGCTACCTCCAGGCTCACCTGCCCTCTATCTATCTATTAGAATGCATGTGCTTCCACTGTGGAGGCTCTCATAAATTTACAAGAGTTAAGACTGCAGAATACTTGGGGTGTCCCGTGGAGTGGCTCTACAGGTTACGCATGTATTTGCAAATGTGTGCTAACTAAACCCCTGTTTTTAACGCAAACTGTTAGACAGGATAATTTGGATAGTAGCGAATTGGCTGGCATTGAGCTGGGAATTGTCTTTGGTTTTGTTTTGTATGTGTTGCCCTTTAAGGTGCTCCATGCTTTGAAGGTCAGCTATAGGTGAAGGCAGTGGCCATTTGTTTGTTACTGATGTATTATCGGTGAGGGGGCACACTGGACACTTTTGCTGTCATTGCGCTGTGTGTCCAGTGTGTCCCTGTGCCCTAAAGAGGGCTGGGCTACCTCTGGCTCACCTGCCCTCCATCTATCCATTAGAATGCATGTGCTTCCACTGTGGAGGCTCTCCTAAATTTACAAGAGTTAGGACTGAAGAAATATTGGGGCGCATTGGAACGGCTCTGCAGTTTACGCATGTTTTTGCAAATGTGTGCTAAATAAACCCCTGTTTATATGGCAAACTGTTAGACAGGTTATTTTGTGTATTTCACCGCGCTTAGGATTCAAACAATCACCTATAGTGTTTTATATTTCAGTGTTGCTACTTAAATAAAAAAATTTGTGACATTAATTTCAGTGTACAAACCAATAATCTATTCCAGAGTAGCGCAACCACTGCTACTGTGCAGAGGACAATCATATATCTTGCAAGTGATATAATTAAATGTAAAAATAATACAAAATATTCAAATATTTCAAAATCACATAAAAAAAGTCAATACAGCTGTCAAAACAATAGTGTATAAATCGAAAATAAATCTTCAAAATGATTCAATTCAGGAAAGTTTGTGATTAACAGTCAACTCTCTATGTGAGTAGAGCCAGGAATAATACACCTTATATCCACCACCAATGCAATTAAATAAAGCTGTCTCCCCTATGGAAATTTACTTACCAGATTGAATTTCCTTTCACTCTCATGAAAAGGTTAATAAGCTTTTAGGTCAATATTCACCTGGTAGTATCACTCCACAATCAGCAGGTCTCATCTTGTCACATGTGTGTGAGAGAAAACAAAAAAAAACCTCCAAAAGTGCATTAATCCCATAAAACATTTATTAAAACCCAAGTAAACCACTCACATTTAAAATCATCTTGTACATTGCATGTAAATGGGTAGGTATCAGACAGGCAACAACTCAGCCCAGTCTCACCACCCCCACACTGATTTCAACTGTCAGTGTAGTTACCTTTCACACTCTCCCATGATCAACACATGAACCGAGCTCCGCATAGCCACGTCTCGAAGCTTTTCGTCATTTCCGACTTCATCAATTGGAATTGGCTAAACGATGCGGTATCTCAGGTTTTCTACTCATCTCCTCCTTACCCTCAAACAACTACCGGGTCTTAAAGTCATCCAGATTTTGTTGCATCTCATTTAATGCAAGATGTTTTATCCATCTGGTCTGTTAACCGTACATACACCAAGCAGAATTTATCCACTTGTGCTGTTAAACAGTACAAGTGGCCTATGGGTCTCAAAGGCATCCAGATTCAGTGCATTATCTAGCTCAATGCAAAGTGTTTTATCCACCTGGATTATTAACACAACACACCAAACGGAAAATTATCCACTAGTGCTGTTTTTTATGATGGTCCTAAAAGTTATTGCTATTTATCTAATAGGATCAATCCAAATAAATATTCAAAGTTTTGACACTTATATATATACCAATAGTTTACATCCTAACTATAAGTTGCAATAATAAGACTGGGGTGTTTTTGAGATCTTTAGGAATGTAACAATTACATCTATTGCAAAATCATAACCTATCCTGTTCAATATATATTACATACAATAAATAGTGCATTAAAATGATACAATTACATTTTATTTGAAATTATCTGAGTTACAACCTAAAACATTCTCTATTAAAATTCTTAGTAATCACTGATACAGCAATTAATGTCCAGTTTGATGTTTAATCCATCTGGCACTAAAGTTCATAAGGAGTAAATCCATTTTGTTTCACACTTTGAGAGGTCCCTCCCTCACCCAGTTTTATCCTCTCCTAGTTGGAGACACCCTCTTCACATCCCAAAATGGGAGGGAGGACGGGTCTCTTGCTTGGTAGCGTCTATAGTGTTCTGATAGACTATGATACTTGTAACCTTTTAAGATGTTAGAAATGTGTTCTTCTACTCTCACCTTTAATGTACGTTCGACCTATGTATGTAAAACCACATGGGCACATTAAGGCATATATACTACATGTGTTGTATCACCGGTTATTAGATCTTTAATTTCCTACTCCTGATTGGTATTAACTGAAGTAAATGACTGATGTTTCCTTACATTATTTCTAGAGTAGCTACATGCTTTATATCTGCCTTTCCTGAATTGAATCACTTTGAAGATTTATTTTTGATTTATACACTTTGACAGTTGTATGGACTTTTTTGTATGACTTTGAAATTTTGTAATATTTTGTAATATTTTCACGTTTGATTATATCACTTGCAGATATATGATTGTCCACTGCATAGTAGCAGTGGTTGCGCTACTTTGGAATTGATTATTGCTTGATACACTAATATTAATGTCACAAAATCTGTTAGACAGGATAATTCTGTTGGTACCAGATTGGCTGGGAATTGTCTTCGGTTTTGTTTGGCATGCGTTGCCCTTCCATGTGCTTCTTGCTGTGAAGGCCAGTTATAGGTGGGGGCAGTGGCCAGTTGTTTGTTACTGATGGAACACAGTACAGAAGACTGTCTTGCTTTCCTGTCTTTATTGTCTTTGGTTCAGGCTTCGGCACATCATTTGCAAAATAATCTTCTATACTTGAAAGATTTAATGACTATCAATCCCTTACTTGATACTTAGCAGGATGACGTTGTATTGATTGGGATTGGGGGGGATCCCAATCTGGGGTGCCCACACTCACAGTGGGTGCAGGATGGAATTTCACAAGATGCGACAAAGAGTGGCTTTTATCCCTTAGTGACAAGTCACCACTCAGTCACCAGCTGCCGGTGTGCCTTGAGTAGTAGTAGGTGGCTGTGTTGTGAAGATAGGAGTCTTGATGTTTATTTAATCAAAAGGAGCAAAAAAACAAATTAACATATAGGTAAAGAAAGTATTTGACAGAAATTTGCTTTTATGATCATTAAAACACAACATCTGACATATTCATTGTATTTTTTACACTTATAACCCCATAAATGTACTATTGTTTCACTCATGAAATTTCCTACAATTTGGAACTTATTTTTTAAGTTCAATTTGTTCACATGCAGTACTATATGTGGTTCACTTTGTGTTTCAAAAATTTGAACTTGTACTTATTCATCCTCATCTGAAATATTCAATTTGCAAGGGTGAAAATAGTAATCAAGCATTTCCTAGGAGTGCAGGGCATAGAAAGCTTGGGAACCACACTAGGAGTGAAAGAAATCTCCTTGGTGTTGTCCACACAAAACTTACCCTGCTTTTACATGTGTGCCTTAAGACCCTGCATTTCATGCCAGCTCCATCCCTCCCTCCCTCAAGGCATAGGTAGAAAAGTGTTAAATAGTTTTTAATATATACACATACACCACCGATCAAAAGTTTTAGAACACCCCCATGTTCCCAGTTTTTGTTGAAACTTAAACAGTTCAAGTCCAGTCAATATCCTGCAATGGAGGAGAAAAAAAGTTTAGGTTAACAAAAACTGAAAAATAGTGTGCATTTCAAAGTTATACAAAAATATATTTTTCAGAGAAGTAATGGGTTAACAACTCACAGCTGTTCTGCAGCGATGTAAGTAGATTAACTAACAATTTCTACAGGTGTCCCAACTTTTGTTGATTACTTACCAGCTCTCTTTCTGTATAAATGCAGTGTTAAAACAGACTGTATTACTACACCCTCTTAAGCAATATTTGGACAGTATTGTACTGCAGGAAGTAGTATATTGCTCTCAAAACGGTGAAAAAATGGCAATTAACAAAGGAAGACAGACAGACCATTATAACCCAAAAAGCGTAGGTCTTTCCTTTAGAAAAATTGCAAAGAAAGCGAATGTGTCAGAGATTACAGTTTCCTACACCATCCAAGGACACTTGGAAACTGGGGGAAACTCTGACAGGAGGAGGTCTGGCAGACCCAAAGCTACAACAGAATCAGAAGACAAGTTTCTTGAGAGAGCTTGCATGACGACGGCTCACAGGACAAAAGCTTTAAGCACAGCTTAACACTGATCGAAGTAGGCAAGTCTCAGTTTCAACTGTGAATAGAGGACTTCCAAGTGTAGGTTTGACGCATTGAGTGGCAGTAAGAAAGATATTGCTAAGATGGCAAAATAAGAAAAAGAGGCTTGCCTGGGCCATGAAGCACTGCCAGTGAATTAATGAAGACTGGAAGAAAGTCTTAAGGACCAATGAATCAAAATTTGAGATCTTCAGTTCATCATGCAGGGCTTTTTGTATGCTGTTAAATAGGTAAAAGGATGATTCCTTGGGGTGAGACACCAACTGTCATATATGGAGGAGGAAGCATGATGGTCGGTCTGGGGCTCTTTTTCTGGATCCAGGGTCAGCAACTTGCACAGAGTGAGTGGCCCCCCTAACCAAAACCACTACCACAGCATTTTGCAGCACCATGCAATACCCTCTAGAACACACCTATCCTGCAGCTGCGGTACCCCCCTTGTCCCCTCCCTCACCTTGTATTAGCAGTATCAGAGAAGAGAACAGAACTCCTCCGTCAGGTCTTGCACTTCTCAGTGCAGTCTCAGAGAAGCTTGTCTCTGCCTCCCCCCCACCCCCCATTTCAGCGTTCGACAGCAGAGAGAAGGACAGCAGACTCAGCATTCAGCAAACTCTGGCAGCTGTCTTCAGCCCTCCTCTGGTCCTCCTTCAGACCTTGCACTTTTTGCTTCCCAGCTTCTACCTGGCAGCAACACAAGGTAAGGGGGGTGAACTGTGATGTAAGGCAGGGTGGGTGGCTCTTGACTTCTGATGGTGGGGGGCTCTTGACATCTGATGTAAGGGGGAGGTGCTCAGGAGGACATCTACCTTTAATTAATATGAGAATAATACAATTCTATGGCAATTGAAATGGAGGGTAGCACACCATAGGCACATCCACAAGAAACTTACTGGAGACTGCTCAGACAGAACACCATGGCAGAACCATGTTCTGTCTAAGCAATCTCCAAAGAAGTTTCTTATGGATAATACCAGCGGTGTGCGACCCTCCTTTTCAGACTTCCATCATCTGCTACAGGAGTGTGAGTGGGCTCCTTGCTGGTCTGCACCAGCCCTTTACAGCTTAATTCATAAGTTATTACTAAAACCAGTAAACATAAAATGCAGGGGCATTTATTTAGTATCATAAAGAGTAGATACATTTATATAGTCTTACAGATACAACTGCCCCTTTGAGGCCAACCATAATGCTTCTGTGGCCTGCACTGAGATTGAGCTTGACACCCCTGCTCTAAAATATGCCTAGTTGGTCAGGGGTTCATCCTACAACAAGATAATGGCCAAATCATACCTCCAGGCTGTATCATAATCAGCTTAGAAGAAAAGAACAAGACGGTAGGCTTCAAATCATGGAATGGCCAGCACAGTCTCTAGACCTAAACCCCATCAAGCTGGTTTGGAATGAACTGGACAGAAGGGTGAAAGCAAAACAACCTACAAGTGCGACATATTTGTGAGAACTTCTACAACAGTGTTGGGAAGAACTTTCCAAACAATATTTGATTGTAGAAAGAATTCCATGAGTGCATTTGGCTGTTATATCTGAAAAAGGTGGCTGCTTTAATGAGTCAAAAATTTAGATTACATTTTGTTAAAGAAAATGATTCAGTGATTTGATTTTTATGTCTAATTGTTTGTTTGTTCTGTGCTTTATTGTTAGAGTACATTGAGACATTAAACTGGGTAAAATTTCAATAAAAACTGGAAAAATAAGTCTGTTCTAAAACTTTTGACCAGTAGTGTATATGTGCTTGTCCCACTCAAAATGATTTTTCTCATTGGTATATGGGATGATGTATTACTTCATGAAACGTATATCTATTAACCCCTATGTGTTTTTTTTTTATTACATTATTGTTATATGCTGTATATACTATATGGTTAAATACGTTTTACATGGCTATGTCAACTATTGTTCAAAGGTCAACTGTTGCTAAGTGGTCAAAGATATATAAGACTCCTGGCATTTCACATAGATTTCCCTAGCTGACAGTAGGTTTTATTTTGTTAAGAGTTTGACCTGCAGGGTTCATAATGGCTGTTATGACCAGTGGAATAATTCATAGTTCTACAGTGACCTTTGAAATGCTTACTGGACTCATTTGTGTTACGGGTAAGGGAGCCACCTGCTGTTTAAACTACTGCTTAAGAAAAAAAGGAAGCATTATCTATACTGAAAATTGTTCTTTATATCAGTGAAGCTCTTCCAAAGAGATGAGAGATTGGAGCTTCAAAGTGATATAAACACACACTTGGAATTTTGAGAGATTGAGGACCACCACCTGTGGTATCTTTCGGACCAAGAGAATGTGTTGCCTTGACCCACAAGAGAAACATCTTGCCCCTTTATAGACTTTCAAAAGCAACTCAAATAGAGCATATTAAATCCAATCATTAAAATCCCATAGAAGTTTAATGTTTTTTCAAAAAGTAAGTTTCAATGTTATTAAAGTGGAACTTTACCCATAACAACTTGATAAAAAATAATGTTCTTTAGCAAGGAACATACATTTTACATTAATAATTATGCTACCAAAATTAGTGTGTGCTGCAAATTGCTGTGTGCTGCAAACAGACAGTAACGGACGTTAATGGACAAAGTCTGTCAATGATCGCTCAGTTAAGACCTTTTTTTTAATAAATAATTTTTTTTAAGTATATGTGAAGTCAACCTATGACCCAGGTAGTGGTTGTTTAATAGAAAATACACCCCCTTGGAGAAACATGGGTTCCCTGGAGCAGCTAATAAACCTAGGGCATGAAAGACAAGGCTTGTGGGACATTGTGACACCAAATTGGTCCACCATGACTGCCAAACAGCATGATATACGTGGTATGTGTTGCATAACTGCAGAATGCTCTCTTGTCAGTGTTTTTATGGAATCGTGACAATATTGTTTCATCCAGAAAAGTAGAGCTACCATGCATATCACATGGGAGTAAGGTACTGCTCAGTCTCTCACTGCAGCAGAACCAAAGCATGTAGCACTTTGCATTGTATGTATTGTTAACCTTTTGTAGTAATACATGCAAATTTGAGGACAGTGCACATCCTTACTGGCCTGTCTGATGAAGTGTGCACCTTGTCCCAGAAGGACATGATTTCTGTGTCTATTGCTGTCCTTGTTGCACGCTGACCTTTGGTGACCTAAGCATAAACATTTTCAACATATGGCAACTTAGTACTGCAATAATTCCTTGTTGTACATCTGAATATGTTAACAGCATGTTGTGCACATGAGGTTTAATATTGTAAATAGCCAAGGACATGCTGACTCCTCAGATTATGGAGTCCTATCGGTTATAGGTTTTTTTCTTTGCCACTTTTTTCTCAAAATCTTTCTCAATGTGTCTTACAGGATTCGAATTTAACACAATATGGAGTTCTTCTGTTTTCGAAGAGATTTGAAGGAGGAGGCAGAGAGTGCAAGATATTCCGGAGCTGCCAAAAAGAAAAAGTCTTCTTTGAAATGTTGTCCTTCCTAAGGAAGTCATGGACTTGAGACCATAAATGACGTTTGGATGTTCCTTCTGGAAAGCAGTGCAGGGAAGTGAGCAAGCCATTAGTCAAAAGAGAGCCCCAGTGTGTGGGGAAGACAGAACATCTGAGTGCATGTCCAAGCCCTTCTCAAATATACGTACATGTAAGCATACTGTTGATTACTAAGCTTAATTAGATGTACACCAAGGCATCATTGCAGTTCTCTACCGGCATATTATCCTCTACAGGTTAGTCATGACAGGCCAACAACATCAAGATCCTCTTGACATGTCAAAAGGCCTGAAAATAATGAGATGAACAAAGCCATGAAGAGCCATGAGATGACCTCCTTTAAAAGACAGGAGAGAAAGGATCCATTCTGTTATCCGAATATCTCAAATGTGTCCTTCCTGAGGACAATTTATCCTACGCAACAAAAAGCCCTAGTAGAGAGGCTGGTGGAGATACATATGGGTATAATAATTATGTGGGGGAATGTATTAGAGCCGCAAAGTCAGGAATGCCATTGCCTACTATTAATCAGTATGAACCCCCTCAGAGGTCATACCGTCAATATCCATAGGCGTCCCCATGCCTGCCAAGCCAGCCATATCTACCACTCTATCCACAAACCCCTTTTCAGTCATACAGCTCAATGTACAATACCCAGAGGCCTCCACTCCTGCTCAGTCCTCACAGGGAACGTATCCTTCGAGTTTAAAACTAGCTCAAATTCCGCAGATGTTTCTCAAGCTAATAGCTAATCCAGCTCTGGATCTTCTTCCCAACCTTCTGCTTCATATTACCCACCCCCACCCCTTTTTATAAGGATTTGTAACCAAGTTTATTGTGTTAAAACCTGAGTTTTTGAAAAGTTTGCATATTTTATGCATTGTTAAAGCTTTGACATATAAGAGGAAAACAAAAAAAGAAAAGTGAAAAAACCTTAAATTTTCATAGAGTTTTTGCATTTTGAATATACGTTGTTCCTACGTAAACTGGTTATGCAGAGTAATAAAACTAAACTATTTTGAATATATCATTTGTGTCTTTTTATGCTATGAAAACATATGAACTAACCAAAAATAGCAAATATAACACAACTAAATTAATTTTCATTTGGCATTTTTGGAAATTTTTTTGTAAAATTATTGAAAATTGCACTGCATTACACATATTGATTTTGCCATGGAACATCCCCTGGCGGAGATATAAAGTATTTGGCAAATTGGTCCTGCATGGCAATGTAGGATCTCCTTGCACGCACTCTGCTGTACTGTACAGAGGGCAGGTGGAACTCTTCCTCTTCCTCAAGGATTATGTCCTCCTTATTCCAGACAATATTATGCAGAATGCAGCATGCCTGAAATACTAACTCAACATTCTCAAGGCTAAGTTGCAAAGGTGTTTGGAATACACGCCATTTACTGGACAATATACCAAAAGTACATTTAATGAGGCATCTTGCGCGGCTCAGTCGATAGTTAAAGATCTTCTTCTTGTCGTGTAGATTACTTCTCCCATAAAGTCTAAGCAGATATCGACAAAAGTGCAAAGGCCTCATCTGCAACAAGCAGGAAAGGCAGATCTGGTCCTTCTGTTCCAGGCAGAGGCTGACCAGGCAGTATGTTGAATTGCACTGCTTGCAGTCTTCAACCCATTATAGACTCACAGTACACTCTAGAATCAGAACTGCTGCCAAATGCCCAAATATCCACAGCGATAACTTTTAAACTGCTTTTACACTGACACAATATGCAATCTACCTATACCAGGGGGTCCTTGCACTAGCAGCATGTCAGTCCTTGGCAATCTTGTCGGTGGCCTGTGTCCTGTGGCACCCCCGTGTGAGGATGGTGAGGTCTCTAGCACATGTCGGATGGCATTCTCATGTCAAAATGGCAGCACTGAAGTGCTTTCTGTTATAGACAGCAATTGCATCACTTCCACCACACCTCCTGAGATTATTTCCGGTTGGATCACTATAAAGCTGAAAGGTTCCAGAGAGAGAGTGCTCAGTTGTTTTAGAGCTGTCAACAGTGTGTACTTGTTGCTTGCTGTGTGATTACGCTACCTGACCTTTGCTAAGTTTATCATCAACTCTGATCCTTTGCTGCCTGCCCTGACCTTATTTTACATTCGATTTTGACTTTCCCTTTTTGTACCACACTTTTGGAAACTGTGCCGGATTGACCTCCTGAATATCCTTATCCAAGGTGTGTACCCCTGCTAATGGGCTCCCCATATCTAATTGCTGACACACAAATAGCAATGAGGATCAATGAAAAATAATTTTTAGAATTATGAAATCTTGACCCAGAACCTGGAGGCTTTTGGATATGGATATGCTTCCCATCAAGGGCTCCAATACAGTTTGGAAAGTTTGCCTGATTCCAAAATTCATCCGCTATTCTTCGCCACATGTTTCCATCTGGTAATGGCATTGACACTGATGGACACAGCTCTTCCCATATGGCTAAGCAAGTATCATCCACTAAATAGCTGAAATGCCCAGTAAAAAATAATGATTTAAAGAGGTATAGGACTGGCCATTTGCAAGAAACCTAGAAAAAAAAAATGAACACCAAGATGTTGTTTTACCTTTGAGTGCTGCTGCAGAAAAAAGCTAAAAAAGATGTTCATTTTTTTCACACAAATAGAGCTTTCTTTTGGTAGTATTTAATCACTACTGGGTTTTTCATTTTTTGGGATATATGTGAAAAAAGAGCGAAAATTTTGAAAAAAACACATTTTGTTTTAGTTTCTATTATAAAATTTTGCAAATAAGTAATTTTTTTTCATAGATTTGGGCCAAAATGTATACTTCTACATATCTTTTGTAAAAATAACCCAAATTAGTGGTTATTATGTAGTCTGTGTGAAAGTTATAGAGTCTATAAGCTATGGTGCCAATCATTGAAAATTGATCACACCTGATGTATCGACGGCCTATCTCATTTCCTGAGGCCCTGAAATGTCAGGACAGTACAAATACCCCCCAAATGACCCCTTTTTGGAAAGTAGACATTCCAGGGTATTTGGTAAGAGGCATGGTGAGTTTTATGAAGTTGTAATTTGTAATCCCTGACGAGGCCTCATCCCTGATCGTAGCGGCGAGAGCAGGCAGACGTCATATGACTGCCGCCCAGATCGAGGAGTCCTACCTGCCGGCGTCATTTTACTATGGCCCGGTATGGAAGTGTTTAAAAGGATCAGCTTTTATTTATTTATATAAAACCTTTATCCCAAAAGGAAAAAAAATGCTATAACTGCTTATAAAGTGTAAGCTAGAGTTTGTGTTCAATTTGCTAGTTTATCTAAAACTGCCAGTTACATAGTTTGTGAGGCTGAAAAAAGACATCAGTCCATCCAGTTCAACCTATGATGTGTGTGTCTGTTTGCTGTTAACCGTATATTGTATACCCTGTATGTTGTGGTCTTTAACCACTTGCCGACCGCCGCACGACTATATACTGCGGCGGTCAGCCCCGGCCAGGCAGAGTGACGTATCGGTACGTCACTAGCCTTCGCCGCTCTGGTGCGCGCGCGGTCCTGCCGATGACTCGATTGGGTTCAGAACCGATCAGTCATCAGGTCCAGGCCAATCATTTTTGGTCTGGAAATGTTGATCGGTCCTGCCCAATCAAATGGCACTCTAAGCCTGTGAAATGTAAACACAGGCTTAGAGGAGATGTGCCCTCCCCTCCCAACGGTCTTTTTGGATCCAGCGTGAGAGTAGAGCACATCTAATTGTAAGTACAGCACCAAGCACGTACATACACACTTAGATAGGCACATTTCACCCCTGATCGCCCCCCGATTAACCCCTACAGTCCCTGACACAACACACACTGTATACAGCATATAGCATTTTCCTATATACCTGTATACGTGTGATTTGTGGTCAGGTGTAGCGCTTGCGACCCCCCCTTTTCCACTTAAATTACCCCCCACCCCCCCGTAATAAAGATTTAACCCACTGATCCCCCCTGACCCCCCCCCCTGATCACCGCCGTTAACCCCTACACCCTCTGTCACATCAGCACTAATACAAACGCAATATACAGTGTTTTTGTATTTTTGTATTAGTGTCATTGTGATCAGAATTAGCGAAGGCGACTAAGTTTCTGTCCCAAGAAGGTTTAGGGTCCCCGCCACCCGCCCAATAAAGATTTAACCCCCTGAGCCCCCCTGATCACCCCTACACCCCCTGCCAAAACACACCGTATACAGTGTATAGCATTTTGCTATATACCCGTATAAGTGTGATTTGTGGTCAGGTGTAGCGCTTGCGACCCCCCCTTTTCCACTTGAATTACCCGCCACCCCCCCTAATAAAGATTTTAGCCCCTGATTCCCCCTGATCCCCCCCTGATCACCGCTAGTTAACCCCTACACCCTCTGTCACATCAGCACTAATACAAACGTAATATACAGTGTTTTTGTATTTTTGTATTAGTGTGATTGTGATCAGAATTAGCGCAGGTGACTAAGTTTCTGTCCCAAGGAGGTTTAGGGTCCCCGCCAACTGCCCAATAAAGATTTAACCCCCTGATCCCCCCCTGATCACCCCTACACCCCCTGCCACAACGCACACTGTATACAGTATATAGCATTTTCTATATACCCGTATAAGTGTGACTTGTGACCAGGTTTAGCGCTTGCCACCGTTCCTTTTATCCTTAGGATACCCGCCAGCCCCTTCCAATAAAGATTTAACCCCCTGATCCCCCCCTGATCACATCCAGTTAACCCCTACACCCTCTGTCACATTAGCACTAATACACACATAATATACTGTTTTTACTGTATTTTGTATTAGTGTCATTGTGACTTGAGGTTGCGCTAGCGAGCTAGTTTCTTTCCCAAAGGAGGTTTAGGGTCCCCGCCACCCCCCCCCCAGATCCCCGGCGCATAGTTTAGAAATAACCCCTTGATTGCCACACACACACACACGCACGCACGCACGCACGCACATACACTTCCATTTCTAGTATAGTGTTTGAACAGATCAATATCTGATCTGATCAGAGCTATACTAGCGCCCCCATAGTTTAGGATTCCCAAAACGCGGTGTTTGCACGGTCAGCACTGATTCCTGCCAGCACCTGCGTTTAACCCTTTCATCCAGGTAAGTGTAGTAATCAACAGATTACTGTCACTTACAAAAAAACACAAGACACCAAACCCACTGTGTTAGCAGAGTCAGGCCTGATCCCTGCTAGCATTAGCAGTTTTTTTGGTAGCGCTTGAAATAGTCTTCGACAACCAGGTGCTTTTATTACCTGTGAGTCGCATCACTGTACAGGTAAATTTAGTTACCAAAATGTCCAAACGTTCGTACAGTGATGAAGCTATTTATAGTATAATGACCATGTCAGGTGAGAGCGATGGGGAAGCCTCACCGGCAGAATCAGGGTCAGTATACGAACCAGATGACGGCAGCGGCTCCCTGACAGATAGCTCCGACGACAGATGGGTCCCTGTTAGACCCAGGCGTACCTGACCCCATTCTGGAGTTGTTGAGATGCAGGAATCGCAGGGTGCTCGTATGGAGCAGAGTGTGGTTACTAGTGCCGCTCATTTTTCTGGCGACCTGGCAAGCGCCAGCGGCCTAGTACACCCTGGACCTAGTACAACCAGCACTGCAGCAACACCTGGTGACGTGGCGAGTCCCCTAAGTGCAGTTGAAGCTGGTGCGGTGGCTAGCACAAGTAGTGGCCCGCAGCCACCGTGTATTCGTAGACAGGCCCGTAGAGCCCATAGTGCCCTCCCTGATGCGCTGGCATTTCCTAATTGGCAACCCACTGATTCTACAGCGCAAGTACTTCCCCCATTCACCGCCCAACCTGGAATCCACGTGGAGACAGCTGGTTTTACGCCCCTGAACTTTTTTGAGCTGTTCTTCACGGAAGATCTTTTCAGATCTATTGTGGATCAATCAAATTTATATGCACAACAATTTATCGCCGCCAACTAAAATTCTCCCCTTGCCAGACCATTCGGCTGGAATCCTATAACGGTTTCCGATTTTAAAATCTTTCTGGGCCTTTCCCTCCACATGGGCATAACTAAACAAAGTGAATTGCGGCTATATTGGTCCACTAGCCCAGCTCACCATATGCGCATGTACTCTGCCTCCATGTCCAGGGGGAGATACGAGCAAATTCTGCGATTTATGCATTTCAGCGACAATGAAATCTGTCGTCCTCGGGGAGACCCTGCATATGATCGGCTCCACAAAATTCGGCCCCTCATAGACCACTTCAATCAGCGGTTTGCAGCCTTGTTTACCCCCGAACAAGTTGTCTGCGTTGACGAGTCCCTGATTAAATTTACTGGCCGTCTTGCTATGAAACAGTACCTCCCCAGCAAGCGTGCCAAGTACGGGGTCAAGCTGTACAAGCTCTGTGACAGGGCCACAGGCTATACAGTTAGTTTCTGGGTCTATGAGGGAAAAGATAGCTGTGTGGAGCCCCCGAACTGCCCAGACTACATAGGGAGCAGCGGTAAGATTGTTTGGGACTTGGTGTCACCCTTATCCGGAAAGGGGTACCATTTGTACGTGGACAACTTTTATACAAGCGTGCCACTATTTAGTCACCTGCTTGAATTACAAATTGGCGCATGTGGCACCGTGCGACCTAATCGCCGGGGCTTCCCCCAACGGCTTGTAAATTCCCGTCTTAGTCGGGGGGCGAGAGCCTGCTTGAAAACGGACAAATTGCTTGCGGTGAAGTGGAAGGATACACGGGATGTTTATGTTCTGTCCTCCCTTCACGCAGACACGACAGTCCAAATCCCTACGGCAACTGGCGTTATGGAGAAACCCCTCTGTGTCCACGAATATAACCTTAATATGGAAGGGGTGGACCTTAACGACCAGCTTTTGGCACCGTATTTAGTTGCCCGTAAAGCCAGACGCTGGTACAAAAAAGTGTCTGTTTACCTTTTCCAATTGGCTATGCTGAACGCCTTTGTCCTATACAGGGCCTCAGGACGAACTGGACCCTTCCGGGAATTCCAGGAAGCGGTCATCCTTGCCTACCTGTACCCAGGAGGCATGCCTGCCCAACTTCCCCTTCCAGATGCAGTGAGCCGGCTGCATGAGAGACATTTTCCTTATGTCCTCCCGAGTACCCCTACCCAAATACGACCCCAAAGACGATGTCGTGTCTGTAGCAGGCGCGGATTTAGGCGTGACACCCGCTATTATTGTCCCAAATGTCCTGACCAACCTGGTCTCTGCATCGGGGAATGTTTTGAGCGCTACCATACACTAGTGGAGTATTAGTGTAGGGTACAGCACGACATAGTGTAGGGCACACAAACACAGGGTCTCGAAGGATGTTGGATGTCCATCGACATTTTGAGAGACCTGGAAGATCGCAGTCCCAAATCAAGGAACAACAGTTAGAAAGAAAAATAAAAGGATCCAAAAACTGTTGTTGTGTCAGTAATTTTATATGTCCTTCTACTCCTTCCTACTGTACTTTTTTCAATGTCCTTTGTTTGTTTTTTAATTCTTCTGTGACCTGTTTCTCTTGCAGGTTCTCGTCGGCTACCACGCATTGATTTTATATATTCTGACACAAACAGTGTTTGCGCTCAGCATACAGTGGGTACGGAAAGTATTCAGACCCCCTTAAATTTTTCACTCTGTGTTATATTGCAGCCATTTGCTAAAATCATTTAAGTTCATTCTTCTTCCTCATGAATGTACACATAGCACCCCATACTGACAGAAAAACACAGAATTGTTGACATTGTTGCAGATTTATTAAAAAAGAAAAACTGAAATATCACATGGTCCTAAGTATTCAGACCCTTTGCTCAGTATTTAGTAGAAGCCCCCTTTTGATCTAATACAGCCAGGAGTCTTTTTGGGAAAGATGCAACAAGTCTTTCACACCTGCATTTGGGGATCCTCTGCCATTCCTCCTTGCAGATCCTCTCCAGTTCTGTCAGGTTGGATGGTAAACGTTGGTGGACAGCCATTTTTAGGTCTCTCCAGAGATGCTCAATTGGGTTTAAGTCAGGGCTCTGGCTGGGCCATTCAAGAACAGTCACGGAGTTGTTGTGAAGCCACTGCTTCGTTATTTTAGCTGTGTGCTTAGGGTCATTGTCTTGTTGGAAGGTAAACCTTCGGCCCAGTCTGAGGTCCAGAGCACTCTGGAGAAGGTTTTTGTCCAGGATATCCCTGTACTTGGCCGCATTCATCTTTCCCTCGATTGCAACCAGTCGTCCTGTCCCTGCAGCTGAAAAACACCCCCACAGCATGATGCTGCCACCACCATGCTTCACTGTTGGGACTGTATTGGACAGGTGATGAGCAGTGCCTGGTTTTCTCCACACATACCGCTTAGAATTAAGGCCAAAAAGTTCTATTTCGGTCTCATCAGACCAGAGAATCTTATTTCTCACCATCTTGGAGTCCTTCAGGTGTATTTTAGCAAACTCCATGCGGGCTTTCATGTGTCTTACACTGAGGAGAGGCTTCCGTCGGGCCACTCTGCCATAAAGCCCCAACTGGTGGAGGGCTGCAGTGATGGTTGACTTTCTACAACTTTCTCCCATCTCCTGACTGCATCTCTGGAGCTCAGCCACAGTGATCTGTGGGTTCTTCTTTACCTCTCTCACCAAGGCTCTTCTCCCCCGATAGCTCAGTTTGGCCGGACGGCCAGCTCTAGGAAGGGTTCTGGTCGTCCCAAACGTCTTCCATTTGAGGATTATGGAGGCCACTGTGCTCTTAGGAACCTTAAGTGCAGCAGAAATCTTTTTGTAACCTTGGCCAGATCTGTGCCTTGCCACAATTCTGTCTCTGAGCTCTTCAGGCAGTTCCTTTGACCTCATGATTCTCATTTGCTCTGACATGCATTGTGATCTGGAAGGTCTTATATAGACAGGTGTGTGGCTTTCCTAATCAAGTCCAATCAGTATAATCAAACACAGCTGGACTCAAATGAAGGTGTAGAACCATCTCAAGGATGATCAGAAGAAATGGAAAGCACCTGAGTTAAATATATGAGTGTCACAGCAAAGGGTCTGAATACTTAGGACCATGTGATATTTCAGTTTTTCTTTTTTAATAAATCTGCAACAATGTCAACAATTCTGTGTTTTTCTGTCAGTATGGGGTGCTATGTGTACATTCATGAGGAAGAAGAATGAACTTAAATGATTTTAGCAAATGGCTGCAATATAACAAAGAGTGAAAAATTTAAGGGGGTCTGAATACTTTCCGTACCCACTGTATATGGATATTGTAAAAATAAGTCGCGCTATGACCTGGATCTACTATCAAGGTGACAAGTTTATCCAAAGAAACCGCCTTTACCTTACCTCAATCTGGTAAGCTTATACCCTTTGGGGTTCCCGGTTCCGGATTACATCTTTACTTTATGTTTGGACTGTATGGACTTTACATCTCCATTGATCATATCATAGCGCGACTTATTATTACAATATTCTACAGGGTGTGGTCACACTAGAAGTTGCTGCTGTTTCACTGTACTTTTCCTTTAGCGCGGTTAACATCTTTACATTAGCATATATGGATACCTTTGCTGATAGCAGCTGTGGTGATTTTCTGATTTCAGCACTGCAGTTAAAATCCTATTTTGGTATACGTGGATAGTGCCGTGTATACCCATCATTAAATTCAGTGGGTGGTTGTTTGGGCGGTTAATGATGAGAATCCAAAAACTGTTGTTGTCAGTCATTTTATATGTCCTTCTACTCTTCCTAATGTGCTTTTTTTAATGTACTTTGTTTTTTCATTCTTTTGTGACCTGTTTCTCTTGCAGGTACTCGTCGGCTACCACGCATTGATTTTATATATTCTGACACAAACAGTGTTTGCGCTCAGCATATATGGATACCTTTGCTGATAGCAGCTGTGGTGATTTTCTGATTTCAGCACTGCAGTTAAAATCCTATTTTGGTACACGTGGATAGTGCCGTGTATACCCATCATTAAATTCAGTGGGTGGTTGTTTGCGCGGTTAATGATGAGTAATACTACGCATTATTCCTGTGCTGATTTCTGATAGGTTCTCTTTTTTTCCGTTCAGCCCACAGGCTGCATGAAAAAAAAAAAACCTATATGCCAAACAAGGACCAGCAATGTACTGGTACGTTGCTGGACTTTGAGTGGTTATACCAGGATGATGCCTGCAGATTTAGGCATCATCTTGGTATTGTTTTTTACAGCCAGCGGTCGGCTTACATGTAAAAGCAATCCTAGCAGGTAATTGGCCGCTAGACTGCTTTTACATGCAGTGGGAGGGCCCCCCCCCCCACCGCCACCTTCCGCAGCCTTCCGTGGTTTTTCTCGGGCTCCCCTGTCCCACCGGTTAACCCGAGAGTGCAGCCGGTGGTTCAATTATCTAACCATAGAGCTAATTGGAGATGAGAATGGCTCCAATCATCTCCATGGCCTAAGATGCCGGAGGCTACGAGCATTTTATGACTTCTGTTTCGCCAGAAATAAACAGGGCCATTGGGAAATTGGGAAAGTATTTTATCACACCAATTTTGGCGTGGTCAGATGCGTTAAGGTCAGAGGAAAGATCTAGAGTATAAAAGACCCCAATTTTTTTAAAAAAGAGTACCTGTCACTACAGATTGCTATCATAGGGGATATTTAAATTCACTGTGATAACAATAAAAATGATTTAAAAAAAAAAAAATTAAAGGAAAGGTGTCAAAATAACATAAAAAAGCAAAAGAAAAAAAAAATTGAGCCCCCCCTTTCCCCCCGTGCTTGCGCGCAATGGCGCACGCAAGCGTTGGTCTAGTGTCATATGTAAACCGCAATTGCAGCATGCATGTGAGGTATCACCGCGATCGCTAGATCGAGTGCAGTAATTCTTGCATTAGACCTCCTCTGTAAGTCTAAAGTGGTAACCTGTAGAGACTTTTAATGTTTTTAAAAATGTACGTATGTTTTTGCTGCTGCGCAGGCATGAGCAATTTTTAAAGCATGTCATGTTAGGTGTCTATGAACTCGGCATAAGATCATCTTTTAAATTTTACCAAAAAAATTGGAATTATATAGTGTATTTGTGCAATAAATTTAAAAAAATGTATTTTTTCGCAAAAATTGCGTTTGGAAAATCTGTGCGCAAATACCGTGTGACAAAAAAATTTTCAACATTCACCATTTTATTCTATAGGGCCTCTGCTTTAAAGAAATATATAATGTTTGGGGGTTCAAAGTAATTTTCTAGTAAAAAAAAAAGTATTTTTTCATGTAAACAAAAAGGCACAGAAAAGGCTTGGTTTTCAAGTGGTTAGAAGAGTGGGTGATGTGTGGCTAAGATTGAGCATAAAATGCCGGGACAGTTCAAACACCCCCCAAATGACCCCTTTTTGAAAAGTAGACACCCAAAGCTTTTTTCTGAGAGGCATGGTGAGTCCATGGAGTATTTTATATTTTGCCACAAGTTTCGGGAAAATTATTATTTTTTTTTTTTTTTGTTGTTTTTTTACAGAAAGTTGTCACTAAATGATATATTGCTCATGCATGCCATGGGAATATGTGAAATGACACCCCAAAATACATTCTTTTGCTTCTCCTGAGTACAGGGATACCACATGTGTGAGACTTTTTGGGAGCTTAGCTGTGTACGCGACCCCGACAACCAGTCCACATCTTCAGGTTTTCTAATGGCGTAAATTGCTGATTTTACCCCTGACTACCTGTCACGTTTCAGAGGCCCTGAAATTTCAAGATAGCACAAAACCCCCCCAAATGACCCCATTTTGCAAAGTAGACACTCCAAGCTACTGGCTGAGAAGCATGGTGAGTCCATGGAATAGTTTATATTTTGCCACAAGTTTCGGGAAAAAAAAGATTTTTATTTTTTTTTATTTTTTTACACAAAGTTGTCAGTAAATGATATATTGCTCACACAGGCCATGGGTATGTGTGAAATGACACCCCAAAATACATTCTGCTGCTTCTCCTGAGTACAATGATACCCCATGTGTGAGACTTTTTGCCAGTCTAGCCGCGTACAGGACCCGGAAAACCAATGCGCACCTTTTGGCTTTCTAAGGGTGTAAATTGTGTATCTCACTCCTTACTACCTATCACACTTTTGAAGTCCATAAAAAGCCAAGATGGCACAAAACCCCCCCAAATGAGGTTTGGGCTATCTTGGAATTTTAGGGCCTCCGAAACTGTGACAGGTAGTGCAGATGTGACATGCACAATTTACGCCATTAGAAAACCTGAGAGTGTTGATTGGTTTTCGCGGTCCTGTACACAGCTAGGCTCCCAAAAAGTCTCACACATGGGGCATCCCCATACTCAGGAGAAGTGGCAGAATGTATTTTGGGGTGTCATTCCACATATACCCATGTCATGTGTGAGAAATTTATCTTTTAGTGACAACGTTGTGTAAAAAAAATAAATAAAAAAAAATAGTAATTTTCCCAAAACTTGTGGTAAAATATAAAATATTCCATGGACTCACCATGCCTCTCAGCAAACAGCTTGGGGTGTCTACTTTCCAAAATGGGGTCATTTGGGGGGGGGTTTTGTGGTATCTTGACATTTCAGGGCCTCCTAAACCGTTAGAGGTAGTGAGAAAATGCAATGAAAAATGTACGCCCTTTGAAATTCTGATGGTGGTGATTTGTTTTTGGGGACCCGTACACAGCTAGGCTCCCAAAAAGTCCCACATATGTGGTATCCCTGTACTCAGGAGAAGCAGCAGAATATATTTTGGGGTGTAATTACACATATACACATGGCATGTGTGAGCAATATATCATTTCAATGACAACTTTGTGTAAAAAAAAAATATATTTTTTTTAGTCATTTTTCAAACACCTGTGACAAAAAAATGAAATATTCAATGAGCTCAACATGCCTCTCAGAACATTCCTTAGGATGTCTACTTTCCAAAAAGTGGTAGTTTGGGGGGGGGGGGGGGTTTGTACTGCCCTGCCATTTTAGCACTTCATGAAATGAGATAGGCAGTCAGAAATTAAAGCTGCGTAAATTTCAGTATTTACACCATAGTTTGTAGACGCTATAACTTTTGCGCAAACCAATAAAAATACGCTCATTGAATTTTTTTTTGTCAAAGACATGTAGCTAAATATATTTTGGCCAAAAAAAATACATAAATTGAGTATATTGGATATTTTTTAAAAGACAAAGTTGAAAATGTCATTTTTTTGCAAAATTTTCGCTCTTTTTTTATTAATATCGCAAAAAATAAAAAGCACAGAGGTGATCAAATACCACCAAAAGAAAGCTCTGTTTGTGGGAAAAAAGGACGTAAATTTTGTTTGGGTACCACATTGCATGACCGCACAATTGTCAGTTAAAGTCACGCAGTGCCGAGTCTTAAAATACCCCCTGGTCAGGAAGGGGGTAAAATCTTCCAGGGCTTAAGTGGTTAAGGTGACTGTCTAATAGTTTTTTGAAACTATAGATGCTCCCTGCTGATACCACTGCTTGTGGAAGAGAATTCCACATCCTTACTGCTCTGACAGTAAAGAACCCCTTACATATTTTAAGGTTAAACCATTTTTCCTCTAGTTTTAGTGCCACGTGTCTTATTGTATTCCCTATGCTAGGGTCATCCCCAGTACAGTATTTGTACATTGATATCATATCCCCCCTCAAGCGTCTCTTCTCCAGAGAGAATAAGTTCAATGCTTGCAGTCTTTCCTCATAGCTGAGACCCTCCATTCCCCTAATTATTTTTGTTGCCCTTCTCTGGACTCTCTCCAGTTCCAGCACATCCTTTCTGAGGACCGGTGCCCAGAACTGGACGGAATACTCCAGATGTGGCTGGATCAGGGTCTTGTAGAGTGGGAGAATAATCTCTTTATTTCTGGAGTGAATCCCCTTTTTTATACTTGCCAGTATTTTGTTGGCTTTGCTTGCAGCGGCTTGGCATTGCATGCCACTGCCAAGCCTGTTGTCCATTAGGACCCCCAGGTCCTTTTCCATCTTAGATTCACCCAGAGGTTCCCCCCCTAATGAGTAGATTGCTTTCGTGTTTCTGACGCCCAAATGCATTACTTTCCATTTTTCAACATTAAACCTCATCTGCCATGTAGTTGCCCACCCCATTATTTTGTTCAGGTTCGCTTGTAAGGTTTCCACATCCTGCTTAGAAGATATTGGCATGCTTAGTTCATCTCATTCCTGTAATTTCAGGATTGCCAACTGTCACATGTGCTTGTATCCTCAACCAAACTGTCAAACCATCAAATGGCTGTGGTGTCATAACTGATCACATGTAATGCACCATGGCAGTTGCAGATCAAACAGAAGCCGCTTCCTTGGCTGTAAAGGATAGGGCGGTTTAATTCTGCTTTAAGGCTGTCAGCAGATCGGCCTCTACAATCTCGACAGTGCCCCAAAATGCCTAAAATGGGAGAGCAACTGAGCATGTGTAGAGCAGGGTGAGATAGTGTATTACTGGATTGCAAACCGTATAGGTGCTCATTTTTAATGGTTTACATAGCTATAACTGCAAAAGGGGCCATCCTGAAGTTATCGAGCAGAACTTAATAACTAAAGTTCCACTTTAAATATACTTAGATAAGTATGACAAGCATCTGTTTTACCACTCGATTGCTCTGTGCTTGGATAAAGAAATGTATTGGAATATATGTAACTTAGAATGTTGCCTTTTATTTTCAGCACATTGGAATGACACAGGGTAATGTAGGTCAGAACGCAAATTAATGAGCTGGCAATCCTTCCAACACATATAGTTTATTAACCACTTAAGGACCGAGCCTATTTTTGACACATTTTGTTCACAAGTTAAAATCAGTATTTTTTCCTAGAAAACAACTTAGAACCCCCAAACATTATATATATTATTTTAGAAAAGACTCTGGAGAATAAAATGTCGGTCATTGCAATCATTTTTGTCACGCGGTATTTGCGCAGCGGTCTATAAAGGCAGATAAGATGCTGATAATAAGATTACTACAGAACATGTACAAGTGACATATGACTCTAATTAAAAGGTTAATTTGCAATCTGGGGGGCATGACATCACTGTACTCCTTTAAAGTGAATCTCAACTCAAAAAGAAAAAACTTACTATGTTCTAGGGAACATCTAAAACTGTTAATTGTTCCAAAGTAGGGATGAGCTTCAGGTTTAGGCATGGATATATTTAGCAGTGGTATTACCAATGGCTGTCACCTTCATACATTTAGCAGTGGTATTACCAATGGCTGTCACCTTCATACATTTAGCAGTGGTATTACCAATGGCTGTCACCTTCATACATTTAGCACTGGTATTATCAATGGCTGTCCCCTTCATACATTTAGCACTGGTATTACCAATGGCTGTCACCTTCATACATTTAGCAGTGGTATTACCAATGGCTGTCCCCTTCATACATTTAGCAGTGGTATTACCAATGGCTGTCACCTTCATACACATTTAGCAGTGGTATTACCAATGGATGTCACCTTCATACATTTAGCACTGGTATTACCAATGGCTGTCACCTTCATACATTTAGCAGTGGTATTACCAATGGCTGTCACCTTCATACATTTAGCACTGGTATTACCAATGGCTGTCACCTTCATACATTTAGCAGTGGTATTACCAATGGCTGTCACCTTCATACATTTAGCAGTGGTATTACCAATGGCTGTCACCTTCATACATTTAGCAGTGGTATTACCAATGGCTGTCACCTTCATACATTTAGCAGTGGTATTACCAATGGCTGTCACCTTCATACATTTAGCAGTGGTATTACCAATGGCTGTCACCTTCATACATTTAGCACTGGTATTATCAATGGCTGTCACCTTCTTACATTTAGCACTGGTATTATCAATGGCTGTCACCTTCATACATTTAGCAGTGGTATTACCAATGGCTGTCCCCTTCATACATTTAGCACTGGTATTACCAATGGCTGTTACCTTCATACATTTAGCAGTGGTATTACCAATAGCTGTCACCTTCCTAGCAACCAGTGACATATCTCCACCCAACCCTTTTAACTCTCAGCCATAAAGTCCTGAATGTACACAAAGGGACATGGATGGTAGCTAATATGACTAAATAAATACAGTCATGGTCGGAATTTATTTACTGTTAACGTTTTTTGGGTGAATGTTTTTAACTATTCGCGTAGAGGAGTGGTACTAGGGGGTCCCCTTTTTTGTTTCTGATAAGCTCCCCTGCCCACAGACCCACACAACCATCAGCCAGGTTTGTAGAGAAGAGACACGTGTTCTCATCAACATGGTGACAAGGTGCTTTGCCAGGTCCAAAAGGTCAAACAAAATACATCACAGACCCTTAAAGTGATTGTAAACGATCACCTTGTAAAACAACCCATTCAATTTAAAATATAAATTAAAGGCAAAACATGTTTGTATAGCTATAAAAAACATTATGAATACCTTTTCTTCCCTTTTTTTGTATAAATAATTACATTCTCTCTATTCTCAGCTGCATAAGAGCTGCAGGGAGGAAAAGCAGCAGCACACTGAGCTTCCCAGTGAATGGCTGTGCAGTGCGGGCATGTCAGGACAAGTGTGATTATTGGAGGAGAGCAGGCTGAGTTCCCAGCATAGCTAGAGAACTGACCACCTTTTGCCATCCTGTGTGGTCAGTTTTTATTAGAAAAGCAGAGGGACTGGCATGAACACCAGGGATTTCACACAAAGGAAGTAATACAAAGAGAACAGAATACTTTCTCATACAAGTACATGGTACAGCAGGCACAGATCAGGAATATTAACTAATAAAATTAAGTCCAGCTAGATCACTTCAGGCACGTAATAATAATCATTTTAGGGAACCCAAAAGTAATATACCATATTACCCAATTGTTTGGCAAAATATAAATGATGAGATTGAGTAAATAGATACCCAACATGTTAGCTTTTTTTCAAATCGCATGCACCTATGAAACAGCGACAAACTTTGGAAACCTTACATTTTGCATTTGTCTTACTTTAACCTATCAGGTTCACAGTTTAGAGTTAACCTTGAATCCGGGCTTGTCAAATTTTCTTTTTAACCTTTTGCCTACTGGTTACTTTCACCCCCTTCCTGCCTAGACCAATTTTCAGCTTTCAGTGCTGTCACATTTTGAATGACAAATGCGCGGTCATGCAACACTGTACCGAAATGAAATTTTTATCATTTATTTTGAGACAGATAGAGCTTTCTTCTGGTGGTCTTTAATCGTCACTGTTTTTTTTTTTTTTTTTTTTTTTGCTAAATACATGAAAAAAGATCAAAATTTAAAAAACAAACAAAAAAACAAAACCCTTTTCTTAATTTCTGTTATACAATTTTGCAGATAAGTAGTGATATGGCACTGATGAGGCTGCATTGTTATGTCACTGATGAGGCTGCACTAATAGGACACTGATGAGTCTGCACTGATAGGGCACTGATGAGTCTGCACTGATAGGGCACTGATGAGTCTGCACTGATAGGGCACTGATGAGGCTGCACTGATAGGACACTGATGATGCTGCACCGATAGGACACTGATGATGCTGCACTGATAGGACACTGATGATGCTTCACCGATAGGACACTGATGATGCTGCACTGATAGGACACTGATGAGTCTGCATTGATAGGGCACTGATGAGGCTGCACTGATAGGGCACTGATGAGGCTGCACTGATGGGACACTGACGAGGCTGCACTGATAGGACACTGACGAGGCTGCACTGCACTTTTAGGTACAAGGTTACATAGCTAGTCAGGTTGAAACAAGACACATATCCATCTAGTTCAACCAATAAAAAAATAAAAATCATACAATCCCATATACACAATTCTATACCCACAGTTGACCCAGAGGAAGATGAAACCCCCCCAGCAAAGGATGATCCAATTTGCTACAACATGGGAAAAAAATTCCTTCCTGTTTCCCCGAGAGGCAATCGGATATTATATGGATCAACTTTGCCTATAAATGTTAGTACTCAGTTAGTATTATGTACAGTTAGGAAAGAAACCAGGCCTTTTTTTTTTAAGCAATCAAGTGAGCTGGCCAGAACCCCCTCTGGAGAGAGCCTATTGCACATTTTCACAGATCTTACTGTAAAGAAACCTTTCTGTATTTGGAGATTAAATCTCTTTTCCTCTAGATGTAAAAAGTGCCCTTTTGTTCTCCGTAATTACCTTAAAATGAATACCTCAAAACCAAGTTCACTATATGGACCCTTATGTATTTATTTTTTGTATTTGTTGATCATATCCCCCCTAATCTCCTTCTCTCAAGAGAGAATAAATTCAGTTCCTCTAATCGTTCCTCATAGTTGAGCTCCTCCATGCCAGTTTGGCTGCCCTTCTCTGCACTTTCTCAAGTTCCCCGATATCCTTTTTGAGAAATGGTGCCCAAAACTGAACTGCATATTCCAGATGAGGTCTTGCTAATGATTTGTACAGGGGCAAAAATATATCTCTCTGGAGTCCATACCTCTCTTAATATAAGAAAGGAGTTTGCTCGCTTTGAAAACTGCAGCTTGGAATTACATGCTATTATTAGGCTTATGATCTACCAGAACACCCAGATTAGTGGCGGAACTACCAGGGTTGCAGCAGTCGCATTTGCGACTGGGCCCTGGAGTTCCGCCACTGTGGGGGGGGGGGGGCCTGCTGACTTCTCTAGCTACACTCTGGTTGGAACAGGGACACTTACTGCAGAGCACAGCGGACTGCCCACATAGTCTCCGCTGGGTCTGTGCAGCTGTCTGAGAGCCGAATCTAAAAGAGTCAGCTGACCCAGTACAGTGATGGGGGGAGGAGCTGCAGGAGGTTGGATGTCAGTGGAGACATGTGGAGCAGAGGGAGCCGAGAGAGACAGGCAATGCAGGGGGAACCGAGTGGACACTGACAGTGAGTGTCCCTGAATCCTTTCCCCACCACCACTGCTGATTCAATCCTTAGCACTGACACTCCTCCCACCCCCCCAGGACTGACATTCATCACACCCCACCTCCCCCCAGCACTGACACTCATCCCCCCAGCACTGAAACTAATCCCACCCACCCCCCAGCACTGCCCACTCATACCACCCACCCCCCAGCACTAACACTCATCCCACCCCCTCCCCCCCAGCACTGACACTCATCCCACCACCCCCCACAGCACTGCCACTCATTCCACACCCCAGCACTGGCAGTCATCCCACCTCACCCCGCCCCCAGCACTGATAGTCATCCTCCCTCTTCTCCCCCAGCACTGCCACTCATCCCACCCCCTCCTCCCCAGCACTGCCACTCATACCACCCACCCGCCAGCACTGCCACTCATCCCACCCCCCCAGCACTGACACTTATCCCACCACCCCCCTTGAACTGACACTCATTACACCCCCCCAGCACTGACACTCATTCCTCCCTCCCCTCTAGCACTGACACTCATCCCACCACCCCAGCACTGCCACTCATCCCACCCCACCCCACCCCCCAGCACCGCCACTCATCTAGCCCCCTTCCCCCCAGCACTGACACCCATCCCACCCCCCTCCTCACCAGCACTGACACTCATCCCCCCACCCCCCCACCACTGCCAGTCATCCCACCCCACCCTCCAGCACTGCCACTCATCTCGCCCCCCTCCCCCCAGCACTGACACCCATCCCACCCCCTCCCGCCAGCACTGACACTCATCCCACCACCCCCCAGCACTGACACTCATCCCACCCCCCTTCACCCTCAGCACGCCACTCATCCCACTCCCCCTCCCCCCAGCACTGACACTCATCCCACCACCCCCCAGCACTGACACTCATCTCCCCCAGCACTGACACTCATCCCACCCCCCAGCACTAACACTCATCCCACCACCACACCCCTAGCACTGACACTCATCCCACCCCCTCCCAGCACTGACACTTATTCCACCACTAGCACTAACAGTCACCCCACCCCCCAGCACTGACACTCATCCCCCCAGCACTGACACTCATCCCACCCCCTCCCCCCCCAGCATTGACACTCATCCCACCCCCCAGCACTGACACTCATCCCCCCCAGCACTGACACTCATCCCACCCCCCCAGCACTGACACTCATCCCACCCCCCTCCCCCAGCACTGACTCTAATCTCACCGCCTCCCCCTCCCCCCAGCATTGACACTCATCCCACCACCCCAGCACTGCCAGTCATCCTACCCCCCCCAGCACTGCCAGTCATCCCACCACCCCCCCCCCGCCCTGACAATCATCTCTCCCCCCAAGCACTGCCACTCTTCCCACTCCCCCTCCCCCAGCACTTCCACTCTTCTTACCCCGCTTCCCCCCAGCACTGCCAATCATCCCACCCCCCTCTCTCCCAGCACTGCCATTCATCCCACCCCCCCTCCCCCCAGCACTGCCACTCATCCCACCCCCTCCCTCCAAGCACTGCCACTCATCCCCCCTCCCTAGCACTTTCACTCACCCCCCCCCTCCCTAGCACTGCCACTCATCCCCCCTCCCTAATACTGCCACTCATCCCCCCCAACTCCCCAGCATTGCCACCCAACCCCCTTCCCCACCTAGCACTGCCACTCAATCCCACCCCCTCCCTAGTCCTACCACTCATCCCATCCCCCTCAGCACTGCCACTCATCCCATCCCCCCCACCATCACTGCCACTCATCCCTATCCCCCACCAGCACTGCCACTCATTCCATCCCCCCCACCAGCACTGCCACTCATCCCACCTCCCCCCCCAGCACTGCCACTCATTCCCCCCTAGCACTAACAGTCATCCCACCCCACCCCCCAGCATTGACACTCATCCCAACCCCCCAGCACTGACACTCATCGCACCTCCTCCCCCTCCCCCCAGCACTGACACTCATCCTACCACCCCAGCACTGCCACTCATCCCACCCCACCCCCAGCACTGCCACTCATCCCACCCCCTTCCCCCAGCACTGACACTCATCCCACCATCCCCCACCCTGCCACTCATCCCATCATCAACCACCCTGCCACTCATCCCTCCCCCCAAGCACTGCCACTCTTCCCATCCCCCTCCCCCCAGCACTGCCACTCATCCCACCCCCTCCCTCCCAGCACTGCCACTTATCCCACCCCCTTGCTAGCACTGCCACTCACCCCCCCCCCTCCCTAGCACTGTCACTCACCCCCCCCTAGCACTGCCACTCATCCCCCCTCCATAATAATGCCACTCATCCCCCCAACTCCCTAGCATTGCCACCCAAACCCCCCCCCCCCCCACCTAGCACTGCCACTCAATTCCACCCCCCTCCCTAGCCCTACCACTCATCCCATCCCCCTCAGCACTGCCACTCATCCCATCCCCCCCACCAGCACTGCCACTCACCCCTATCCCCCCCACCAGCACTGCTACTCATCCCATCTCCCCCCACCAGCACTGCCACTCATCCCATCCCCCTCCCCCACCAGCACTGCCACACAATGTGCAATTTACCGGCCCCTCTCTTGTCTTAATGAATAGAGTCAATGATCCATAGTGATCACTGACCCAGTTCATTTATAACTGAGGAATGTTTTATATTGCCTGCAGAATGACTTAGAGGCATTCATGGACATTGCTGGTACAAGATGGGGTTCAGGATTCCCTGAGGAGGGAGACAGGTTACCACAGAATAAAATGCTTTGAGGATCTTCTCTGTTACCGATACCTGATTTAAGATCTCTGCTGTCTGTGACCCTTGTGATGAGGGTCATGGATATCTGGTAAGAGTCAGTGTGATCAAATCTGCTGACGGCTCTTTCTTGTTTTCACTTATAAGAAGATTTATCGGTTTTGAGTGGACACTTCTTCTGTGGCTCTCTTCCCTTTGGATGTGGACTTGGTGTTTTTCAATTTTATTGACTAACGCTACACCTTTATTTTATTGACTTATTTGATCTGCTTTTTAATTCGAGATCCTGTGTTAGCTGCTTTCTATTGTAAGAGGATATTGATG